>NC_089821.1:248045876-248670876 GCF_035046505.1 Tiliqua scincoides
ATATTCCCTCTTCTGCCCAATGAAGAGATGTCAGTTAATTGAAAGAGGGCAGAAGGTTGGTTCAATGAAAGGCAAGAAATTCATCTATTTTGTCTCTTGGCAGTAATTGGGATGACATAAGAGACATTAGAACATGCAGGCGACTTCTGTCTCTGGAGGAACTCCTTTGCTTCCGTAAGGATTAGTCAGGGGTTCAGGTAGACAATTAGTTCTATTAATTTGTTGCGTGTCTTAACAAAAAGGGCTGTCCACCCACCTTTCAAGTTGCAGGGGTGGCAGTGGCGGAACTGTGCTACAGTGGCTCTGTGGAAGAACAAATATGGCTTTCTGAAGCTCTCCACAATCAGGGAAATTAAGCAGCTCGGTAATGGCCAGCAGGCTCAAAACTCTCAGTTAATCTAGCAGTAACAAGTGGACAGCATGATTGCAGATTAACCTTGTAATCACTGTTCACTAATGAATCCTTGAGGATCAAGATCCTGCCACTCATTAACACCCAACTAATGATGGTATGAAACTTCAAACTGGGGAAGCTTGAAATGTGAGCATCTGACTTGATTAATTTGTCTCCATTTCAGACTGGGCCTCACACCCTGCTCCTATGATTACTCAGACCCCTCTGCCAATTTTCAGCTACTGCTCCCAATAAAAGCAAAACAAATATACCTTGGGAAAGGGCAATAGGGAGGTTTGACACCTCACACGGTCTCGCCTTAGCTGAAAATTATGTGTAGAACAACAATCATGCTTAGCATTTATATAGTGCTTGCCAAGTATGCAAGTGTTTCATGTGTATTATCTTGATAGAATCCTTACAACAACTCTGTACGATGAATAAGTATTACTATTCCCATGTTTCAGGTGAGGAGCTGAGGGGATATGGTTAGGCCTCCTAGTGAGTTCATGCCAGATGTGATATTTAAAGCAGCAAAATCTTGATTTGTGGCTCAAAGACCAAGCCTACTTGAGGGTTATATGATAGTGTGCAAAGTGGGTGGTGGGAGGAATGGGTCAGGAGAAGCAGGGGTGTGTCTGGGCGATGAGGGAGGGGGCAGACCAGAGGGAGGAGTGGATCCTGGAGATACCAGCATGTGCTAGGATACTATCCCAGTTCCTTCTTCCTCTGCCATCAAACTTATTCTCCTCAGTACTGTATCAGCAGAGTGGCTGATACAGATCCAAGGAGACTCATTTGGGCAACCAAATCTTGTCCTGAGGTAAGGGAAGGAAAGGGACTAGGAGGGGGAAATCAATGAATGAGAAGTGTTCTACCAAAAAGAGTGTGTGCACTTGATGTTGTGTTAAACTGGAAGACGTGAGTGGGCAAAATGCCAGGTGGAAGCAGCACTGGGAGAGATAAGCCAGCAAGCCCTCTATTTATATATATTATATATCTGGACTTATATATCTTGTTTATATATATTTATATCTGGTCTCTTGTTGTCTGGTGTGCTCCCTGGGGCATTTGCTGTGAGATACAGGAAGCTGGACTAGATAGGCCTATGGCCTGATCCAATGGGGCTGTTCTTATGTTCTTATGTAGCCATCAGACCCCTACACAGTAAATCACAAGCTAATAATTTGTACAGGTTGTTAGTAGAGTGCAGCTCAGTTTGCTTTCCTGTATCTCCTTCCCCAAGTTGTCCCCCAGGCAAAACAACAGAAGAAAATTACTCTACTTACTGGCAAGAATGACCATGTCCATCCCCCAAAATATACTCATGATCCAACCAACCATCACAATAGCTGTGAGAATCTGAATCAGAGCTGCTGCAATGTTCAACCAGAATACACAGCAAACATGCCGATCAGGGAGGTCGGTCCGGGCTCCACACAGTACTGTGAAAGCTGACACAAATGTCCCTGTGCAAAGGAAGAGCAACAAATAAAAGAGTCAGAAGGAAGCCGAAGGCACAGAAGGAGCTGGGGTGCTGCAATCCTTTGCTAGGATACTCTCCCCAAGTCCCATAATAGCCTTGCATAGTGTAAACCTGAAGCTTCCAATGTCAAAAAAGTTGTCTATGGTAAGTGCTTTAACAAACATTCTGCACAGCACACCTTGGCTGCATAAAAGTCCCAAATGTTGTTGACACCTTTAGAGGAAAAAAAAAAAAGAATTAGGAGTTAAATAGGGACCCTTTCAGATAGTTGGTAGTTTAATAATGAGCTGGGTTGCGTGTACACAGGGTCATACTGCCATGCAACTGCAGAATTGAATAATGGTTGGGAACCTTCAGTCTCAAAAGACTATGGTACAAGCCTACAGCACCCAGTATTCCCACATGGTCTCCCATCCAAGTACTAACCAGGCCTGACCCTGCTTAGCTTCCGAGATCAGACGAGATTGGGCATGTACAGGGTAACCATCTATAGAATAATGGACACAGAATTCAGCAGCTGGAAACAAGACAATAATGTCATGAATCAAATAGCCTTCAGTGCAACCTTTCTAAAACCAGTTGTTATGGTGGTAGCTCAGTGACTTGACTGGACTGCAAGTCACTCTAATTTGTTGTGAAGAAGTCCTTTAGATCTTGTCAACAAGTTACATTCTTTGATAACCCCAGGACTGCTGCCAAAGGAAATATGAACACAAAATCAAGGTACTTAACCAGCACAGTCTCACATTTTCTATAGTCCTTTTTGAAAACATGCATATGCAACAGATCAGTCACCTTTGAAAGAATTTGGCAGTTTTAAGTATGAAAAGGCGAGAGGGAAAAGTGTGTTATTCACAGAATCATAGGACTGGAAGGGACCCAAAGCCATCAACTTCATCCTCCTCCTACATGGCAAACCCATCCACACCATCAGCTTCCACAGATCAACCCACACAATCCCACATGCTGCTGCTATCTTTCTAGATTAAAACCACCCAACACACAGAGGTGCTAATTTCACAGTCTTTCTAGATTATATACACTGTTACGGTAATAAAACGGGCTACAGCATCACTGATCATTAAGTTTTATTGCTGCTAAAGGAGGAACATTCATTTTATGAAATTTGAAATAACCTTCATATAGCACATAATTAATCTGTGGAATTTGTTGCCACCAGCTTGGATGGCTTTAAAAGGGGATTCACAAGTTCATGGAGGACAGGTCTATCAATGGCTACTATAATAGTCACAATGGCTATGCACTGCTTCCAGATTCAGTGACAATATACCTCTGAATTCCACTTATAGGACAGCAGTGGTCAGAGAGAAGGATGGCTTTCTCTTTTGTTTGTGGTCTTCCCAGTGGCAGCTGGTGGGCCACTGTGGAAAACAGAATCGGCTGGATGGGCCTTTACCCTGATCCAACAGAGCTTTTCTAATGTACCCAGATGGGCAGACAGAAATAGGGACAGTACCAATTATCCTCAACCTTGTTACAAGGCCACTGAGTGTGAATTAAAAAATATTGGATGGGTGAAATCACAGCCCAGTTTTTAAACATTTCAGACCTTTTGCAAACTCAAATCAAGTTGCTTTCTTGTGCAGTACAACATCTCAAGACATCCTTCCCTTCTTTCCTGCTGCTACCTTTATTCCTAACTCCCACTTTCTTCTAAAGCCTCTCAAAGTTAGAGAAGCCTTTTAGAAGCACTGCAGAGGAACAGCGTGGGTGGGAGCTGCTAAGGCCGTGGAAAGCAACTCTCTATTTAACCTGGTAGCGAGGGGGGCAGGAAGACTGACGATGCTTCCTTGAATGTGATATTCCCCTACTGTATAGCCTGCATGCATCAATCTTGCATAGATATATATTTCATTTTGCAAGATGGTTACCTGCTCGCTTTATGTAATCAATCCTTGTGAAGAAAAAAAAAAAAAAGGATGGTCTATAGACATACCTTCATTATACTTCTATATATTGCCTTACACTGTGCATGTTGGAAGAAATGTATCTTTGGCTCCTCATGGTTCCTTTCTTATTGTTCTAGGATGCTGGGACTCAATGTTCCATCCTTTACCTGCTCCTTCAAATGACAACCCAGGAGAGCAACTTCTTTGTTTAAAAACAAATGTGTTCTCCATACTGACCAATTGTGTAGTTCATCCAGCAATGCCAAGATTCTGCATTCATGTAGATACCTTACAATGTACTGACATCATGTTCTTTTCACATTCATGGGGGTGTAACAGTGCAATGCTATTCAAGTTTATTCAAATTTCATTTTATCCAGTGGGGCTTACTCTCCAGTAAGTCTGTATAGTGTTACAGTCAGGCAGCTCAATTCTAACTCCCGGCGTGGTGATGCAGTGATGCCAACGTGCCTCTGCTGTATCCTGTGCGGGAGTTCTGGCCTCTGGAGGCCTCCGTGGGGTAAGGCAGGGTTCTCAAACTTCTCAGGAGTAAAACTCCCCAGGTAAGTCTTTGCGAGGGAAGGAGAAAGTCAGTGAAGAGGTATGTTTTTACTTACAGAGGGCTGACACAAGGTCCAGGAGCTGCAGGGAGCCCCACACAGTTCTCCACAGGGCTTCCCAAGTCTTAAAATACTGAGAAAAAGTGATTGCAAACCACTTCCTGGAGATTGTGACACTGCCTCTCCCCTTGCCCCATTCCTTAAGGCACCAGGAGCTGAGGCTATCAGGCAGGCGTGTTGCAATGCCCCAGTTTGAGAACCTCAAGGGTAAGGGAATATTTGTGGCTAATAGCACACCAGCCAATGTGCAGGAGATGCTATTAGGTTCGGCGGACACCTGCATGTTGACACCGCTGCCCAATATGGCTCTGATGGCAAGTGGGAGGGGCCACTTACAAAATGCATTGTGTATTGGCAACCTTCAGTCTCGAGAGACTATGGTATCGCGCTCTGAAAGGTGGTTCTGGCACAGCGTCTAGTGTGGCTGAAAAGGCCAATCCGGGAGTGACAATCCCTTCCACACCGGGAGCAAGTGCAGTCTGTCTCTGGTCTGTCTCCCTGGCTATGGGCCTTCCTTCTTTGCCTCTTAGCCTCAGACTGTTGGCAAAGTGTCTCTTCAAACTGGGAAAGGCCATGCTGCACAGCCTGCCTCCAAGCGGGCCGCTCAGAGGCCAGGGTTTCCCACTTGTTGAGGTCCATCCCTAAGGCCTTCAGATCCCTCTTGCAGATGTCCTTGTATCGCAGCTGTGGTCTACCTGTAGGGCGCTTTCCTTGCACGAGTTCTCCATAGAGGAGATCCTTTGGGATCCGCCCATCATCCATTCTCACGACATGACCAAGCCAACGCAGGCGTCTCTGTTTCAGCAGTGAATACATGCTAGGGATTCCAGCACGTTCCAGGACTGTGTTGTTTGGAACTTTGTCCTGCCAGGTGATGCCGAGGATGCGTCGGAGGCAGCGCATGTGGAAAGCGCTCAGTTTCCTCTCCTGTTGTGAGCGAAGAGTCCATGACTCGCTGCAGTACAGAAGTGTACTCAGGACGCAAGCTCTGTAGACCTGGATCTTGGTATGTTCCGTCAGCTTCTTGTTGGACCAGACTCTCTTTGTGAGTCTGGAAAACGTGAAAAATGCATTGTGATGCCTGCAGTATTTACTGGTTTGCTCCCCCTAGCTCTGCTACTGAGGTTGAGCAGGTAAAATTCACTCATTTCATAATATTCCAGACTAGGTTTTTGCAAAACAGGTTCCAGACTTAACACATTAGTAAACCCCAGTACCAATTAAGCCTCTGATGAGAGTTCCTTCCACTAGTGAACTCACAGCCCAAACCTAACGGGCAGCCCAATCCTGAGCTGCCCGGAGCGCCCCCGCTCGGGGGCACCACGAGGGCTGCCACCAAATCCAGCACCTCCCACGTTACCGCAGGAGGCACCTCAGGAGTAGGGGACGTTCGTCCCCTTCCCCCAGGTAAGGGAGGCAGCCCCGCAATTGGGCTACTCTCTTTAGCGGTGCCCAAAGGGCACCGCTAAAGTAAAGGTGCTCATGTAAGGCACGCAGCCTCCACGAGCACCTAGGATCCTGTGGAGCAGAGCTCCAGGGATCCTCCACCCACCCACCCCCAGGCACACCTCTGGCACACACCCCTCCCCGCATCACACTGACCTCCCCCTCCCCGGAACACCCCTGTCCCCGCCCCGTTTGCTGTTCCGCAGCCCAGCAGTCGCAGGCACCGCCAAACTGCGCAACACGGGCGCCTGCCGGGCAGTGGCTCAGCACTGGCCAGAGCTGAGCCACCTCTGGTGGGAGCCCAGTGGTAAGCCCCGCAAACATGCCGACCATGATTCCACACCATGGAGGCGCGGTGCGGACCATAAGATTGGGCCCTCAGGTGGCAGGGTGTATTTCAGATTGAAAACATAGCAGGGCCACCCTAAAATAAGGTAGAAATGTGTATGTACTTGGGAGACTCACTAAGTATGTGGAAATGCTTATGTTTGCAAATGAAAACAGGATGATTTTTGAAACCAAACTAAAATGGACCTGTGAGCTTCCAGGACGTTGAACTTCAGGACCCATGGAATGCTAAAGGTTCTTGAGCTAGGGTATCAGCTGGACAATAGAGATGGAAGCGAATGGTCCGCTCAAGTCCCAAACAGCTTTAGCTTCTTGGAGGCATGGATAGACATGTGCCGTGAAGTTAACACGCTCACCTACCTATACTATACAGCACTGGTTCCCAACTCATGGTCTGAGAACCACAGGAGGTCTGCGAGACCCTGAGAAGTGGTCTATAAGGTCTCAGAAAAAAGACTGCCTTCAATCACTTCCAGCATCTCACTAAGCAAGGGCTCCCCCAAAGACCACCAGAGAGGGTGGAGAATGGACAATTTATTACAAATTTAATTGTATCTTTGTGTGCAAGGGGGTGGGGTGGAGGGTTGCATTTCGTCCACAATGATTCAAATTTTTGCTTCAATGGTCCATGGGCACTTAGAGATTGGGAACCACTGCTATACAGAGATGTTTCAGGAAGAAGGAGAAAGAGAAAAAAGGTCTCATTTTCATTTTCCCACTCTCCAAAACCATTCCCCCATCCCAACACTATATATAGCACAATAAAGAAAGGTCTCAAGGGAGTAGAAGAAAGGATGTACTGCCCCATTCTTCCCTTACAAAGTCTGAATATCACTACAAGTTTCCTGTTTCAGGCTGGCTGAAGTTCTGCTTTTAACTGTGGACCCCACTGGATGGTATTAATCTATGTTTAGAATTCCTATTTAGAATGAAAATTGAAGCAAAACCACACCTTATATGATAGTTCATATTCTATATTTGAAATTCAGTATTTAAAACTGAGGCTGGAATTGGTTGCCAGGGAAACCACTGGTTTCAAAATGCAGGAAAAACACTCCAAGATTATGCATGGATGTGAACTGTGCCTGTGCCCCGAATGGATATAAACATTTAAATTTCATCACATGTTGGAGAGCAAAATCAAATTTCAAAAGCTGACAGATTTGTCACTTAAAATGTTTTGCTTTAGCTCTCATTACTTTACAATGAACATAGAAAAAGAGAATTTCAACAGGTACCATTCGACTTATTAGAGTTTACAGTGGAGGGAGAGCTGTTCAAGTGCCTTCTGTGCAAACAATCTGGTAACCTTCACCCAGAAAGCTTTAAAAGGCATCCCATTATCAATTTCATAAGTAAACAGCTATTCAAATATGTGAATTATTTGTATTAGTACTACATTCCAATTAGCCAAAATATGACTTGGCAAACAGGCAAACTAAGAAATTATACCTTTAAACAAGAAGGAATTCAGGGACATGCTAAATGCCACACCTAAATTACCTGCTTAGCAGCAGAGTCCATGGGCAATTCAAACATTGACAGCACATCAGTTCTGCACTGGAACCTTTGTGCTTTTTTGAGCTAATATTCTAGGTTCCACTTGATACCATTTCAAGTAGCTACACTTTCACTTCCCCCAAGACAGTGATACCCAGCACTGAGGATTAAAAGCTAGTGAAGATGCCATGGAAGCAGGCTTGGTTCAAGCCATCAAACATACAAATAGAAAACTTTTTCTTCCTCTGCAGTAAGAAAAAGGCAAACTTCTACATGCTTCAACCTCTGATGTTCCACTGCTCAGTAAGTAAAACCCTTAACAAGCACAAACATTTTCCTGGACAAGTTGACTGCAATGAACACCTGCACCAGCTCTAGCAGCCTTTTCCAAACACAGACACTCCAAATGGCATTCTTCATGCTATACTAACATTAGAACTGATCCAGAGCTCATGCAATATTGCATTCACATGTAATACAGTTCAGGGGAGAAGGCTTACTGGTATTTAATCCTTTGGATTTTTAAAAAAAATGTCTTCTCAGGTATATCTGCGCTTCTGTACTACAGCAGGGCAATGCTCAGACTCTAGAGAAGTAAAAATACAATACAATAAAATTAAAACTTTCAGAAGGTCACAAAGAGGTAATTGTTTCAACTGAAGACAAGATCAACCCAATGGCAGTCCAAGTTGCCTGAGGCAACTATACTCCAGATAGGCACACATTGTCTCAACTATGCATAGCCATGGATGGAGTGGGAAGGGAGAAGCTGCATTTTGTCAATCATGAAATACTATCATTTTGAAGCATGGATAAATGCAGCATCCCTAAACTAACTTGCAACTACCGTGGCATCTCTGTCCTTAGCGTTGTAGGAAAGTTGTTTGCCCGAGTTGCACTAAAGAGGCTCCAGGTACTTGCAGAGAGTGTCTATCCAGAATCGCAGTGCGGATTCCGAGCCAACAGGTCCACCACTGATATGGTATTCTCCCTTAGACAACTGCAAGAGAAATGCAGGGAACAACGACAGCCACTCTTTATAGCTTTCATAGATCTCACGAAGGCTTTCGACCTGGTCAGCAGGGACGGCCTCTTCAAGATTCTCCCCAAGATCGGATGTCCACCCAGGCTCCTCAGCATCATCAGATCCTTCCACAAGGACATGAAGGGCACTGTTGTCTTCGATGGCTCCACATCAGACCCCTTTGACATCCGAAGTGGCGTGAAGCAGGGCTGTGTTCTTGCACCAACCTTGTTTGGGATTTTCTTCGCTGTCATGCTGAAGCAGGCCTTTGGAACTGCAACAGAAGGCATCTATCTCCGGACCAGATCTGACGGAAAGCTCTTCAACCTCTCCAGACTGAGAGCAAAGTCCAAGGTCCAGCTGAAATGTCTGCGTGACTTCCTCTTTGCTGACGATGCAGCTGTCACTGCCCACTCTGCCAAAGATCTCCAGCAGCTCATGGATCGTTTTAGCAAGGCCTGCCAAGATTTTGGACTGACGATCAGCTTAAAGAAAACACAGGTCATGGTTCAGGATGTGGACTCACCTCCCTGCATTACAATCTCTGCACATGAACTGGAGGTTGTCCATGACTTTGTGTACCTTGGCTCAATGATCTCTGACACTCTTTCTCTCGATACTGAGCTAAACAAACGCATCGGTAAAGCAGCTACCACGTTTTCCAGACTCACAAAGAGAGTCTGGTCCAACAAGAAGCTGACGGAACACACCAAGATCCAGGTCTACAGAGCTTGCGTCCTGAGTACACTTCTGTACTGCAGCAAGTCATGGACTCTCCGCTCACAACAGGAGAGGAAACTGAACGCTTTCCACATGCGCTGCCTCCGACGCATTCTCGGCATCACCTGGCAGGACAAAGTTCCAAACAACACAGTCCTGGAACGTGCTGGAATCCCTAGCATGTATGCACTGCTGAAACAGAGATGCCTGCGTTGGCTCGGTCATGTCGTGAGAATGGATGATGGGCGGATCCCAAAGGATCTCCTCTATGGAGAACTCGTGCAAGGAAAGCACCCTACAGGTAGACCACAGCTGCGATACAAAGACATCTGCAAGAGGGATCTGAAGGCCTTAGGAATGGACCTCAACAAGTGGGAAACCCTGGCCTCTGAGCGGCCCGCTTGGAGGCAGGCTGTGCAGCATGGCCTTTCCCAGTTTGAAGAGACACTTGGCCAACAGTCTGAGGCAAAGAGGCAAAGAAGGAAGGCCCATAGCCAGGGAGACAGACCAGGGACAGACTGCACTTGCTCCTGGTGTGGAAGGGATTGTCACTCCTGGATTGGCCTTTTCAGCCACACTAGACGCTGTGCCAGAACCACCTTTCGGAGCATAGTCTTTCGAGACTGAAGGTTGCCAATATATAATATATATGAAACTAACTTAGAGGAAGATGGCAGAAAAATGTAAGATTTCCTCCCCTTGCCAAATGACTAACAACTTTGCAATGCTTTGCCGCAAAACAGCCTACTGTAAGGGTCCTCAGAGTTTAACTGATATCACATGATGATCCACATCATGAGAGGAGAAGAGAAGGCTAAGAGGGGATATGATAGCTCTCTTCAAATACCTAAAGGGCTGTCATATGGAAGAAGGGAATCATTTATTCTCAGCTGTTTCTGAATGTAGAACTAGAACAAATGGGTACAAACTGCAAGAGAGGATATTTCTATTAGACATCAGGAAAAAATTCCTGACAGTCAGGGTGGTTTGGCAGTGGAACAGATTGCCAAGAGAGGTGGTGGACTCTCCCTCACTAGAGATATTCAAGCAGAGGCTCGACAAGCACCTGTTGGAGATGCTCTATGAGGATTTCTTGCCCAAGGCAGGGGGTTGGACTAGATGACCTATTAGGTCCCTTCCAACTCTATGATTCTATGATTCACATCATAGCCGTGAAAAGAGAGAAGCTCAATGATCAGCAGAACCATGTGGTGCAAAGCTTGCAGTCATAGAACTATGACTCTAGAATCTGTTCAAGAGATTCACAGCCATAGGGATGAACGTAAAGCACACGTGTTTATTTTACAAATCAAGTGAATATGGTATTAACATTCTTAAGCAGAAGGGATATTTTCTACATGTCACCTTCAGCATTCGAAGGAACACAATAAACACTTTTCAGATAGCCAATGCTGGCTAAATAAGGCTGCAATCCTAACCACACTTTCCTAAGAGTAAGCCCTATTGAACAAAATAGGACTTACTTCTGCGTAAACCTGGTTAGGATTGTGCCCTAAATCTAACAACCCAAGCCACCGTACTGCTGTCATAATTCTCATGAGCCCCAAAGGCCATGGTAGCAATCTCAGTATCTAGTTATGGAAACAGAATTCAGACAACCAGAAAGGGAAAAGGAAGAAGGAAATATGCCTGAGCAGCTGTGATGGATTCCAGGTGTAGATACTGAAATATCTTTCCGGAGTTTTGTTTGGTATAAATCTAGCTGTTTTTCTTAACACAAGATCAGCACAAAGTAAACCAAGTAAAGAAATTTTTACCCTCTGCCCCACTGTCTCCCTCTCAGACTCATACAGAACTTCAGTGAAAATTATTTGGACCTCCCCATTCAGTTAAGCAATGCTTTCAGTGAACTCTGCAAACACGAATTCACCAGGACAGAAAGGAACAACTCAAAGCACATCCAGAATACATCACACGCCAAAGAGCTTTTTCTACACCACTAGACAAATATGTGCTTCTTAGCTCAGTCAGTACAATTCATATGGCAGAAGATCTCACATATATATATCTAGCTTTTCAGCCAAGACTGGCTCCCAAAGTAGCTCACAATTAAAAACCACACAAAAGTACAATTATACTAGGACTGTTGGGAAGGGTGAAGGTATGTATAGCAGCTATTCTGGCAGCTAGTGACATACTGTAGTTCGGATTCCAGGATCTCTCTAGAGGGAGGGTGGCAGATGGACCACAGGGCTGGCTGATGGTTAAGATGCCAGCATGCATAAGCAGCCCAGCCTGTTGATCTGGCAAATACATGTTACAATAATGCAAGAACTCTTTGAGTGCTCATGCTGCCAACACCCAACTTTTTCTCTAATTGCTACAAGAACCACTTTCTCCAGTTTCTGATATCCGCATCTTACTACAAAATTCCTCCTAGTAAGAGCAGATCAAACAGATAATGGAGGCTGAAAGAAGAGCACCAAGTCAAAAGTAGGGCTTTCCAGCATATTTTAAGCAATAAACACAATCTCCAAATTGCCTATCCCAGACAGACAATTGCCTGGCATTGTTTTGTGGCTGCTCCAAAATGATCACATTTCTTCTAAAGTCAAGGCTGAACTTTTGCCAAAAGTGCCACAAGACCTTTCCATTTCTAAGACCTTCTAGTGGGAAGTTTTAATCCCAAAAATTTTGTGGCAGTGTTTTGATCTTTCGGCCGACATATATCCTATTTCCATCTGGTGTGTCAGATACAGAACACTGATCCCAGAAATCTTGAGTCAAAATGTGAGACTTGGTAATTTCTTTCAAAAATCTAACAAAAGCCAACATACACATTAGCAAGGAAAAACATGGGTTAAAGAAAAGCAACAAAGACAATAGCTTAAGGTAAGTCCTCTGAGTCATATCCAATATCTATATAACATTAGTAGCCCTCTTCTGAAGGCCACTAGCCTAGCTGGCAGGAACAAAACAAAGAAGTAATGACATTCGCTTCATTTTCAGAATATGTCACCTAAAGCCTAACTTGTGTATCTGCCTCTGTATGTGAGCAATCCCTTCTCAACAGCCCCTCTGATTATTAGCTATCTAAATGTCTCTGTTTCATGAAACTGACAACACAGATGACATTTTATGGCTGGTAGCCGATCACAGAACCATCAAATTCCAAAATGTCCATCTTGCTACAATTCATTACTGATTTTTTTTAACTCTTTCTATCTTGTTTTCCCTCTACAGGCCTGTCGCCAACTTAGGGGCGTTTGGGGTGCTCAGAGTTCTTGGTTCTCGAACCCTAAAGCCCTCAAGGCCCCCTGTTCAGTAGTACTACCACCACCCTGTACGTGCCAGTGTCTCAGTCCAGGGACACTGAGACCCTCTAGGCTTAATTCTATCCCTTTCAGGCACTGAGCGCTTTCTCCAATTAAAGCTTCAGTCCTCAAGTTACTAGACCTCAATGAGCACTTGGTAGCTTGCTGAATGGCTAGGCAGGATTTTGAACCTTTGTCCCCAACATACAATGAAACAACTTAGTAAAAGATATTTTAGTTTATTAAATACATAAGGTTACATAAGGTACATAAGGCAGCAAATGCTAGAGGCATAAACAACCAGGAAACATATCAGCAATTAAATAATAAAGCTAGCTGGCTATCTCTATTAATCTCTATGTCTCACCTGGGTCAGCTTCTTGTAGATCTTTTAGCTCCAGGCTACCTGTGATGCCAGATGCCCATGTTGGACAATGGAGCTCACCGCGTGTAGGATGTTGCACCCAAAACCTCTGTCCAAGAAGGGACCGGACACACCCCTTGGGCCTCATTATTATACTTCTTATGCTAATAGTACGGAGGTGACTTCATACTTATTTAGACTGTCCAGTCAGAAACTTTTGAGGACAGAACCTTCTCAAAGTGGGCCTGGTTGCTAGTCCTCTTAGTTCTTACCCCTCCCAACTGGAGATCCACAGCTGCATTTCATCAGCTTGATATGGCGCCATCCTGTCTGCAAAGGTGCTACATTCTAATGGATTGTAATTCTTGTTGTCTGTCCTTTCTGGCCAGCAGAGGAGAGACAACAATCTTTGTGTTTGTTTACTCACATTCTTGCAGCTAGGAACTGCTAGCAACTCCTCCATTACTGACTTAGTTTGGTTCAGGCTCTACATGCTAACCAAGGCCTAACATGTACATATTCATGACAAGGCCCCATTAATCCTAGAGAACTGGGATAGAAACAAGATCATGGATTTATTTCTGCCACAGAATTACAGATTCTGGATCAGAAAGTGACTGAGAGAGAGAGAGAGAGAGAGAGAGAGACTCAAATCTAATGAAACCTTTTAAAGGAGCAAATTTGTGTATGTGTAGCATCAAAAGTTCAAAACTGTGCTCTCCCTTATAATCCAGTCCTATACAAGCATCTTGAATGGTTTTTGTCTGTGCATCTTGTAGACAATTGACTATGGCAGCCACTTTCAACCACTGTGCCATGGCACATTGGTGTGCCGCGAGTGGTCCACAGGTGTGGCACAGGAATTTGCAGGAAGGTCATTTATTTAGTAGGGCCAATGGGGGACGTGAACCCCCACTGGCAGCATGGTGTGCCTTCTCAATTGTCAAAAACCTGATGGTGTGCCTTGACAATTTTAATGCCTTGTCGGTGTGCTGCGAGATGAAAAAGGTTGAAAATCATTGGACTATGGGAAGAACAGAAGCAACTCTTACTGATGCTGATCAGCTTCCTTATTGACAGCCCAATCCTATTCAACTTTCCAACACAGATACAGCCACAATGGAGTCCCGAGGTAAAGGAACAAATGTTTCCTTACCTTGAGGAAGCCTCCATGACTGCCCTAACTTTTCCTAACCTAACTTTTCAAGGTTTTTCTTACATGTGGACCTGCATAAAGGAACCACAGCAAGACTGAGAGCCCAAGTCTAGGCATGTTAACTCAGAAGTAAGTCCCATTGTATTCAATGGAGCTTACGCCCAGGTAAGTGTGGATAGGACTGCAATCGGAGAAGATAGGGGGAACAGCCCAGTTGAACTGACTCACTGGTGCTGCCAGAGCACTAGCTCACCTCCTCAGCTGTGAAGTGACCATCAAAGGCAAAACAAACTTCAGAATCCATGTCACTTCCCCTTGCAACATCAAACGACTCCTTAGCTGAAGTGCTACAAAAAGAGGCTCTCTGGTGCAAAGCAGATCTTGCTTGCATGTTCACTGGCTGGCATTGCAAAAGCCCACAAAATATCCTTGAGAAGGTTTCTTTTTTAGGGAAGAAACAGGGACTTCGCAGCCAGCCTTTTTCATCACAGCTCTCCAGAGACCAGCCTAGCCTGGCAAAGCAGGACCTGGTGGGGGCAACCAGGCTGACCCAGGGTGGCTCCTTCAGAACTCACCAGCTCATTGTTTGGCCACAAACCTAGCCACACTTACCTGGGAGTAAGCCCCATTACATAATGGGGTTTACTTCTGAGTAGACATGCATGGAATTGGGCTCTTTGTGCACTGGGCTCAGAGGGACGCCCAGGTCTGTCTGCAGGACATTCACGGAGAAGCAAAGGCAAAAACCAAGCGGGCACCCCCAGGGATTGAGCCTGCAGCCTCTGGGTCACTGAGAGGGGCGGGTGGTGGCTATCCAGCCTGACCAGGTGCCTTGCAAAGCCTTCTTAGGGTGGGAGGAGGCACCTTTGACATCAGGGCAGGGGCAGGAGGGAGGGAGAGAACTCTTGGACCAACCAACTCTCAGTGTTCCTGCTGCAGCACCAGCCCCTCAGCACCCCCTCCCCCCCGGAACACAGCCCCACCAAGATCAAATCTTGGGGCAGGCATACAGGCAGGGAGGAGCGCACAGTCTTGCTGCCTAGTTCATCATTCCCTGCTTCAGCCACTCAGAAAAGGAGAAGGGGGGCCCAGGAACTGTCCTGGACTGCCAACACCTCCCTTTTTTGTTAGGAGGGAAATGCCCATTGCCCTTTCCAGAGACTGAGTGCCCCCCCCCCACAATTCCCAGGGACCCAGCAGGGGCTGCAGAGGTGTCCCTCCCTCGGAGCCTGAGCCTCTGCTCCATATGGGGCAGCCTCACTCACTGCATGGAGACTCCTCCATCTCTCTCTGCCGCCTTTGGGTAGCTTTCCCTGCCTGATGCAGAGGTGGGGCAGGGATGGGACAGGATCCCTCCTGAGGCAGCCCATATCCCTTTGGAGTACCATGAGGCTCAGAGCAAGTGGCAGCATCCAGACAAGGAAGGGTAAAGAAGGGGGCTGCACCTACTGCTGCATATAGATACATTCTTATTGGGAAGGCTGGCGCTGCAGGGCAGATGGAGCACATGTTTGTCTGCATGGTACACTGGGAAAGGTGGCAGAAAGTGGGGGAGAAGAGCAAAACTAGTGCAATGCCCCGTGGGACCCAATTTGTCAAAATCACTCCAATCACACGAAGGCTAGCCCTGCCTACATTGCTCATAAAACTTCTCAGTTTTACCTGACCACATCTTAGGATTCCTGTTCTTCCATAGGGTCAGGTAATTCCCCAGCCTCATCCATGGGCACATGGATTTTCATCCTCCTGAACAACCCACCTCTGAGCTTGCCATTTTTAAATGCTAAAGAGCACGTCTGCTTGATGATCCCATGAGATACACAGGAGAGAAATATGAACAGCCAAGAAATCTTCAAAGCATGGCACAGTTAACAACAACCAGACATAGGTGAGCATATGCTCTTTACACTCTCACATAACACTGTCACTCCCAAATCGGCCTTTTCAGCCACACTAGACGCTGTTCCAGAACCACCTTTCAGAGCGCGATACCATAGTCTTTCGAGACTGAAGGTTGCCAACATGATGAAATAACACCAGAACCAGGGGACATCCACTAAAATTGAGTGTTGGGAGAGTTAGGACAGACAAAAGAAAATATTTCTTTACTCAGCGTGTAGTTGGTCTGTGGAACTCCTTGCCAGAGGATGTGGTGACAGCATCTGGCCTGGATGCCTTTAAAAGGGGATTGGACAAGTATCTGAAGGAAAAATCCATTACACATATACATAAGAACATAAGAACAGCCCCACTGGATCAGGTCATAGGCCCATCTAGTCCAGCTTCCTGTATCTCACAGCAGCCCACCAAATGCCCCAGGGAGCAAACCAGATAACAAGAGACCTCATTCTGGTGCCCTCCCTTGCATCTGGCATTCTGATATAACCCATTTCTAAAATCAGGAGGTTGCACATACACATCATGGCTTGTACCCCGTAATGGATTTTTCCTCCAGAAACTTGTCCAATCCCCTTTTAAAGGCGTCTAGGCCAGTCGCCATCACCATAACCTGTGGCAAAGAGTTCCACAGACCAACAACACACTGAGTAAAGAAATATTTTCTTTTGTCTGTTCTAACTCTCCAAACACTCAATTTTAATGGATGTCCCCTGGTTCTGGTGTTATGTGAGAATGTAAAGAGCTTCTCCCTATCCACTCTGTCCATCCCCTGCATAATTTTGTATGTCTCAATCATGTCCCCCCTCAGGCATCTCTTTTCTAGACTGAAGAGGCCCAAACGCCGTAGCCTTTCCTCATAAGGAAGGTGCCCCAGCCCAGTAATAATCTTAGTTGCTCTCTTTTGCACCTTTTCCATTTCCACTATGTCTTTTTTGAGATGCGGTGACCAGAACTGGACACAATACTCCAGGTGTGGCCTTACAATAGATTTGTACAACGGCATTATAATATTAGCCGTTTTGTTCTCAATACCTTTCCTAATGATCCCAAGCATAGAATTGGCCTTCTTCACTGCCGCCGCACATTGGGTCGACACTTTCATCGACCTGTCCACCACCACCCCAAGATCTCTCTCCTGATCTGTCACAGACAGCTCAGAACCCATCAGCCTATAGCTAAAGTTTTGATTTTTTGCCCCAATGTGCATGACTTTACACTTACTGACATTGAAGCACATCTGCCATTTTGCTGCCCATTCTGCCAGTCTGGAGAGATCCTTCTGGAGCTCCTCACAATCACTTCTGGTCTTCACCACTCAGAAAAGTTTGGTGTTGTCTGCAAACTTTGCAACCTCACTGCTCAACCCTGTCTCTAGGTCATTTATGAAGAGGTTGAAAAGCACCGGTCCCAGGACAGATCCTTGGGGCACACTGCTTTTCACTTCTCTCCATTGTGAAAATTGCCCATTGACACCCACTCTCTGTTTCCTGGCCTTCAACCAGTTCTCAATCCATGAGAGGACCTGTCCTCTAATTCCCTGGCTGTGGAGTTTTTTCAGTAGCCTTTAGTGAGGGACTGTGTCGAACGCCTTCTGAAAGTCCAGATATATAATGTCCACGGGTTCTCCCACATCCAAAAGAATTCTAAAAGGTTTGTGAGGCAAGACTTACCCTTACAGAAGCCATGCTGATTCTCCCTCAGCAAGGCCTGCTCATCTATGTGTTTTGAGATCCTATCTTCGATGAGGCATTCCACCATCTTACCCGGTATAGATGTTAGGCTGACCGGCCTATAGTTTCCCGGGTCCCCCCTCTTTCCCTTTTTAAAAATAGGCGTGACATTTGCTATCCTCCAATCTTCTGGCACTGTGGCCATTTTGAGGGACAAGTTGCATATCTTAGTCAAGAGATCTGCAACTTCATTCTTCAATTCCTTAATAACTCTTGGGTGGATGCCATCAGGGCCCGGTGACTTATTGATCTTTAATTTATCAATGAGGTCTGAAACATCTTCTCTTTTACATACATGATGTGTATGTGCAACCTCCTGATTTTAGAAATGGGCTATGTCAGATGCAAGGGAGGGCACTAGGATGTAGGTCCCTTGTTATCAGGTGTGCTCCTTGGGGCATTTGGTGAGCTGCTGTGCAGCAACTGTTACCCTGCACATGCCCAATCTCGTCTGATCTTGGAAGCTAAGCAGGGTCAGGCCTGGTTAGTACTTGGATGGGAGACCACCTGGGAATACTGGGTGCTGTAGGCTTATACCATAGTCTTTCGAGACTGAAGGTTGCCAACCATTTTTTTTTTTTTTTGTGAGATACAGGAAGCTGGACTGGATGGGCCTATGGCCTGATCCAGTGGGGCTGTTCTTATGTTCTTTTGAGCAACTTTAGAAGTGAAAGAATCGCTTTACATACTTTATCTTAGCTGAATCCCATGTGTTCTGCAGGATGCTAGGAACTGCAATCATAAACTTTCAAAATGGCAAATCATTCATTTATGTTTAAGTACTCAAGTTTCACTGATCTTAGCTAGGCTTTTTATCTACACAAGTGCTTTCAAAATTGAGAAAGTTAATTTTCCCAGGTATGAGGGCTTTAGAGAAAAAAATTCTTAGAAAAGGATGTGGGATCTGAATTAAAGAATACATATTTATGTACTCTACTCAAGGGCAGAACATCTTGGTAAATATGCTCTTTCCAAACTTTTCTTTGCTGAATGTGGTAGGATTAGAAGGGTGGAGTTTTAAGGGAACTGATATGCATACTGAACTCTCCCTACGACAGCAGATTCTCCACTACAAATACTCCTCAGCATCATATTAACACAATGAGACAAACATAGGTTGAGAGGCTGAACATATGAAGCTGCTAATGTAGGAAAGGGCAGCCTAATCTTGAGCTGCCCAATGTGCACGGCTCTTGTGGCACCAAAATGGCTACCACAGGATCCTGAGCACGCCAGGCAGCCAATGGTGGCTCCTCAAGGGGGGAGGGGACGAAAGTAACCCCTTTCGGGTAAGGGAAGTAGCCCTGCAATGGGGCTACTCAGTTCTGCGGTGGGGAGGTAGGGCTGGGATCCAGCAATTATGCTGGATCCCAACCCCCATTCCCAGGGAGTTCAGAGCAGCTTCAAGCCACACCACTCTCCTCGGACTTGTGCCACCTTAGGAGGTGGCACAAGTCTGAGGAGACCCATAGGAACCAGGGTGCCTTAGAGGGAGGTAAGGGGAAACGTTTCACAGACCTAGCCACTTTGAACACCTACCCTGCCCTGGATACAGCGCAAGCCTCTTGGCTTGACCCACCTCAGGATAGGATTGTGCCCTTAGCTAACATTCAGAAATCCTGAAACCTGCTAGGATCAAGAATATCACACTCTACTGGAAACAAAAATATCTACTGGAAAGAATATCACACCCTACAGGAAACAAAAAACTAAGGCAAATATTCCTGCCAAAAGCTCCAAAGAACCCTAACCATAGACAACTGCAATCTGCCTACAGCAGAGCCTACTTGCATCTAAATGCCAGGATAAGAACAAGAGTATTTATAGTCAGGCTTTTCTAATCAACTAGCTGCTAATCAACTAAGCAATTAGTTTTTTGTTTCATGCAGTAGAGCATGATATTCTTGCTCCTAGCGGGTTTCAGGATTTCCAGGTGTTAACTTAGTTGTATTTTTCTTTATTCCCATGATAATGCCCTACAGCACTGTTTCTCAAACTGTGAGTCGGGACCCACTAGGTGGGTTGTGAGCCAATTTCAGGTGAGCCCCCATTCATTTCAATATTTTCATGGTATGTGACTGCATTTGGGGAAAAGTTACAGATCTGTTCTTTTAACAGGCTATTGTGTATATGATAGCAAATGAGATTTACTCCTGGGTAAGTATGGGTAGGACTGCAGCCTAGGATTGTTAAATATTTTCCTGCTTGATTATGTCACTTCCGGTGAGTCCTAACAGAGTCTCATTCTAAAAAGTGGGTCCCAGTGCAAAAAGTGTGAGAACCACTGCACTACGGAGTTTAGGATGAAACATCGGATTACTATCTATTCTAGACTATCTACTATCTAAACTAAACCTGGAAAAATAATTTCTCATTAGGAGATACAAAGCTGCTGTATATAACAAGCCAGACCACTGGTCCATCTAATTTAGTATTACAAGGGGACTCTCATTATCCACGAGGGTTCCATTCCTGGACCCCTTGTGGTACCAAATTCCACATGGTATCAAATCACATAGCTTTCAGGGTCCACTAAGCTCCGAATGCGACCAGAGCTGATCTGAGGCAAGTGGAGGTTGTGGCCGAAAACATGTGTTTCATGAAAAATGAAAGCATTAGTTATTGCCTCTGGAGGCTTCAGGTTGAGCTGAATGTGGCTCCAGAGGACCCCATTGAGCCAAATCCATGGATCAAAAATCTGTGAATAAGTAGGCTCAACTTGTGGATAAGTAGGCTCAGACAGTGCACTGATCATCAGTGGCTACCCAGGATTTCAGACAGAGGTTTTTCCTAGCACACATTTATGGAGCAGCCACACGCACAGAGGATAGGATTGGTCTCTTAGTCAATTAACAGAATCCTCTTCAGAAAACACTGAGGGAGATGCCCAGTGTCTCTGAGTAACTTGTTCCACTGCTCAGTCATTCTTCTAGCCAAGAAAAATGTTTACATGGTTGCCAAACAGCTGAATTAGAAGACAAGCCAAACAACACAGACCTAGTTATCAAAGATTCCTCCTTTTTATTCCCTAGCTTCTTCAAGACCAGCTAAAGATGCTGCTCCTGCAGTCTTTGGAAAAACATCTTCACAACCTGCTACTTAATGTCTAAATAACTAATACTTTCATTTTTTGCAAGATCCAGATGAAAAAACAGGAACGTCAGAAGCAAAGGGCCTGTTCATTCATTACTTGCTGGGTTGTGATCCAGCTGCAGAGTTCTCAGAGAGGACCGACTTTCTAGACAAACACCAATCAGCATTCCAACTAGAATGTGGAATGGAAATGCTTATCTGGTTGATATACGGCATCTAGAGATTGGAAGAAGAGTACAACTCTGTTGGCACCTGTATCTCTCAGCACCTTTTGATATTATGAACTACCATTTTGGGTTGCAGGGGTCAGAAGTATCACTTTGCAGTTTTCCACTCCAGACAGGCCATCTCTAGAGGATAGGGTTATGTGATCTCTGCTAGCCCTTATGAGATTTATCCTATACATAACAGAAACAGTATTTATCCTATAGGACACTGCAAAGGAACTACCTTGTCCTCAATGCTTTACAAGCAATTGCTTAGAACTGAGGTATTCAATCTGTGAGTCCCACCTCCTTAGTGAGGCGCGGCTAGCCTCCAGGGACGTTGCCAGGCATCTGGGGAGAGAGGCTGGGCTGGGCTACTCTGCTGCCTCCTGACTTGCTGCTTTTCTGCAGCTATGAACCAGGTGGGTGGGGCAGCATGAGGCTGGGAGGGCGTGTGAAACATGGTGGGGGGAGGTGGGAGAGAAGGCTGGCTGGGCAGGCAGAGGTGCTGCATCTCGGCATGGAGCTCTTTCCATGTGCAACCTTGCCCCAAGGACTATATTTCCCAGTGTGTCCCTCACCCTGGGCATCCTGGGATTGATCAAGGCTGGAGGAGAGAAGAGTTCAGAGGTGCTGCATCTCATCAGCACAGGGGCGCTCCTGGCAAGCTTCAAAGCAGGAGGGAAGAGTAAGTCCTCCACTTAGGGAGCCCAGCCTGCATCCCTCCATCTTGCCTGGGGGGAACAGGGGTGGCATCTGCATGTTGGGTGTATGTGCCTGAGCAGCCCCCATCTTCTTTGGGGTGAGTTGTAATCTTGTTGGGTGTGGCTGCAATCCTTTCCACACTTTCCTGGGAGTAAGCCCCATTGACTCAAATGGGGCTTACTTCTGAGTAGACCTACATAGGCTTGGGGTCTGTGTCAGTTTATCCCAGGATCCTCACCTTTCTCTTTTTCCTCCCCCTTCAAAAAAGAAAAAAAGCCACTCTTGATGGCTTTGTCTCCAAAAATTGATTAAAAATAAAAATCCCCATTCCTTTTTAGCCATTCCCCTTTTTCCTCCTGCCTCCTGTGGGGGGGGGGGTTACTCTGTTGGCTGCTATTGTAAGACAAAAGGCACCATCCTAGCTAGGTCTGCTTAGAAGTAAGTCCTATTGTGTTCAATGGGACTTACTCCCAGGAAAGTGGGGTTAGGATTCCAGCCAAACAGTCTCTAGGTGTCAGTTTGAATCAGTTTGCAATTAGCAGATACACACAAAACAGTCTTCCCCTCTTGCAAATTCATCACTTCCCCCCTCCCTTTCCAAAACCCCCCAGGTGTGCTGCTAACAAACTCAGGGCACAATCCTAACCAGGTCTACTCAGAACTAAGTTCTATTTTGTTCAGTGGGGCTTACTCTCAGGTAAGTGTGGTTAGGATTGCAGCCTCAGAGTGCTGGCAGCCTTGTTTCTAGTGTATAATTATAACACCTTCATTCCCATTTTGGGGGTAACTGAGGTGTGGTGTTGGAATGGGGAGCCCTGGCCAATGGCTAAAAGGATTAGGGGAGGCTCGAGCCAGAAAAGTTAGAGAACCACTGGCTTAGAAGTTTGGAGTGGGTACACTCTGTGCAGTGAGACAGAGTAGAACAGCCAGAGGAACAAGGAATGTATTCCCACTGGTAGACACACTGTACGTAAGCTTGGCAGCACAACCAAGTAGAAGCTATAAAACACTCACTCCTACAGAGTTATTTACATTGTGCCTAAGTTGTACTAGAAGCTTTGCAAAAGTTAAGACTAGAACTGCAGTCCTATACACACTTCCCTAGACGTAAGCCCCCTTGAACACAGTGGAACTTACTTCTGAGTAAGCATGTATAGGAGTGCCCTGTCAGTCTTTGCCCAGGTCAGGCATAAGAAAAACAGGCATAAAATATGGGAGCAGAAAAAATAAGAAGCAAAAATACACAGCTATGGGGAAGGAGGGAAATAGTTTTATTGCATATGCGTTTAGACAGACAGCCCAGACAAGATCAATCCATGCATATGTCAACATACAACAAACTACAGATAACCCATTCTAGTTCATTGTCCTGAACAGAACATTTCCAATTAGAGTTAAGAAAACACAAGAAAAATGGAGGGTGCAGACTCTTAACAGAGCTCATCTCTCTCCTTTGTTTAAAAAAATCATAGGTCGTCACAAACCTGATCTTTATCAGTACTACCCAACATTCTGTAAATATTTATAAAAACAATCTGGCTGAAACTTCTGGAATGATTTCACTTTTCCATGAGTTAACAGACTAATGAGGAGACTGAGATGGTCTTCAGGATTCGTTGTTGTACATAAAAAGTTATTTGCAATATACTGTCTATACATATATACTATCTGTAGGAATGGCAGGTTCCATTTTACTGAAAAATTTGTAAGACCAATTATGATAAATTATTTGAAAGCAAACCAATATCAGAAAAACGAGAGACTGCTCCAGCAAAATGAGAGACTGCAGAGATAAAGGAGCAAATAAGCAGCCCATCTTGGGGGACTTAGTATGCAAGTGATTTTATGCTAATACCCGAAGCCTCCAAGCAAAGATGGGAGAACTGGAATGTTTGGTGGCTAAGGAAAACATTGATATAGTGGGCATAGTAGAAACCTGTTGGAATGCAGAGAACCAGTGGAATACCACAATCCCAGGCATAAACTCTATAGGAGGGACAGGGAGGGAGGTGTTGGCAGTGGGGTGGCCATCTATGTTAAAGAAGGGGTGGAATCCAGCAAAGTAGAGATTGCAGGCAGGTCTGACTCCACCATGGAATCACTGTGGGTTAAATTACCAGGCTCGAGGAGCAATGTAATGTGAGAGACCGGATTTCTTGACATGATAAATGACTGTGCTTCAGAGCAACTACTCATGGAGCCCACTAGAGGACAGGTGACTCTGAATTTAATATTGTGTGGTAGTCAGAATGTGGGTAGAGATGCAAGTGTTACTAAGCCATTGGGGAACAGTGACCATGCTGCGATCTATTCACCATGCATTTTGGAGGAAGAGTGCCAAACAAATCTGACACAAAAACCCTTGACTTCTGAAGGGTGGACTTCCCTCAAATGAGGAGGCTAGTTAGAAATAAGTTGAAAAGGAAGGTAAAGAGGGTCCAAACACTCCAGTGTGTGTGGAAGCTGTTTAAAACAATGGTCGTATAGGCCCAGTGGAAGCGTGTACCACAAGGAGGAAGAGTTTGACTAAGCCTCGGAGGATGCTGGCATGGCTAACAAGCCAAGTTAGAGAGGCTGTAAAGGGCAAGGAAGCTGTCTTCTGCAAATGGAAGTCTTACCTGAATGAGGAAAATAAAAAAGAACATAAACTGTGGCAAAAGAAATGTAAGAAGGTGATATGGGAGGCCAAGAAAGACTATGAGGAACAGATGGCCAGCAATATTAAGGGGAATAATAAAAGTTTCTTCAAATAAGCAGTAAACTTGCTAGAGAAGCGGTTGGCCAGCTGGACGGTGAGGGAGGGAAAGGGGAGATAAAAGGTGACTTAGAGATGGCAAAGAATTTAAATGAGTTCTTTGCATCTGTCTTCACAAGACCTTGGGCAGATTCCACTGCCCCTATTGCCCCTCTTGACTAAGGAATTAAGTGAAACAGAGGTTAAAAAAGATGTGTCAGACCTAATTGACAAATTAAAAAACAAAAAGTCACCAGGCCCACTGGCGTCGCTAGGGGAGTGCGGGGGGTGTGGGCCATACCAGGTGACACGCTGTGGGGGTGATGACGCGCCACGTGCCCCCACCTTTGCCCCCTGCGCGCTTACTAAGTGCGCAGTGCCAGAGCCTCAAACCTGCAGCCGAGTTCCTACCCTTCCGAAATTGACTGCAGTTAGATTTAACATCGTGCATGTGCATGAGCCTCGCGCATGCGCACGATGCTAGAGGCACCTGCAGTTGAGTTCAGAGGTGCCTGCAAGTCCTTCCAAACTCAGCTGCAGTTAGATCTAGTGTCGTGCGCGAGCCTCGCGCATGCGCACGATGCTAAAGGCACTTGCAGCCAAGTTTGGAGGTGCCTGCAAGCACTTCCGAACTCAGTTGCAGTTGGATCTAGCATTGTGTGCATGTGTGAACCTTGCACATGCGCATGATGCTAGAGGCACCTGCAGCCAAGTTCGGAATGCCTGTGAGCCCTTCCAAACTTGGCTGCAGTTAGATCTAGTGTTGTGCACGTGTGCGATCCTCGCACATGCGCACGACACTAGAGGCATTGCCCACTGCACAGAGGGGGGTGCACTGCACATCATGGGGGTGATGCTCTGGCCTCCCGCACCGGGTGACACAAAGCCTAGTGACGCCACTGACCGGGCCCAGATGGCATCCACCCAAAAGTTATTAAGGAACTGAAGTGGGTAAAATATGCAACTTGTCCTTTAAAACAACCACCGTGCTGGAGATTGGAAGACAGAAAATGTCACACCGATCTTTAAAAAGAGAAGGAGAGGGGACCTGGGAAACTAAGCTGGTCAGCCTAACTTCTGTTCAGCGGTGGAATGCCTCATCAAAGATAAAATCTTAAAACACATAGAGTGCAATCCTAACCAACTTTCCAGCACTGGCATACCTGTGCCAGTGGGGCATGTGCTGCATCCTGCAGTTGGGGGGCAGTCACCAAGGCCTCCTCAAGGTTAGGCAAGGTTTACCTCAGAGCTGCATTGCCCTTATGCAGTAGCTACGCCACTGATCCAAGGGCTTGCTCCACATACCCCAATTATCAAAAGTACATTTGGTGACAATGCAGGACAGAACCTTTTTGGTTGAAGTCACTGAACTATGGAACTCCCTATCCCTGGAGCTTCATTTGGACCCTTTACTGCTCTCCTTTTACCATCTGAGCAAGACTTTGCTTTTGTGAGGTCCTCAGTGCAAAATATTGTCCCTTCCCAGTGAGTTAAGTGATTGACTGACTATGGTTTGTTCCCTTGGCTCCTGCTAGTTGTATTTATTATTATTATTATTATTATTATTATTATTATTATTATTATTATTATTATTATTATTATGTGAGCTACTTTATGGGTCCCTTAGGGGACCATATAGCAGAATATGAATCTCTAAATAAATAAATACATACATACATATTCATGACCCTTAGTCATTCTCCAAATAATGAAAAAAAAAAACCACTCTGCCAGGCTGCCAATACTATTTCTGGGGTAGTGGAAGGGCACAAAGTATTGGTTGCTTACTTTCCACTTGCACACATGTTGCTGCTTCAGTGCATTTTTCCAGTGCACATTTCAAAAGAAAGTACTTCTTCGTAAAACATATTTAGGAAATTTTCAACCATGAGATGTGCTGGTGGCCACCAGCTTAAACAACTTGAAAAGGGGGTTTGACAAATTCACAGAGGACCAATATATCACTAACTACTAGTCATGATTGCTGAATGGAGAGAGGTGAAAAGCGGTGTGCCCCAAGGACCTGTCCTGGGATTGGTGCTTTTCAACCTCTTCATAAATGACCTGGAGACAGGGGTGAGCAGTGAGGTGGCTAAGTTTGCAGACAACACCAAACTTTTCCGAGTGGTGAAAACCAGACGTGATTGTGAGGAGCTCCAGAAGGATCTCTCCAAACTGGCAGAATGGGCAGCAAAATGGCAGATGCGTTTCAATGTCAGTAAGTGTAAAGTCATGCACATTTGGGCAAAAAGCAAAACTTCACATATAGGCTAATGGGTTCTGAGCTGTCTGTTACAGACCAGGAGAGAGATCTTGGGGTGGTGGTGGACAGGTCGATGAAAGTGTCGACCCAATGTGCGGCGGCAGTAAAGAAGGCCAATTGGGATCATTAGAAAAGGTACCAAAACGGCTAATATTATAATGCCATTGTACAAATTTATTGTAAGGCCACACCTGGAGTATTGTGTCCAGTTCTGGTCACCACATGTCAAAAAGGACATAGTGGAAATGGAAAAGGTGCAAAAGAGAGCTGCTAAGATGATTACTGGGCTGGGGCACCTTCCTTATGAGGAAAGGCTATGGCGTTTGGGTCTCTTCAGCCTAGAAAAGAGATGTCTGAGGGGGGACATAATTGAGACATACAAAATTATGCATGGGAAGGATAAAGTGGATAGAGAGATGCTCTTTACACTCTCACACAACACCAGAACCAGGGGACATCCACTAAAATTAAGTGTTGGGAGGGTTAAGAGAGACAAAAGAAAATATTTCTTTACTCAGCGTGTGGTCAGTTTGTGGAACTCCTTGCCACAGGATGTGGTGACAGCATCTGGCCTGGATGCCTTTAAAAGGGGATTTCTGGAGGAAAAGTTTCTGGAGGAAAAATCCATTATGGATTGCAAGCCATGATGTGTGTGTGTGCAACCTCCTGATTTTAGAAATGGGCCATGTCAGAACGCCAGATGCAAGGGAGGGCACCAGGATGCAGGTCTCTTGTTGTCTGGTGTGCTCCCTGGGGCATTTGGTGGGCCACTGTGGGATTCAGGAGGCTGGACTGGATGGGCCTATGGCCTGGTCCAGTGGGGCTGTTCTTATGTTCTTACAATGGAACCTAAGAGTTTAGCTCACCAAATACCAAGTATGAGGAGTCATATCAAGAATAGGCTATCTCCTTCAAACCTTGCACATGCATCCGTCTGGACATTGTGGGATACAGAATCCAAAAGAGATGTTAGGATATATTTCATTGAAAGTAATGCAGTGTGGATGGAAAAATTTGCATTTGGGGGTGCATCCCCACTTCCTTCAGCTCCAAGTAGACAACTAAGCACAACTGGATGAGGTAAGGGAAGACTGGTTCAGTTACTTCATTAACTTGAATATGTTTTTTCTTCCATCACCCCTCTTTTACACCATTTTTCAAAGGGGTGCAAAAATGTTTTGCAGAACACATCCCCTAAATATATAGGTCATCAAGGCAGGAGAAGAAAGGAGGTGGCAACAACAGCTAAGATAATCACATATAGCCAGGAGAATATAATATGCTAAGTGTCTGTCAATAAAACAACTTCAATTTGTGTATCTGAAGAACAATTCAGCAGACACTTTAGTGCTCTCATGTATTTTTGGTGAATACAGCTGAATTCTCTCATTATTCATGATCCAAATGGGACATTTTCTTCCATCCAAGAAAATAGCAATCAGGTTTTTACAGGCTGTATGTATCTTGCGAGTACAGTTCTACTTGTTACATTAGATGTAGTTTCCTACCCCCTCTGAAATCTCCACACATCCATAAGTATTTTTAGAGAGCTCTGCTACACAGAAGCTTGTTACTGTCATTCAACAGGAAAAATTATTGAACTAAATGCAGTCATGTAAAATTGCCTTAATTTTTATGCCCATTTTGTTCCATAGAAAAACCTGCCTATTCCAAGGAAAATTTAGAGCTTCCAATACACTAGGATGATTTCACCAATGCTAGTACCTTGACTATGGCACAAATTTAACAGCGCAATCCTATCTTGTGCTGGAACAGGCCAAGAGGCCTGCACTGTAACCAGTGCAAGATAAGGCCCCAAAGGGGCTCAGCCGGAGGTAAGGAGAAACTCTTTCCCTTATCCCTGAGTAAGCCAATGCAGCCCCAATGGGTCTCCTCAGACTTGTGCCATCTCTGGAGGTGGCATAAGTCCGAGGAGAGCGGAGTGACTTGAACTGCTTGGGAACAGGGGTTGGGAGCCAGCATAAGAGCTGGTTCCCAGCCCTGCCTCTCGCTCCCCGCCTGCCCACCCCCAGGACCACCCTCCACCGTCGAGCTCGGCTGATGCAAGGCTCCATCCCCAAGTTGGCGCAGAGGCTGGATTAAGCCCCTGCGGGCTGGTGTGCACCCCTGCACCAGCCCAGCCGACTCACGAGGAGGTGCAAATGTGCTTTATGGCTTGTGCCAGCCTAAGGGTAAGCTAGGATTGCACCCTTAGGGCACAATCCTATGCAGGTCTACTCAGAAGTACGTTCTATTGTGTTCAGTGGGACTTACTCTCAGGAAAATGTGGATAGGATTGCAGCCTAACAAATTTAATTAACTTTAATACTTTAACGTTAGGACATCAAGGAAGTGCCCAGCAGAACATTGCATTTATTACAGCTTGCCATGGTGTAGCTCTGAATCCAGCACAAAACAACAGCTTATCCAAATAATTGGTTCAACACACATTTCTATTGCAGTTTAGTATTTGTGGGGTGGTACTACAAGTCTCTACTTATAGAGCTATATACACTTTGTTCTATGGAATAGAGAGGTGCATTGCCACAGTTTAGGAAGGTTGCCAAGTGATGGAACACTCACAGCCCATCCTGCCATGCTGTGGTGGCACACACTGCATGCTATGGTGGGGGGAAGGGTGATCAGGAAGCCTAAAAGAAAATGCTTTTCTCCTGATGGCCTACGGGTCTCTTCAGATCTACATCAGTGATTTTACTCAAACCAAAGGTGGAGCGGGACAGGCCAGTCCAAAAATATGGGATAGGATCTGGTGTGCACAATTGCCACTGGATCCACTCCTTCCTTCCCCCAACATGTCCTCGTTCCTCCCTGAAAAGCTCTGTTTCTCTCCCCCCACCACCAGTTTACCTCCTCCAGCAGTGGTTGAGCGCTTCAGTGGCAGGCATGTAGACACAGACTACATAAGCGTGAGTCAATGACCCATCCTTGCTTGGGGTACAGAGCTTGACTTCTTCACCACAATCAGAAGTTTCAGCGTTGTAAGCCAACTGCAAGTCCCTTTGGTATTGGTTGAGCTGTTACTCATGCACTGTAACTTGCTTGTGCAACCTTCCCCCCACCCCCCCCCAAAAAAATTAAGGTGGTCTGAATATGAGTAGGAAGACACAACAAGCAGAGGGAAAAAAAGCCACAATAGCATAGGAGAGTTGTGAATTTGCGTTCGGCCCCCAAATGGTTGCACGAATTGTTTTCTGGTCAGGAAACAGAGACATTGTTTCTCAAGTCTCTCTGTTTGGCCACCCTTTTTATCCTATGCCCTTAACCAAAGTTTCTTGTGCTACGGAGGATTTCCCATAATTCCTTGTATCCTGTAGCTATTTTTTCCTAGGTTTTTTCCAATTACTTTCTTCTTCTTCTTGAGGGCAGCTTTAAACAACACTGGCATCATTCACAAGTCTTAGATGTGCACTGTTGCTAGGGAACAAGTCCCAAATGTGCCTTTAAAACCCAGATTTTAAAACACACAAGTCAGGAAAATATTGTGCTTTTTTTTCTACAACAAACTGCTTTGTATTTATGCCTTTATCTAAACTTCATTTTTATTCTTGCCAGACTCTCTGAAGGTTGCATTGACTTTGTAACCTTCGAGCAAAGGACCTGTCTGTCATTGTATCACTTATCTGTTTGTGTCACTGTGCACCCTGGTGTCGCAGCAGTAGGAACAGCCACCTTCACCATTTGAAATGGTAGGAAATTCATTGCAAACTCATTTGCCCATTCAGTAAGAATTTGACAGGTGATGGAAAAGTCAGATGTAGCAAAGGGCACTGCTTCAGAGCTTCTTTCCTCCTATCCCTCCCCCATCTGTGGCAGTCTCATCTCTTCCATTCTGAAGCCTAGAGGGTACTTGCAAAAGTGGGTCCTTTGATCTAGGTTCCATCTCCTCCAGGAAAAAAACTGTTGCAATCATAGGAAGATCATGGTTTATCTGTGACACAATTCCAGAGACTGAAGCCAAATTTGTAATAGCCTACTGATGCCTAGCTTTCTAAAGTTCTTTGGCAGAGGCAACAAACACGTGAACACAGAGCATCGAATGGAGAATGGATTTGTAACGGTAAAAGATCAGGAAGCAAAAAACAGAAATAAACAGATAATTTTCATAATGGTGGAAAGTAAGAAAGGAGTTTTTCCAAGGATCTGTGCTGTACTGGTGCCTTTTTCTTTGTTCATAAAGGATCTGGATTTCAGGGTATGCAGCAACATGGCTAAATTTACAGCTGAACCCCAACTATACAAAGTTGTAAACACCAAATGGATTGTTAAGGTTTACCTTCTACGAGTTACCCTGCAGAAGGAAACGATCCCTGAAGAACGACAAGTTCTTCGTAGTTACCCTGCAGAAGGAGACGATCCCTGAAGAACGACAAGTCTAGCATTTCATGTGAGCACAATGTTTTAAAAGGCATTCTCAAAAGGTAGGAACATAGGAACAGTGATTTTGCCAGGAACTGGTCCCAGAAAATTGGTACCAGCCCTGTTAAACAGGGGGAGTTGAGACATATGAGACCTGTGAAAAAGGCACCTCTTCAGGCTTTAGAGATTTTACCAGAAACCACCCACATATTTTTCAAGTCTATGTTTATGGCCATCAGGGCTAAAAGTTTGTTTCAAAACATAAAAACTCAGATTTGTTGGATTCTATTCTGTGCAAAAACATCCAGTTCATGTCTTCCTCCCCACACCCCCTCCCCAATCTATTTTAACTGTGAACACGGCAGAGACCTAATCTTTACTAGGACCCTCAGATGTTACAATATAAAATAATTTGCAATAGCAAAAGCCCACTAATCCACCTACTTTATAACATACGCCTAAAAATTGGCAGTTTCTACCCACTTCTTAGCACACCTCCTGTCAGTCATTGGGAAGAGACCTTGTGTTGCTAGGGTTTCATTTTTTCCCTTCCTTTTACACAAATTATCCTACAGAATATGCTGTGAAATATGTTAAATAATTAAAATTAAACTGTGCTTGTTTAAGGAAGAACAGAGTACATTTTGCAGTACAGTAAGTTATTTTTGACTTGCATGTTTGCTCATTCAGGAAACAACTCACAACAGATGTCTGCACTGAAAAGTAGCACTGTTAATGCCTTTTTGTTTTCTCTTGGCTCAGCTTGGGGCCTAACTGCTGCAAGTTACCGTACTTATTTTTTTTGCCCTCTGCAGAGGGATCACAAATGGGGACAGGCACACTCAAAGCTAGTTCTCAAATTTTACTGTAGACAACTGCAATGTTACATTCTGTTTGTCTGAAGACAACTATCTTAATCATTTACCAAACAGTGGTTGCATGGATTCGAAGTACTTATCAAGTTATTTTAACAGTGCACTCCCCCCCCCAATCCATTCCATGGCCCTGCGGCGGGAGTACCCCTGACACCAGAGAGATAAGCCATGCCCCCAGTGGAGACGGCCGGCAAGAAGGGTCCCAGCCAAAGACCCCAGGGGACCCCAGTATGGGATGGGATTGGGGGCAGGAGGATCAGGGAACGCAGCCGTCTGGTAGGAGTGGTGTGACACCCGCAACTCACCCCTTGGCCAAGGATTCTGGCTGGAGGCAGCCACAGAGCCACTATGCAACCGCTCCTGGTGGTGCCTAGCCCCCTCTGGAGGGCAGGAAGCCCTGAAGTCTCATCCCTCTGCCTCACGCCTGCCAGTACATGAGTCAGGTGGCACACCAGCGACCCGGCTGGTCCAGGGAAACCCAAGGGGACCAGCAGGAGGAGCAGGTGGACCCGGGCACACAGGGCTCTGGTTAGGGATGGGGGACGTTGTGGGAGGCCAACCCTTTGGGGAGAGAACACCTCACACCTCCTCCAGGATATCTTGGGGTGCCCCAAAGGGGGGGGCAGGTCTGGCACCAAGACCTAGGGCAACCACAAACCCCACTTGAGCTATCAACCACATCCAGCTGAGGGCCAAGCTACTGGAGGTCCCGCTGGCCAGACGTAGGTGAAGTTGACTCCATCCTACCTCATCGTCCTGAACTCTGCCTCCAACAGTGCAGGGCCTCCTGTTAAAGTACCATCCCATGAGACAACTATGACTACTTACCTGTTGAACTTTTTGGACTCTGCACCTTGTGTCCAGATGTACATTAACACACTACTGTCTTTTTGAACTGAGAACCCAGGCCCGGGTGAGTTAACATGGATCTGATGAATGTTAAGAATCTAACCAGAATGAATCAGCTCTATCAAGCAAGTCAACTACCCCTTTGGTTTCTACCGCAGCGGGGTAAGTTCCATGCACCTAAAGTGCGCCCCCAATCGACATTAGATCCCCTGGGGGAGGGGCCAGGTCCTGCCATGGACGTACAGTCCCTTAAGAATCAAGTATCATTTTTGCCTTGTCGTGGTCACATCATATCTATAGAACAGGGGGTGGCCAAACTTGCTTAATGCAAGATACACATACGATAAATTTCAGATGTTTGAGAGCTGCAATACTTAAGAAGCTTTTAAATTCTTAAATATATTTACTCACGACGAATATCACACTCATGTTCTATTTCAACAGACTCTCAGATTACACCCAGTAAATTATAAAGCTTGAAATTTTCTTATTTACCTTTTATATTGTGATGTAAAAGCTCAACCAATATATTTCCGAGAGATGCCATTCCCTTGCAACTGGCATTCAGACATACTCTACCTCTAAAACCAAGATGATGCGTATACCCATCATGGCTTCTGACCTGTGATGGACTTTTCATCCATAAATCTGTCCAATCCCCTGATATAGAAGATGCCTCTCTAAAGGAGGGCTGCCCCCCCTTCATAGTCATTGTTTGAAAGGCATTCATATAGTGGCAAACCTAAGCAAAACTGTACTTGTGGCTGGGACAGTTGTTTTTTTCCTTAATTTTAGCAATATTTTAAATATTTTTCTTCCAGTCTTGGCACAATTGGTGCTCTCTCTCTCTCTCTCTCTCTCTCAGACAGGCTGGCAGCCACACACACACACACAAAGAGAGACAGTGAGAGTCTGGTTTTTGTTAAAGTGTTTCTGGCTTTCCAGGTTCACATAAGACTTCAGTCAATTACTAAAAACTACTAAATTACTAAAAATCTTAATCACTTTCCACAATCATGCTTATCAAATTGAACATTAAATAAACACCCTGCACAAACCAAAGAGCCCAGTGCAGCCAGAAAACAGCATCCTCTTATTCAGTACAGCCACTGCATCAGAAAACACAGTCCTTACAGAACAATCCTATGCATGTCACTCAGAAGTATGTCTCATTGAATTCAGTGGGACTTACACAATTTCCTGGAAATATATGATTGCAGCTGGGCAGCCAAATTCTAAGCTGCACTCATGCAGAGACCGCATGGCCTGTGCTGCATCCAGCACAGCTTAAGAGCTGGCTGGAAGTTCCCTCAGGGTAGGTGGATATTATTTCCCTTACCCCATGTCAAGCCCCAGACACCTCTATGGGTCTTATCATTTAGTTATTTGATTTTTCTCTGTAAACCGCTTTGTGAACGTTCAGTTGAAAAGCGGTATATAAATACTGTTAATTAATTAAATTAAATTATCAGATCTGCACCAGGTATATACTGGCACTAATCTGGGAAGCCTGGTGTAACGCCGGGAGGGCTAGGAGGGGTGTTAAGATATTGCATAGGCCTGCTCCACTTGTCCTGTCCCATCTCAGGACCACTCTGGCCCAGGTTCCACCCAGCCCCAACCAAAAAAAGCCCTCCCGCCTCCTATACACCCTTCTCCCTATGCCCCTGTGACACCCTATGCAAACTTAACTGTGCCAAACGGCGCAGGGTCCAGATGCGATGCTGCCGAATCAACGCAGGACTAGCCAGCTCACAAATAGCTGCAAATTATGGAACATTTGCAACACTGAGCTGGCACAGGGATGGCCACATTGACTCAATAAAGGTTAGGATTAAGCTGTAAGTCTATTACACCAGTAAACTGTTCTGCTTCTGCCACGACACCTCTACTGTGCATCAACACTCTATGGAACATGTTACATGTTTTAAAAGAAAAAGTTGCCAAGGTTAAATTCTTCTTTTTTACAATATCTAGTACAGCAATTTTCAACCAGTGTGCCATGGCACACTGGTGTGCTGTGGGAGTTAGGGGAGGGTCACTTATTAGTAGGACCATTGGGGAATATGAGCCTTTGACAGCAGTGAGGTGTGCCTTGTCAACTCTTAAAAGATTGATAGTGTGCCTTGACAAATTTAGTGCCTTTGTCATGAGATAAAAAAGGTTAAAAATGGCTGATCAAATATAAGAAAGACACCTTCCACAATGACATCACATTACATGCCACAAATGAAAGAGACACAAAAGAGTAATGTCTATCTCCTAATGTCTAGTTTGGCCCCAATATTATATGTCTGGAGGTTTATGCAAATTGTTCTCCCTACATCTTCCTTACAATCAAGAAGACAGGGAAAATGAATCTTTAAAATGAAAGATGAAAAAGGGCCTGAGCAAGAGCTATAGCACTTCTTACAGGGGCAATGGAAACATCTATTCAGGGTAAACAGAATATTGTAAGGATGCTCCACTGGTCTTACAGGGCTGCTCATTCACCGCAACTTCCCAATGTTCAAGAGAGTGCACTCTAGATTGTAAGAAGGAACATATCTCAACCATTTTTCTGTGCTTGTTATCTTGACGACATCCCCTGAAAAGGGGTCATCTGGATTCAAAACCCAACAGATCTTTTAAAATAGTGCAAAAATTAAAGTGACCACACATCCAGAGTATAGAGCCAGATATATTTTGTATTGTTAGATGAAAGTTTAATTGTGCAGCTGGTTTGGACTTTGTCTCACCATAGTAGTAATTATTCTAGATAATTCTATTACAGACTAATCTTGCCTGTACTGTAAAAAGCACTGATCAGAAGAGGTCTGGCTTTAACTTGTTTTAGACAAAGCCAGTTCTTGCAAAGTTTATCTTAGCCTGCAGAGCCCAATATTCTTACAGATGTTTTACTAGAATGGTATCTGTCAAAAGGTACTGACCTAAATGAGTCAGCAGTCAAAACTCCCAGAGTGTCCTGTACCAAATCTCCAGTCATTTCCCTCAGCTCTGTATACCATCTAACATGTCAGATAGGTGCATGCACAGACACACAAAATCATGTTTATGGAAATGAAATTGTCATGGCAACAGGAAAGGTCTCAAGTATTTTAAAAATAGAAAATTAACAAGATCCATTTATGAAATTTAAAATCCAGTTAACACACCATTCCCCTCCATCACACACACACAACACAAAGCAAACAAAACCGGTTTGCAAGTACACAATTTAAAACTATTGCAATGAGGAATAATGCTGCGGGGTAATTTAAAGTTTACAGATGTGATTGCAATGGGAATACTGATTTATTTACACCTTCACACTTTATTGAGTAAACTTTCTAACCTAGTTTGGAATGGTGATTCACATTGATTACTATTGTGATTTCATTCAGGAATTTCCATCCGAAACTTTTTCCCCTTGCTTTTTACAATTCTATTAATTTGCACTTGGTTCCAGTATTGTGGTGTAGCAGCACTTTTGGTTAGTGAAAACAGATAACAAAACCTGTCAGATTCTTTAGAATATGTGCCAGTGTTTGTTAGGCTATAATCCTATGCAGGATTATAGGAGGAAGCCCCACTTAACACAGAGCCCTTTAATTTTTGTAAACAGGCAGCAATTCAGACTAAAATGGTTATTTGAACCAAGCTATTTTAAATTGTTAAAATAATCCATAAATTCTTCGTGTAACTCAGACTAAACGACTGGCACATCTGGAGCACTGGTGTCGCTAGGGGGGTGCAGGGGGTCCGGGCCGCACCAGGTAACGCGCTGTGGGGGGGTGATGTGCCACGTGCCCCCACCCCCTGCATGCTTACCAAGCATGCGACATTACAGCCTCAAACCTGCAGCCGAGTTCCTGCCCTTCCGAACTCGGCTGCAGTTACATCCAGCATTGTGCGTGTGCGCAAGCCTCACACATGCGCACGACGCTAGAGGTACTTGCAGCCAAGTTCGGAGGTGCCTGCAAGCCCTTCCGAACTCGGCTGCAGTTAGATCTAGCATCGTGCGCGAGCCTTGCGCATGCACACAATGCTAGAGGCACCTGCAGCCGATTTCGGATGTGCCTGTGAGCCCTTCCGAACTCGGCTGCAGTTAGATTTAGCATCATGTGCATGTGCGAGCCTTGCACGTGCGCATGACGCTAGAGGCACCTGCAGCTGAGTTCGGAGGTGACTGCAAGCCCTTCTGAACTCGACTGCAGTTAGATTTAGCGTCGTGCGCGTGCGCAAGCCTCACGCATGCGCACAATGCTAGAGGCACCACCCACTGCACAGAAGGAGGTCCATTATGGGAGTGACGTGCTGGCCTCCCACACTGGGTGACGCAGAGCCTAGTGACGCCACTGATCTGGAGTTTTATAATCTTACAGTCAGGAGATTTTTGACTGCTACAAATACATGCAGCTTCACAGATAGCTTGGCCATTGCAAGATATTTGTTGAAAATATTAAAAGTAACCCAAAGAAAACACGTACACCAGGCTGGGTTCAAAACCTGGCATTTCATTGAATGAAACAACACAGTATGTAAAACTAATAGGTTGAGGGCCCAATCCTAACTGTGCGCTATGCTGGCAGAATGCATGTTCCACTGGCATAGCATCCTTTGCAGATATTGCAAACATAACTCTGCCAGAGAGCACAGCCTGGCTACCACTGTAAGTGGCAAACAGCAGGGTCTGTGCGGTGATGGATGCTAGATACCTGCCGACTCAGGTAAGGCTGCACAGGGGCTGGGGGAGAGACGGGAGAGGTGGAATTGGGTGGAGAGTCAGCAGAACGGGGTGGTGACAGGGCAGGAAGGACTCAGGGAAAGGTGGGTTCTGTGGCAGTGGCGCCTTCCAAATCCTGACCCTCTTCCCAGACCTGATCTGCCTTCATGGATCAATGCAAATTTTTGTGCCTGTGATATTCCTGGCGCAGGTTCAGATTGACCCACTGGACTCACAGAGGTTTATCTCAGGTCAAGGGAACAAATGTTTTCTTACCCTGAGGAACCCTCCTGAGGCTGAAACTACCCCATAGGTTTTAGCAGATGCCATGTTGGTGACAATGCATTGCTGTGCGGGTAGCTGTGGTGGATTGGCTGACATTAGAACAGCACATTCAACATAACCAGCTACAAAGTGAAACCGAACCAAAAATTCACTTAGGTGCATCCAATATACATAATGATTATTCTCTCCCCTCGGATCAAAGACATCAAATTCCAAAACAATTTTACAAATAATCACAGACATTGCATATCATAAGTCTCTCAGATAGCTTGCAATTCTGGATATCACCAACTTCTTTACTGTATACTTCCTCATGGTAAATCAAGAATAAATCCAACCATCTGCCTGAGAAACCCCAATGAAGCAGGTTGCTCAACAAGCCCACTTCCTGGCAAAGGCATAGTGGATTCAGTGTCTGTCTGCAGTAGGAGAGATAGTATCCTGAAATGTCTTGGAGATGCTGTTTCAGCAGTCCCTGCTGTGGTTACCCCACTAGTCCATAACAGTTTGATATGATGGTGCCAAACTGATTCAGGTGATACTTGAACAGTATAAGACAAGGGTGGCCAAACTTATAAGAGCCACATACAATAAACTTCAAAAGTTTGAGAACCACAGGAGAGATGTTTGGGAGCCATAATATTTAGGAAGCATTTAAATTCTTCAATATATTTACTCACTATGAACTTTAAACTTACATTTTAATCCACTGGATTCTCCATTTATACCCAGTTGTAAAGTTTTGAAAACTTGAGAGCTTAAGTAGAAAATTAGAATTTAGGGTTAGGAAATAACATCAAGAAATTATGGGAGAGGTGGGCACTGAATCTGCCTAGAGAAAGGCAGATGGGATGCCTGCTTGACTTTTCTCTTGGACTTTGACTTTAAGGTCCACAGATTTATGGCTATAAAGCAGGGGTCTCCAGACTTTTTGGCCAGAGGGCCACATCAAATATCTGGCATGGTGTCGAGGGCCGGAAAAAAATAAATACCTTAGAGATGGAACTTAGATGACTGAATAAATGAATGAATGGGCACAAATTTCCAGGATTTCTCCAAAGACCAACACACACCACAAAATGAAGCACACACTCAAATGGACCCCCATTCCCCCACCTCCCAAGCAGCTTACTTAAATAAACAGGAGTAAATACTTCAGAACCAGTACATCCCCGGTAACACCCAGAGCATGAGGCCAGGAAGGCCTCCATGATCCTCAGAAAGACTTTTAAGACCTTCAGAGGGCACAGAAAGTTACTTCCGGTTTTTTGGGAAAACCAGGAAGTGATTTTTTTGACCCTCAGAACACCTTCCAGATGCAGAAGCTCCATGTTTAGTCAAGTGGCCAGAGGCTCACAGGGGACCAGAGGCTAGCCATGGGCCAGATAGAGGCTTGTCGTGGGCCACATCTGGCCCCTGGGCCCGGGTTGGAGACCCCTGCTATAAACAAATGGCAGAACTACTCTGTTCGCTGGGAGATACTGTCTCCACTGGCCTTGGGGGCCCAATCTCTTAAAATATCAGAAACCAGCTGCAAGTGGAAGGGCAATCATAAAAAATCACTAGAGCCAAAAATATTCAAACGTATCCTCTGGAAAGAATATCAAAAGGTGCCTACGTGATGCTGGCACATAGCCTAGGGAGTGCACCAGTTTTCCTTTGTTAGGGGAGTTAGTTAAAAAAGGTATTAGAAAGAGGATGGCCCCTTCTCCTTCCAAAATCCCATCATGCTGCTACTGAGGAGGATGCCAGGGCTCGCTGCTGGCAGGAGCCCACTGGCTGAGCCATATTGACCCCAGCATGAATGGCCAGAGCTCAGCCATACAGAATAGTACCAGATAGAATTCTTTGTTTTTAATTGCTGTATCTTATTCCTTATAATCTTTTGCTATGCATGAAGGCTTTGTCCTCCTTTTGTTCAGTTATTAAATAAACCTTTTTTATAACCTGATGCGTATTTCCTGACTGACTGAAAAAGGGCATCACCTGGGCTATATGCTTTAAGACCATCACACCATAATTATTTAATGTTAACCTCACCCCTGCCGATAAAACAAATTGGGTTTCCACATGTTGACTTTTCAACAATGCCATAAAATTATCTCAGAGCCAAATCCTATCCAATTTTCCAGCGCTGGTGCAGCCATGCCACCGAGGCATGCACTGCATCCTGCAGTAGGGGAGCAGTCATGGAGGCCTCCTCCAGGTAAGGGGACATTTGTTCCCTTTCCTCAGAGATGCATTGTGGCTGCGCCGGCACTGGAAAGTTGGCTAGGATTGGGCCCCCAGTGAGGAAATAGTATAATTTTTGCACTTGCATAAACAAATCAAGACAAACCAGATTTTGCAATGGATAGTGTGCTGTGTGTCACTCACCTCTGCCTTATACAAAACTGATTTTTTTAGCCCACAAAAATGTGTAAAATATATGATGTGACCCTCCTACTGAAGGTCCTTCTACTGAAAAGTTTGGAGACCCTGGTTTAGTCCCTTGTAATCACAGGCCAGCACCATCTGGCCCACTTGTAGATGACGAGGCGCAGCACATCCTCCTGTAGATGCTTGGTTAAGTTGTAAGTTGCTGAGATGCATATGCAAATTTGGTTTTAACAAGTCCAAGCATGAATGTATGCTTCTGCCTATAAACAGCATTGCTAGTGATTGACTAGTGTTGGCATGTGCAGCATTACAAAACATCAATAAGCAGCACACTAGTTTTTGTTGTAAGAGCCTGTTTTTCCTTGCCGCTGACTTCAGGGCTCATTTTAAAGTTTCCACAACTCCTTCCACCAAGTGGATGGTATGGTGTGGAGATGATCTGCTGAATGCCATTGTGATGTATGAAGTTTCTGAATTCTTCAGAGATAAACCATGGGCCACTGTCACTGAGGGCTGGCACTGGCAGACCTGTCCTGGCAAACAAACTCTGAACAATTGGAACTGTCCTGGAAGTAGTAGTTGACTTCATGCAAAATAAATAAACAAAACAAACAAATCAGTCATATTTAATGGGCATTCACAACTATCTAGAACATCTGTCCCAAAAAATGGACCTGCAAAGTCAATATGCAAAAATTGCCATGCAGTAGATGGCAACTGTGATAAATGCCGAAGTGAAGCCGTGGGCTGATGTTGTGTTTGCTGGCACCCAAAGCACTGCATAACCAACTGTTCTAATTACTGATCAAGTCCTAGCCACCATGCAAAACTTCTTGTTAGAGCCATCATTATCACTCCAAGATGTCCCCCATGAAGCATTTCCAACGTTTTACAATGGAGTTTTAGATGGTATGACAACTGAGATGCCCTAGGCTACACAGACCTGATGTATTATAAGCTCACCCTAACAATTTTAAAAAGAGGCCAAGTGAGTTTCATCAGCAGATTTACAGCCCTCAAGCATGGCTTTATACACATGGACCACTACAAAGGCCCGGTTAGTTTCCCATTAATGGTTAACGCACATTCAAGTTGCAACAGGTTGAGAAAATGAACAGATTCCATCCCTGTCTCAGGCTGATCCTCTGCTGCTACAAGCAAACATGAGAGGCCATCTGCATTTGTACATGCTGCTGTATTTTTGTATTCAATGTCATAAGTGTAGCCTGCCAGGAAAAGAGTGCAGGGTTGCAATATTGAAATATTGCTGGCGAATTGTACCTTAGGCTACAATCCTAACCACACTTTCCTGAGAGTAAGCCCCACTGAACAAAATAGGACTTACTTCTGAGTAGACTTGGTTAGGATTGTGCCCTCAGTATCTTTTACTTCTATCTGCAAGTAAGTCCATATCTGCAGAATGGTTTTCCTCCTGACAGGGTTGCAAATATGTCATCAATACGTGGCAAGTAATAATTATTCACCTTCCACAGGGTTTATGATAACCTTGAAATCTCCACAGAGTCTAACTGTTGCCCCTTTTTAATAACTAGAGTAATAAGTGCCCACCAATTTTCTCTGTAATTTTTACAGCGACTGCGCTGAACCGTATGGTGGCCGTGTGGGGGCACCTCTGGAGTGCCTGGTGATGACGTTGTCATCATCATCGACAACGAGCTCCAGAGTGCCATAACAAAAGCATTGAGGGGCTCCAATTTCAGCTGCACAGTTTAGAGAGAATGGTGTTGCCCATTTGTTCTGGCTATCTTGGCGAGTATGCCTTCCTTTCCTAAGTGATCCAACCTAGTATCCACTTTTGGACCAATACTAGAAAGGGTCAGGCTTTGTGAAACTTGGGCTGTGCATTATCATCTAGTGTCTGCCAGACTTTTATACATTTTAGGGTTCCTTAAGCATTTTTAAACACTTCCGATGTCTAGATTAACATATTTTCCAACTCTTCCTTGACTTTTATGCAGGGTGTTGGTAGGTGCAATTGCAATGGTGATGTATTTCCAATGCAGGGACAATTTCTTCATTCATTCACTTCCTAAAAGTGCTGGTCCACCTTGCTCAACCACATACGTACAAGTCAAGAAGGCATTTCCTATTATGATCCATGTCAGTGGCATAGTTAATGATCGTGTAACCTGATGCCAAGCTCAAAATGAGGCACTGGAAGTGATGTCATGCCTGGGCTTTTGAAAAAGTGAAAATGGGAGAAAATCTGCCTCCTCCCCCCCAACTCGCTGCTCACTTGCTCTGCCACCGCCCCCCCAGGCTCCCCCCCCATATTAACACCTTACTGGTTCCCTATTGCTGTATCATAATAACACTTCATTGGCTCTTGGAACAATCAGACTCATCAGCCAGTTTTGAGTTAAGAAAGTTCAGTTTTTGTTAACGTAATGCAATTGTGTTTTTATTTTCTGGTTATAACTTTTGATAGAATAGAAATATTTTGATGTGGTTTGTTTCATTACGTTCTGCATTAAATTATGCATCGAATGGTGTATGACATGATGGTATTATTTGAAAATAACAAGGTTTTCACAGTTTTGGCCACTAGTGTCAAGCTTAAGTTGTTGCCCCCTTAAACTTGTTGCCTAGGGCAGTTGCTACCCCCTCCAGCTTCTTAGCTATGCCACTGGTCCACATCAATTTATATCACTTCCCAACAGCACTTTGCTTTGTGCGTAACCAGCAATAGGGATGCGCAATTCATTTATATGTCTGCAAAAGCTTTTTCACACTGTAGTCCCTGTACCAACTCCATCTTGAGCACTTTTCCAGCTACCCTTGGAGTCAACCAAAATGTTGATATGTCATCTTTGCTCATATTCTACTGCCAGGTTTGCAAGATCACTCAGTCTGAGTTACGACTGTCTTGGGCAGGGACAAGGACTTTGGCCTTTTTCTGCTTATGCCATGAGGTGTCTCATAAAAGTCTCATTTGAATAGACACACTGTGCAATACACATAAATCATTAATTGTCTCTTAGTGCCTCATTAAGGCCCTCCTTGAAGTCACAGTGTTCTGCAAGCCTTTTTAATTTTGCTGCAAATGAAGAAATATGTTCACCCGGTGCCTCTTGTGAAAGTTGAAACTTTTTTGGTGACAGATGTTGCTGAATAATTTGCACAATTTCTTTAAAAGACTTGTTTGCAGGCTTCTTTGGAACAATCACACTGAGTACAATAGTATAGGATTTTCTTCCCATAATACACAACAATCCTGCTACATGTTTATCTGTGGTGAATTTCATTAACTTCAAGACATAACTCCAGCACTATCAAAGGCCTATGATTAAAGCCTGCCACTTTACACAGTTTACAACCCAGTCCTAACCTATGCTGGTACAGCCAGGCTTATCCAACGCAGGTTAGGAGGCGGTTGGAGGTCACCTCAGGGTAAGGGGATATTTTTCCCATGTTGAGTCCCTGCCTGCCCAATGGGGCTACTTGGATCTGTGCCAGCTATTTAGCTGGTGCAAACCAAGTAGCCCAGGTAAGGCTGCCAGGTCCAGGAATGGGAGTTAGGGATATGGCTTGCGCTGCTGCTGCCCCTCTCAGGTCTGATCCTCCCCTATTCCACCCTCCCCTCGCCCAGAAACTCCCCCTCCCCGTTCCTAGAATGCCCTACCACCACTCTCTCCAACCCCCAGCGCTGCCCAGCAGAAACTCACCTTCCTTGGCCAGCACAGGGATGGAATCTGGTGCTGGCAGACCAGCAAACGTCGTCGTGCCAGAACAGCTGGCTCATGAGTCAACGCAAACATGCCTTATAACAAGTTTGTGACATTCCTAAATTGGTGCAAAGGGCCTGCACCCGCAAAGAGGGCTTGCGCTAGCACATAATACAGTTAGGATTGCACTGTTAGTGACACGTTTATTTCTGTACCACTTAAGGTTTTTGGATCCTACCTTTATCACCAGTTGTAAGATATTTCCCAAGGGGGACCCAGCCACCTTGGATCCCCTTAGGGCAGTGATATTCAGACTGGGGCGTTGCGACACCCCAGCCTGAGGGCCCTGGCCTCTGCCCCCTTAAGGGGCGGGGGCAGGGGGGAAGGCAGCAACTCCACTTCCACAAAACCGGAAGTGGAGCGCAGTCACTCTACTTTCACTTCAAGTCAGCTGGGAGCCCTGCAGGCACTCATGCAGGGCTCTCCACACCCCCAGGATGATGCTACAGGGACTGGTGAGTTTCCCCTTCCCTTCAGCTGAGACACTTTGGAGCCCTATTTTGTGCTGGATACAGCACAAGCCTCCTGCCTTGCCTGTTCCAGCACAAGATAGAATTGTGCTGTAAAGTAAGTAAGGCCCAAATTCTAACCGACTGTCCAGCACTGACACAGTTGTGCCAATGGGGCATGTGCTGCATCCTGCAATGAGGTACAGTCATGGAGGCCTCCTCAAAGTAAGGGAATGTTTATTCCTTTACCTCAGGGCTGCATTGCCCTTACTTTCCTCGGTGATGGAAAGTTGGTTAGGATTGCGCTCTAAGACTTACAAGCAATTCAGAGATTACATGTACACCAGGCTGGGTATCTTGGCATTCTATTGAGTAACACACACACAATGTGAAACCCACAAGAAGGGGGAGGTTGTTCTCTACCAGAAGCCTGAGAGACCCTTTTGTTAAGAGCCCACAGAGAAGCACCCACTTGCTGAACTGCCACGCAAATAACTTAAGCTAGGAATCATACAGATAGCTGTATGTGTCAAGTTTGGGGCTTTTTGTTTGTTTAATACCATGTATAATAACTCCATGTATAATAACTCCAGTTTCTGTGTAACATGAGTTTGAGCTACATCTTAGCTCCATCTGTTGGGCATTAATGGTTATTACATCCTTTTGATGAAAACCTTTCTTTACGCATTTCTATCAGCTTGATTATATTTTTTAATTCACTTCCCATTTTATTTAATTCCTTTTGTTAAGGCTTTTAATAATATTGACCCTTGATCAGCTTGGTCCATGTTCACAGGTACTTCAGTGCAGGGCCTAGGAGAGGGGGGTAAAGGGGGTAATTTATACCCAGGCCGAGGATCAAAAGGGGGGCCCAGGAGCCAAAGGAGGGGGCCCAGAAATTTCCTGAGATCTTACGTTTTCCTATCTACTCAGACTTGTTGCCCACACAGGATGCTGGGGACACTACCACAACTGGGTATGCTGGGGAGACTACCGATGCCACATGGGTTGGTAGACTTGGGCTCCAAAGACTTTTCCAGCTGTCTCTACCCTCCACCCTGTTTCGCCCCTCCCTGCTCCTATTCTACTCTCCTGTCACAACCCTCCCCCTCTGCAAAGGGGCCCAAAAGCAACTTTGTACCCCTTGATAAAATTCCTCTCAGAGGCCCTGATTCAGTGGACCATCACATCTCTTCACTCTGCAGACACTGTTGTGGAATGGATTTTTAACAGGAGCCCCTGGAGTTTAGTGTTCTTCTGGGAGGGAGGTTTTTCCCACGACCATCCTGTGCCTGATCTCTATAACTTGTGATGGTGGGAGCAGAAGTAATGCAGAAACCCCTAGAGAGAACACATGGTTGCATAAAATAAGATGTATAGTTTATTTCTGAGAAATTGGTGCAATTCCTCTCATGCTGGCATGATCTTAAATTTGCACACATGTACCTGCTCCAGTTTATGCTGTTATACTTCCATTTGCTATTTCCATCCACACTAGTGGACTGAACTCTGGTGTGGCATGCTTCCACTAAATGAGGCATGTTTCACTAAGGAATCAATCGATAATGAAACCCTGCAGGGCATGTTTTGCTGCCCACACTCCACCTTTCTGTCTTCAGGTGGGTGGTTCTCTCTTGAATTCTTGCACAATGTATATTTATATTCTGCTCTTCATAAAAGATGGCTTACAATACATACACTGAAGCACACATGTTAATAAACGCAGCAGTTCAAATAAAAGTTAAGCTTTGCCAAGGAAAAAGACTTGGCCGATACATCTGAAATTGGAACTCCACAATGTGGACATCATCACCAATTCTCACTACTTTCTCCCACAATCAACCACCTGTCTTCTGAAGGTGGGAACATCTAGAGGAGGATGTCAGGTACTGTTTTGCAGTTTATTTCCATGCATTTGGTACAGACTCATTAAGTGCTTGGAGAACCTATTAGGTTTGTGCAAATTACTCTAATCTTAAATGAATAACTAATCAAACCTTAATAAATGTACCTCCCATACTACACCATCCATCCTCTTTCACATTCACTCTAATCTTTGCTAATGCATCTTGTTCAATTACATTAAAAGATGAATTAGATTAGATAGAAGATACACAGCAACTGTCTTTTTTCCAATTGTGCTCTCGCTGACACAAATGGCACTCCATATATTAAGAACATAAGAACAGCCCCACTGGATCAGGCCACAGGCCCATCTAGTCCAGCTTCCTGTATCTCACAGCGGCCCCACCAAATGCCCCAGGGAGCACACCTGATAACAAGAGACCTGCATCCTGGTGCCCTCCCTTGCAGCTGACATAGCCCATTTCTAAAATGAGGAGGTTGCACATACACATCATGGCTTGTAACTTGTAATGGACCCGTATTAAAATGAATACGTGAACATCCATTTATATTTCTAGATTTTTAAGCCATTTCAGACAATCTCCCTGCAGTGTCTGAAGCCCAGATACTGATACAGAAACATATGCTGCCTTTATATGTACTCAGAGGCTGGCAAAATAACAAGTAGGTATTCTAAGTTTCACAGCATCATTAAAATAGGAACACTGATGCCCAAAACTTGACTAGTTCATTGGTTAACTTCCAATTAGAAACTCTTTGGTTATCTTCCACTTAGAGCCAGGAAATGTCAATACATTTCTCATTATCCTCACAGCCACACCTAAAAGGTTAACCCGAGAAATTCCCTCCACACATACATATACACACACTCACACAGGAAGACCACAGAGCAGAACCAATGGATCAGAACTATTCAAGTAGGGGCGTATCTGCCCTGGGGTAAGACAGGGCAAGAGCCCTGGGTGCCCACTGCAGGTGGGCACTAGCGTGTGCACTTCAAATCCTTCAGAAGTGATTGGAGAGCATGTGCTCTTGCAGCAGCGGCTGGGGCAAAATCACCCAACTGGCCACTGAGTGTGTGTGCACTCCAATCGCTTCCAATTAGGGAAGTGATTGGTGTACATGCACCCTCTCAGCAGCCGGCTAGGTGATTTCGCTGCAGCTGCGAGTGCAGATGCTTGCTCCTATTGCTTCCCGAGCTGGGAAGTGATGGAAGCGCCTGCTGCCTGGGCACTCACAGCCATGGCTTGGGTGATTTTGGCCCAGCTGCAGCTGTAAGGGCGGACACTCCTGTTGCTTCCCAAAGCGAAGTCACATTACATCATCACGTCACATGATGTCACTCCTTTCCTGCCCAAGGCACCATTACAAGATAAGCAGTTTTCCCCAGTGTACTTACAAAGAACGTAAGTTATTTACAAATGTTTACAGACTGAGGTGGGGTACACAATCCAGATCATCTGCAGTCATTCAAAGAGGATTTTTAAGCTGCAGAATAAGCATTCTTCAGCTACAGTATTTTGAAAGACTTTATTTGCAATGCATTCACTTTAGAGGAGAAATGAGACAAAAACGTAGTGTATTGACTCAGAAGCACAATGGGGAGCCAAATCTGTTTCCCACGCTGACTGGCACACAAAAGGTATATGGTCTGCCAGTTATGGGGCACAGCCAAGTCTATCTCTCAGTTCCTATATACAGGCCCACAACATTATCATATTATGATGTTATGAAGGTACATATTATCAAGACCAGTGCAACAAGAGCGGAGCAGAAGACATTTTGAATAGAATTATTTTTTTTGTTTACCAGCCATAAATCCCTTCCACTTCTACATCTAAAATTGGTACTGCCCCTTCTAGAGAGAGTGAGCCTGAACTTGCAGTGGAACTAGATGTCATGCTGGAGTGCAGATATTATACACTTAGGGCACAATCCTAATCCCTTATGTCAGTGCTTTCCAGCACTGGCACAGCGCTGCCAATGGGACGTGTGCTGCATCCTGCAGTTGGGTGTCACTCATGGAGGCCTCCTCAAAGTAAGGGAATGTTTGTTCTCTTGCCTCAGAGCTGCAGTGCCCTGGAAAGCACTGACAGAAGGGGTTAGGATTGCACCCTTAGACTTCCAAAAAGATGTTGGCAAAGCCCTTTACCATATGTTCCAGAATATATTTAGCAGTCATGGGATAAGAAGGCAGGGTTTCCTATGGATCAGTTGACTGGTTAAAGCACAGGAACCAGAGAGTATGGACAAACAGTTCTTAAAATGGAAGTAAGGAAGCAGTGGGGTCCTCAAAAGACTATATTTTGGGACTAGTGCTATTTAAGCACTTCATTAATAACTGGAGTTGAGATGAAATGCATGGTAGCCAATCTGGAGCCACACCAAGTTTTTCTGGATTCAAGCAGGCTGAACAGCTCTAAAAGACAGTGCTAGGGGTGTGTTGGCCGCATCAGGTGACGTGCACAGGGAGGTGAATGCCACTACTAGACAAAAATTTTTAAATCTTGGTAATTTTGAATAATATCATCATGCTATATATAATTCAATGTGTAAGTTCATGCGGAATGCAATGAAACAAACCACATTGAAATATCTCTATTCTACCAAAAGTTATAGCCAAAAAACCAGCGGGGCAGGGCAATGGTGCATCACCACACCCACCGCCTCAGGTGCTGCCCTGCCTATTGCATGGGAGGTGATCCACCTTGGGGTAACACACTGGACTCTTGTGGAAGGTGATACAAACCCTAGTTACGCCACTGCTAAAAGGATCTTTTCAAACTGGTACATGGGCAATAAATTGACAAATTATTTTCAAGGGAAATGTAACATGATGCACATTGGGGCAAAAAAACCCTAGCTTCATATGTACACGGATGCATCAGAGCTATGGTGACTAATCAGGAACAATCTCTCAGATGGGGTGGACAGTTCAGTTCAGCTTGATGCACAGCACTGGTGAAAGGAGGCAAATTTCATTATGGGGACTGTTAGGAGAGGGATTAAAAGAAGACCACTAGTACCATACCTTTATATAAATCTATGAGGGTACAGCTGCATTTGGAACACTGCAGACAGTTCTGGCCACCACCTCTCAAAAGGGATATTGTAGTTTTGGAAAAGGTACAGAAAAGGATAGCCTAAATGATTAGAGGGAAGGATTCCCCTTCCTTAGGGAAAAAGGCTACATTTTTGTGACTTAGAAAAATGTGGCTAAGGGTGGGGCTCAACAGGACTGACGCTTATAAAATGATGCCTGTTGTGAAGAAAGAAGGTAGACAGAAGTTTATCTTTTGCCTTCTGCACAATTTGTTGGCAGTTTCTTTGCACGCTCTTTGACATAGAACTTCTTTGCACACTATTTAATTAACAACACAATCCTAACTCACGCTGGAACAGGCAGGCTGGTAGGCTTGTGCTGTATCCAGTGCAAGTTTGGGGCTAGATGAGTCTTGGCCCAAGGCAAGGGGAAACTTACCCTGGGGAGAGTCACAGTGACCCCAATGGGTCTACTCAGATCTGTGCCGCCTGACAAGAGCAGAATGGAGCTGCCAGGCAGCCGCTTTGCACTGCCTGGGAATGGAGCTACGATCTGGCAAAATTGCTGGGTCCTGGACCCGCTTCCCGCTCCCTGCCCACCTGTCCATGGGCACACCCGCCACCCGCCCTCCCCGTCCCAAAATGCCTCCTCCCTGCCCTTCACCCGCCCTCCCCAGACATCTGCACCAGCTGAGTTCAGCCAGTGTGAACTCATCTGCTGCTGCCACTGCGGAGTCTGGATCTGGCCTCCACGGGCCGGTGCACCTCTGTGCACCAGCAGAGCTTACTTGGAAGAAGTTGCAAATGTGCTTTATGGCATGTTTATGACTCTCCTGGGCCGGTGCAAGGGACTTGTGTTGGCCCAGGGGGCACTTAGGACTGTGCCCTAATTAATAGAAGTCACTGGCACAAGCTATGGTGATACCTGTTATCTTAGATTGCTTTAAAAGGAGATTAGATGAATTTATGGAGGATGGGTCTATCAACAACTTGCTGAAGCAGCTGAACTACCAGCTTCAGAGGTGGTCTGCCACTGAATATCAGCTTTTGGGGGGGCAGTGGTGAGGGAGTGTGAGATACCCCTGCCCCTGTGGCCCCGTCCCATGGAGGTAACTCCACACTGAAAGGACTTCCCACTGACATACACCCCTCAAACCCTTTTTCTCTGGGAACGTCTTAATCACACTCACCTAGGCCTGAATGGAATGCAGGAGGCTTTATTTATAAGCGATACTTCTCATCATTGATACAGTGAATCTCTATTGCCAGGAGCCCAAAGGTGGGGTTCAAAATGAGGAACATCTAATCGCTACGCCAGCCACAGACCAGGCATAGATTAGAGGAGTCCCACGGGTGCCATGCACACATAACAAGTACCAATAAATCTCAACACCTTCCAACCTCCCAAACCACACCCACAGAACATAGGATACAAGGTAACTCTGGCAGTCAATCCACACACACTTCACCATATAAATGGTGGAGCTCTGGCACAAACATCCAGTTCTGGCCATGATGTTAAGATATTTGGAATCTAAAATTTAGGAAGACAACTTACAAATGTTACCAGACTTTTACAGTCTCTCAGCAGGCAACTCCTATATTGCTTTGTCAGACAAACTGAGGAAGTGATCCTTAAAAAGAAGGACCAATATTCAGGTTGTATAGCCTTTTCATTTTTTAGTTTAATGCCCTAGAATAGTAAAATACCTTTTAAAGTAAAAACCTGTACCATGGAAACAATCTGACAGCCCAGTCCTGAGCTCCCATGGCACGTGGCTGTGGTGGCACCGTAAACTGCTGCTGCTGCATCCTGTGTGGCAACGACAGCCACAGGCAGCACCTCGGGAGAAGGGGACTTTCATCCCCTTCTTCCAGATAAGGGAAGTAGCCCTGCAATGGGGCTACTCGATTCACCACCAACCAAAGGTTGGCGGTGAATTAAGAGCATTCGTGTCAGGCACCAAGCCCCACACGAACGCTCTGGATCCGGTGGAGCAGAGCTCCACCGGACCCACACCTCTCCCCCCACTCCCTCCCCCCAGCACGCCTCCCACCCACATTCTCCCCACATTCCCCCTCCCGGGAATGCTTTCTCCCTGCCTCCCCCCAGCCCCCGCTTTCCTCTCCGTGGCTCGGCGATCTGTGCGACTGCCAAGCAGCGGAGGCTGGGTGCCTGCCCAGCGCTAACCCAGTGCCGGCCAGCGTTGGGCTAGTATGGGCACTTGCCCGGTGGTAAGCTGATGCAGCGAGCCCAGGATTGGGCTCTAAATCTGCTCCATTGAATATTGATTATCACTATATTATATTAGTCTACAAAACCTTTGAGGAAAGAACTTGTTAAACATAATTTATATAGACAGACTAGTAGAGAAAGATAAACAATGTTGCCTGTCCTACATCCTCTTCTATGTCAAGATACTTTCCCCCAAGGTAGAAAGATATGCTTCCATTACCTTTGGACAAAGAGACTTTAATTTTAGTCAGGGGAACACTTTAAGAAGCTCTCATTAAAGTAGAAGTAATTAAACTCACAGAAGAGAAGGTCACACTACCTAGTCATTGAAATTCATCCCGCTATGCTATCGGGGTTAAAATAAAGCTTTTTCCAGCACTGACAATTTTTCTTGAAATACTTCACTGTCATAACTACACACCATTGACCACCTTTCATCATTGACAGTCAAATGTGTCTCTCTCTCACTGTCTTCATCTATATCTTTTCATTTCTTTCACATATCTATCATGTTTTTGCTTCCATTAGACTACTGTTAAAGTCACTGCCAAAACAAAACAGATAAGGGAAGATCTAAACTGTTGTAGCAGTATTTTAAAAACCAAATTGTGTAGTCACATTTTTAATTAACGTACTTTTCTATTTTGCCACTGAAGTATTTCTAACTGTTGCAAATCAGTCATCTACAAGCAGTCTAATTTCACTGCAACAGTGAAATTCTATTCCAACTCATTCCAATTCAGGCTGCCTATGCCATGATACAGCGGTGCCAAAAAGGCCATCACTGTATCCCAAGCATCCATGCCCCTTCTCTGGCCTGAACTGCCCTCCTCCCCACCCTGAAATATTCCCTCCCTGCCATCCAGCATCCTACTTGTCTGGTTTTCTACTGTGCAGCTCCAGTGCAGGCCTTTCTGCCATTAGCCTCCCTGAGGCTACAACGTGCTTTACAGCAACTGTTTGCATGCTCATCCATTGAGCTAGGTTATATGTCAATACCATGGCACAGCATCCTGAAACCTAGACAATGTTCTTGAAATGCCTGGAGTTGCTACCGTGAAATAGTATGGTAGTAAAATTGTACAGCTGGAGTCTGAGGGCCCAATCTTATTCAACTTTCCAGCACCAGTGTAACCTCAATGCAGCCCCAACTTAAGGGAACAAATGTTCCCATACCTTGAGGAGGCCTCTGTGACTGCCTTCCCATCACAGGAAGCAGTGTATACCCCATTGACACAGCAGCACCGGCACTGGAAAATTGGATAGGATTGGGCCCTTTGTCTTTTAAAGAAAAGCAATTTTTGATCATATTTTCTACTAAGAAAATTGCTCTTGCCAATAGCTGAAAGAAACCTCAAGCTCTTATAGTGAAGTCACGTGTCAGGAATGTAGGCTGAGGGCAGCAGATGACAAGTGGCTGTGTAGACTGAGCTGCAAGCAAATCTCTCTCTCTCTCTCTCTCTCTCTCTCTCTCTCTCTCTCTCTCTCTCTGCTGATAAATGTCAGCTTTATTGCAAGTCAAGTACATGGCGAAACCATTTCACCACATGACAAACAGTAGGCATTTTCAGTATGGCCATGAATTGAGCTCCTTTGAGGAAGAAAAACATAAAGATGAGTTTGATTAAACCAATGAACTGGCTCTTAAAACAGATCCATGAAACCCTGGAAATGAACAAATGCCCTCATTTTTCATGTTATGTATAATATTTTTATTCCACGCTTCCTCCAAGGACCTCAGGGCAGCTACCCTAGTTTCTCTCTTCCCACTTTATCCACACAAGTATCTTCTGTAGGTTAGTCATACATGTTACAACCAAGATGCAAAACTAAGAATAGGTTTGGCTACTCAGAAGATGCCAAGGTAGTCTTGCTTCCTTCTCCCTCACTTTCACTGTAATGTGTGTAACCCCACTGGCATGCTGGGCTACCAAGTTCTCTGCAGCAGAAAGCATTATCAGTGGGCAACAATTAATAGGTTCACACTACTCAGGACTATAGCTGAGGAGCTTGGTGGGTCTGAAGAAGCTTGGTAAGTCTGAAGAAGGAGGTAAAGAGAACAGTTCCTCACACACACAAACCCCTGGCAGATGCCCAATTTCACCCCATGTCAGCATTGGTAGAAAACCCTGGCCTTGTGTCTACACAGTATTCCTTCCCTGTATCCAGTCAAGAAATCTGCCATTTCTGAACCAAGGCCTAACAAGTCTGGCTCCTCAACCTTCTGACCTCCCCAAGGGATATCCTGTACAGGTCCAGACTGATTATCCATGGATTTGGGACCCACAGTTTTATCTAACTGCGTGTTCCAAACCCAAGGGTTCAGCTGGACCTGGTCCTCTGAATGTGAACGGAACTGCATTCTGCTAATGACTGGAGGGCCTTCTGAGGGCCAGGGGAAGCCACACATGGCCTCCCCAATCCTCAGAAGGCCTTCTAAGGCCTATAGAAGGCTGAAAATCACAACTTCTGATTTTCAGCCAATTTTGGCTGATTTCATTATCTGCAGATTTCAGCATCTGCAGGGGTTCCAGAACGGAACCCCTGTGGATGCGGAGGCACAACTGTACAACTATAACCTCTGGGCAGGCAGTAATTGAACATGTGATCTGAAAAGACAACAAGCTATCCACTCACTTGGTTTTCACAAACTTACTCCAGATTGAGGACAAGACCACCACCATCACCTGGAAAGCTCACAAAGAAGTCCTAAAGTGGACTCAAGGGGACTCTCGTTTATCCCCTTATTTACAGATCCTTATTTATATGCTCAGCTGGCCAATACTCCCATTTGCATCATGGAGGACCAGCATGGCCTCCCTCAGACATGCTGTCATCATGTGCACCATACAAAGGCTCACTTGCACAAAAACAGACTGTGCAAATCAGACAGCTACACTTGCAGGTGTCCTCATGTAATGTGCATGACTGAGACCGCAATTCAAACCACAAGATCCACTGGCTCAGTGGTCCCTGCACCAGCAGAGGTGGTGCACCCAGAGAGTAAGCAGCACTGGTAGGGAGGCCAGCGCTGCCCCACTGATGCTGCATCCAAGCCTTCTACCCAATGGACCAGGTAAAGTCACACCAGGCAGCAGAGGGGAGGTAGGAGGGTGGTTTGGAGGCACGGATATTAATTCTAGATTAAGAATGTTTGAAATTGCTATGACTGCCACTGCGAGACTGCCGATACAAATGTACAAAGGAGAGAGAGATGCTGTAATAGCTTTGGCATCCTTTCCCAGATGCTTTATACATTCACACTGTGACATTTCCATCATTACTTTTAAAAACAACTAAAGGAGACGGAACATACTACACACTATTCCTGTTTTGGCATATGGGGGTATGATGCTTTTACTCCAAGAGGCAGAAAATTCTGATGTGACTAAAGTGACATTCTGCTACTTCCTTTCCTGTGATTGTGCTCAGAGAGGTGAAAAGTGACAAAAAAGCAAATGAATATTGCTGATTCAGTCCGGATGGTGTGTTTTTTTTAAAGCACTTTGTAAACATTCAAAATAGCAATAACATGTCATTTCATAACAGGATTATGAAAAGCTGGAGAGCAAGGCAAGAAGTGAGTAACATGACAGAAGGCAAATCACTGAGGTTGCAACCCTATGCCCAGTTTCTTGGGAATAAATTCCACTGAGCTTAATAGAATTTATTTGCAAATAAGCAAACATAGGGTCAGAATGCACATATGGGTACGATCTGAGTGTAAGAGACCATGCTGAAGAGACAAGACATACCCACTTATTATTTTAAAAGCATTTATAGCCTGCCTTTCCAACTCCAAGGGCAGCCCAAGGTGGTGTACAAAGAATTAAAACAAAAATCATCAGTATAAACAAAAACCTATCACTTCTTAAAAGAAACAAAAAATAAACAAGATAACAACAAAAACATCATCCACCCAAAATCAAGAGTCATGTTTATACAATGTGCTGAAACTAGTATAGATTGGGTGCTTTATAGGCAGAGAGTTCCTTGGGTTGGTGCCATCACCGATAAGGTTCTGCTCCTAGTATCCATGTTACATACTAACGCCACCCAGAACAAGACTTTTCTTGATGACCTGAGAGCACAAGTGGACTTGTATAGGAGAAGGCAGCCATTAAGCTACTCAGGTCCTGTAGTGTTAAGGGCTTCAAAGGCAATAACCAGTACCTTGAGTTGAGCCCAGAAATGACCTAGTAACCAACACAGCTCACATGTAGGGGTAATATGATCCCTTGGAGACACCCCAGTGAATGCAGCATTAATTCTTGTTTTGACAATTGTAGTTTCTGAACACTCAAGACCCTCATAGAGCCTATTACACCACTTTGGAAGTAACTAATGAATGAATTACTAAGGCGAGATCCAAGTTCTCCAGAAGAGGAACAGGAGATACAAGAATATTCCTAATTATTAAAAATTTCTAATCTAAAAGGTACATTGTGTTTAAAGATTGGGTCTAAAAAAGAGAAACTGATTCTTCACCTCTAAGTAGGTCAAAGAAAAAGAGCATCATTTTTAGACCTTGGTCTTAGGAAAGTAAAAACTAAAAGATTGAACAATATGGCACCGAGGCTGTAGCCTCAGATGAAGTAACTTGGCTACCAGCAATTGATGTCAGGGAACAAGCGATTAAAGGAAGTGAAATAAAATCCAGGGAAGACCGTTGTACTGACAGCTATGTCCCAAACTAAAGACATAATTATATGTGGATATGTAGCTTAATATTTATACTGAACTTGCTATTAGTGCACTATGTTCTAGTAAAGGCAGTGGGAATCAACCACTGCTACAGTATTGGTTCTGTAAAACAGTGATTAGTGGTGTGATGCCTATTTTAACTCCATTCAAAGTCTTGTTATGCTAGAAACAAAGGAAGAATTTCTTTTGTTTGACTTCTGGAGTTCTCAAATCCAAATGCAGCTCCATAGAACATCTAGAGTTCCTGCAATTTGTTCAGGAAATGTTCAAAGAATGCAGGCTCTTTTAACACCCTCAGTAGCTGCAAGACCTTGACAAATTCAACAAGCACGTGGCAGCCAATTATCTTGCTATCAGAAAGGAACTGCCAGTTACCCCTTAGGACGTGGTTCTATTGCACTGCATCATGGAGGCTCATTCATTCTTTTCATTGTTATTACAATTTCTCTCTCGCTGTCATTATAAAATACTCTTCAATATTATGTTTTTACTCTTCAATATTACGTTTTACAAGGTGAAATTGCATGCTTCTAAAATACATGCATTTATGGGAATTAAACAATGGATCCTACTGTAAGCCTGCCACGTTTGTTCCAGCCCGAGGCTTTGTGCTTTTTTTATTATTTAAACCAAATCTCCCATTTTCTCCCACTAGGGGACTCAAAGCTGTTACAACAATAAAAAGAATGATATCAATACAATCATGCAATTTAAAAAAAAAGTTAATAGCAAAACACTTTAACCAAAACAGAATTAAAACAGAACAAGCACAACTAAAACAAAATAGCCCTGGAAATATCTGATTAAAGAGTCATTTATTCAAGTTCCCAGCAAAAGTCTGACAGGGAGGAGTCCAGGAGTACATCAGGTGACAAAGAATTCCAAAGAGTGGTGGCTGCCAATACCACAGTGACACATTACTGCCAGCCTAGCCTCAGATAGCCATGGGACACATAAGAGAGCCTCCCTTCCAGATCTTAGTGGATGAGTAGATTAATATGAAAGGATATGGTCCTTCAGGTATCCTGGTCCTTAACCACAAAAGTCGTTAAAAGTAATAACCTGTCCCTTGAATCATGTCTGGAAACAAACCCTGTCTTTTATGGAAGGTAGAAATGAAGTAAGTGTAACTTTCTAGATACCAATCCCTCATTACTGCATTTCTGTGTTGGGAAAAGCTATACCTGCTGAATGTCTGCCTCTTGTGCAGCTGTAAGAGGCACAGCACCTGTCACAGGAACAAAGGTGGCAGCCTGCTCTTTGATAAATCCTGGAAGGAGAATTGTGTCTCTGTTTTTGCTCCTTTTCCTTAATCCAACACTTGTTTTAAAAAAGCTCATTTTCCACTTAGTTTGAAGACGTTTCATCCCTTGAAAGAGTACTGTTTCTGCTATGCAGAAATTTTAACGGGTGTCAATGGAGAAATGATGCCTTCCTGAATGAGAATTTTGTGAATAAATGAGGGGGAAAGCTAACGATGTAACATTTTGCCCAGGGAGGGACATGCAAGCTTTAAAGTCTCAAAGACAAAGGATGCAAACTGGGCATTTTTCAGTTTTCACCACTGATACAGAAGTTGCTGCACCCCCAGCCATCCTTCTGTAACATTTTAACAAGAGTGGCAGACACCGGGATGCAGCACTGGTAAACATATTATGTTGGTGCTGACAATTCATTCAGAAAACAGAGCACTCAAAATCACTAACACAGATCAGAGTCACTGCAAGCACTGAAAAAAACAGAAAGGTGATTGGCAGTAGGCTTGAGATAGACAAGTAGTATGATACTGCCTGCCACAGGATGTGGGGGTGACCACTGATTCAGTGGCTTAGATGGTTTTGCACCCTCAAAGTAATGGAGGATGGTTTATCTGAGCTATAAGAGGCTGCTCGACTCTCAGTCGTGGTGGTGACCATTTTCAGAGAGAACCTGTCACCACTAAGAATCAACCACTGAGAAACAAAACCAATTGAGAACACCTCCTGTCTGCCTGTGGGTTTCTCAGAGGTATATGCTTGGTCATGGTGAGAAGCAACAGGTTAGACAAGAGAGGGCTTTGGAATGAAAGAATCCAGCACTCTTATATTCTAGCTGTAAAAATCACTACACCCTGCAGAAAACCAAAACCTGTGAGAAAGATGTGCAGAAGAAGAAGGGCTAAAGTGGGTTTGCTTATCTATGGGACATGGTCTTTGCTTTCTCCAGGCTTGCCCCCACCCTGAGCACTCCAAGGTAAGGCTCCTAGAACATAAGAAGAGCCCGGCTGGATCAGGTCATAGAGGTATCTCACAGTGGCCCACCAGATGCCTCAGGGGGCACAGAAAACCACAAGAGACCTGCATCCTGGTGCCCTCCCTTACACTGGCATTCTGAGGTAGCCCACTTCTAAAACCAGGAAGTTGCACATAGCCATCGTGGCTTGTAAGCTATGATGGAGTTTTCCTCCAGAAATCGGTCCAATCCCCTTTTCAAAGGCATCCAAGCCAGATGCCATCACTACGTCCTGCGGCAAGGAGTTCCACAGACTCATTCCATGCTGGGGAAAAAAATATTGTCTTTTGTCTGTCCCAACTCCCGCAACACTCAATGCTAGCGGCTGCCCCCTGGTCCTGGTGTGGTGTGAAGAAGAGCATCCCTCCCTCCACCCTCTCCATCCCCTGCATCTGTTTGCCTGGCAGCGGGGCTGGTGCAGAACCCTCAGCTCTCCGCACCCCACTCTGAAGCCCGCCAGGTCCCCAGAGCAGCAGCAGGTTGTCCGGCGTGAAGAGCTTCTGCCTCCCCAACTCAGCGGCGCTTGGAGCGCGTGAGCTGCCTCGAGCCTCTCGGGGGCTGGGGTCCCCAAATGACCGTGGGGAGGGAGGGGCTCGAGCCCTCCGTCGTCGTCATCCCGGCAGGACCCCCCTCCCCAGCGTCCCGGGAAGAAAGTGCTCCTGGGCGGAGAGGACCAGCCCGCCCTGCCGCCTGGGCTGGGAGTGGCACGCCTGCCTGGCCGAGCACCCAGCAGCAGCCCCGGCCCGGCTCTCCACTCGCTCCCCGGGGCGCGCGCACTCACCCAGCCCGGGCACGAAGGTGTTGAGGAAGAGGCAGATGACGGCCACCGGGAAGGGCATGTAGGGGATGGCGGCGCGCAGGGGGCCCTTCTTCTCGCGCACTTGCACCACCACCCCGCCCGAGGAGGCGGCCGCCGCCGCCCCCCGCCCGGACTCCCCGGCCCCGGCCGCGTCCCCTTCCTTGGCACCGGGGTCCATGGCGCCTGCTGGAGCAGCGAAGGCGGGCGCGCCCCGCGAGGGTCACTCCAGAGGGGGACTGTCGAAGCGGGCGCCTCCGGAGTAGCAGAAGTGCGAGTGAACACGCGCCCGGGCTGCCAGCCCTCCGTTTAAAGAGACTGCGAGGCGCACGCTCGACAAAGCCCCCCCCCCCCGCAGCCGCCCTCGCGCACTCAGGCGCGCGCCCTCCCTGCCAAAAGCGCGCCTGGCCTCCCTCAGCCTCCCTCACGCACTCAGGGATTTTTCACTCCTGGCACTCACTCAGGGCACACGGACACTTTTCACTCCTGGCGCACTGATGACTCACCCACTCACTCGCAGGTTGTTGACCATGCTGCTGCTGGTATGGGACTCACATCCCCCAGTGGCCCTACTAATAAATGACCCTCCCCCCACAAATGTCTGAGGCACACCTGCGGACCATTTGCGGCACACCAATGTGCCATGGCACAGTGGTTGGAAATTGCTGCTCTAAGAGTGTCTCTCCCTCTCCCAAAAGACCAAAAAGATGCCACGAGAAAATTCTCAAGTTGCTTTCGTGGCAACAGGGAGCCCAATCCTATCCAATTTTCCAGTGCTGGTACAACTGTACCAATGGGCCGTGTGCTGCACCCTGTGGTGGAGAGGCAGTCACTCAGGCCTCCTCAAAGTGTGGGAACATGTGTTCCCTTACCTGGGGGCTGCCTTGTGGCTGCACCGGTGCTGGAAAGTTGGATAGGATTGGGCCCTGGGTCATTAATGCTACACCTCCATACAAGTTGTTTTGCCCGCTTGGCGTTGGCCAGGGGCTTCCGAACCTTTCATGACTATAAGCAGAAATTTAGCAGCTCTTCCCCTCTCTCATCAGCTTAAAAAGGGTGCTAAGAAAAGCTGTACCTTCTGAACTTCTTATTTCAGAAGGGTTAAAAGCACAAAAACCCAGCCAGAAAAAAAGCTAAGAACCAAGATGGCACAAGACTGTTTGCATATATTAGTTGTTTGCAAGGGAGTGGCACCAAGATGCAGGTATCTTGTTGTCTTGTGTCTCCCTAAGGCATCTAGTGGGCCAATGTGAGATACAGGAAGCTGAACTTGATGGGTCTTTGACCTGCCCTTCTTGTGCTCTTCTTATGTTCTCTTTCTTTAAAATACTTGTATCCCACCCTTCAACTGACAAGGCTCCCAGAGCAACCTATATAAAATATGTCAACGGGAAATCATTGCAACAGGAAGGAATGATAGTGGTGGTACTGCCTCTTTGGCTTCTTTTGCACACAAGGCAATGTATGGGTCTGCAGCTGCTGTGAGAGGGGTGGAGGGATCTCATCTCAGCTTGCATGGTACCAGCAGGTGGAGGTGGCAATGAGGCTCTACGCCTTGCTAGCTTTTCCTTCTTTTTTGTTACGGAGAGTCCACTGTAAAATGATTTGATCGTAAAGTTGAAAGCATTGTAAAGTGGGGGTCCATTGAATATGCTATCCATTTTGGAGAAAGATGTCCATAGGACAAAATAATCCAAAAGAGGGTCTAGAGTTATTATTTCCGTATTATTCATCATATTATTTCCAAATAGGCACCTCTTCTGACATTCTGCAGTTCCAGCTGTTTAGATATGGGTGCAGATTACATAACCCAAGAATGTACCCATTGTATTGGACAAGAATAGGACTAGCAGCACTCCTGCTGAACAAAGCAGTGGATCAGGACACCCCCCCCCCCGGCGCCCAAATAAAAGCCTGGCTTTGGGATTCATCAGGTCCCTTTGGTGGGCCAGCAGTGGCTTTGAGCTTACTTTAAATACTGCTGTTTAGAAGCATTTGTTTTTAGGTCTCATCTGCACTGAGTCCGTACATCTGAGCGCCACAAAACTAACTTGAAGTCCTCTATAAATTGCATACTGGAAAGGATATTAGCAGGATCAGTGTGGATAGTACAATCTGCAAAATGCAATTTGCACAACATCTTACACCACACACAGTGCTCTCTTTTTGCAGTTACAGCTTCCTGCACTTTTGGTTTAACGCTGGCATCACAAGAAGCTTCCACCTGTTTGATTCAGTTGAACGAGCCGCATAAGACCCATGAAGATTCAATGACATTAAATGCCGTTGTGGTCTGTCCACAAAAAGACATGGACAAAACCGTGTTTGTTCAAACTTTCTGACTACGTTCTTAGGAGAGCCACGGACATCTGAAGACATCTAAACCAAGAAAAGATTTTGAAATGTTTTTATGGTTGTTGTATAGACAAGCAAACTTAGATTTGAACCTGTGCAAACACACAGTTCACCTGAAAGAGTGTGGGCATTATCATATCACATTGCATGGGCAGACACAACAGAATTAGACAATAAGAAATTAACAGGTGTTGGCTAAAATCTCCCAAAATATACCATTTGCTCTGGTGTAACATACAAGCCTTTTGTATGTTGGCACTTACTGGAACACAATTCTGCTAGTTTTGGCCCACCTACACTTTCTTATATGATTTCTTTGCTTGTCTCCCACACAACCACTCATTTCATTGCCAGTATACACCCACAAGGACTCTCTCTGGGCTGTTTCACACAAGCTGAATTTTCCATGCAGATCTCATATTCACAGAAGACACTGCTAGTGTGCTACATGTAAATCAGTATGTATGACAAGCACATATATGTCTACTTCACTGAGTGTAAATGTTAGAGGGATCCATTGCCAACTAGGGTGCCCTACTGCATTTGCACCTGAGATGCATACACATATAGTGTACAATATAAGTATCATTCTGAAAGTCCAATCTTATCCTCCTTCCCCCCCCCCCACTGATGTAGCCATGCAAAAAAGACATATATCCTTTGGGGAGGGGGGAATCAGGAGGCCTGGGAGAGGGAAGGGAAATACTTTCCCTTACCTCTGGTTAAGCCACCTAATCACCAATGAATGAGTCTTCTCAGACCTGCATCAACCATTGAGCTGGTGCAAGTCCAGGGAGAGAAGGGGGCATGTTGGGAGGTGAGGAGGGGGTAGGATACTGGCACAGGTTGCATATGCCATTTTTTACACACCCCTTCCCACTTCTATCATGCCCCCCCCACCCCACCGCTATCTTACCTGGTCTGGCAGGCATGACAGGGTCCATCAGTGCTGTTGCAACACTGCTGCCTCTAGATGCAGCATCTGTAAAATGGCAGCCAATTGAGTGCTGCACATTCTGTTGGAAGCCATTTTACAACAACAGAACTCTGTTCCGCTGCTGTAAACCCTTCAAACATGACAGTCAGATTCTGAATCGAATCGGGCTGTAAGAAATATTAATGTATGAACTGACTTGATTTAATATCTGGGTACTTCTGACATAGACTGCAACTTATCACTCCCAAGGCGTATGTCGGATTTCTTGTCTTTGGAGATCTAGATAATAAACACATCTATTTATGCTGCAATCCTATGCGCATATACCTAATAAGCTCAATTGAACACAGAGGAACCCCTGAATCCTCAGTATTGGTACAAAGGTACCAGTCAGTACAATGGTACAATGTGCCATCAGGGGTGGGACCCAATTCAGGGCTTCACTTCAGGGCATCTGTACCAGCCCTGGGAAATTGCTTAAGCACAACCATGCAAAGGATTCTCTCCATGTGATCAGGAATCCAAAGTGTGCAGAAAGAGTCCTTTATGCATACAGTTATATGATGTTGTTGGCAGCCTTCAGTCTCGAAAGACTATGGTATCGCGCTCTGAAAGGTGGTTCTGGAACAGCGTCTAGTGTGGCTGAAAAGGCCAATTTGGGAGTGACAATCCTTTCCACACTGGGAGCAAGTGCAGTCTGTCCCTGGTCTGTCTCCCTGGCTATGGGCCTTCCTTCTTTGCCTCTTAGCCTCAGACTGTTGGCCACGTGTCTCTTCAAACTGGGAAAGGCCATGCTGCACAGCCTGCCTCCAAGCGGGCTGCTCAGAGGCCAGGGTTTTACATCTGCAAGAGGGATCTGAAGGCCTTAGGAGTGGACCTCAACAGTTATATGAGCATAGACTCTATTCCAACCTTAGAATAAACATGTGGTATCAAGAGTGAGGACAGTGCATGCAATCCTACCTTTCCTCCTTCGCATGTTCACAGTGTACTATTGAGCATGATGGAATTTTTCAATAAATGTGGGTAAGGCTGCAATAATGCATAGTGACATTTTCCCACAGACAGTCGCCTAATGTCTTATGCAGAGATACACCTGGGAAGTAGGAGCAAGACAGGACAACAAGATGTTTTATGCGATTTCATTATTTTCTGTGAAAATTGATTGCAACGCACAGAAATGGCCAGCACTTCTCACATTCTAAAAATACTGCTCTTTGGGGATGGGGTTTTGATGTGTAGATATAAACCTGTGGAAGTATGTGCTATCAGTTTGCTAAATGTTCCTTCCATGCTTTCCCTAGTCTCTGAGTTATGGATATTAGGAAATATAGCCCACTGGTACCATAAGATGTAATCCTCCTACGTGATGAGTAGGCAATCATAATTCACTACACAGCCTGCTGAGTGGAATGTTAATAGGACCTGAAGGTGTCTTCTTCCTAGAAATGGTGACAATGTTGGTCACTGAAGATGTGGTTGAAATTAAAAAGAAAATCAAGAAAAATATTCCAAACATTAATCATAGGGCAGAATGTAGACATGAGATAATTATTGCACCTCGCTGGTTGCAATCAATACAGAATAAACTTAAACCCTCAATTCAAATCAACATAATTTTGACTTAAGCCATCTGCCATTAATCCATTTAAATGATTTATAGAGTGTTCGGATACAAGCAGTTTTTACAGAAATCTGAGACTGAGGCTTTATTTTCAAGTTATTTGTGGACATGGTAACATCACCATAGAGTGATTTTCCTAGAGATTTACAGTGTCCTGGACTGGCATACAGACAGTGCTGTCACCAGATTGCTGGAAGCCCTGAAAGAAAGTCACGCACTGCCCCCCCCCACTGGACCTCAACATACTCCCATGCTTACAGGGGTAGGTTGTGACTAAGAGTGGCTGCTCCTGCCCTCCTACCAGCCAGCATCTTGTAAAGGGTCCGTGATGTAGCTGAGGGCCCTGGGAATTTTTCCCATTTGTAGATGGGGTGCCAGACAGAGCAGCAGAACCAGCCTCTTCTGTCAACTTGCACTATCCATGCCATATGGGGGCATCACTGAGGTAAAATATGATTGATGGGTTGTAGCAAAGTTGACAAAGTTGCTATGTAAGTGGCTGCTGGGCTAACTCTAGTTTCTACACCTTTGTGCTTTTGATGTTGCTGCTCATGCACATAGAATTGTGATGTTCCATTGGCCCTGGTGTAGCAACTGCTGACATAATTAGACCACAGCTTTGAGAGAGCTGCTGGGGTTCACTAGGATGGCCTATGAAGAGATCCCAGATCAGAAGGCAAGATCAGGAGAAAGCAAGTCATCTGCTGGAGAAAGGCAAGGAGCTGAGGATTTAGAGAGGTGGAACATTTGAGTGACTGTTGAATCAACTAGCTGGGTATACTGTGCTGCCTGCATGCTACTGGAGCAGCAGCACAATCCGACTTTTAGCAAAGGCGCTGTCTCAATGGAGCACATGAGGTAATACTATGGTGATTAATAAGGTAATAAGATGATTACTGGGTTGGTGCACCTTCCTTATGAGGAAAGGTTACAGTGTTTGGGCATCTTCAGCCTAGAAAAGAGACGCCTGAGTGGGGACATGATTGAGACATATAAAATTATGCATGGGAAGGATAAAGTGGATAGAGAGATGCTCTTTACACTCTCACATAACACCAGAACCAGGGGACATTCACTAAAATTGAGTGCTGGGAGAGTTAGGACAGACAAAAGAAAATATTTCTTTACTCAGCGTGTGGTTAGTCTGTGGAACTCCTTGCCATGGGATGTGGTGACAGCATCTGGCCTAGATGCCTTTAAAAGGGAATTGGACAAGTTTCTGGAGGAAAAATCCATTACGGGTTACAAGCCATGATGTGTATGTGCAACCTCCTGATTTTACAAATGGGCTATGTCAGATGCAAAGGAGGGCACCAGGATGCAGGTCTCTTGTTATCTGGTGTGCTCCCTGGGGCATTTGGTGGGCCGCTGTGAGATACAGGAAGCTGGACTAGGTAGGCCTATGGCCTGATCCAGTGGGGCTGTTCTTATGTTCTTACGTTCTATGGATTCTGACTGCTGGGAGTCCCAGTTTGAGGCTCTACAAGAGGTAGAGAAACCTAAGATGATAGACGCCAGGAACTACATAAGAACATAAGAAGAACCCCGCTGGATCAGGCCAAAGGCCCATCTAGTCCAGCTTCCTGTATCTCACAGTGGCCCACCAAATGCCCCAAGGAGCACACAAGACAACAGACATAATCTGCTTCCTGTTACCCTCCCCTGCATCTGGCAATCAGAGGTAGCCTGCTTCTAAAACCAAGAGCTTCCACATACCTACTATGACTTGTAACCCGTAATGAACTTTTCCTTCAGAAATTTGTCCAATCCCCTCTTAAAGGCATCTAGGCAAGATGCCATCACTACTTCCTGTGGCAAAGAGTTCCACAGACTAATTACACAACTACAGTTAGGCATCCTTTGAGAGAGCCCAGGTACCACAGCATCAATTAAAAGCTAGTTTGCTTGCAGTGCAGGCATACCTTAAAGTGCAAGAAAATCCACAAATGAAATGCAGAGGAAATTATCTTTATCAAATGCAAAGCTTATGGTAAACGCAAGTTCTCAGGATAAATGCTATCCTGTCAGGACAGGCAAACAACTAATCCAAATACATGAAATGAGAAAAGAACATTCTGGCAGCTCTGTGGAGCATTAATATACAACACCTTCTTTTCTGTTAAGGCTGCTGGATGACCCTCTCTAGTTAAGCTGATTGCACATAGTTAAACAGGAAAGGCTGGTCAATGTTCCCTCATTGGAAGTTAACTACTGGAGATGTTTGCTGGAATGGGAAATTTGCCTACAGGGTTTATGTTTGATCAGATGTTCTACTTGGGGAGGTTCAAGGAAAAAAGTTGGCTGGTTACAATGAATTTAGGGCAAAGACAAGCAGAGCTGCACATTGGAGAGTTTTTAACACTAGAGAGGCAGATAGGCAGAGATAAATCCTAGCTCTAACTATTGTGTAGCAGAATTAACGGGAAAAGGGCAATGTCCCTTTAAAACATGCCTCTCCTACATGAATCTTGAAGATTTTCCAAGGCCGTTTTACATAGTTTAGATACCAGTTGAGAAAGACACAGAAATAGACCCAAGTACAAAACAAATTAGGAATGTTATTTAGAAAAACAGTAAGCGGCATGTTTGCTGACAAACCCTTAGGGGGGTTGACGTATCCCACCATATCTTGCCATATCCTATCTTCATTTGCATTGGTATAAACATGGAGTCACCTCATTGCTAGGATTTTTCTACTTTTGTTTATATGAATGATCTAATTTCCATAACATCAGACTGCTCTTAGCATTGTAAGTAAATTATTTCTGTTCACATGAGAGCAGGGAGATTTGATATAGTTATAGATAGTAACATGGCCGTTATGGTATCCGCTAGAGCAACAAATAGAATTGCTCAGAAGAGAAACTAAAATTAACGACGTTAGCTTTGCACTTAGAGAGAGAGAGAGAGAGAGAGAGAGAGAGAGGGTGCTCTTGGTAAAAAAGAATGTGCAGAATCCTGCAGGTGTTTGTACAATTCATCCCATATATGAAATCAAACTGCTCAGGGGAAGTCAACTGTGGATGCGGAGGGTTAGTGCTTGTACAAGATCTCCTGGTGTCTGAAGTGGTTTGCCAAATTCTGCTCCCTTCCCTGGTGATGTGACAGCCGCTGCTTCCCTGACACTATTGCCCACTGCCCTCCTCTCCTCCACACTTCCTCTTTGTCCCCCTCTTCCTTTTCTAATACAGGGAGTGGGAGGAGGATCAGTGGAAGCGACCTGGTGGATGGAAGTGGCAACCTCTGATAGTCTGCTGCCTGTGGAAACCATTTCATTTAGCCTCATGGATGGGCTGACCTTTATGGCGGTAAGATTTAGCTTTCTTCACCCATGAATCCATTTTGCTCCAAAAGCTGGAAGCACCTGCTTTACACTTGACTGGAATAGACCCAAATTTAAAACAACAGGTCCATTACCTTCATATCTAGCTTGGTCCTCAGTATATATACAATTATACAATATATAAAAACCTTCCCAAAGGTGCTGGGTTTGTGTTTGTTTTTTTCCTTCTTGTCTGATTTTTTGCTGCAAGGAATGCACATTCACTCTTTAAAATATTCCCACATCCCAGGATCCAGACAGTTTGTACTTCTATTGCTGAAATATACCATTCCCAGTCAGGGTTGCTGCAGTCAGCATTGTTGGGCAGCTATCAAGAACTGTCAAAATGGCTCACTTCCAATCCCTGAGACCACCTCTGCATCCATAGCCTTTATACAGTGAAGTGACTCTATCATCCTTTCCTCTTTTCCCCATATGCAAATGAGAGCTTTCTCCCAGGGGCCTCACTGATGATGCAGGAGCCTTAGGGGAGGGGAATTTGTGGTGTGCTCCCTGGGGCATTTGGTGGGCCACAGGTGGGCCACAGATACAGGAAGCTGGACTTGATGGGCCTATGACCTGATCCAGTGGGGCTGTTCTTACGTTCTTATGTAGATGGGGATACTTGGGGGACACAAGCAATACTTGGGGGGCACAGCAGTTCTCTTGGCCAAGAGAGTTGCACTGTCATTGCCTCTTCTCCCCCATCCTATTTGTCAGAATAATACCTATGAGGGACCTTGGGGGTCCACAAAGTTAAAATGAGACCCCTGGAGGATAGTTTGCTGAGGGTTTAACCAAAATTGCAACTGGATCTGTTCCAAGTACCCCCAAAATTATTCTTCAAGGCACAGACTTCCAGTATCCTCACGTGGAGAGAGAGAGAGAGAGAGAGAGAGAGAGAGAGAGAGAGAGATGTGGATAACCAACTTCTAGCGCAGGGATTTAAGATAGAGCTCTGTACTGAACTAATCTGGAGACAGACTGCATGCTTCTTGGTTTGCAGAAGATGCATACTGCAAGAGCCTGGAGAAGAACTTGTGGCTTCCCTGGCAATAGGCCTTCGAAAAACAGACAATATTTACTACAGTCATGTTCAGTAATTTTTCTCAGTGAACAATTTGGATTCCTTGGCACAGAGTTTGGGGTCTTTTCTCATGCAGAATACACACAGCCATTGTTATACATCTTCTTTTTAATTGTGAAACAAAACGCTCCAGACAAGATGAAATATTGGATTTTACTTGGCAGCAACTTCAGAAAGCCACAAAACCGAAAAACATGTGCTTTGCCCCATTTTTTTTTTACAGGTTAATGTCAATTGCAAACCATGATGCAATTAATATATGTATGAATGTTCTGGGGCCAGCTGCCTGGGTGTTAAACCAAAAAGAAAACTTCAGTCCATCAGAATATAAATAGTAAATAGAAAAAGCAGGAATTGGCCAGCCCAATACTAACCTGCCCTGGAGCAGGCAGGCAGGCAGTCTGGCTGGCCTGCCCCACATCCAGATCAGGGCTGGAGCTGAAGGCTCAGGGTCAAATCCTAAAAAGTGTCGTTGGCTTACCGCTGGTGCACACTGTCACAAACATGCTATAAGGAACGTTTGTGGGCCCTAGTGCTGGTGGAGCATTGGCCAGCACTGGGCTAGCGCCGGTGGAGCACTGGAGCTCCACAGCTCAGCAGTTGTGTGGACCGCCGTGCAGTGGAGAGATAGGTGAGGGCATGGGAGAGGTGGGAAGGAGGCATTCCAAGGTGGGAGAAGGCAGGGGGAGGATGGGGAGTGGCAGGGAGGATGGGGAGAGGCAGAGGGAGGGAGCGGGGTGGGAGGGAGGATGGACATTGTAGAATCTAGTAACCCCATTGTGGTGCTACTCACTTAACCCAGGGGAAGGGGCTGGAAGTCCCCTTCTCCCAAGGAGGTGGCAGTGGCTGACTGCGGTGCGCTGGATGCAGTGGCAGTCATTTTCATGGGGCATGCTGGATGCAGCCCCACAAGCCAGGAAGCTCAGGATTGGGCTGCCTGCCCAGGGCAAAGGGAATCACTTTCCCTAACCCTGTGTCATGCTGCAGTAGCCCCATAAGAACATAAGAACATAAGAACAGCCCCACTGGATCAGGCCATAGGCCCATCTAGTCCAGCTTCCTGTGTCTCACAGCGGCCCACCAAATGCCCCAGGGAGCACACCAGATAACAAGAGACCTCATCCTGGTGCTCTCCCCTACATCTGGCATTCTAACTTAACCCCACTACTCAGGTTAGGGGCTACTCAGCAACTGAAAGTCTGAAGGCCGTATTGAAAGCTTCCGCTGGCTGCATCTGGTCCCTGGGCCTTATGTTTGACACCCCTGGCACAGACTCATGCTGTAGGTGGCCATCAGCAAGCCCCTCCCTTCTCTGCCTTAGCTTCCCAGGTGCAATATGGGAATAATAGTACTTGCCTTACAGGATTGTTGACAGGACAGCATCAGAATAATTACAGGCAAAGCACTTTGCACACATGGAAAGCAACTGTTTTTTAGAGTGCAACAGGAATGAATAAATACAACTAATTTGTTTAGTAATAAATAGCAAGAGTGGGTTGATCACAAGAAGGATACAACTAAGGCTCTATCTTCTTCCATTTCTTGCTTATTTTATTTATTGAAATCATTTCAAACCTATATTTCTATCAGAAAGATTCCCAGTGTGGGTGTTCCTTAACGATAATAAAGGCAATGTAACCATGCAGTGTGCCATGAAAACAACAAGGTTACAACAAAGCATCTTGTGGCACCTGAAAGACTCACATATGTATTGCTATGCAAGACTAGCAGTGATTTTCCATCAGTGTGCCAGGGCACATTGGTGTGCTGCGAATGGTCCACAGGTGTGCCCATGGGAGTTTGAAGGACGATCATTTATTAGTAGGGTCATTGGGGATGTGAGCCCCCCACTGGCAGCACAATGTGTCTTATCAATTGTCAAAAAACCGATGGAGTGCGTTGATAATTTTAGCAACTTGTCAGCATGCTGTGAGATGAAAAAGGTTAAAAAACACTGTCGTAGAATAAGTAATACATTCACTAGTGTTTCAGGTGGCACAAGTTTCTGGGTCATTTTTTCCTGTGACAAACCAACAGAAGTCATGCCTCTGAAAATAAAAACCACAAAATCCATAGAGCAAGAAAAACCTTTTTACTTTCAACCATCCATTAATGGAACAAAACACCCTCAGCGGCATTAAATCAATCAGAAATTACCACATTTTGACAGCCCACTGGAAGATAAGCAGTGGCAAATATTCTTCTGCCATTATGCCATGGTGGGAAAGGCAGGATCCGCCATGCTCTGCTTGTTACAACATAAGTGGTATAGAGCAGGGCCTCTGATATTGATGTGAGTACACACAGATACAGGTGGTTATACACAGGGCTGAAGGCAACCTGGCCCCAGGCAGTCTGGCATTACAATTAGTATCTGGTACAAAGGACTTACATGGTGCAAAGTCCCTTGTGATTATGAGTAATTCTTTGAAGATATTTTGTAATGGTCCTCATCCTCTCCATTGTCCCACACTCTCACTTTCCACCTTTTGTTCAGGCTTTTTTTTTCAGTTTCTATGATTGTGCATATATCTATTTAATAGTTCCCAGTAGGAATCTTTTTTCTCCCTGACCCCAGCATTTTGCATTACCCTTGGAGGACGACATCCCATAGAGAAGCGACATTGTTCCTTCCTCCCTTTTAAAATGTACACAGCCCACTAATCGTAGCATCAATCTGTAGGGGACCTTGTGTTTGATGTTACTTCAAAAAGAAAATCTAAGTCAGCTCTAACAATTTTAAATATGGCTGAAAGGAGGAAATGAACATATACAGAGACTGTGGAAAGACTACGAGTGTAGAATGGTACAAGGGAATAAGGAACAGAGAGGATGCAAAGCATTAAGAAAAACAGCAGTAGCACTCTGAAACAGACCTTCGTTTTTGACAGGGGCTCTGTTTTTCTTCATTACCTGTGGTGCTGCACCATCATCACCCATTGTTTATACAGTTCAAGTGGCAAAGCTTTGTAAAGGAATGTTAGATATGCCTTGGTTTCCCATAGTTCTTCCATGTACTTCTTCAAAATAACTGATGGTCTTTTATATTTCTCTACCACCCACCGTTATTTTACAGTGGAAAGAGGATTTTATAGAATTGAGCAAATCATATTCATGAAAGAAACTTAGGGCCCAATCCTATCCAACTTTCCAGTGCTGGTGCAGCTGCAATGCTGCCCTGAGGTAAGGAAACAAATGTTCCCTTACCTTCAAGAGGCTTGACTGCCCCCCCTCCACAAAAGGATGCAGTGCATGCCCCATTTGCACTGCTACATTGGTGCTGGAAAGTTGGATAGGATTGAGCCCTTAGGCTGCAATCCTATGTATCAGGGGTGTCAAACTCTGCACTTTGTTCTCACACAGCAACTCATTAGCTGTAAATGACAAAAGAGAAAATGTGAAAATCTTGTGCATATTTTCCAAGATATTAGAGAGCTCAATTACAATGGGGACTGGATAAAATGCTTCCAGGGACCGCATTTGGCCTGCTATATAAACTTACCTGCAAATCCTATTAAATGCAGTGGGGCTTACTTCTGTGTAGATATGCATAGGATTGTGCTGTAAAAGTCCTAAAGAATTTTATGGACATCTTGTTTTTTTTTAAGGTTTCATGACAGCAATTTAAATGTAAGTCATAGCAAGGCTGAGATGTAATTTTAACCCACTAAATTGCACTTTTAATATATTCTGTGTGTACACACACACTCTCTACTCGGAAGTCAGGCCGTTTGTTTTCAATGGGGCTCACTATATGGAAAGTGTGAATAGGATTGCAGCCTTTGTATGACACGTTTGTGTTTCACATTATGTAGGGCCTTTTTGCTTCTGTGAACATGCCTGTAAATTCTTATTATGGCCACTGATTAAAAGGATAAATGAAAAGAAGATGTCTTCAGATTGCCAGTTTGTCACAAATGACCTTGATCTCTCCAGTTTTCCTTGCATCTCAGGTGGGCAAATAGCAAAGGTTAATCCCAAGCCATTTTGGGATCACTGCTAAGCTCCACCCCTTTACTTCAGGGCATTGTCTGATTACTAGTTAGCCTGCACCCCAGTACCAATTTCCCCCCTCTCCCATTTTTAAGGGTTGGAAGTCTTGTGATGTTGCCAGGACCCATTGCAGAAATCTCAGGGGGTACATCTGACCTGGCTACCCTAGGTGTTGTTTAGCCGAATACAAAATACCACCATATCAACAGCCTAGGCAAGATTTCTTTTTGTGTGATGTGTTTATGCCAACATGCAGTCTCTCCCAGATTACCCTCATGAAGCTTCTTTCTTCCTTCAACTCCTCCAGGATAAGCCTCATCGTGAGGCAAACTCATCAAGAGGTGAACTGAGGCAGTCTCTGCAGCTGAAAGATTATCAGAGGCTGGACTACGGGGACAGGACCTGCCATCTACTTTCTACCTGCCTGGCTTGACAGCATGAGAATATGTGTCCACTCACCACAGGAAAGGAAGAAAAGGAAGTGAAGAAAAGGAGAATGGTGGGGAGATACTCTAGCCCTCTCCTTTCCTTTCTTTTCACTTTTGTTCCAATCCCCCCTCCACATCTCAAATTCTTCAGGGATGGAAAAGAAGCAGCACTTCAGACTTACTGGCTGGGCATATCATTGGCACTGGTTTGGGTATGGCATTTGGTGCCCTGCTCTAGCTGCTTGAAGACCTTGGAGAACTCCTGCAAATCCCTTCTCAAAATTACCTTTTCCTTGAAACCTTTGGCATAATCACCCAGTTGTTGTTGTTGTTGTTGTTGCTGTTGTTGTTGTAACCTTTATTGGCATATACATACATCAAAACAATATACAAATAAAATTCAAATTTATATAAGATCAGAAGATGGCTCCATAATCCATAAATGCATGTCACACACAGGAAAAATCCAATAGTCAATAGTGCCCCCATTAGCTGATCTCATACAGGGCTAAGCTTCCAGTCTCATTTCCCGCGTACTTATGACTGTGGCGATAAAACAAGAGATGTCGATAAGAGTTTCTCCCTTCTCTACTGACAAAAGTGCTTGTAGCACATCTGCCTCTGCCCATCCTCGGAAACGCGCTAGGATGGGCATAAGATGTTTCTGACGTTGGGTCTTATGCAAGGGACAAAACAAAAGGATATGTTCAACTGACTCCACATGGTTCAGATCACAAGGACAGAGCCTTGTGGAAAGAGTTATCCCTTTAAACCGGCCCCATAGAAGGGATGAAGGAAGGCCATTACATCTTGCCAGCATGAAGGCTCTTCTTAACTGCGGATTATACAGCTGGGATAAATAAAATGGCATGCCTCTGAAAATAACCCGGTTCCTATACTCTTCCGTTTTCCTGTCACCATTCTGCCCCTGCCTTTGTTGACTCTTGTGTTTCTACTTCTAGACTAGGGGTCTCCAAACTTTTTGGCCAGAGGGCCACATCAAATATCTGGCGTAGTGTGGAGGGCTGGAAAAAAAATTAAATAAATAAATTAGAGCTGGAACTTAGATGAGTGAATAAATGAATGAATGGGCTCATTCATTCAACAACCTCTCTGGCCCTCAGAACACCCTCCAGACACAATCAGAGCACAGTCCTGGTCATGTTCAGTTGAGTGGGCTAGAGGCTTTCAGGGGACAAGAAGGCCACGGGCCGGAAAGAGGCTTGCTGCGGGCCGCATCTGGGGGTTTGGATACTCCTGTTCTAGGCTGTAAGCTCCTTGGGGCAGAGACCTGTGCCTTCATCTGTTGTCAAGTGCTATAAAAATAAACAGCGCAATCCTATCTTGTACTGGAACAGGCGGGCCAGGAGGCCTGCACTGTATCCAGTGCAAGACAGGGGACCAAAGTGGCTCACCTGGAGGCAACTCTTTCCCTTACCCGCGGGTAAGCCACCATAGCCCCAATGGGTCTCCTTGGACTTGCGCCATCTCCAAGGGTGTCATAAATCCAAGGAGAGCGGAGCGGCTTGCAGTCGCTCTTCACAGTTCAGGAAACATGGTTGGGATCCGGCATAACAGCTAGGTACAAGCCCCACCTCCCACTCCCTGCCAGCCTGCCCCCGGGACTGCCCTCCCTCTGCTCCAGAGTGCCTCCCTCCCACCTCCTCCTCGCTCTCCCCAGATTGAGCTCGGCTGATGCAACACTCCCTGATCAAGTCGGCATGGAGGCTGGATTCAGCCTCCATGGGCTGGTGCACACCCCTTTGCTGGCTCAGCCAACTCTTGAGGAAGCGCAAAAGAGACTTGTGCCAACCCAAGATGCACTCAGGATTGTGCCCTAAACTAACTGAAAACCTTGAATAGAAACATTGCATTTCCAACACATTAGGACAACTGATCTTTAGTAGTGCTCAGTGTCTGTCACAACTGCAAGGTCTTTTTCATGGACAGTCACTACCATTTGAGACTCCATCAGTGTGTATGAGAAGACAAGATATTTTATCCCACTGTCAACAGTGGGATGTGTTCCACTGTCATCACACAGAATCTCATTTGCTATTTTGTGGGCCATTCACCAAGTTCGTGTCTATTGCACAGTCTGGGTGGGTATTCTCTAGTGGCATAGTGATAACTTTTGAAGTGCAACTCAACATGATACCCCCCCATAGTCATGTCCCACTAAGACTATTGAAAAAAATCCACTTTAAATTTCTTCATTAGAGTGCTTTCTTCTACTGCCACTTATTCCTAATTTAAAGCTAAATATAGTTTACTATAGTTCATTTAAAGCTCTAACAAATTTCATCCTAAACTTTTGGAGTAGGTTGCAGAAAGTTAAAATACATCTATACAAATTGAAAAATTGACTTGAAAACTGGAAGTGCCATTTGGATGCCTCTGGGAGACTTTCTGAGGTACAGGGAGGCCACAACTCAGAACATCCTCCAGATGCGTGGTGGATACTGGTAGATCCTGGAATTGATCCCCCATGGATACTGAGGGCCCACTGGATGCTATTATATTCAGATTTTCTAAGCCTGCAATCCTATACACACTTACCTGGGAGCAGTTCTCAATAGATCTTACTTATGAGCAGACATGTATAGGCTTGCATTGTAATTCACTTAAAAATTACATGATTAGCTTCCCCCAACACACTTTTTAACCAACATGATTAAAGAATATAACCTGAAATTCAAAAGTTCAGTTAAATTTTTACTTTTCTGTAGGTATAATGTATTACACATTTTCTTCTGGAAATGCATCACTTGAGCCTTTATAGTAGGTAAGGTATTATGTGGAGCTTTTATAAAAATTATGAATTATGATAGCATGGAAACTATTGTAGTTTCTGAGGAGTCTATTTTCACTGCAAATAGCCTGACAAAAATAATGAAAGTGCTTTCAGTTTGGAAGTATTGTTTCTTCAAGATTTCTATAGCTCTTTCTCTTTTCTACTGCCTCACTTACATGTGAAAGAAAAAGAACCTCTCAAGTCATGCATTACACCTATTTTATGTTCTGGAGAAAATAAAGTATACTTGTGGCACTGATTCTCAGTTATTGTTTAAAAATGGTGACACAGCAGGTGTGATCTGAGTTATAATACTACCATTGGATTCCTTTTCACTGTAAAAGTTTTGATTTTAAGCACACTTTTTGAAATGCAGAGGTTCGTAAAACAGAATTTCCCATAACTATGACACTCGACAAGTGTTCAGATATGGATCTGTGATGTGGATTGCATATTTGAGAGAGTATTTGAGAATATTTCTTCAGAGAAGATCTAACTACACCACGAACCAACAGTGTATCTCTATTAATCAAGAATGACCAGGGTGTTAGTGGTCAATCAAGAATGACCAGTATGCTTCCTGGATAGAAATTGAGCTCAACTGCAACTAAAACTCTGATAAACCTCTTCTCCATGGGATTCAGGAGAAGAGAAGTCAAATGGTTACTGGGAAGGAGGTGTGGAACACTCATGGTGAGAAAGAGAAGATGGGTGATGTTTGCCTCACAAAATTTCAGCTCACTAAGTCAAGGGTGTCGAGCTGAGGTTGCATAAATTGTTTTTTTCTTTGAAGTCCAAAGTCAGTTGGAATTCAGAAAAGAGATATCCCTCCAAAGCCCTTAAGTTAAAAAAAAAAAAATGGGAGTGTGGCAGTTTTGTTTAAAATTCCCTCCATAAGGAGTAACTAAAAGAGAGAAGAGTTAAGCAGCCCTCCAAGGTTTCCAGGAGCCAGCTTCTAGTCATTCTGTATGGGAAGCTGGAGTTAGAAGATCTTTATCACTGCAGGATCACATTGTCACTGGAGAGGAATGCTGCTTCCAAAGTTGTCCTTGTAAATAAACCCTGTTTTGTTTAAACAGGGTGTTGATTCTGCTTTCATCTCTGCCATACATTCTGTCAGAGTGCCAGGTTACAGAAGGGTAAGCCAGACAGTCTCAGGGGTTGAGAATCCAGAAGGGAAGCATCCCTACTCTCAAGTCCTCACAGAGAGCAGAACCCTGGCAGGCTAGGGACTGGTGGCAGTGAAAGACAGACCAGGCCAGTCAGCACTAGCATCTCAGCACCCTGGATCAGGAACAATGATAGCACTATCAGGGGGCACAGAGAATCTGGTTGCTGATGTTTCTCCAGGACTATGAGGGATTTTTTTTGTTTTGTTTTAAATTAGGACAGTTAAAAGGCACACCCCACCTTTCTGCGGTATTTACCGGGTATGCTCAAAGACACATACATGGGGATGTGTCAAAGACACAGATACATGGGGAACTTACAGTGTTTGTGCAGGGATCAAGTGCACAACTCAGTGGAATGGCATAGAATGAGGACGGTAAGCAAGGATATAGGCACAAATATGTAGTTTTACTGTGGGGATAATAATACAAGAATTGGGAACAGGAATCATAACGCAGTGCGACGTACACAAACAATCACACAATTGGACCCTAAACGTCAGTGGATTCTGGGTAGGAAGAAAAAGGGGAAATCTTTGCAAGAGGAAAGGAGTACGTAGAGGCACAAAGGGAGAGGGAGCAGGACATTACTGGCGTTTGGGCCTCTTCAGCCTAGAAAAGAGACGCCCGAGGGGGGACATGATTGAGACATACAAAATTATGCAGGGGATGGACAGAGTGGATAGAGAGATGCTCTTTACACTCTCACATAACACCAGAACTAGGGGACATCCACTAAAATTGAGTGTTGGGAGGGTTAGGACAGACAAAAGAAAATACAATATTTCTTTACTCAGTGTGTGGTCAGTCTGTGGAACTCCTTGCCACAGGATGTGGTGACAGCATCTGGCCTGGATGCCTTTAAAAGGGGACTGGACAAGTTTCTGGAGGAAAAATCCATTATGGGTTACAAGCCATGATGTGTATGTGCAACCTCCTGATTTTAGAAATGGGCTATGTCAGAATGCCAATGCAAGGGAGGGCACCAGGATGCAGGTCTCTTGTTATCTGGTGTGCTCCCTGGGGCATTTGGTCGGCCGCTGTGAGATACAGGAAGCTGGACTAGATGGGCTTATGACCTGATCCAGTGGGGCTGTTCTTATGTTCTTATGTTCTAAAGCCGGGGTACTACATTCACAACGTGAACAGGGGCTAAAGAACAGGAGGGATGTAATGGCTGAGGCCAGTACCTGCCCTCCACAACGAGAACTTGGGCCCAAGCAAAAATGGAAAGGCCAGGTCCATCTCATGCTATCTCTGCCGTGGAGAGGCAGCAACAGCCCGGGAGTGCCCCTCATTGGTGGATGATTGATACCTCTGGGCCAATTAGCACCCCGCACTCCCGATATAACCTCCCTATTCTAGCCCAATACTCTCGCAACCCTCGACCTTCTCTACACCCCTGCGCCATCTAAGTCTGTCTATTTTACTTTGTGCACTTTAATAAACCAATTCCTGCACTTAGCTTGGTGTACTCCTTTCCTCCAATCTCTAAAAGAACTATACAGGCTGTGGGCTAGCCTGAAACAAGGGGGTATGCAGTGGTGTGAGGGGAAGGAGAAAGACTTGGGGAAAGAATGAGAAATGGGGGAATGTCAATGTTCCAAAAATGGCACAAGACAATGGCTTGATCTGTGTTCTCTGTATTATCTGTAGCCGGAACCAGGGCTCCAGGCAAGGAACAAGCTTCCTGGCAGGCCATGAAAGCATTTCACTCTCTTGCAGTGGGGTTTCTCTTAACTGCCACTGCAGGAGCTCAAAAGGAAGCTCATTCTACTGCAAGCCCATTGGTTTGAGTAGCTTTGGCGACATTTGCATTACTCTGCCTTCCCAGAAGGCCTGAGGCTGATCTTTAGGCCTCCCTCTTAAGTAGTAGAGATAGAGTAAAGAATTGTAGACTCGCACAGTCTCACAATACTCCAACTATGAGGAAGGGACATGTTGTCTGAGACACAGAACAGAGAGGAGTTTGGGAGTCCATGATCAAGGTTTGCACCTTTTGGACCTTTATTGTTTGGAGAGTGCAGAGAGGGTTCCTTGATTGCTAGGAGACCTGTGTCTCAATTATTTTATTTACTTTTATTTTTGACATTGTTATACTGTCCTTCCTCCAAAGAGCTCAGGGATCAGTACACAGCTGTTTCCCCCTCCTTTTGTCCTCACAACAACCCTGTGAGGTAGGTGAGGCTGAGAGAAAGTAACTGGCCCAAGGTCACTCAGGAAGCTTCATGGCTGAGGGGGGAGTTGAACCTCGATCTTCCAGGTCTAAGTCCACCTCCCAAACCACTACACCATCCTGGCATGCAGCTGTTTATTGAGTTTACAGTGAAAGCATTGAGGAAATCAAGGTTGAAGGTGAAGTGAGAGTATATTATAAAACAAATTGAATGAAATGTGTTCTGTCATTAGACATTTTTAGAGACATACTTCATGAACTGTAGTATGCGCTGAAACTTTTACCAAAAGGGCAAAAGGCTGGGAAGCAGGATAATCCCTTGTTCCTCCTTTGTCTTCCAGAGAAGGGTAAATAAATAAATTAAGGAATGGCTCCTGCTGCCTCAGGAGCAAACACAAACAGTGAGCAGACAGTGGATAATTTAGGGAAGAGCTTTGTGTTGCAAGAATATAAGTGGCTGCAATATAAGAAGGAACATGCTAAGTCCAAACAGTTAAGTGGAGGCATCGACTGATTTTAGGTATCATTCCCAAAAGACCTCAGAAGGACCCCAGGTAACAGAGATATGGAGATATTAGTCTACCAAGGAAAAGACAAGACATAACCTCCTCCTGGAAGGAAGTAAAATAGTTAATGATATATTTACTACTAATAAGCAACTCTGTACAAACAACATGTTAAGAATGTGCTGCATGGACCTTCTGAATGTATAAAAAGCTGGTGAAAGAGTTGGTTGGCACGAAATCTTTTTGGCACCCACCGACTTGCGTCCTTGTATTGCAATATAAGATTTTAAAAACCCAGTGCTGGTATTTTTGTTTATCTCTTTCTGCATACCAGGCAGAATCCTCAACTTTCTAGGTCCCTATGCTTCCTCTCACAACAAAGGCACTTCTTTTGTGTTTGCTAATGACTTTGTTTACTTCAAAGTTAGGGCTCCCCAGATCTGGCCTTGTTCACAGATTCAAATCTGCTACCTGACCAAGGTGCAGCTGGCTGTGGAAAAGGAAAGGCTTCTTCTATGCCCACCAGCTAGAGTTGTGGGGGGGGGGGGGAATTTGCTCTGAACAACCAACATTTGGTCTTTTTCCTATAGGCCTGTGGGACTTCACCGGAGGTCTAGTCAGGCAGGAGGTCTGTTCTAGAGGGTAGAGCCTCTGTTAGCCTGAAGAAAACAGCTGAAGGTTGCCAGTTCGAGACCTTGAAGCAGCTGACAAGCTGTGCTGAGTTATTCCACCTGCTCTTTGGTGCAGTCTTGGCTGCCCTTCAAGTGAGAGATGAAGGACGTAGGATGCAACTGGGGCCAGAAATTATACCAGACCATGAAAGATCCTTCTGAAATGTTGTGCAGTTCTTGAAAGATAGAACCTTTCTGTTATTGCCAAAATTCCCTCAGGGGTTTAGAGATAGCCTGCCTATGTGAACTGCCTTGAATAAAGTCAGAGGAGTAATCTGATGACCAAAAAGGCAGTATACAAATACCAGTTATTATTATTATTTTATTATTATTAATGCTTCCTTGTCATCAGCCAATGTCAAATATGCAGAGACTGGTCTGGGTCTCCCCAGGTCTCCCCTAGGTCTCCCCTGAGGGCTGGGGATACGAATAGGCCCTCAGTTTGGCTGTACTTGTCGTAAGAGGCGACTAAACAGCCACCTTGTAGATGGGACTCGTTAACCTGGGAAGGCAGCTCATCTGAGAGAAGGAAAACTCTGATCCCAAACCTCCACTGCCTTGTGGCTACATCCAGTTATGGAAAAGGCTTCAGGAGTCAACCTCGAGGCAAAATCCGGAGCCGGAGTCCCTGAGGCAGTTCATGGCTGAACACAGTCACATTCTGGCAACTCCTGCGACGTCGCTGGAACCAACTGTATTGGCTTCTGCCTTTCCATTGGACCACTTCAGCGACGTGGAGAGGGGGGATTTGCTGCATGGGTAACAGCCTATCCTCCATATCTACTTTACCCAGGCTTCGCGCACTGGAGAAGACACTCTGTTCCAGAACACTATTCAGAGTGCAATACCATAGTCTTCTGAGACTGAAGGATGCCAACAAGGTCTGGGTCATGCTCATCTGGCATTGACCCAGCACTAAATACATGTGATCAGGCAATATAGTAACTAGATGTGGAAGGGTTAACCCTCCCTAAGAACTGGAACCCATGAAGGCATTCTTGGAGCACTGTTTATCCCTTGTTGGCTAAATGCAAACTGAACAAAAGCCTCTGTGTTATCATAATTAGCAGTCAATTCACAACCATTCTAAGTTCAAAGACCTGTCTTAATTATACATTGTTCCCCATTCCTCAGTATTCTATTTGCAACCCTGCTTCTAGTGCTGCTAGTTCAGAACACATGATTTGGGTTGTGGGAGCTGAAAATTACAGTTATTTGTCACATCCCTAGTTAACTACATGGGGAGAAAGTAGTCTGCATGTCGACTACAACCATGCCACCCTTTTACTTCCGTGGATTTCCAAATGGCTGCTGTTCGAATCATTGGGGCAGAGTAGGAAGGCCTTTAATAAAATCTACGGTCCCATTCTCTGACTCCTTGCCATTTTAGTCAAATCAGGGCCCCCAGTTTCTCAAAGTGGTAGCTAGTGGGGGTCATCACAAAAAGTAAAAGAGGCCAGACCTCATCTGGTCATCCCTGTAGTTTAACATTGCAAAATGATTCTAAATGACAATCTTGATAAATTCTAAATAGCAATCCTGATTTTTAACAGTGTGCTCAGAGGCTATAGGTGACTGTCTCCTCTCATGATAGTCTGCCACTGCCACATGCTGTTTTCTTTAATTGCTACTCTGGGGCTGCTGGTCATTAGAATCTACCCTATATTTTACGATAAAGGTTCCTTAAGGACAGAGGGTATTTGCCAGGCATGGGAACTCGAGACAGCTGACTCAAGCGTGAGTCGCAAAAATCAGCATTTTTGGCTGACTCATGTACACTCAAGTCATGGGTATGGCAAGACTCAGCAAAACACTCGCATCAAGGGTCCCTGACTCAGCATTCAGTCCCCACGCATGGAAACTTGAGTCTGTCTGTGTCTGGGTGTGCTTGCTTACTGTTTCGTGGTGTGAAAACCTCATGTGGCCATCATTCAGATCGGGCCAGCAGCAGGGAGGTTCCAGCCAGGAGGCAGGGAAGGGTTAGTGTTTGCTTTTGCATCCGTGCAAGGGGGGGAGGCAGGAGCGAACTCTCTTGCCTGTCTTTGATAGGAAGGAATCAATGATCATATGACAAAGGATGGGTGGTCTGATTTTTTCCTTTGGATGAGGGAGAACAGGAGGAGGAGCCAAGGGGGTTCTTGCCTTGGAATTGCCTAGAGAAGCCCAGGGAAAAAGGAGGCAGGGAAGTGGGGGGGGTGGAGCTTCGTAGCAATCACACTTTAGAAAGCCCAATTGAATGACCAGCTGCAGTGGGATTATTTCTGAGTAGAGCTGCAAAGGATTGGGTCGTTCTGGTAAGCTTCACAGCTGCTGTGCATGACCCTCCTCTAGCTTCTCTCCCTGCTCTCACCCATTCTGTCCCACCAAGGGTCTAGGAGACGGGGGTAAAGGGGGTAATTTGTACCCGGGCCCAGGGTTGGAAAGGGGGCCCAGGAGCCAAAGGAGGGGGCCCATAAAGTTCCTGGGTTCTGACATTTTCCTATCTTACCTGAACTAGCTTTCCCCTGGGGGCTGGGGATAAGAATAGGCCCTCAGTTTGGCTGTACTTGTCGTAAGAGGCGACTAAACAGCCACCGGGTAGATGGGACTCGTCAGCCTGGGAAGGCAGCTCATCTGAGAGAAGGAAAACTCTGATCCCAAACCTCCACTGCCTTGTGGCTACATCCAGTTATGGAAAAGGCTTCAGGAGTCAACCTCGAGGCAAAATCCGGAGCCGGAGTCCCTGAGGCAGTTCATGACTGAACACAGTCACGTTCTGGCAACTCCTGCGATGCCGCTGGAACCAACCGTATTGGCCACTGCCTTTCCATTGGACCATTTCAGCGACGTGGAGAGGGGGGATTTGCTGCATGGGTAACAGCCTATCCTCCATACCTACTTTACCCAGGCTTCACGCACTGGAGAGGACACTCTATTCCAGAGCCACCATTCAGAGCGTGACACCGTGGTCTTCCGAGACTGAAGGATGCCAACCTAAACTAGCTGTCTGCGCATGATGTTGGGGGCAGAACTTCGGGCACGCAGTGGCAACTGCTGCTGCAAGCACTGGGCCCAGGAATGCATCCCTGACCCTCCTTAACGCTGTATCACATCTGGGAGGAAACTGGCCTGCTACAGTAGCTCTTTGGCTTGTGGATCCAATAACCAAGAAGGACTGTATAGAAGCTCAGGGACCCAGCTGCGAGGCTACAGCTATTGCAGAAGTTTATTTTGGTGCACACAGGACACTGTCCATTCTAGTGTGACTCTAACTACAACTTTGCTAATTTTCTGCAATGAATTGCTATACTTCAAAGATTTTACAGAGACTGTGTTTGGTTTTCCATATTACTTTATCTAGCTGCCAATGCCGCATCGTTGGGTAGACCTGGGCTCCACATCAAGAAGCCTGGTAGACCTGGGTTTCAAAGACTATTCTAGCTGTCAGCACCCTCCCTTTGCCTTATTTTGTCTTCCATCCTGCCGGCTCCCATTGTCCCCCTCCCCCTTTGGGAAGGGGCCCAAAAGAAACTTTGTACCCCCTGATAAAATTCCTCTCAGAGGCCCTGGTCCCACCCCTTCCCACTCTGTTTACAGATGGGATAAGACAGCAGGGGAGTGTTTAAAGAGAACTTTGACACACACGCACACCCCGGCAGCAGCCCATTTTTCCACGCCTGACGCGTGTATCAAAAAGAGTCATGACTCAAGTCTTTTCGAGCCATGAAAACACTCTGGGAAACTTGGAAAATGCCCATGTTATGAATCATCAAGTTGCAGGGGGCAGAGACTCATGACTTGACTTGAGTCAAGCCACACTGGATTTGCCTATCCCTGGTATTTACCAGCCTATGTTATACAGCTGCAAGAGACATCTCATTAATCAGTGACCTTACAAATGTTTCCACTAAGGATATTGCTAAGGAACATCTTACAGTGCATGCTATACTTTAATGTTACTCCTTTTCCCTAATAACTGCAGGACCCCAATCTTCATTTGCCAATCATGTTCTCCTCGAAATGGAGAAGTGTCTGTGACACTGGCTTCCCCTTTAACTGATCAATGGGAGGCATTTCTCTCTCGTTTTCTTTTTTCAATTTCAGCAGGAATGATTTTGACCCTTTGAAAGGAATATTGTTTAATCACCCACATGGCAGCTTCATGCTACCGCCTACAGGGCTGGTAGTCATTTGATCACATATAGTACATTCAACTTCTATTATAAGGGCCAAGCTGAATCCCATCTGTTTTTCAGCTGAATCTCATCTGCTTTCATTCAGAAGATTAAAGGACAGAAGTACCCAGCAATTCTCAGTTCTTTCAAAATGGATTTCCTTTTACCCCTTTTTTAGAGTCTCATCGTTTGCAGTCTCAGAACTTCCATGAAATCAGAGTTGCAGCCCCAGAATCAACCATTAGCAAATCATTAGCAAATCATGCCTCAGCTGGAATTTCATGTCCAGTTCTGATCATCATATTTTTAAAAAATGTAGCTGATAGATTGAAAGGGTTCAGAAGGCAGCCCCAAAGAGAATGAAAAGTTTTGAATTCATGATATACATGAAAAGAAACACTAGAGGAAAGGGGTGAGCACAATATGATCTAAAGAGGGACATGACAGAAGTTTCAAATATCTATAAGGCTGCTAAAGAAAGCAGACAAGCCTGCATCTGTTGTAGGGTTTAAAATGAATTTGAGAAAAAATCCCAAGCAAATTTTCCCAACTTTGATTTGCTTGCAAAAATATTTGGTAACCCACGCTCACATTCTGCAGCTTTTGAAGCTTCTGGACCAGTGGTTCTCATTAGCACCGGGGCCCATTTTTAAAAATGACAGTCTGTCAGGACCCACCAGGAGTGATGTCATGGCCAAAAGCAACATCATCAAGCAGGAAAATTTTTAACACCCCTGTTATGCCCTAGAACCCTCAGGGGAGGGTTGCCCCACATCTGATGTATACATAAGCTCTTTCATGGAGGACCCCGCCCACGAGGGAGGGGGCATAGTGCAGTGGAAGGCCCCACCTCCACACATGCAGAATCAGGCTGGGAAAAGAAGCAGTCTCTAAGGGTGGAAGGGTGGGACCCACCGTCCAGTCCCTGAGACACTCACAGGCTGACATGTCAGGGGGGAGAGAATCCTGCCACATCCAGGAGACAGGCACAGGCCACTAGGATCCTGACGGTAGGGCAAGACCGGGACCACCCCTTTTTCCCGGCTGCCGCTAGATGCCAGGCCCCACTGACACTACCCTGGAAGACCCACCCCAGTAGGGTGGATGAGGACATCGACCTGTCCTATCCCAACACCTTTCTCTTCTAAGCAGGCCAGCCCACTTCTTCTGCCCCATCCCGGAAGGAGGAGGGAGGTATTGATGCGCTAACTCCCTCTAAAGGCAACAGCTGCAACCCCGACGTAGGAAGAAGAGACCCCCCGTGGGGGCCCAGGGTATCGGAGCCCTTCCCTGTGCAGTAAAGAGAGGACTTCCAGAAACAAACGTTTGGTGGGCTTGGACTTGTTACCTGAATAAAGGAGTTGTTATTGCACCTCACTTCTACCTGTTTGGTAAGCCACACTTCCGTTCCCTTTCTTTGGACCCTGAGGTTACGTCGACAGGAAGCCCCTTCTATGCCCCTTTCCTCCCTGGGGAGTGGAGGATGCAACAGACCCCATACGACAAAATTAATTTCATTCATTCATTAACTGAGTAAATTAAAAGTTTACAATAAATACAGTGGGGACCCCTATCCATGAATCCTTTATCTGCAGTTTCACATATCTACGGATGCAGGGCCTCACAACTCCTCCCCTGGCCTCCCTGGCCTTCTTATTGCCTTTTAAAGGCATAAAAAACGTCACTTCTGGTTTTGCAGAAAAACCGGATGTTTTTTCACTTCCAACAGTCATTCTAAGCCGCACAGGGGCTGCAGACAGACCCGCACAGCCTCTGCTGGGCTCAGAAGAGCCTTTGGAGGTGAGGGGAGCACAGCTCCCCTTGTCTCCAGAGGTTGTGCAGAGTGCATTCCCAGTATCTGCGGTTCCAGGTAACCATGTGGGGTTCTGGAACAGAAACCCCACTTCTTCCAGTGCATGCCTGTATACATTAAAAAATTATTTAAAATAAAGAAGAACCCTCCTAACCACCCCCCCCCACAGCAGTTTCTGACCTGTTTCTAAAAACTTCCCCAAACATCCCAAAAGCTGCAATCCTATCCACACCTAACCAGGAGGAAGCCCCGTTGACTATCATTGTTAAAAGCATATCCATAGTAGCCTTTCCAAAGTACAGATCTGTAACATTTCCCCAAATGCAGTCACATGCCATGGGAACATCAAGTCTAAGATATTAAAAATAAAATACACATTGCAATGAATGGGGATCCACCTGAAATTAGCTCGTGACCCACCTAGTGGGTCCCGACCCACAGTTTAAGAAAGGCAGAAGGCAGTGGATGGACAGTAGCAAGCAGCAAATACACTTTTCCTCCCCCTGCTCTGTCAATTAAATAACCTGGTAGATCTTCTAATAAATATCTAAATACCATTAGAAGCAAGATAGAGCTTCTAATAGTATCACTGGCTGGCACGGTTCAGCCTGCAATTCCTTTGCCCAGAATGATGCTGCAGAAATCTAGTCTCTGACGTCTGGTTTGTGAGCCCTTAAAGAGCCCACAAACCTGTATGTGACATAGAAGTCGCCTGGTTTCTTACCCAGTCTGACCCAAATCAAAATTTCTTTTTGACCCTCCCTTTGGCAATCAATCTGAATGCAGATGCAGGAAAACTCATCTGCTGAGCTCCCCCCTCCCCACTCCATTCTCCCCACTCTGGCTCTATTTGTTGTGGTCCTGGATGCTGCAGTTAAGTGTGTCTTTTCAGTGACACACACACACACACACACACACACACACACACACAATGTGTAGCAATTCAAAGGCTATATACACAAATGGAAATGGAGTGACAGACATATCGAGAAAATCCACCTGGCAGCTTTTCTTTCAAACGCATGTTTATGTTGTCACTTTTTGTTTGCTTGTCTTACTGCTGCTGCCTCTTGCTCAGCTTCATTTCATGCTCTTCAGCAAGAAAGAGTATCTTCACATGTTCACTTTTCTCCCCAGGTATTCTTCAGAGGGGGATCTGCAAAACAGAAGCCACGTCTTACGCTTGTCATGAGTACTGTCCCCGGAGAAGAACAAACTGTTCAGGTCTAGCAGGTAGAACGACACAATAAAAATAGCTGCTCCTTTGCCAACAGCATAACAAGAGGGCACTAGATATATGTAGATCACCTCCTATTCCTTTACTTTCACATACCTGTAACTTTAGAGGGGCACTGTTCTGCTAGGCAATATGTCATTCTTCTCTCTCATCCCTTCCTGCCGCCTCTTATTGCCTCATGAAAACTGTCATATGGATAATCCCAGCAACCTGACATTCGCTGTCAACGTTTGCAGGATTTACGTTTTAGCAACACATTGGGTTGTATGCAGAGAAAGTCAGTCATGATTCAAACTTACTGAAATGAATGGGGCATAAGGTACAGCGCAATCCTAGGCACATCTGCCACTCAAAAACATGCAGAGGACCGGGGCATCAAGATCTCCATCTCCATAATGCATAAGAGGCATGTCCCAGCATTGCTATGTTGAGCATTTCCCCAGCCTCACCAGCAATGTGCAAAGATATGGAGCAGGAGTGGGAAATCATTTGAGTCACGATATCAGGATAGAGGTAATCTGTACTACATGTGATGGAGAAGGAGAGAGAATGCAACCTGGGGCTCATAGCTCTAACATAGCCCTTCTAAGGGTTGACGTAAAGCTCACCCGAAAGGGTGCTGTTCCTGACAATTTGCACAAAAATGCTACTTGGCAAAAGCATATTACTGCAAATTTGGCTCAACCGCAGTGACCACCAATTAGCTCTTGGGCACAAATCAAGGTGCTTCTAATTAATTTTAAAACCCTGACAGCCCAATCCTAACTCCCTGAGTGGCAATGCAGTGGTGCCAACATGGCACCTGCTGTATCCTGCAGGGGAGTTTCAGCCTCCAGAGGTTTCCTCTTGATAAGGGAACATTTGCTCCCTTGCCCTACAGTAAGTCTATACCAGGCTGCTGGGCCTACTCAGTCCAGTTCCATAGCTGGCACAAGTCCACATGGATTTGTGAAGGCTGATCAAGGCAGGGAAGGGTGTTTGGATTCAGTGGATGCAGCTGCTGCTGAACCTGCCCCCTTCTTGATCCCAATCCACCTTCTCATCGCAATCATCACTTCTTTCTATCCAGCCCTCCTCCTTCCCACCCCCTGCATTCACTGAGGCCAGCTGGCGTCAGTTGGCTGCTGGTGTGCAGAGCTGGCTACTCACCGCTTGTGACAGCCAGACTGTGTGCTCCAGTGTGGCACCTTTTGTGACAGTCAGAATGCGCCTAATGCCGCTGAAACACTTGTTCAGGCAGTTTTACATGCCCATAGGATTGGGCTGTAAATAGCAGGAGTTGAACATGTTTGGGGGATTATTGTCTTCTTCCATGTCTCCCAAATCTTCAATCATTTGAGTCAGCAGGTCAGTCTCTGCTCTCTGTTTGAAATGTGAAATCTGGAAGAGGGCCTTCTTAGTTGTGGCACCTATTTTATTTAACAGCCATTCCAATGATTGACATCATGTCCTGTTGTGCTCACTATAGGATTGAAATGTTCTTATCAGGTTAGTATAGCCATATGTCTTGTCTTGTTCTTATTCACTAAGACCTTCTATAGCCTTTGCATAATAGTATGCTATAATGTTTTTATCTGCATGTTATGCCTTTTGTGCTATTTATACCCTATGTTTTATGCATTTTAATATGTAACCTGCTTTGATCTTTTTAGCAAAAGCAGGATATAAATAATTTAAATAAACAAGTATGCTGTTCTAATGTTTCAAAAGTTATTTGAACTGTAATAATGGAGACTTCAATCCTACGCACACTTACTTGGGAATAAGCAACATTTGACTCCATAGATAAACTTTTTAAACATCACTCTCAGATCTATAAGTATTATTTACATGTCACCTGGTGTACCTTTTTAAAGGAACTTAAGTGCTTGAGTCTCAATCCAGATAAAGTTAGTGCCATTGAAATGAATGACACTCGTTTGATAATATTGTCTTTATGAAAAGCAGGATGCTCTTCCAAATGCCCCCCCCCCGAAATATAATATTAACCAGGAGGTCGTGTAAGACTCTGAGCCTCAAAAGTCTGTGAAAATTGGTCCGAAGGGTTGGAATGATGATTTTTGGAAACCTCTGTGTTTTATTCTCTGGTTTTAATTCACCCTGGAACCCAGAACTTTGTTGCTGCTGATTATTAAGGGGAGAGAGTCATTTTCCCAAAGCATTGGCTCCATTGTGGGTGTCAGGAATAGTGAGATGCTTAATGCTAAGGACAAGTCCACATGAGGCAGACACATGGGGGAGGACTGTGCAAACACTTAATGCACATATACAATAATAAGCTCAGATGGTGGTGCATTTTGGGTGCATCCTTTGGTGCTGCTTACAGCCATTTTTGCAGTTTCCATAGAAACACTGAATAGATTTCAAAACAACTTGCTGTGAAACTTGGCAAATCCATGAAGCACTGATAACAAATGCCCTCAATGCCCTCGGGGTGTTAAGTACATTTGACTCTCATTTTAATTTGAGATTAATTGGTGTAATAACCGCTGTCAATTAAGACTTTTAAGTTGAAAATAAAAGGTTAGGGTTTAAAGCCACTAGAGGAGCATAGTCTTGGATGGGTTGTCTTAGAACACTCACAGAAGCAAAGAATGATATGAATCTGGATCAGGACTGGCCTATCCATGAAACCAACAGAGGCAGTTGCCTAAGGCACTAGGTTGGCAGGGGGCACCCACCTTTGTCCACCCATTTGCCTCCACTGCTCCTCTTCCCCTCCCCCCCACTCTTTGGATTGGAATAGGAAGAGGGGCAGAACAAAATAGGGGGTTTAGAGGAAGAGAGTGGAGGCCTAGAGGATCTCAAATGCTTTGACCCACCAAACTTCTCTTCCTCTTCCTCTCTATTTCCCTCTTTCTTTTCCAGTTCAGGGGATGGGAGTAGCAGAGACTGGCACAGAATAAGGTAAAGGTGGAAGATAAACAAGGTAAAGGGCAGGCTGCCTCAGGCTGTAAGAGATTTTGGGCTGGCCCCGAGAGCCATAAATAATGTGAAACAGCATGTGGGAGAGACTTCTTAACATTAAGCCCAAGTTGTACATAGTATTGACAGACAATGGGCAGATATTTAGACAGAAACACAAATACAGGCACCTCTTATTTTATACAGGTTTGATTTACACGTTTTTGAAATAACACACTTTCAAAATTCATACTGAAACCTAATCTACGTGTGCTAGTTTTTGAAATAACGCAGTAAAACTTCCCAGAACTCCAGCATGCTCGGCTGGTTTTGTGGGTGTTCTTTCTGAATTTTAATTTATATGATTTTGAAATATTGCACGTGTTGATTTTCATAAATATAACCCCCATGTAAAACACTAGGCATCTGTACCTGGTTCCTGCCTATGGGGGTCTGCCCTTTACAGGATAGAAAGGGCACTGGTGATCACCTAGAACCTACCAATGGTAAGCATACCCTCTCTCAAACTCCCATATAGCTTTTGACAGCTTGTGTTCACACTCCCCCCAAGCAGTGAGAAGTTTTGCCACAGTTCTACAGGGTTTAGTTTCCTTTCAAGGAGAGAACACTGGAACCATAAAATGTATTTGTAATATTTGTTTAAAGAATACAAGCAGGGTCTATTGGAAGAAAACAGGTACACCTTTATCAGGCAGCTTATCCCCCATACATCAACGTGTGCTGCTGTCATGCCCAGCCAGCACTGGCTTCAGCACTTCTCTCTCTCTCTCTCTCTCTCTCTCTCTCTCTCTCTCTCTCTCTCTCTCTCTCTCTCTCTCTCTCTCTCTCTCTCTCTCTCTCTCTCTCTCGGCCATTCTCTGCCTCCCTAGTCCATTCTCACTGCCAACTGCTGTTTTTCACATACACAACTGAACATTAGTCTCGGACCCACACCTCTGCAGGTGAATTGCCCACCAGGAAGTATCCATTGCCATTAAAGGAACATTAAGATTCTTTTGTCAAATCTCAGGCTCAGAGGCCAAAATGACACATGACATTTAAAGCAGGAGTAGTCCTGAGATGCTTAGTTTTCCTTTAGTCAATGACAGCTTAATGGCTGGGGGGGGGGTGCCTATGAATAGAAGCTATGGGAAGAAAGTAGGAAGGCTTTATCAGTACCTCCACTGGTTCCTGACTTGCAGGGGCCCCATTGTAGCTGCTATTGATTAAAGAAAAATTAAGCCACTCAAAGTGAAAAGCACTTTCAACATTATATGTAGTTTGGTCCACACTTTCTGACAAAACCAGAGTGATAGCCCCATTCTCAGTAAGCAAAAGGTCAGACTCACAAAAGTAAAGTTGAGAAACTATTTGATGAACTTTGATCTGATAATTGTTCTGCAGGGTCTTGAGGGGATCAAAAGGTTTTTCTCCTGGCCACACACACATGTTCCTTCCTTGGTGCCTGTTACAGAAAGAAATTTGACCCTGTATCAGGCTAACCTGAACTTCTGAACTCTTCAGGAAGGGAACCACAAAACAATACTGCTGCCTTCAGATGATCAGACTGGCTCCAAATGTACATGTAGGGGAAGGATTAGGAGCACACCTCATGGTCCCATCAGGAAAAGCAGGGTTACAAGGTTTACTAAAAACCCTCAGCTGCTACTTAACTGGTGAAGCTGTAAAGCCTTGTAGGCAGCTTCCCTACTGTTCAGTACTTGCACCCAGAACCTTGGCTTCAGCACTAGCAGCTAGCCTGCCATCCTAGCTGGACAGCTCCCCCAGCTCCCTTCAACTCCCCAGTGGTCACCAGTGTTTTCAGGAGCAGGACACTGCCTTGTTTCTGCCTCCATATTTCCTCCCCATCATCATTTTAAATACACTAGGCCAGTGGTTCTCAAACTTTTAGTACCAGGACCCACTTTTTAGAATAATGATCTCTCAGGACGCACTGGAAGTGATGTCATGACAGGAAGTGACGTCATCAAGCAGGAAAATTCTTAACAATCCTAGGCTGCAATCCTACCCACACTTACCCAGGAGTAAGTCTCATTTGCTATCATATACGCAATAGCCTGTTAAAAGAACAGATCTGTAACATTTCCCCAAATGCAGTCACATACCATCAAGTCTAATATATTAAAAATAAAATATTGAAATGAATGGGGTCCCACCTGAAATTGGCTCACAACCCACCTAGTGGGTCCCAACCCACAGTTTGAGAAACACTGATATAGAGCTTTAACGGCCAAACCCAGCACCCTGAATTGGCCCTGGAAATGAACCAGCAAGCAATGTAGTTTCAGGAGCAGTAGTTATATTGAATCAAACCACCTAGCAAATTCTAGACAACTTAGGGAGCAATCCTAACCCACTTTCTAGCACTGACATAAGGGCAATGCAGCTCTGAGGTAAGGGAACAAGCATTCCTGTACTTTGAGGAGGCCTCTATGAGTGACATCCAACTGCAGGATACAGCATATCTCCCATTGGCACCACTATGTCAGTGTTGGAAAATTGGTTAGTATTTGGGCCTTAGACACATTCAGCTGGACATTTCTTTGCAGGCAGGGGAAAAAAACTTCGTTGCCATCTCTGCCTGATTCTAACATGAGCTCTAGCCCTTGTTTAGTAAGACTTGTCCAAGTTTTATGCCACTGACAGTCCAGATCTGGAAGCTGCATCATTTTATCTGCAGCTTCCCAGGAAGCCACCTTAGCTCTGAAATGAGGCAGAAATGGGCTTTGTCAGATGCAAGGGAGGGCACCAGGATGCAGGTCTCTTGTTATCTGGTGTGCTCCCTGGGGCATTTGGTGGGGCCGCTGTGAGATACAGGAAGCTGGACTAGATGGGTCTATGGCCTGATCCAGCGGGACTGTTCTTATGTTCCTAATCTGATCCACCACCCTAGTCATTTCTGCACTCCAGAGGTTGACTAGGGCAGGGGTCGGCAACCTGCGGCTCTGGAGCCGCATGTGGCTCTTTCAGCTGTCTGCTGCGGCTCCTCCAGGTGAAAGTGGCAAAGGGGGTGACAGGAGGCACCTGTGTTGGGAGGGCAGGCTGCTTCCCTCCGCCCCCTGAGCTCACTGCCCTCCTCTCCCTTCACCCCCACCTGCCCTGCATTGGTTTCCCTTTTCAATTTTGCCCGCTCTGCAGGCTTAAGCTCCCTGTTTTTCCCCTCCTCAACTCTCCAGCAGGACGCCCTCCTCCTCAGCCATTGCGAGCCCTTGCAGTGTGCCTTTCCCTGAGCAGGTCCCCACTCAGTGCAAGGAGAGGCTTTTCCTCCATAGCAGAGGAGACATCCTGTGTGTCTACTCAGTAGTAAGCCCCATTACAGCAGATGAAGCTTACTCCCAGGAAAGGGTGCCTGGGATTGCAGCCTTGGAGCCTGCTCCTATGTGTGTCTACTCAGTTGTAAGCCCCATTACAGCGGATGAAGCTTACTCCCAGGAAAGGGTGCCTGGGATGGCAGCCTTAAAGCCTGCTCCCATGCATGTCTACTCAGTTGTAAGCCCCATTACATCATATGAGGCTTACTCCCAGGAAAGGGTGCCTGTGATTGCAGCCTTGGAGCCTGCTCAAGGGGTGGGAGCCCAGCAGGTCTGTTCTCGAGCAAGCCCCGCTGTAGTCCCGGGGCTATTCCCAGGAAGGCGTGGAGGGCTGTAGCCTCAGTGCCCTCCTGTGCAGGTCTACTCACAAGTAAGCCCCGCTGTAGTCCCTGGGCTACTCCCAGGAAGGTGTGGAGGGCTGTAGCCTCAGCCCCCTCCTGTGCGGGTCTACTCACAAGTAAGCCCCACTGTAGTCAGTGGGGCTTCCTCCCAGGAAGGTGTGAAGGGCTGCAGCCTCAGCCCCCTCCTATGCAGGTCTACTCACAAGTAGTCAGTGAGGCTTTGTTACCAAAAAGGCTGTTTTGTTTAGGGGAATTAGTTATATTAGCCTTTTGGAAACTTTCGGGACCATAGGCTGGATACAAGACAGCGTAGAGCAAAAATCCCTTGTTTAGCTTAATGAGGAGATTGGGAGAAATATAACTTTCAATCAAAGGATTATATTTTTATTGCAAAAATACACAAAGGTAAAACATAATACACATAACGAGAATCGATAAGTATAGATTTCTAGTACTGGTCTGGTGTACCTAACTAGTGGTGGATGCGTGTGCTGTGTATTTTGGGTGCATCCGAAAAAGAATCAGAAATGGACAGAAAGTAGGGAGGTATTATAGGGGTTCCTTAATCTGCTAAACCCAATTGCTGACTAAAGATGGGGGAGCAGGGAGGAATAGGTAGGGAAGAAGGGGGGGAAGTTTAGACGCAATGATATATTTACCTGTCGGGGGGGGGGGGGAAGAGTTGGAGGAAGAGTCTGGCCACTCCGGCCGGTGGGCAGTCAGAGAGAGACCGCATGTGCTCTGAGTTCTCTCTTATAAGATTTGTCTTGGACCTGGAAGTTGATCTAAACTGACCGGAAGTATCCCAGAGCTGTGGGCATGCTCAGTAACACACAATGGTACACGTGGAGTATGTAAAGAAAAGGTGGAAGGGTCCAGAACTCAGTTATCAGCAAAAGCTTGGCTCTGGGGGAGGGAGGCAATTTGCATAAGGTGCTTAAGAGTGTTAAAGCTACAACAAAAGAACAATAGACTTCCTCCTCCATAGGTGCATGCTTGTTTTGCATAATCAGGAGACACAGTGATTAGGTTATACATTGACCTGCAAGGAATTGGGGGTTGTGTAATTCATGTGCTTGTAGCTTGGCCATGGCCCCTTAGAAACATGTGCTGGGGGAGGAGTGGCCTGCTTGCTTGGTCTGTATAGTCCAAAATACATAACTAGATATAAAAACACAACTTGGAAGGGAAAAAGGGGATTTTCACGTAACAGCTTCCTCCCAGGAAAGTGTGGAGAGGACTGCAACCTGAGAGCTCCAAACAACTTGTCTGCTCAGAAGTCCCATTGTAGTCAATGGGGCTTACTCCCAGGATAGTGTGGAGAGGGTTGCAGCCTGAGGGAGGGAGGGAGGGAAGGCAGGCAGGGCAGAAGCTGGCCTGTGGCTGCCCCAGCTCTGGCTTCTTCTCTTCCCCACCTCTGGAGTCTGTGTCCTTTTTTCATTCCAGCAGGTTGCCTCTGGAAGGTGGGGGGAGTTCTTTAGTATCCATAAGCAGATGTCATAACCGCCATATGTATTGGAATCCTGGAAGATCTGGTGAGGAGGTAGATGTGGTGTCAGCAGTGGCCCCTTTAAGGGTCAGGCCTGGGCATCCAGCAGAGTGTGCTGCACAGCTGCAGCCACTTGAAGGCAATAGGGCCCTCAGGGATATAAGGAGCACCTGAGGCAGGAAGGGGGTGTGGGTTGGAGAAGGAGTGCAGATTGGAGAGGAGGCTGACTGGGCTTATTGACTTTGACTTGGATACTCTGACTGATTTGACTGACTTACTTTGCTATCTGACCTTGGACTGTGACTTTGGACTCTGCCCTGGATACTCTTGACTGACTTTGTGACTAATGGACTGCTGGAGACACTGGAGTTTGAAGTGTGGCTGCTGTGCCCAAGACCTGCTGATGACCCAGGGTCTGCTGTAGTGGTGGGAGGCTGCTGGCAGGAGAGAGGACCTCTGCAGGTTGAACAGGTGAGCTACCCTGGAGGTGGGGTCCAGCAGGACTGCAGGGCAGAACCAGGGTCATTTGTTGGGGGAAAGAAGGGGAGCTAATTTGCTTAGTGGGCATAATTCTCCAGGCAGAGAATGGCCTTGGAATCAGGCAAAACACCACAGAGGACCAGGTGTCTGAAAACACAGGACAAGAATGTATGACAAAACTAACTAAAAGCTACAAGAGGGGGCTACATTATAAAAATGGGACCTATAAGAGCATAAAGGTAAAAAAACAAAAACAACTATATATGCAGTGTTATCTTCATTTTAGATGTCAAAAGGGTTTTGTGGCTCCTGAGGTTTTTTTCCTCCGGAAAATGGGTCCAAATGGCTCCTTGAGTGTTTAAGGTTGCCGACCCCTGGACTAGGGCTTTGAATGAGTAACCCTAGCAGCAGGAAAATCCCCTCAGAGCCTTCAGGCTCTAAGGGCAGATCATCAAATGAAGCCCCCCCCTCCCACTCCTGCAGAGGTCATGATCAGCATAAGCACTCCTGGGAGGTGATCTGTCCATGACAAAGAGGAGATCTTAATCCCCTCCACATCTAGATTCCCATTCACTTGCTCAGCAGTAAATTACAGGTCAAATGGTTGTCCAGCCATGGGGGTGGAGGGATTAACAGATTGTGCTACTGGAATGGCCACAGTAGTCTCTCCAAACAAGATGTAACTCTACATAAACTTCTTTTTTAAAATTTATAAATCCACTGAGCAGAAAAATACATAATACATCCTATCAAAGCATTCATCTCAGATGGTTAAACAGATTCTTGCACAGGTTCTTAAAAAGCAAAGGCTAACATTGTCTGGCTGATGTACTAACAAGAGAATATTTCTAGCTCATATAAGCTTCACTGGTTGGCACATAGGAAATGCAACACTCTGTTTTAAAAAAAAAAGAGAGAGAAATGTGAAGAAATAGAAAGGACCATGATTTTAATCCTGGACATAAGGCCTTGTAAAGCTGTCCTACTCTGAATCATGAGGTTACAGAATTTGCACTGCAGCATGTCAGACTGAAGGGGAAGAATAATACTTTTAAATGTCCCCATTAAAAGAAAAATCTGTTTGTATGTAGTCAATTTGCACATTACTGAGAAAGGTTTAGTGTAGCTCTCTGGGCTGCTAGCTTGCTGCTGTGTGGGGCTCTGGCTTTCAGGGACAAAAGTTAGTATACAACACCACTAACCTCTGTTGAAAACTACCATTCCCAACAATAGCCAGGAAGGGCTCAGATCATTGGCCTCCCCAACTGTATCCTACTGCGATCTCACAGACCCCCCCTCTAAGCAGTGGCGTAGCTTCTCCTGCACATACCCCCACTGCTCCATGGGCAGGGAGACATGGCAAGCGGGCTGGCTCCAGGTCCACCTTGGAATTCACCACTGGGGGTGCAGGTTGGCACACCCCTCAAGGTGTGGTACCAGGGGCAATGTACCTCCTACCCCCTTTAGCTACACCACTGCCTCTAAATATTTCAAAAGTTGCTTTTAATACTCTTGGCAAATTGGCGTCCCCATGTTCCATGTGTCACCCTGGGATGACATCACCAATTGATTTTGTTGTTTGCTCCTGCCAGCTTCCCACGGTGTTCACATGAAATACTCTGAGGAGCAAAGATAGTGTGGCAGGTGCTACTCGTGCCATCTCACTAGTGACCTTTGATGTGGTCCACGGCAGTACATTTGGGAGATTGGCCAGGCTGTTTCTCCTAATGAACAGTGCTGGAGCCAGGGTTGCCACAGGCTCTTGGCTCCCTGCCTGTCACCCTCTCAAAAGGCAGAAAGGAAGTGGGGAGATTCACTTATGACCACCAGTTTTTGCCCCTCTCCTCTTTCCGCTTCCACCCCTCCACCCTCTCTGTCTTTTGAAAGGGTGATGAAAAGGGAAATGGGAGGAGGGTGAGAATGGTACTGGTGAGGGGGGGGGGGAAGGAATTAAGAGCCAAATCCTATCCAATTTTCCAGCACTGATGTAGCCATGCCAATGGGGCATATGCTGCATCCTGCAGTGGGGAGGCAGTCCTGGAGGCTTCCTCAAGATAAGGGAACATTTGTTCATTTACCTTGGGGTTGCACTGTAACTCCATTGGCACTGCAAAGTTGGATATGATTGGGTCCTAAGTGTTTGGGAGGATAGAATTTTTTGAGCTCAGTCTTGGTGGGGGGGGGCTGGGCCTGGGTTTGAGAAGCCCTTTGGCAAATGCCCTGTGGTGGACCTCCTCCCCAATGTGTGGAGGCCACACATGGATGTGGCCAAGATGATGATGGGGCTTATCCTGGCTATCAGTTTTTGTTCATTAAAACTGCTGCGGTTGCCAGCGGTGGCAACTCAGCAACTGAGCTCAGCTTGGCAACTGACAGCCATATCTGCCATCTTTCTCCCACAATGCCCCAATGTAGCATCATTCAGGGGCTCTGCGGGGAAAATGGTAGCCCCTACTGCCAGTCATCCCCACAGGGTGTAAAGCCAGATACTTCTTATATGCCTACAGCTACAGTATTCTTGTCTTTTTCTCCTAATTGTGGAAGTTTGTGTCCATAATTCTAGAAAGAAAGCTTCTGGTCAATGCATCAAGCAAAATTATAACTTGGGTACTGTTCCGAAACACAGTTATTATTTGAGTATATTTTTAACATGTTTGCTGCCCTTTCCCCCTACCCCCTCTCCTAGCAACTACCTGATGAAAATGAGCTATGTTGGAAACTCACTGTGGAAAATGACTTGCTGAAAACTTAAAAAAAAAATAGTCTCTCATAGACATGCATAGTTATTAACAAAAAGTACTTCTGTTATACTGAGTGCACTTATAGAAATTCTAACACAAAGTTCTTCAAGCATCGGAACACTACCAGCATGTCAACAATTTAATTGCAATAATGACAAGGTGCTTTCAGAAAAGAATACATCATACCTGCAGCAAACCAAGCCTTGCACAAACACGACTGCAGTAACCCCTAGAAGCAATTATTTGTCACAAGAATAATCGGGTGACCCTTCAGTTAATAGACTTCCTGTTCATTCTAAACCCTACCATTTCTTTAGAGGGGGCGGGGAACTGATCTGGAGTAACTGAGATCATTATGGCATTTGTGACTGTGTTTCTAACTAAACACAAAGGAGGTTTTCCAAACCACTTTCAATGTAAGTTTCCTTAGGAACTGCTAAGGTACAACCTCTCCCCTCTGGATTGCTAGGCCAAACGTAAAGTTGTAAGTTACATGTAAAGTTACTAAGTTATAGCCTGAGGTAGAAAACAAAAAAAAATGATATTTGCCCGATGGCAGTTCAGCCTCTGACTGCAACTTTTATCTTGCCAGACTCCCCCATTGACATGAATATTGCAGAACATTCTGAAGGCAGGTAGGGGTGGCAAGTGGTAGTTTTAAAAATGAGTTTGCTCACTGGTGGGTGGGAGGGGGATGGAGCTGGCGGGCAGCCCAATCTTGAGCTCCCTGGGGCACGGGGATGTGGTGGTGCCAAAAATGACTGCCACTGAATCCTGTGCGCTTTGGGCAGCTGCTGGTGGCTCCTTGGGAGAAGGGGACTTTCGTCCCCTTCCCCTGAGTAAGGCAAGTAGCCCCGCAATGGGGCTACTTGATTCACTGCCACCAAAAGGTCAGCGGTGAATCAAGTGCCTCCGCATTGGGCGGTGAGCCCGACGCGGAGGCTTTGGATCCGGTAGTGTGTCGCTCCACCTGTCCCGCCTCCCTCCCTCCCTGCTGCCTCCCCCGGCACACCTCCTCCCTGCCCTCTCCCCACCTTCCCAGCACACCTCCTCCCCACCCTCTGCCCATCTCCCCACTCCCCGGAATACCTACTCACCTCCTCCCCCCACGCCCCCACTTACCTATCTGCTGCTCAGCGGTCCACAGTTCAGTGGTTGGGTACTTGCCTGGTGGTAGCCCAGTGCTGGGCAGCGCTGGGCTACCACTGGCAACCATGCGCTGCCTGGCAACCATGCACACCGGCAGTGGGCTGACACACCAAGCTCAGGTATGGGCTCTAAGTCTATAACAGCTTTCACGAAGACGACATGACTTACAGCCCAATGCTATCCCCTGCCACTCCATAACATGCAGTCATGCCAATGGAGAATGTGCTGCAATGCTATTGAGGGGAGGGCAATCAGATGGCCACTGCAAAGTAAGAAAGAAATTTTTTTTTTTTTTACTTACCTCCTTTTAGGCCACCTGATCACCTGTGGGTCTCCTTGGACACACACAAGCTATTTTGCTGGTGTAAAACCAAGGAGAGGAAGGGGGTGGGATGGGTCGGAAAATTGATGTCCAATTGCCGGCACTGATGTCCAATTGCCATTATAGCCACAACTCTTGACATTTACTTGTATTCATCGGGCAGAAGCCTCTAGACCAGTGGTTTTCAACCGCTGTGACACAGCACACTGGTGTGCCACAAATCTGCCACAGGTGTGCCGCGGGATCAGAGGAGGCAGGCAGCAGCCAGCATGCGGGAGAAGTAGCTGCTTTGAGCCTCGCGCAGCAGGCAGCACTAGAAACGGAGCAGCCAGGGAAGGGGCTGGTTGTGACTGCTTTGCATCCCACGCAGCAGCTGAAGAGTCTGCTTGGAGCTTGCTCCTGCTACTGAGCATGACTCAGGCTGCAACCTGATCCTCACTTACCTGGGAGTAAGCCCCATTGGCTATAATGGGGCTTACTTCTGAGCAGGCATGCATAGGATTGGGCTTTTGGTTGCACTCTTTTTTCTCAAATACACAAGCAGGCAATTAGCACTTCTCTCTCTTCTCCCCCATCCCCTTCCCCAGGCATATTTCCTCCCCCCAAATCTCACAATCACAGCAACTCTCTTACTGTCCCTCCCCTCACTTGTCCACATCTTCCAAAGATACAGAATCACTTGCCTCACATTCTCTCTCCCCCATCCCCAGTTTAATCCTGCACTTGTTTCAAACATATCTCCTCACTGCCACTTACCTGCATTTCTCCACTATGTGATCAACCTGCCCTGTCTTTGCCAACACTTTCTGGCACTTTTGATGAGAATTTGAACATAGGATTTTTCCTCCTTTTCAGAAACCACATATACTTCCCTCTCCATGTTTCTTGTCAATTTTTTGGTCATGTAATGATTTAATTGTATTAATTTTATTAATTCATGATTAATTATAATGTAGTAATTTAATGTAAGTAAAAAACTGGTAGTGTGCCTTGACAATTTTAGTGCCTTGTCAGTGTGCCTTGAGCTGAAAAGGGTTGAAAATGGCTGCTCTAGACAGTCATTTCCTGTTCTCTCTGAGGACCAAATCACCCATGACTATAAAAATGTTACTGTGCTTCTTTTTTTAATAACTGCCACAGGGAGACCTGCCAGACTGAGACCATGCTGTGGGGGGGGGGGTCGGTCATTTTGGTCAGGGGCTAACAGCTGTGATCATATGTTTGGTACTCTTGCATAGGTCCAGCCCACTGTCCTAAAGAGCACACGCAACCCCAAGTATGTAATTTCAGCTAAGGAGGGCAGGCAGTTGAAGGAGGAAGAGGGTAGAGGAGTTGAGTGAGGCATCTTGGCTACTCTCTTGGCATAATGGCTACTCTCCATTATTCCTCTGGCTCTTCCCCACCCATTCTGCCTTTCAGGATGGCAGAGATGGCAGGAGGAGGAGGAGGAGAGATGCTGGCTCCAGCAAGCAGCACCTTCTCTTCCTTCATACTGCACTTCCTGCTGCTTCAACCACCCACCACAGGCAGCCACTACAAAGTCCAGGAGGCGCATGAGGAGCTGCAGCCCACTCTCCCCCCTGCAGCAGGCCACTCTGGACCGTAGGTCCCACAGGAGCTCATTAATGGGCAGGCCCTCTGCACAAAGTTTCCTTTGCATTTGTGGTTCACAATCAAAAGCTAGATCTGCACACAGAACATCACATGCTCTATATGAGCATCTATTTACTGAACTAACTTTGCTTTCATTATTATGAGATTTGTAAATGGATGTATTTCTGTTAAATCCCCAACTCCAGGACCCCTATGACTAAGTTTTCAACTAAAGCCTTAAATTGTAAGAGAATATCTGAAAAGAAATGTAAATGTCAGAAATGTGTTTACTCAATTATCCTTAATTTATTTTATTGTGACTGACTTGAACATGACTCATGGCCTTGTGTGTTGCTCTGCAGTTCTTTGCTATGACATGCTGTATTACGATAATTTAACTGCTGCTAATTTATTTGATCCATTTCATTTCAACCTTTATATTTTCTGAATGCATTCTTCTTTAGTTATGACTTTTCTTATGAAGAATTTTAAAAGGCAATAAAAACCCATGCATGGTAAAAAAAAAAGAAAAGACTAACAGCTCAATCCTAACTTGCGCTGGAAACAGGCAAGCCAAGAGGCCTGCGCTGTATCCAGCGCAAGATTGGGGCCAGAATTGGCTCAGCCGGAGGCAAGGGGAAACTCTTCCCCTTACTTCCGGGTAAGCCACCACAGCCCCAATGGGTCTCCTCGGACCTGTACCACCTCAGGAGGTGATGCAAATCCTAGAAGAATGGAGTGGCTTGGAGCTGCTCTGCACTGCTCGGAGACTGCCCACCACCCACTCTCCCCCTGCCACAAACTCCTCCCTACCCTCCCCAGATCCCTGTGCCAGCCAAGCTCAGCTGGTGCAAACTCACTGTACCTGGAGCCTGTGCTGATGCGGTTAGGCCAGCGCAAGTCCGCAGGTTACTGAAAGCCAAAGAAAGACTGCCCCTTACCTAGAGAGTAAGACACGTCTCACTTAACATGAAACTGCAAGTGAGGGAAATCTTTGTGATTGGCCCTATGGTATGCACAATAGGCCAGGGACCTGGTGAAACGTTTGCCCTCTTCCTTGCTGCAGTGACAACAAAACAACCTTGCAAATGATTTTGTTTGCTCCGGTTTATGCCATGAGCATTATTTGTCTCCTCCTTGCGCCCTGTAATTACTCAAAGTAGTAAGACGGCTTGCTGTGCTTTTTTAATGTCAAAATGGGACTTGAGCTGTGCTGATTGTCAATGCAACATGACAGAAAAGCCACACAGGTAACAGAATGCCAAGGGCACCATTGATTTCTGCCAGAGCTTCTATGTTGGTTAAAGAATAAAAATACAGGGCCTTCCTCACACATTATTGCTGCTTCGCCTCTGAATTGAATTTCACATAAACGACTTGGTTATTAGGCTGCACATTCTCTTTAGCTGAAATAAAGTCTAATAAGTCTTTTGGCTATATGCAGGATGCTTTCTTACTAAAATCCTGATAACAGTAGCTCTGAGCCCTTTACAACTACTTTAGGGTTATTGTTCATTATTGTACAGCTATTTTCAAGTGCGAAGTGCCAGCAAGGATAAAAGTGAATAATCTGTTTTTCCAGAATGTCCTAATGCTATATTCAAACTATAAACTCAGTACCAATAGTGCCCCAGAGGAGGGTGGGCACAGCGCTAAGTTTTGCAGGCACCTCGACGCACCATGTAAGCGGCCCTCCCCCCTTGTCTTCCAAGCCATTCTGGATGGTGAGATCAAAGTAGAGGAGATGCCTCTGCTTTGCTCTCACTGCTCAGAATGGCTCGGAAGCCAAGGGGGAGGGGCTGCTTACACAGTGTGTTGAGGTGTCTGCAAAACTTAGCACTGTGCCCCTCCCCCCGGAGTGCTACTGCTCAGCACAGAGCATGGGTGAAGTGGATCACTGACAATTCTTAATATTCTTCCAATCCTCCATATTTGCTGACTTTCACCACTGAGTGTCACATAGCCCAGGCAGCTTACATCAAAGTTTTGGAGACCTGAAATAATTCCTGTTTAAGAAAGGGGTAAGAAGGGCTGGGAGATAGTGACTTGTCCACAGTGGTATCGCTTAGGGGGGGGTGCAGGCCACACTGGGTGAGGTGCACAGGGGGATGATGTGCACTGGGGGTGATGTGCTAAAATTGCAGTGGTTAGGAATAATACCATCATCTCATACTGTTCAATGCAGAGTGAAATATCTCCTTTCTATCAAAAGATATAGCCAAAAATCTGGAAAACAAAAATACATGGAGCCCTACGGAAAGTGAGCCATATCACATGTTTATTCGCAAGTAGGCGAACTTGCCTTAGTCCGTTGGAAAGGGCAGGCTGAGAGGAATCCAATGACACCTGAATGGTCCCCATCCGATGAACGCAGCCCCCCAAAAAACCTGATAAGGAAGTCTCCCCTCCAAGCTGGCAAATGTATTGAGCCTTATGGAAAGTGAAACAAAGCCTCACAAGTAAGCAAACCTGCCTTGGTTCCTGGACAGGTCAGGCAAAGCGGAATGCAAGGCAACCGGAATAGTCATGATCTGATGGAACTGGAGCTCAACAAATGCTTTAGAAGGCAGCCCCCCCCCCCCCAAACGGGATTAAAACAGAGACTTCAGCTGTTAAGATGAATTTTTTTAGACTTGCAAAGCTAGGGGGATCCTGACAGTGATGGTTTAAACATAAGAACTTCAATTGAACTGGGCACTGGGTAGGATTGAAAATCTTACTGATTTTTTTGGGGGGGGAGTATTGCAGGCAGGCTAGAGAAAATTCACTTGGTGGAACAGGGCTGGCTTCCCCTTATTTAATTATTTGTTTTACTTTAATTATTTATAATTTTAATTTGTTTGATGAGGTCACTTCCGCCCATGACATCACATCTGGTGGGTCCTGGACAGATTGTTATTCTAAAAAATGGGTCCCGGCCTGGCAAGGTAATTTTGTGTTGGCCGAGCTCTGCCAACACAGGAGTCTGGGGGTGCGTGGGGAGGGCGGGGAGGAGGTGTTTTGGGGCAGGGGGTGGCCGTGTTGCACTACACTGGCCCCAATGGGTCTTTTTGGATCTGTGCCACCTGACCCAGGGCCACTCTGTGCTGCCCAGGAACAGGATCAGGATCTGGCATAACTGTCATACCCCATCCTGAAATGCCTCCTCCATGCCCTCCCCATACCCCCCCCAACCCCTATGTTGACTGAGCTCAGCCAATGCAAACTTACCCCTCCAGGCCTGGATCCAATGTGAGGAGGCCACCACAACTCCTTGCGCTGGCCTCCCTGACTTCTGAATCACCCCTGGGTCAGCGCAAGTGTCTTGTGCCAGCCTAACCCGGGGGTTAGGATTGTGTCCTGAGTGAGTGAGAGCCCAATCCTGAGGTCTGCGGCATGGCTCCGCGCCGCGGACCACAATCACAAACATGCCGTAAAGCATGTTTGCGGGGCTCACCACCGGGCTCCCGTCGGAGCTAGCTCAGCACCGGCTGGTGCTGGGCTAGCGCACAGCAGGAGTCCAGGTTCCGCAGCTGTCTTCTGGACCACCGGGCTGCGGAACAGGAGGCGGGGGCATGGGGGAGGCGTTCCGGGGAGGCCAGCGGGAGGCGTGCCAGAGGGCGGGGGGAGGCATGTTGGGGGGAGGGAAAGAGGCGGATCCACAGAGCTGAGCTCCACAGGATCCAAGGTGCTCGTGCAGGGCTGCGCGCCCTACACGAGCGCCTTTACTTTAGTGCTGACCTTTTGGTCGCTGCTAAAGAGAGTAACCCTATTGCTGGGCTGCTTCCCTTACTCGGGGGAAGGGGACAAATGTCTAGGCCTGTAGCCAGGATTCTAGAGGTGGAGGGGCAACCATTTTTTCAGGGGCGGCAATTATGTCAGGTATCTATACTGGTGTGCAAAATGAAGGATAAGTATGGAGAAACATCAAAGACCCATAACTAATCCAAATTTCATTAGAAGGAAATATTTTAAGTTGTTGTTTTTTTAAAGATGCATTCATTATCTGTAAAGCAATCTAACAATGATCTGCATAGAATAAATGCATCTCTGTATGCAATGTAAAATCTATTTGTCTACATAGAAATAATACACAACTTGTCCTTTCATTTTGGACACCAGTGCAATACACAGAGTACCAGTGCAATACAAAAGTAAAACATCACCATGATATAGGTAGTATTTACTTGTATTGAAAGCCTTTCATTTGCTGATGACAAAAGTAAATTTACTTTACATACAAGCAAGAGGAAAGATATTGAAGTAAAATATAGCAACGCCATGGAACATTAGTTTTTTACATTATTCATTACTTTTAAAAAGCAAGGTACAGAAGATTTGAAACTACCTAGTAGAGCTGAATTCTCCTATCTTTCTGAGAATTGAATCTTCTTAGAACCTTTTCCATACTTAAATTCTTGGTTCTCTTTAGCTCAAAAGCTAGGTATACTAAATTAGCTAGTCTTGAGTGAGACATTGATAGTCTTAGAGGTCTGTTAATTCGTGTAAGCACTGAGAAGGTCGATTCACAAACTGCTGTGCTACATGCAAAAGTTCTTACTGCCGCTAACATACTGTAACAATCTTCAAAGACATTCTAGTGTTTGTATATTTCACTGAAGAAATTTCACTTTTCAATTTTGTTCTTCTCAAGGAAATATTTTACTACTTTCACTTCTTTACTTGGAATGGTAATATTGAATTTTTTTAGATAATTAAGCCTACCATTTTCATCATCTAAATTTTCTGCTGCAATTATTGCCTGAAGAATCTCTTCATTGTCGTGGAATCTTCTTTTATTTCGGCTAGCACTACATCCAAAATTTCAAAAAAGTCAGAAGCATGCTTACTGTGGGTGTCACTACATGATGCTCTGTTACCTGTTGTTTCAGACACCACATAATCATCAAGTAAGGAATTAAATTTCCTTTTCCTTGGCATTTTTATTTCTTCCTCTTTAGCCAGTTTTGATGTTTCCTGCAGAATTGATTTCAAAGTCTCACTGTTTCTTAAGTCTTCTAGTGAACTTTCTGTAGCTTGAATTAAGTTATAGGCCTGTTCCAAGGAAATGTCATGACTCTGGAGTCCCTTATCTACTGGAGAAAGAATTTCCAAAATATTTTTCATTACCACTAGACAAAATCTAAACTCTTGCTTCCACATTATAAGATGGAGACCAGTGCTAAGAACCACATCTTCCCCAGCAAATCTTTTTCCATTATTTATTGATATTAGTTCAAGAGTTTCTGATATATGTTTGTATTCTTCAAAAATTGTCCTAAACACCTGAAGATGTCCTGATCATCTCTGTTCCAGCAGATGAGAAAGAGTTTTGCCTTCATACTCAGCAGCTACTACCCCATGGGACAAAAAGTTGTATAATTCCACACATTGTCCAAAAAATTCCCTCACCATTGGCACAATTTCAACTGCTTTAACTACAACTAAATGCAGCCTGTGGTTAAAACAATAGATGTACGGAATTTCTTTCTTCAGTTTTTGTTTTTTTTATTAATGCCTGGACACCACCTTTCTTGCCAGTCATAACTGATGCTCCATCGTAACATTGGCTCAACAGATTGTTAGGATTTCAACCATACCTTTGGAACATATCTAAAGTTGTGTTTGTAAAAGTCTCAGCATCCAAAGCAGTTGTTGTCTCTATGGATAGCATGGATTCGTAATTTCACCATCTTTAACATATCTAGTAGCAATTGCTATATTTTCTCTTCAATTTTTGTCTTTTGTTCCATCCTCCAAGACAGAAAAAAATGGGACATCTGCATTCTTTATGTCATTGGAAACTTCCTCTTGAATGAGATCAGTCATTACTTTAACTATTTCATTTTGAATTTCTGGGGATTGGTACATGGCATTCTTTAGAATAATTTTATAAGATTCAGTTAGTTTTGGGTCCTTTTTGAGGGTATATTTAAAAAGGTTTTAAAATAAACTTTCCTCCACGTGTTCTTCAATGTTGTAATTTCCCTCATTGGAAGTTCATTAGCTACAAGAAACTGAATGATTTCAACAAGGCTTGAAATGTAATACCTATGTTTTTCAAGCACATTGTCATTAATTAGAGTTGAAATAGATGTGTGTTGAATCAGTTCTTTGGTTTCTTTCAGACCACATTAACATAGCCTGCACGTGGGTCTCAGATGAAGCATGCTTGAAAAATCCTGATTTAGTTTTATCCAATCCCTTACTGGTGCTAGCAGAAGCAATGATATCTCTATCTCCACCTGTTGTTTCCAAAGTTTCTTGATTACACAAGTTTGAAGCTCGGCTTGTTCTGACAACAAAATGGTCCATGTTGGAAGATTTCAACACTAATTCTTTTGTACTCAGGTTCTTCAGAGTAAATGTCTGTTTATTTGGTGGTGTATATTCACAAATTCACACCTGTCAACGAACCATTGCAAAAAATCACACTTTTAATGAAAATATAACAGTTTGCAGGAGCAAAAAAGTCAAGTGTTCAGTGGTCACCCAGCATATACACAGGGGGGCCACACCATTTATCAGGCATGGAGTTTAGGGCCTAGATCTATGTTATTCCAATTTACACTAACTTTGAATTCCAATACCCATGAAAAAAAAACTCTGAGGTCTCTAGGAAAGATTCAAAATTTTAGAGGCCAGATGCTTGCTTTCCTCTCCCCCTTCCCAAAGAGAAAGGCCCTACCAGACCCAAACAGTAAAAATGGTCCATCCAAAATCTCAGATGCCAGAGCCAGGCTTTCCTCTCCACCCTCCCAAAGAGAAAGGCCCTACCAGACCCAAACAGCAGAAATGGCCCATCCAAAATCTCCTACCTGCTCACCCCCAAATGATGCCAGAGTCACTCAGCAGCAGTCTCCAGGGTCCTGCAAAGTTCCTGCACAGCCACTCAGCTCCCAGGAGGGTGATTGAAGGCACTGAGCACATTCCCTCCAGGCTTTTTCATGCCTGACTCTCTGGTGTCCTGTGACTATCAGCAGGTCGCTATGATTGGTCCCTAAGGTGAGTTACTAAGCATCAGCAGCCTGAGCTGATTGGAGGAGCTCTCAAGGAACAGGAGCTAAACTGGAGGACATTCAACCACATTTACATGACAAGTGTGGAAAAAATGCCAAGGGGGGCAAACTGCTGGCTCAGGGGGGGCAAACCCCCCCTGGCCCCCCTAGCTAGGGCCTGCAAATGTCCCCTTCTCCCGAGGAACCTCCCACAGTAGCATGGGAGGCACAGGATCCAGCGGGAGCCCTCCATGGAGCCGCCGAGCCTGGGTGCTGCGGGCAGCTCAGGATTGGGCTGTGAGTGAGTAAAGAAAAATAGGAACAGCACAAACAATGCAAAACAATGTATAATACAATGTAAAACAATGTATACAATATGTAAAACAATGTGTAATAAAAATACTCCCACTAACTGGGCAAAGAAGTACTTTCTAAAATGGTATCTCCTTATATTTCATGGGGGAAGAGCAACTGTCATTCTTCACCCCAGCCTGGTATCTTTTCCAATGGCTGTTGCTTGTGTCTTTTTCACTTGGGTTTGTTTGTTTGTTTGTTTAAATTGTGGGCTTTTGGGGGTCATGGAACCATTTTTTTTTTAGCTATGTGAATGCTTTGTAAGTCTCTTTGGGCTGAAAAGTGGTATATAATTAAAAAAATAAAATAACAATAGTAATACTACTTTACTATTTCCCATCAATACAGAGTAGGCCCAAGATATCTCAGTGCCTGAGGCAGCATGCCTCCACACAATCCCCCTAATGCCGCCCCTGTGTGCCCATATTCCTTCGCTCATCAGGAACGCAATCTGCAGCCTGCCTAGTTCAAGCCACTTCTGTTTGAAGCTGCACCACTTCTGCTCATATCAAAGTGCCATGGACCAGGCAGGCTGCAGATCACAATCCTGGTAAATAAACTCAGGGGCAGGGGGTGGGCTCCAAACCACCTGATCCAGAGTGCAGCAGAGCTAAAAGAAGGGGGGGGAAGTACTTTACCTCCTTACTGTTCTCCATCCTTGCATGGGTCAAAGGTTTATAGGGAATGAGTCTAGCAAAGAACAGAGCTCAGTTATTTGTAGATCAGGTTCAGGCCCCCCAGAGCGCTCACCCCCATGTGACCAGAGGCAAGGGGAAATTTGCTCCCCTCATTTCTGGAGAGACCTCTGAGCTCAGCAAAGGCCGAGGAGGTCCATCCTCCTAATGCATTATAAGGCATTAAAAATGTCACTTCTGGTTTCTCTATGAAACTGGGTGTTTTTTTAGCTGCAAAGCTCAATTTGAGCTTGTCAGAGGCTGGGTATGGACCTCCTTGGCCTCTGCTGAGCTCAGAGGCACTTCTGTGGGGGGGGGGGGCTGAAGCCACGTGTTTGTCCATATCTGCAGTTTCAGCTATCCACGGGAGGTTCTGCCTGTATTGATGGTTCCAAGCTGAGGTGGGCATATATGGTAGCATGCTGTAATGCATTACCAACTGGATGAAAGGTTGTTTTCAAAAGATACAATCAGAAGAAGCTACTGTGACTGTCCTTTGACTGAATTACACACACTATCACCCATTTTCTTTCACTGCCCAAAATACACAACAACTAGGGATAGATACGTGAACAAGTGGTTGCAAAAATATTCAACGCTCCCAGATCCTCCAAGACTGAAACTACTTTTAAGCAGTTTTTGTGAAGGATGTACTGTGGACATAGTCAATTTTTGTTTTCATGTGCTTTTAGTTTCAAACTTATAGGTGTTTGGCTTATGGGCTGTTTACCCTAATAAACTTTGACTGAGAGTGCAATCCAAACCTTTAGCGCATTTGTGCCTCCTTGAGGGGAAGCCAGGCCGGCACTCCAAGAAGCACCGGCCTGCGGAGGCTGATAGACGACTCCGAGCCAGCTTCCCCTCAGCCACTTGTGTTGGCCCGCCTGCACTGACACAAGCAGAAAAGGTAGGCGTGGGGGGCAGGGAGGAGGAGGGAGGGAGGGGTTCCTGGGCAGGGGGAGGGAGGGCGATGGGCGGCCCCGGGGGCAGGCAGGCGAGGAGGCAGGGTTGGGATCTGGCAGTTATCAAGCCGCTCTGCTCTCCTCGGACTTGTGCCATCTCAGGAGGCGGTGCAAGTCTGAGGAGATCCATTGGGGCCAGCAGTCCTTACCTACGGGTAAGGGGAAAAGTTTCCCCTTGCCTCTGGCTAAGCCGCTGCTGGCCACAATCCTGCGCTGGATACAACGCAAGTCTCCTGGCTTGCCTGTTCCAGCGCAAGTTAGGATTGCACCCTTAAAGTCTGAAGGCATGTGTTCCCTTTAAACTTCAAACCCCATGCAAGGAAGGAGCGTGGCAAGGGAAGGGGATGATCTTATTGCTGCTCATTTGCAAGTGGTGTGTGGATCAATCCAGCTTATGTCCACAGTGGGCTGCATTGAGAAGGTGGCAGCAGACTTAGGCACCCCAAATTCATTGCTCCTTTTACCAACCACTCTTACGAAAGCCACATCGTGTGGCTTCATGGTTGGGGCAGCCATGCATCAATGCAGTTCCAGTCCTATACTGCACAGCACCCATTATTAAGTACTAAAAATATTATCAAAGGTGTAGACAAAAAAAATAGGATCTCAAGACTTTGAGTTATGGTGGGCTGAATGTTCCAGAAATTAATAAATGGGGTCCAGGTTTTCTGAAATTGTTCCAATGCTTTCTGATTATCATTGAAATATCTTTTCACTCTCATGATTTCGTTCACGACCATCACAAAACGGGATTTTTGCAACCATAATTGTACTATTGGTGCCTTTTTTTCCCCCTTCACATACCAATAACAGTTACCTTTGCTGCCTTAGTAAGATTTGTAACAAGTACTTGACATCTCTTTTTAACTTAGAACTGTATATACACCAGCAGATATATTGGTGGAATGGATGGGATCTCATAGCCTGTAATCTATTGACAGCAGAAACTAATTTCTTCCAATATTTCTCTAACTTTTTTGCATGACCATCACATATTCATAAAAGTTCCCATATTTATCCCATATCTCCAACATATATTATTGGTCCAAGATACATCATACAATATTTGGATGTAGTATTGCCTGTGTAGGATTTGTAGCTGGTTTTCTCTAGACCAGGATTAAGAAGGGGGGAAAAACACTTCAAAAAGGTATGATTCAGTTTAGAAAAGAACAGAGCTTGCCCTAATGAAATATTCATGCTCATTACATGATGGATGCCCCTGTGTAAGCGGACAACACAGGAAGCAGACGTCACTGAAATCCCATTTAAGGCAGGATTTAATATGGGGGTTTGAGTTAAGTGCTAAGTACTGAGCTGGGATATATTCACCCTGAATGAGAAAAATCAATAATGAACTCACCAAGTCTTAAGCTGGTCTGGAAGCTCAGTGGGAATTATTTTTTAATTAAAGTGAATTTGTTTCAGTTTAGCCCTGGCTATACTAACAAGTTAAAATGTCAATGTATTTTTCCTACTCAGTCTAGCTTGTAAATAGAATCCAGAGAATCCATCTGCTTAATGCAACCACCACCTCACTTCTGATGGCATGAAAGGGCCCATGGTCTGTCCTTTCAGATATCCTACAATAATTATTTTTCTTTCTCAGGAAGGAACAAAGGTAGTATGGAGATGAGCTTCTTGATCATTGGTAGGAAGAAGCAATGATATATTGAAATGTAATTGTTGCCAGTGTCTGTCTTCTAAAGAGGCAGATGGAAGGTGTGGCATGTTATGCCAGGGTAGAAAACCACATCTCTTTCATACTGCAATCATGTTTCCTATCTATGCAAGGTCTTCATAAACTTTCAGGATCATCCATGCGAAATGTCTGGGAGAGTTTATTTGCCCAAAAGGAAAAAAGGAAGCCACTTTCTTTCATTTTTTAAAATGCTGAAACTTAATAAACCGCACAATGCCAGGCCAATGTAAAAACAGTCAAAAGGAATTTAATACACAGAGAAGTGTACTACTTCACTGACAGAACATAAATTTTGGTTGTGGAGATATAATGCATTGCCAACTTACACTGATGAGAGCTTGAACAGCAGCAACATAGGATTACATGTAGCCATTTATGATGGGTTAACTTGCCATTTGTTAACAATCAAGGTTGCAGTTGCACCTCTGTGTGGTCAGATGTACAGAAGGTTTGCTCTTGATCATTCTGAATAGTGTGATTCTGTACAATCTGATCACAAGAGGGTGCACTTGCAATAAAGCATCAGTGCAAGAGAAGGCAGGGTCAACACATGGTAACTTTTCCCTGCCATCGCCAATACAGTACTCGTATGTACTCTTATGCACAGGCATAGAAGAAATCAGAGTGGTCCTATGTGATCCATGATAAAATACTTGTCAGGAGACATTTATGATTCTTTATTTATTTAAATATTTATATCCCACTCCCCCCCCCCCCCAAAATAGAGGGCAATAAAGGCAGCTAACAATAGCAACAGGAAATAAGCCAGTACACCACCAATACAAAATGAAATAAAACAGCACCACAAGTTATAATTCAATGGCATATGTAAAATAGGCACAAAAATATAAAGCGCAATACACAAAGAGTGGAAATAAAATCCAAACACCAGTATACTCAAGAGGGAAAAGAAAAACGAAAAAGGAAAAAGTTCTGAGGTTGTGCTGGAAATCCAGCAGAGAGGCCACAGTTCTTAATTCTACTGTGAGGAAGTTTCATATCAATGATGCTGCCACAGAAAAGGTCCTGCTCCTCATCATTGCCAACCTCCTCACCCCCCACCCAGGTCACTGATGGGAGATACTTCTCAGCCCAGGAATCTGAAAAGAGAAAAGGAGGCATCCCACAGGCTCCAACACTTAATGACCCTTAATTAGCATGACTTTCCTAAGAGTTCAGCCTAATCTCACTGTTTGTACAGCAAAATCCTGCTTAGCTCCTAGGACTGCCAGTCAGAAACCAAGATGGAGTTCATGTGGACTGGGAAAGAGGCTACATTTGTAACAGTTTCCCTCTTGCATTTCAGTTCAGAGTCAATAGAGGAGGAGAAGCAGTGGAGGGAAGGAGGGAAATAGGAAGACAGAGATGGGTGCCCCCACCCACTTGCTGTCTGAAGCTACCACTTCAGTTAGCTTCAAGGACGGACCGGCCCTGAGAATCCTTAAATGGACAGCCTCTAGGCTGGAGCTGAGCTTTCAGTTGCCTGTCTTGCTTGATTCATTGGGAGCCAAGGGAAGCGAATCAGGGTCTTTAAATATTTCTATCTCATGTTTCTCTTTTAAAGACTCAAAGCAGCTTACTACAACTACAACAACAAAGTATCAAAACAACATCATCAAACAAAATGAGAATGCATCAATAAACTCATAACCAGCACCCACAGACAGCATGTTATCCTGGAAGCTCCAACCTGCAGGGAGAGAAGAACCACAAAGACCTGCCAAGAAGCACCAAGGATGTGCTCTTCAGGCTCCTGGCACAGTGAGCTGCTCAAGTTCCTGATGGTGCTGGCAGGCTCCCCAGGTCCCACATGAGTCATCGAGCACTAAGCAGCTGGTTGGGGAAGGCTGCATTTCTGTCACAGGAAGCATCTCTCTTTGGCTGACAGCAGGCTGGGCTCTCACTGTCCCTTGGGGCAAATGTTCTCACTCTCAAGACACAGGGGATTCTGCCCATCCGACAGCAAGGGAGTCAGCAGAACATTCAGGTCCAGAGCCTGCAGAACTGACCTTCGATTTTACCAGACTGCTTTTGCTTTCAGAACTGGACACAAAGCCTTTTTCAGATTTAAGTGGGCCCTTGGGGAAAAAGCTATTAGTGGGTCCTCTTCGTGCTGGAATTACAGAAGGAGCCAGAGGAGGCCTGCCTCTGACTCAGGACATCCATGACGATCAGAAGATGCAAATCATAAAGTTCTGGGCCCTCAGCATGCTGTTGACACTTCAGTTCAAACCTCTGGACAACCTCTCCCATCAGTTTCATATAGATGCTAAAAAGTTTAGGGTACAAAATGGAACCTTGTGACACCCCAAAAGCCAAAGGTCATTGGGTGGAGGAAGTCCCAGCATCACTTTCTCAGACTGACCCTCAAGGAAGGACTGGAGCCATTACAAAACAACCATCCATCCCTACCCCAGGACAACATCAAAGAAAGATGTACCATGGACAATAGCACCGAAAGCTGCTAGAGGTCCAGAAGAATTGGCAGAACTACATACATGCAACCTGCCCATTTCCTGGGACAGGTATTTAAGTTCCAGTATTTGAGCACTTAATATTCCAAACATGAACAGACATGTAAGCCTCAGTTTCATTCTAAACATATACATTTGTCCTCTTCTCCCTTGGAACAAATCCCCACCGTCAGTGACAGAAATGCTAATGTGAACGTGTATCTTGTTCAGCAGAATGATTCCTTTGGAATAGCAAGTAGGCAACAGCTCCTTCCCTTAGTCTTGACCTTGTTTTTGAAATACTGTAATGATTTGGGCTGACGTGTTCCTCTCTCCTTGAATCTCATTCACCTCTTCAAGACTCTTCCTCCCTCACATAGCATCAATCCCCTACAGCTATTTAATCAGCGCCAGAACTGTCTTACTTACCCTCCCCCATCCACTCTTCACTGGGATCTGTGTATGTGGTTTATCCTTCACCATACTTATGGCCTAATCCTATACTTACCAGCCATCACCTTTGCACCTCTTCCACTGGCTCTGACTGCAGTAAAACAGTCAGCGCCTATCATCAAAGGTGCTCCACCAGTGTGCTACTCAGCATGCTTCGGAGAACACTGATGGGAAGGCCAGAGCCTTCACACTGGTGCCAAAGGATCCAAAACCACATGTCAATCCAGGTAAGATGGTGGGGAAGGTAGGAAGGGGTGGGGGAGGGCGGCGACAGGGGCAGAGGGAGGGTAGAATGGGAGGGCAGCAGGGGCAGGGATGGGTGAATCAGGTTCGGGAAGAGGGCAAGTTCGGCAGCAGCAGCAGCCACTGAATCCTAACCCCCTTTCCATTCCTGATCCTGTGGCACAGGTCCACATGAACCTGCATCAGCTATTTAGCTAGTGGAGGTCCAAGTAGACCACCCCTCACACACCGTGGAGGCTTACCCATGGGTAAAAGAACAATTGTTCCTTTACCCACAGGACACCTACTGCAGGATGCACTGATAGCCATTTTGGTGCTGCTGCATCAGCAGGGAGGGAACAATAGGACTGGGCTCTTATTTACTTTATACTGTGTTCCTCCTGTGACCAAACATTGCCACAGTGCAAATGTTTAAGGGCAGAATCTATTTCAGAAAAAAAAAATCATATTTCCCTTAGGAATGCTAGGAGATTATATTGGCAGAAGTGTAAATATTTCATGCTTGCATGAACATGTTCTTGTGGAACCTATCAAAATTCTTTGTGGCAGTAAGGGTCAGGGTCCCATGGCCAGACTGATCCTGAACTGTTGTTAGGGCATGAGGATGCTGAGGGAGAGACATTGCAATTTTAGTGTGGTGTATAATGGCTCGGAATGCAAGTACTGTACCTATATTGATATTATTTCAAGAGCAAGTGTGGTAAGGCTGGGATTTTTCTACCTGAATCTGGAAAAGGAAACAAATATAATCGGGTTGCTAACCTACTAGGAATCAGAAATACTACCTGGGCCAGGCCAATTGCCATACTGTTTTGTATAAAAGCAGCAATGTTGAACTGGTTCTCAATTTGTAAATTCATACTTCTCTGAGTAAAGGTCGATATCATTACCTTCCAACCTCATTCTTACCAGCTGCATGACAGGCTCAAACAGAAAGCTTCTGAAATTAGCTCTACCCTTGGACCTACTGCAGTCTGCTAGACTCTGCCCCTTGTGTGTTCTAGGTCTGGACTACTTACCTGAATTTTTGAAATCAGAAGTTGGCAACACTAAAAGTGATGGGACTAGTGAAGAAGAAGAGGAGTAGAGTGAGTAGGTGAGAAAAGGGACTATCCCATTTCCTTTCACTTCTCATACATCTGAACACATTTAGGGTCCAATCCTATCCAGTCTCTCAGTGCTGATACAGCTGCAATGCAGCCTTGGGGTAAGGAAACAAATGTCCCCTTGCCTTGAGGAGGCCTCCATGACTGGCCCCATTGCCATGGATGCATCAGCACCGAAAACTTGGATAGGATTGGTTCCTTAGGGCGCAATCCTGACCTGTATTTGGGCCTGCGCAACTTCCAAGCACAAGTTCCTCCTCAAGAGGAAGCCAGACCAGCATTCCGAGAAGCGCTGGCCTGCGGAGGCTGACATAAGCCTTGTTGGTCCGAAGCAAGCACAAAAGGTAGGTGGGGGGGAGATGTTTCTGGGCAGGGGAGGGCAGGTGGTGGGTGGCCCCGGGGGCAGGCGGGCAGGGAGTGGGAGGCGGGGCTGGCAGTTATGCCAGATCCCAACCCCCGTTTCCAGGGAGAACAGAGCAGCTTCAAGCTACTCCGCTCTCCTCAGACTTGTGCCACCTCAAGTCCGAGGAGACCTATAGGGGCCAGCAGCCCTTACCCAAAGGGGAAAAGTTTCCTTTTACCTCTGGCTGAGCTGCTTCTGGCCACTATCCTATGCTGGATACAGCGCAAGCCTCCTGGCTTGCCTGTTCCAGCACAGGATAGGATTGTGCCCTTCATCAGTCAAACAGAGCACTGCAGGTGTGTTCCTTTGAGTTTAAGCAGCATCCATCTTAATTACCTTGTCACAGATTCAGAATCAAGTCAAATGTTGTGTTTAATCACTGATATTGTCTAGTGCAGGGGTATCCAAACATTATGGCAGGAGGGCCACATCATCTCTCTAACACTGTGTTGGGAGCTGGGAAAAATAGAATTAATTTACATTTAAAATATGAATAAATTTACATAAATGAGTACATTAGAGATGGAACTTATATGAATGAATGAAGGTCTTGCAATAGCTCAAGGCCTATAAAAGGCCTTGCACAAAGTAAGGCAGGCCTTTGCTGCTGCTGCATCACAGATGTGAAACAGCAAGCAGTGGAGGAAGCCCTCCTCCCACAGCTCACGCGAGAGGTCGAACAGTCGCCCTCATGCTGAGAGCCGTTGTGTTAGGCCAGCACGGGCTCCAGCAAGTCTCTGGAGGGCCAGAGGCTCATTGGTGACCAGAGGCTCCCTGTGGGCCGGATTGGGTGTCTTCGAGGGCCACAAGTGGCCCCAGGGTCGGGGTTTGGGCACCCCAGTCTAGTGCATAAGAACATGGAAGGTGAGAGGAGACACCTTGTGCATTATGACGCACCACTTCCCATAAATAGAATCAGCACCCCCAAAAATAAGCTTTTGTGCTTTTGCAAGTTTTTCTGCAAATAGCATACAAGATCTCCTCATATGTTACACTGTCTGTGTGATAGACTCCACCCCAAAAACCATATAACATGAACTAGGTTGAGATGAAGCATGAACAACCAATTCTGTTTCCAGCATCTTCTTATATTTCATTGCTAATATGAGTATTTCATTTCTACATGTGCCAATTGAATTAGTCCTGGAATTTATATCCTACATTTCATAATAACGTTATCAATACTTATAATAAATATCATTTTGTCTGACAAAACAAACATTTTGTCTGACAGTACTGGGGGATCAAGGACTTTACAAAATGATTTTATTGTCCCTTGATGATTGGATGTTCCTCTCCTTTAGGACACTCCTGTGAGAATTTGGGGGAGGAACAGAGAGATGGCTATAAGAGGTTTTGCAGTTTGACCTGGGAAATAGCCAAGGTCAGAGATATAGTCAAGACTGCTGCTAGACCTTTTTTTTTTTTTAAATAACCAAACTGGTTAGATACCTGCTCCAGCACAGGAATCGATCTCGGAAGCTAAGCAGGGTCAGGCCTGGTTAGTACTTGGATGGGAGACCGCTTGGGAATACCGGGTGCTGTAGGCTTATACTATAGTCTTTCAAGACTGAAGTTTGCCAACCATTTTGACCAGTTCAGATGCTCCAGGTGCATACCGCTCTGCCAGTGAAGGCACATGCCCCCATGCCACCTGAATCCCCCAAATGCCACCTCTGCATGTGCACCCCACCTCCCCCCCAATAGATGAGGGGAGAGGGCAGGTGACTGAGCAGGCACACCCCTGTCGCCTCTCCCCTTAACTTTCCAAAAGAGCGGCAGTCTCCCTCCTCCACGCCACTTCCTTTGCAATGAACAGGAGCAGCGTAAGCTTCCCAGCAATGAAAAAGGAGGCTGCATGCTTTGCTCCTAGTAAATAAAGGGAAGGGTGGGCTCCTAATCTCTTCTCCCTGCCCACTTGGTGCACCAAGTAAGCTGGGAGATGCAAGGATTTTTTTTTTCTGCCTCTGTTTGCCAGTAGCAGTGAAGGGAGAAGGGAGCTGCTGCCACTGCTCCCTCTAATCTTCACCCTGAGTGCATGGGGCCATAACAAAGCTGTGTGGGGGCCATTCTGGAGTGCTCAGTGATGACATCATCATCAAGCTCTGCAGTGCAAAAGCAAAGCTTCAAAGACTTTCATTAGAGCTGAGAAGCCACTTAGGGTAACAGCGGCTGCCATTGCCATGATCCACTTCTGATCTGCTTTGAGTGAGCACCGAAGCAGCAGGCTGGAGAGGGAGGGAGGGAGACAGGCTGGGGGCTTGTCCACTTGCAGCCCCTCCAAGGGTGCTGTTCCACAGGACCATTTGAGTTCACTTCATGACAACACTGGCCCTGTGTTCTGCTGTAGTACTACAGCAGAGAAGTTCTAGTTTTACTGTTTAAGATCTTTAATGGTCCAAGGTGAGGATATCTTAAGGGCCACCTTTGTCCATATATACCTGCTCATTCAACAGTAGAGGGCCTGTTAATAGTGCCGTCTCTTAAGTATAGCTTATATAAGTGGCCACAATAAACAGGACCTCCTTGTTTATAGCAGTTACAGTGCAATCCTGTGCACATTTTCTTAAGAGCCAGCTCTACTGAACACAGTAGGACTTGCTTCCTAGCAATAGTATAGCTATGGAGGTGCAGGGCTAGCAATTGCACCAGGCAACAAGCTTGGGGGGGGGGGGACAACAAGCTGAGCTTGACACTAGAGGCCAAAACTGTGAAAACCTTGGTATATACAAATAATAGCATCATATTATATATCATTGGAAAGATAATGTAAAGCTGAATGCAATGAAACAAACTGCATTGGAATATCTGTATTCTATCAAAAGTTATAACCAATTAGCTAGAAAACTATTTACTTAATAAATTAAATTTGATTTTGTCATGGGGGAGGGCCTACAAAATCTTCTTTGACCCCGAGGAGCAGAAGCCTTAGCTATGCCATTGCCTCATTTTTCACTTTTTAAAAAACTCTGGGTGAGAGGTCACTTCCAGAAGTGATGTCATTTTCCAGGGTATCATTTTGCACTCAGCACAGGCCTACACTTACATTAGCAATGCCACTGCTGTGTAGATCTGCATGGGATGGGATTGCATGGCTAGATTATAGCAAAGTTTGTGTTGACTTTTGGCCAAAACATGACATTACTACTACTACTACTACTACTACTACTACTACTACTGATACAGGGTCATGAAAGCCAGCCATTTACGTTAAAACAAATTTGCCTAATAAAGCAGCTTAATAGGGAAATGTACACATGCTTAGAACTTAAGAGATCCATTTTATTTCTCTGTCTCTGCTTAGAAGCAGGCCTGCAGCCTGGCAGCTAAAAATAGCAAAGGAATGCTTGGCATCTTGCAACAGATAACGGTTCAGGCTTCTTTTACAAGGCTTTGAAAACAGGGAACATCCAAGCCATCTAAAGCTGGAAATTTACTGTTTGCTTCTGAACAGAGAATTGAAAAGGAAAAAAGGGATTTTTGCATTTTAAAACATTATATTTTCAGAAGGACAGTGTTATGAACACTGAGAGAGTTATTTACACCAGAGCATCATAGAAGTGTCAATGTTTGCATGCATTCTTCAATATTTTAATAATTATAGCTTAAAAGTGTAAATTAACATATATATAATATGTAGTGGCTTTAAATGAGTTTGAAAGTTTAGTAAAAGCATAAAAATACATAAAAAGATGAAAAAAGCTATTTCTAGCCAAACCAAGGGTCTGACAGGGAAACAACTCACAGGAAGACTCTGGAATGTGGGAAAAACAACATCTCACAGATAAGACTTCTCTGTAAGACCTTGAAGGACTCGGAGCCTTGCACTGATACTTTTAGAATGTGAACAAGGGAGTAAGCATCCCACAGAGATTTGCAAGAGCATATGGGCAGAACAACAGGCTTTGCAACAAAAAGCAAGGGCAATGTTATTTGTCTTGGCCCTAGAAGCCGGAAATTGAAAAGAATACACAGGTTTGCAACATTTTAGTGGAAAAACTAGAAACATTAGATGGAAATGCCTTAGTAATGCAACTTTTTATCTTGTTTGGCAGTTGGAAATAGAATTTTCTAATACAAACACCTGCAGAGACAGCTAGACAGGAACAAGATAATAAAGTTGTCTATGGGAAAGTCCCCTGATCAGCAAAACATCATAAGAGCCTCTGTCTGAGATGAAAGCCGACAGAAGGGGCTGGATTTAGTTAAAATGAATGAGAAAGATCTCTTAAAATCCTTTTTACAATAAGAGGTTGGTTTTCCTGTATTAAATAAATATAATTACAGCACTATACATCACTATACATCACAGTAACAGGTCACATGTAGAGAATCACAACATGGAATAGAGAGGACTTGGTTTAAACAATGTTGGCACAGAGTCCCATAGTGTCTGGTACAAAGAATGTTAGATAGATAAGCAGGTGGCTTGTCAGGGCCAACTAAGTGGGAAAAGGCCAAAAGATAACACAAGAACATACCAAAAAGTCAGTTGTGAATATAATTGAGTAAACAGTGCCACCTAGTGGTTGTTGAAATCTTTAAAATATATATGTCTCAATGTACATTTTTGCCTTTTTTGGAACCTGTAACTTGAAACCAACCAATCAAATGCTTGTAAAGTTATCTCTAGCTAATCCTGAGAAAGCCCCATCTCTGATGTCACACACCAGCCAATGAGAAGTGTAAGACTCCTCAAACAAAGGAGCCAGAATAGAATATAAGTGAGAGGCTCAGACTGGGAAAATTGCTCTCTTCGCTTTGGACAAGGAGTCCCTGAGAAGCCCGTTGCTGGCAACGAAATAAAGCTTGCAGATGATCACCACTCTTGCCTACTGAGTTTGCTTTTGAACTTTGCTTTTGACCTTACAACACTATTATTATTATTATTATTATTATTATTATTATTATTATTATACCGCTTTTCAACAGAAAGTTCACAAAATGGTTTACAGAGAAAATCAAACAACTAATGGTACCCTGTCCCAGTAGGGCTCACAATCTAAAATGATGCAAAAGGACACCAGCAGGCAGCCATTAGAAAGGACAGTGCTGGGGTGAGGAGAGCTAGTTAGTTTCTTAGGAAAGCTTTTAGATTCATTTAATGTGGCTGTGCTGTTCTGACATTTTTGTTTTATTTTATTATTTATTTACTAGATAAATAAAATCTAAATGCCTTAAGTGATGTCCCTGCAACAGACGCTCAACATGGAGAGAAGATGGGAAGGCCGTGAGCTGTTTCACACATTACATGGCAGAAATCCCAGGTCTTCCCCTGAGTCATCTGAAGTCGTGTTCTACTGAGTCAGATGCCCAATGTTCATCTACCTCAGCGTTGTCTACACCAGCTGGCAGTGCTTCTCAAGGGTTTCAACAGAAGTCTTTCTTCAGGCCTACCTGTAGATGTCAGGGACTGAAACTGGGACTTCTGCATGCGCTCTACCAGTCATCTACAGCCTGTTCTGTAGAGGCTACACTCCATAGGATCTATAGTCTATGCCATCTCTCTAACAAGTGTGCCAGTATGATACACATATTTATAAACTATGTGTTGGTCACATTCAAACGTTACATTTTTATGTGTTGCTTTAAAATACCTAGGTATACACCTAAAAGCATAATGTGTGAAGTTGTCTGCTTTGTAACAAGCAAAATCAAATATTCATTGATTGCACAACACATGCGCACTGTCCCTCATCAGTCATAATCCAACCCCTAACCTTCCTGCTCCATTTTATGCTATTTCTCTTGCAGATGAATATCATTCTAGTTTGATTCCATCACGGAAGAAGTGGGCAGGTCCGCTGGGGTAAGATGTAGTGTGGGTGGAAATGGCAAGAGTAGCCCCATGGTAGAGATCGGCCAACACACTGGAGCTACAATATATTATTAATGCCATCTTTGAATGACTCTCCAAGGACAGCAAAGGCAGAACATGCTGTACATTTGTGCAGTGTGTTTCATTATTAGCAATATTTATAAAAGAATTCCAGAGGGGAAGAGGCTGATTAACGATGATGTAGCTTGCTACAGGGTTCATTGCTTTGAAGCAAGCCTGCAGTAGGTGGGTGGATATATGAGGGGGAAGGAGTGATTGATGCAAAATGTCCCTTCTTCCCAGGATAGCTTTCTCCCAACAGCCTCCTGATAGCATAATTTGAAAACTGCATGTGAGCCTGTCTTACACAGCACATATCACTGTGCCATGCTTACTTTGCAGCTAGTAAGGACCTGCACCTGGAATTCAGAATAAGCGAGAACTTTGAGTTCAGGTACTCAGCTGTTTTCACTGAGCATATGATGCTGCCTCGTTTAGTGTCAACCACTAGCCTAGCTGAGCTAAAACTGTTTACTCTCTACACTGATGGGTAGCAGCTCTCCAGGATGTGAGACAACAGTTTTTTTTCCAGCCCTACCTGGAAATGCTAAGGATTGAACCTGTTAGAGACCTTCTGCATGTGAAGCTACCACTTAGCCACACCCCTTTCCTGTAAGCAAGTTGGCATGTTCAGGGTGTAGGTTTAGGAGCGCCACACCAATCTGTGCCAGCTGTTTTCCTCACAAGGCTAAGGGCAAATCAGGGCAAGAGCAAATCAGGAATGAATGGGAGAAAAATTTCAAGGACATAAATTGATGGACATACATTAATTAAATGTAGGAATACTTGGGGTACATTTATACATTTTTGGAATGTAAAACTATGCTCAGGAAATAGTGATACATCAGGAAGATGAACCTAACAAATCAATGCTACTCACAAGTAAGACCCATTGACATGGCATAAAATTGCACTATTTGTGTAATGTATTGGAATAGCGGAAGATCTGGTGAGGAAATAGCATGTGGTGTCAGCAGTGGCCCCTTTAAGAGTTAAGGCCTGGGCTTTGAGCAGAGGGTGTGCTGCACAGCTGTGGCCACTAGAGGCTGTCAGGCCATTACAGGATATAAAGAGCACCTGACACACAGAGAGAGAGAGAGAGAGGGGGGGGGGCATGGGTTGTAGTTTGAGTGAGAGTGGAGGAGGGAGAGGAGACTTGCTGGTGAAATGGACTGACTTTTTGGCTAAACTGACCTACTGGCTTGTGGACTGACTCACGGCTCTACCTATTAGACTGACTTTCTGGCACACTGATTCATGGACTGGCAAGTGAACAATGAACTGGCACTTGGATGGACTGGAGGATGTACTGTGAACTGGTGCACTGACCTACAGACCAACAAACAGCCTAATCTAACAGAAACTGCTGAGTGGTGGAGAACTGAGATGCTGCTGCTGCTGTATCCCAAAAGGACTGCTGCTTGGAGAGCTGGGACCCTGCAGACTTACAGGCAAGCCACCTTCTGGTCTCCTTTCTGCTGATACAGGCAGGTCTAGTTGTAGTCAAGCTGGAGGAACTAATTAGCCTTAATGTGGGCATAGGATCTCTAGACAAAGCTCAGAACAGGGAGCTTGGCAGAGCATGTAGCTAATGTCAGGATATCTGCTTATTTACCCTCTTTTATTAGTGACTATTCCCTCCTCCCTGTTTTTTGTAGATTTGTTGAGTAAGATTCCTTTCTGTAGATTAGTTGCAGATGTTTCTTTTGGATGCTGAGTTTAATTGGTTTATAATGGTTAGTTTGCCTCTTCTCATTTATCTTGCTTGATTTGAGGGGTATGATTGTAGGTCATACTAATATGTGTGGTAGGGCAACACTGATACATGAGAAGTGTATTGATAATGCAGTTCTCCTGTTTGGTTAATTGTTATGTTTTATGTAGTAGATGCTTTTAATAGTTCAACCTTCAAAAAAAAAAAGACAGGTATACCTGGCACCTTGTTGTAGGGGCCCTGTCTAATGAGGGCTTCCAAGTCAGGATGGGTCTTGGTCTGGAAAAGTCACTAATTTGTGACTACTCTGACACTAACATGGCTCCTCAAAATAAATTAATATCATGTAAAATTTTAGGATTTATCTGAAAATGTTTGCTTCTGCATCACTGATTGCAAATGATTTTTTACATTCCTGAGGTATAAGTGAGAACCATGAATGGTTAAAATGTTGAAAAGAGTGCTGCATCCATTTTTTGAGAGGAGTCGGGCTGTTGATGCACTATTGGAACTAGACCGAGGAAGTGCATGTGAAAGGAACTTTTTCATATATTGCTTTGACTGTGTGGTTAGATTTTAATTGGATCATCTGGTTGACTTGGATAGCTTTCAGGAGCTTTAGATGTTTGATATTTTAAAGGACGGTAAGAGCACTTTCAGATGGTTGCTTCCCCCGCGACAGTAGAACTAAACAGGAAAGGCGGGGATGTACCTTAGGGTTTGTACCTCAATCAATGCCACCACCTGTGTTGATTCTTAGTCCATTTGAACTAGTAACCAGCATAGAGATTGGCACAGGCCCATTATGGACTGAAGAGGGCAGGCATGCTGATTTGACACACAAAATGAAGAAGGGGTGGAGAGAAGTATAACAAGTAAGTTGGCAAAAAATGCTTCAACTGGGTTGGATGAACAAAAAGAGAGCTTGACTCTTTGTAAGTAGAAAACTGAGCTGCACGGCCAGGTAGCTACTTAAGAGAAAAGCACACAAATCCTCCAATGCATCACTGTGGAGGCTGGCAGCCTGGCTTGGAACAGAAAGAGCTAAATGCACCTAACTGGGAGGAATATAGTGCCCACTGCTAGCTACTGACATTGTCCCAGGAATGCTGGCCTTCTACACTTATTGGAAAGTAAGTAAGTGGGTGTACCTTCCACGAATCAGTTGCTGGTCCCAATGATAGACCTGGCAAAACATGTCATAGGGTTACCCAACTGGCTACTCTATCCCACCTCTTTATCTAGACATGTGGGTTTGGCTACCCAGTTGGTAGACACATGCCAATCTCAGCAGGATGGTTGGCTAGGAACAATTTTCTTCAGTGAGTCCCAGACAGATCAAGACACATTCTGCATATGTGGTTTTTTTGGGAATGATGTTTCAAACAAATAATCTTAGAGGAGTACCACAAAGTCGGGGGGGGGAGGGTAGAAATAAAAAAATGAATAATAGGAGGAAGCAGGGCATTCATCACCAATGAATTATGCTCCCCAGAACAAAAAATAACAAAGGGATTCCAGGCAGAATGGCATCTTTGACTAAAACCAAAACCATTACTGAGGAAAGGAGTGATTTCCTGATGCAAACAGCATTCAGGTTTGTCCTACAATGGCCAAAAGGTGCATTTCCTGTTCAGAGGGTCTCCAACAGTTGAGAAATACCATCAGCCTGGATAAGGGTTGGTGCAACAAGGGTTGGTGTAATTGTATGTAGTAGGCCAGGCAACCAGAAAATCCTCTATGGCATAGAGGTTGCCTGGCCTACTTTCTGGTTGCCTGGCCTACTACATTCAATTACAATTACATTCGATTACAAGAGTCTATGCTAAATTGAGCTGTGGACACTTAACCAGAGAAAGACATTTGCATGGAAAGTGAAAATCCCCCCCCCCCCCAGTGTTCTTTGGCATTCCTGGCAGCTAGGCTTGACCACAGATTGTGCAAGCAGAGCAGGTTCATGTTTAGTGACCAATTGAACAGGGAATGATGGGAGATGCCAGACGAAGGTTGGAGTTAGGGTGTAAGAACTGAAAGTGCACACTATTCTCCCCACACACGCTGTGCCTTAGGCTGCAATCCTATGCACGCTTACCAGTGGGGCTTACTTCTAAGCAGGCATGCATAGGATTGCATTGTAGACCTCCTATGTGCCACTCTAATCTTTCAACAAATATCCTTCTTCTTTTCTCTAATTCTTCTCCTGACTTTCAACGTGTTAAACTAGCAATTCCTGCCAAACACTATTTGACATTCCCACTCCACTCCCACTACCTAAAATGCCAAGTGGCCCAAGGATCTGTTCATTTTCCAGTTGAGATCCTGTTCCAAACAGACACCTCCTTTCAGTACAGCCCTAATTCCTGGCAGTTCATAATGCGAAGCATGTGCCACAGCTATGAGATATGAATCAGCCTCGTGCCAGACATTTTGTAAGAACACTGGCAGAAATGACAAAAATAAGGACACGTTAAATCAACTTGGCAAATACAAGATTAGAACGACTAGAAAGTGCATTGATCACCTCATCGAAAAGATGAATGCTTGTTATTTCCTGTTTGCCTTTTTAAAAAACAAAACAAAGTCTCAGCTCCTTTTGAGAGTTATGGCCACATTCATATACAGATTTTCTAGACAGGTCTCAGGGTTCTGCTTTTTGCACCTAGCCTTGTCACTTAGAGAGGTCGCAATCTTCATCTTAAAAAACAGGAGATACCAAGGAAGCAAAATGATCAGTCAGCCTGATTTGCTCCATTTAGGTTAGTCGGAGAATATGCAAGCTTTCACCTCATTGAGCCTCTGAAAATATGGATCTCAGATTACTTTTTCATACATGCCCTCAACTTGATGTTGCAGTACACTGAGTGATTAACATGCATGTATAGACTAATCCTTAGAATTGGTGGGTTTTTGCAGGTGTCGGGTATCTATGTAATCAATCCCTATAGTCCACATGAGCCAATTCTTGATCCTGTGTTAGTCCCTCAACCATCTGTATTATATTAGATGATGAGCTATCATTTCTGATCAGCATAAGAGGACACTATGCATGACCTTATCAGTTGGTGTCCCAATAACAAATACTCAACAGTGAAATTATTCCAGCCTAGTAGTTAAATGTGGAGTCAGGAAAACGGTGTCCAACCCATGATAATTTGAAAACCTGCATTTCAGTCTCCTGTGATTTTTATTGTGAATCCCAAAGCTTTAGAAGTTCTCAACTCCAACTGATAGTGTTGCTGGAATCTGAGCAGTTGTGTTATACAAAGTGAATAATGATTAAAAGCCAGGATGGTTCTTAGATGCAATTTTAATCATGTCATTGGCCTTGAAGTGCTGACTGTTTAGCCCAGTAACTAGCATATGCAGAAGACCAATCCAGACCAGTACCCAGGGGTGGGTACTTTAATCCCAACCTTGATCCAGTTTGCCCCCCCCACCTATGCAGTGTGTCCTGGGGGGGGGGAAGCTTCTGTAAAAGCTTTTACATGTATTTACACACGCCCACAAATGCTACCCCATAATTTGGCTCTGGCCCCTGCATACTCTGGTAGGCTGGTGTATGAACCCTACATCTTGATCCACATCATGGGAGAGCAACAGACTCCAGCATATTTCTCTACCTGCTGAGATCAGTACCGGTTCAGGGCTAGCCTCATGGTTTTAACATGGGTGTTTGAAATCTCAAGGAGTAAAAAAAAATTGTCTTTGAAAGTAGGTTGTTCCGGTTCATTAAGAATATCTTCGGGACATTTGAGTTTTTTCCTCAGCAGGTGTCTGTGTAAGGCAAGATTTCCTTTTGAAATAAAGATAAAGAAAATTCAAAGACTGACATTAAATATTGCTTTAAAAAAAAAAAAAGCTGAATTTGACTTATGGCAGTCAATTAGAGCCTCTTGCCAGAAGAAAGGTCTTATTAACTGAACACAGTGACATTTCTTTTTGTCCAAAGTTGGTGTTTCCAAGTCTCTGTGACAAAGGCTAACAAGCAGTAATCTAAGAATAAAAGGAGTTGGCCTCCCTGTGGGGGGAGGGGAGGGCCCGCCCGGCCTTTCTGAGGGGGACCCCCTTGTGGAGGCCTCAGACTAGTTCACCAGAAGAAAGGGGGGGTTGTCACCCGGCTCCCCCTCTTTGGGTTGGCAGCATTTGCCAGAGTCAGGAGCAGGGGCTGCTGTCAGCAGATCCTCCTGCCTGCTCTCCTAACTCCCCACTGCCTTGCCATCCCTGGCCTCCAGGTTTATGTAGGGCAGACCCCTCCCCTTTGGCCCCTCCCCTTCCCTCACAGGGATGGTACAAAAAGGGCGTGTCTCTGGGACTGCCCTTCCCTAGGACTACCACAACTCCCCCCCTTCCTCTTTTTTCCCTCCCACCTGGAGCTGCCAGGGTTGCTCCTGAGATGGCTGGGAAGGCTGCTGCCTCTTTTCTGGTCTCTGCCTTTGGGGGGTGGGCTGGCCCTGCCCACCTGGGTCCTGTAGCTCTGCAGATGACATTGGGAGGTCCAGCTGTGGGCTCCTGGTGGCATAGCCAGGTGCCCTGCCCGGCAAGGCAGGTCCCGGCTGGCTGGGAAAGGGAGTGCTCCTCTTTTCCCCGAGGTGGGGGAGGGGTGGCTGCCCAGCAGCCAAATGGCCTGCGTCCTGTCTCCCCCCTCCCTCCTCCAAGGCGGAGGGAGAAGTGGGGGGGGGTTCGGCGCGCAGTGTTCCTCTGCTGCACTTTGCTGCCCACAGGAGTGCCCAGGCAGTGTATGGGGAGGTGGCCCCATGTTCCACCGGCTTCCTCCCTGATCCTCTGGCCCAGAAGTCTTCTCCCTGGGTAAGTTGGGAACCTGTGGGAGGAGGGAAACCCCACCACTCCTGTATATTATCAAAAATTGCTTCCACCTTATGGTTGAATAATAGTATTAAACTTCACCTTATCAAGAAATTGATGTGAAAGAATCTAGTCGAGGCCCAAAGGAGGATGATCAAAATAGGATCACTGCTTCAACTTGGGCTGGCCCTTTCTGATGTACCCAGTCAAGGCCAACATGCATTCATGGGTCCTGTTTGGAATTCACATACATGTAGGCTCATGCACACGCACACAAACACAAGTTCACATGGACGTTGGAAGTCTGTGAACATGATCCACACAATTTGCCTACATGATACATAGCCATGAGCATAGGGCTAATTATTAAGTCCTTGCCATGAAACATATTTTGGATTTTATGCTATGATACATAGTAGGCTGCTTTCTTTGTAGGAAAACCAAGGTATAAATATTGTAAATGAATAACAATGAAAAGATTGACTGGCTGATCTGTTAAAGGGAAAGGAATAGACCAGGCATTTTTTTCTGGTCAGGTGGCAACCATGAGAACTAATCTTAATTTTAGATCTGAGTAGCTGTATCTAAAATTCAGCCTGTATACAGAATATCCATTCTGTTAGGGTATTAGCCTGCCACTTCACATAAATTATAATAAGGGTTCCCACAATGACCAGTTAGTGGAACAAGATTAAACACAACAGAAACATAAAAGATTAATTGCCTTAAAAATGAGGTGACTGTTTCTCAGCAGTCACCAATTTCCAGTTAATGGGTCCCTAACAGCTTTTTTGTACCAGATCTACAAAAAGTTTGCTGCTATAACAGAGCCTGAGATCAAGTGCTGAATTTTCTCTAGATAGGTCTCAAAAATCAGACATCAGACCCTTGGATAAGAAAATAGTCAGTTCTCTTTGTATGCTAATTTATTACCTGTGAATTTGCTTATCCACAAGGGGCAGAATTGCCACAACTCATCTCGTCATCTGCTAAGCAGAAACCTTCCGGAGGCTGCAGGGACCTTCAGAATGGTACCTGTGAACAGCGTGGACCCCTCTAAAATGGCCGACAGAAGCTTCTGCCAGTCTTTTTAAAGGGATTGTACCGGTTGTGGGTGCCATTCTGAAATTCCCTGCAGCCTCTGGAAGGTCCCTGCAGAATTCAGAAATATTTTGGCACTTCCTGCTGCACACTGCTGGCTTCCTGAGGGTCCCTGCTGGATTCTTCTGATGGCGGAAAAGGTACCCCTTGTACCTAACTCAACTGATCCCACAGGATCAATGGTTCATTATCTGTGAATTCACTATCCACCAGTTTCTAGGAACCAAGCCCTAGCAGATAACGAGAACTGACTGTATCTAGCACTACTTATTGTATTGGCAACCTTCAGTCTCGAAAGACTATGGTATCGCACTCTGAAAGGTGGTTCTGGCACAGCGTCTAGTGTGGCTGAAAAGGCCAATCCAGGAGTGACAATCCCTTCCACACCGGGAGCAAGTGCAGTCTGTCCCTGGTCTGTCTCCCTGGCTATGGGCCTTCCTTCTTTGCCTCTTTGCCTCAGACTGCTGGCAAAGTGTCTCTTCAAACTGGGAAAGGCCATGCTGCACAGCCTGCCTCCAAGCGGACTGCTCAGAGGCCAGGGTTTCCCACTTGTTGAGGTCCATCCCTAAGGCCTTCAGATCCTTCTTGCAGATGTCCTTGTATCGCAGCTGTGGTCTACCTGTAGGGCGCTTTCCTTGCATGAGTTCTCCATAGAGGAGATCCTTTGGGATCCGCCCATCATCCATTCTCACGACATGACCGAGCCAATGCAGGCGTCTCTGTTTCAGCAGTGCATACATGCTAGGGATTCCAGCACGTTCCAGGACTGTGTTATGAACTTTGTCCTGCCAGATGATGCCAAGAATGCTTCGGAGGCAGCGCATGTGGAAAGCGTTCAGTTTCCTCTCCTGTTGTGCGCGGAGAGTCCATGACTCGCTGAAGTACAGAAGTGTACTCAGGATGCAAGCACTGTCCTAGCAGAGAACCAAGCCCTAGCAGATAACCAAGCAAGAACCAAGCCCTATCAGTTAACGAGAACTGACTGTATCTAGCACTATAGTGGACAAAGAAAGGAACTTTTTTCGGATAGTCACCTAATGTGCATTATATTTGATGCATCTGATGCAATCACAAAAATTTCATTTTGTTCACGCTAAAGTAGAGCTCAAAACAGGGAGAGAAACTATCAGTGTTGAGGATGTCATTATGAATGTTTGAGTTAAACAGATTTTACTTCATAGTAAACCTGCATATCTTGGGACTACAATTTATTTACAATGACCACTAACAAATTCAAAAACATGAAAAGTTAATGTCTGTTAGTGATAACAAATGCTTGAAGACTGACCAAGATACACCAGCATACACTTACGTTCAGTGCCCTACGTGTCCCACTGATACCCAGAGTCTCCAGCCACAGGTCAGGCACATTTAAAAATCCATGTTCCATTTTTTTAAAGTAACAGTGGACTGCGGTTGCAAATAATGCTATATACAACACTGAACAAGAGCCCTATGAAAGCTCTTACATCAATGTACGCATGTTGATAAGCCTTCAAAGAAAAGCAGGAGAGTAAAGAACATTTGACTGAAGAACTTTTTAGTGTTTAGCATTTACAAAGAAATTTGACTTTATTGTCTTTTCCTCTTGACTTAAAAGCTGACAGTGTCCTCCCAGCAGAAGTTGACCTATTAAAGTATTTCATCTTGCCCTGATTTGTCTCTTTCCTTCCATGCAACCAATGGCTTCTAAACCATGAGATGAGAATTGTACTGATGGCTATAAACCAGTTTGTCACTGAGAGTCAGCAGAGGCAAATGATGCTGTAGAAGTCTTACCTCTTGCCAACAACAATTTATTGCCATTTAAATGAATTATGGAGATTAGTCACACAGTAGATGATAAAAGCCAGAACTGTCCCTCAGATCAACCACAGATGCTGCACAATATTGTTACTGCATTTTGCAGGGCCAGTTTGTGATACTAGTCTACCTCTAATGCTATCCTCTTCCTTGAGAAAGAGGGCAGGTTCCTTGCATATAGGCCAATTTAGGGTCTGATCCTATCCCCTCCATCCGGCACCCAGAGCTGAAATGACTGCTGCTGTATCCTGTGGGACCAGGGAAGGTGCTGAAGATCTTCTCGGGGTAAGAGACTCTCAGTTCCCTTATCCCATGTCAAATGTGGCTGGCTCCAATGGGTCTACTTGGATCTGTACCAGCCCTTGAGCCACCACAGAGACCCATGTCAGGCAGCTCAATTCGGGAGGGGGGGATAGTATTTGGCTGCAGCTTCTGGCTGTCCCCCTCCCCCTCCTGATCTGCCCTCTGTCGCACCTTCCATATGCTCAGTTTTGCCTCTCCCCACCTTCCCCTCTCCCTCAGTCCTGAAAGACCTGCCTGCTGCCCTCTGAGGGTTCCTCTGCTATTGAGGAAGCAAGCACAAAATGGAACACAGGGACACAGACACACACATGATCTAGCTCACCTTCTGGGCCAGATGGATTCCTTTGGCACTTTGCTAGACTCTGCAGTGATCATCACATGATTCTGCTATTCGGCAAAATTGTTGCTCTGTGCGCCATGATATTAAAAGGAACCCATTGCCAGGAGTTGCAAAAAATGGTGGTGAGATCCCAGTGCTCCCCTACTATCAAGTATTGTATAACGATCAACATAAACTTTTAAAAAAATTCATGTTGACTAAGAAAATAGATACAGCTCCACAACGAGTTAGGTTGGATGTACAGTACTGTATATCCAGTCCACAAAGTTTCCATACACAATTACTTCAGCTTGTATTATCTCTTGCTAATGCTCTTCCACATCAGAGACAGGTTGACCAGACCAGCCTCCAGGTTCTTTTTTTTTTTTTTTTTTTTGGGGGGGGGGGAGAAGCTTGAGCAAGATATTCTCAATAAGTGCCCCTTTCATTGTGAGTCCTGCCCCCTTAGTAGGCCCTTCTTTTCATTGCCATGGTCACCATCTGCTTATTTTCCCCCCTCCCTTTCTAAATAGCCAGCAAACAAGCAGGTAGCAATAACTGCTATGTGGTCATGGGACCTTAGTGGTCTGACTCAGTTCAGCAATTGTTTCTAAGGTTGTGCTGGCTGCCAATTTGATCCTGGGTGCAATCCAATGTAGCGTTTTTGACCTATGAAGCCCTTTACAGCTCAGAGCCAAAGTATCCATGGGACCGCCTTCTCGCATATGAGATGGCCCAGCCTCTGAAGTCAGCTGGGAGGGCAGCCAAAGGTAGGCTGGCAAGCCCAGAGCTCAAGCCTTCTCTGTAGCTTGGTCACCTTTATGGAGCTCCCTCCCCTTGGAATTGAGTACTTCACCCTCCCTGTCTTCCTTTTGGCAGCATGTCAAAAACTTTTCTATTGCACCTTGTGTTATAGTTAATTTGCTGCTGGGGGTTGCTTTGCTCTTTTGTTCTTTTGCTTTTTGTTTTGTTCTTTAGGTTCTGTTTTGCTTTGTTTCCTGTTCTTAGTCTTTTTGTAAAAATACTGTTGCTGAATACTGCTTTTATGAGTATGCTGCTCTGTCATTTACTTTCTATCTGCTGCTTTTAGGGTGTTTATGATGTTTCTTTTATTCTGTATAATGGTGTTTCTTATATCTTTTACTGTATTTTTATACTGCATATTGGTACGCCACTTTGGATGTCTCTTGTTCACAAAGGGAAGGGAAGGGTATCAATCTTGTAAATCAAAAACTGTTTCTCTTCCTTCTCCCAACCACCATTTTTTGCATGTTCAACCTATAAGGAGGAGACACATGTGAGCAAGCAGGTAGCAGTGTTGAGGAACAACAACAGCAGGGCCAAGGAGCTGTGAAACTTCTGCTGGCCCTTGGCAGATTCTGGACATGCCAATCCTGGGGGTGACTTTGCCACCACCATAACTGGCCAACAGTTTTCCGGCCACAGGCAAACATGTTCTGGTCATATGTTTTTGGCATGTGCAAAAAGGGGCCCTGTTTTTTCCTAGCTCCCACTAAGTGCAGTTTTTTAGGCACTTCCTTTACGAGGAAAGGCTAGGGCATTTGGGGCTCTTCAGTCTAGAAAAAAGGTGTCTAAGGATATGATTGAGACATACAAAATTTGCAGAGGATGGATAGAGTCGACAGAGATAACATAAGAACAGCCCCGCTGGATCAGGCCATAGGCCCATCTAGTCCAGCTTCCTGTATCTCACAGCGGCCCACCAAATGCCCCAGGGAGCACACCAGATAACAAGAGACCTCATCCTGGTGCCCTCCCTTGCATCTGGCATTCTGATATAACCCATTTCTAAAATCAGGAGGTTGCACATACACATCATGGCTTGTAACCCGTAATGGATTTTTCCTCCAGAAACTTGTCCAATCCCCTTTTAAAGGCGTCTAGGCTAGACACCAGCACCACATCCTGTGGCAAGGAGTTCCACAGACCGACCACACGCTGAGTAAAGAAATATTTTCTTTTGTCTGTCCTAACCCGCCCAACACTCAATTTTAGTCGATGTCCCCTGGTTCTGGTATTATGTGAGAGTGTAAAGAGCATCTCCCTATCCACTCTGTCCATCGCCTGCATAATTTTGTATGTCTCAATCATGTCCCCCCTCAGGCGTCTCTTTTCTAGGCTGAAGAGGCCCAAATGCCGTAGCCTTTCCTCATAAGGAAGGTGCCCCAGCCCCGAAATCATCTTAGTCGCTCTCTTTTGCACCTTTTCCATTTCCACTATGTCTTTTTTGAGATGCGGCGACCAGAACTGGACACAATACTCCAGGTGTGGCCTTACAATAGATTTGTACAACGGCATTATAATATTAGCCGTTTTGTTCTCAATATCCTTCCTAATGATCCCAAGCATAGAATTGGCCTTCTTCACTGCCACTGCACATTGGGTCGACACTTTCATTGAGCTGTCCACCACCACCCCAAGATCTCTCTCCTGATCTGTCACAGACAGCTCAGAACCCATCAGCCTATATGTGAAGTTTTGATTTTTTGCCCCAATGTGCATGACTTTACACTTACTGACATTGAAGCGCATCTGCCATTTTGCTGCCCATTCTGCCAGTCTGGAGAGATCCTTCTGGAGCTCCTCACAATCACTTCTGGTCTTCACCACTCAGAAAAGTTTGGTGTTGTCTGCAAACTTTGCTACCTCACTGGTCAACCCTGTCTCCAGGTCATTTATGAAGAGGTTGAAAAGCACCGGTCCCAGGACAGATCCTTGGGGCACACCGCTTTTCACCTCTCTCCATTGTGAAAATTGCCCATTGACACCCACTCTCTGCTTCCTGGCCTCCAACCAGTTCTCAGTCAGATAGTCTTTTCCCTCTCACACAACACCAGAACCAGGGAACATCCATTAAAATTGAGTGTTGCGAGAGTTAGGACAGACAATAGAAAATATTTCTTTACCCAGTGTGTAGTTAGTCTATGGAACTCCTTGTCACAGAATGCAATGATGGCACCTGCACCAGGATGCAGTTCTCGTTGTCTTGTGTACTCCCTGAGGCATTTAGTGGGCCACTGTGAGATATAGGAAGCTGGATTAGATGGGCTTATGGCCAGATCCAGTGGGCTCTTCTTATGTTCTTCTATGTTGGTGCAGATGCACACATCAGATAACGGAAGCCATTCTGCATAAGGTGACCTGGACAGAGTACTTGTGCTTTTAATCCTGAAGTAGGTAGGGGAATTTTGTTGGGCACCATTTGTTTTTCAGTGATGAGAAAAGCTGCCCTTGTGGAAATGCCCTGTTCACCACACCTACTAAAGGCCGTGCAGATGGCCCCAGGAGCAAATACAGGGTGACCCCCAAAAAACAGAACCCATAAAAATTTCATTAAATCCTACAAAGGACTCAAACTTATTGAGTTTGAGGAAGAGTATTCCAATATTTCATGCACAAAGTCAACTTGTATACCCTGAAAGAAAAAAGAAAAATTAAAATTAACAGTTTTATTCAAAGATTTGTGGGTTCTGTTTTTTTTTGGGTCACCCTGTACCAAGTTACTGCAGAAGAGGCGATACTTAAATTATGGGGAAGATTATGGAAAAGATACAGGGCCCTTAAAGATATTCAGAATTCACTCCCCCTGACTCCCCCTCCGTTTTAGACAAATCATATCCCTTCCCTATAACCTTCTAAAATTAATAGTTATGATCTCTGTCCCAAAGGGGTTAGCTTCCTATTAGCGTTATTTTCTTTTTAGGAGCAAATCTGCAAATAGAAGAGAGAGTTGTAACTCAGACATCTGCTTTGCATAGAATGTGAGCATGTAGAAAGGAAACTGGCTGTCTCTCGCTAATCAGAAGACAAGGAAGAACAAATCATTATGCCTAATTTACTCATCTATGTAACAAGTCTCTTGGGGAAGGGTAGTGCAATGGCACCCTTTGTAAAACACATTAGAAAACAGTACCACAATGACAGAGTGTTTTGGTCTGTGGGGGAAGGTACCAGGAGAAGGCAGGCTGACCAAGAGGAGAAGCATCTAGTGATTAGTAAGCACCCATCTATTCCTGCTCTGTTTTCTCCTTTTACTGGTCAGCAGCCAAATGAGGAAACTAGTAATTCTATCTGATGCCACCATTATAGGCTAAAGAGACCAGGGGAGGCATCTGGGAAACCACCTTCAAAAGAAATCACAGAACCTTGGTGGGTTTAGTGACAACCCACTGCATTGCCTGTGAATGTGGACTAAGCAGGCAAAGAGTCAAAAGTTAAGTAGCTTATTTAAAAACCAAAAGAAAAGGAATTAAACAAAATAGGGCAGTGGTTCCCAAAGTGGTGGGTCAAGACCCATCATGAGAACCAGAAACGGGCCATTCCTCCTTAAGGAGAGTCACGCAGAAATGGGTGCCCTGACGGTACTGCAGTGATTGCAGTGCCACAGGGACCCAGAGGGTTATACCCTTACCTGGGAGGTCACACTGGCTTTGGGGAGGGTCTGGGAGGCTCACAGCCCTCTCTGCATGCTTCCCTGCTGCTTGTAATCGCTCCAATCAGCGAATGGAGTGCACTTTTGATTTTCACACAAAATCGGGGAAACAGGGCATTCATCATGTGAGAAATACTAAGCAGAGCATTTGGGCATATATGCTATAAAATATTTTACAGGGAGCAAGTGATTCCCAGAACATTTATTTTTTAATGATGTTTATGCCCTGCCTTGTTGCCATTTTACTTCAAGGATGCTTATAATAAAATAACAATCCATACAAATAAAACCAATAATTACACAGCCAAACACACATTTTGGTGTCCTAAAGGTTAGACTATTGTTGGATATATTTGGGCACTGGTTCAAAAAAATGGCATCAGTTTTGCCCTATCAGCTCTAGTTTTGAGATAGCCTCCTTATATGCTGATTCAACTAGTCTGCACATCAGCATTTAAGGTGGGTATGTCGCATCTCCAAAACTAGAGCTGATAGGGCAAAACTGATGCCACTTTTGGAATGTGCCCCATTTATATGCAAGAATATGTCTAACTTCTGAAGAACCAGAACAACTTGGTTTTTTATTGGGCAGTGTTATAAAAGCATTACAAAAGACCATAGAAGTGGTAGATAAGGGAAAATCAAACCAGCAGATACAATTTCAGATAAAACATTAAAAAGGGCAGTGAAAAGACAATTAAAAGAGCCTCAGGTGCTTTAAAAGTCACCAGTGTTGCAATTCTGTATCTCAGAAATGCCATTCTGAGGTGTATAGGGTATAGCATATGCCCACTGAAGCTTATGCAATGATAGCCTCTCAGTCACAGTTCCACCAATGGGTGCACCATTTACTCTAGTACACTGTTCTGCCAGCACATCTTTGGTGCCAGCACAAGTACAAGGTGAAGCCCCTAATGGGCTGAAGACAGGAGCGGGACATGGGGGCAGGATGAGGTGTTAATGTATGCCACATCCTAACCCCCCCACCTCACCCCCACCCCCATGATAGCAGATAGGGATTCTTTCTTTCCATCCTAGGCAATTCTTACTGCAGCTGGTTTCAGGGTGGAATTTTGCAGGGGAGAGAGGAGGGGCCTCTCTGCTACTCCTGCTCAGGGTCTGCAGTGTCTTCACTCTCCAATTCCTTGGGGTTCCATGAGAGGGTGGGAGGCTCCTCATTGGTCACAAGTTACCTGTTCTCTGTGGCTACTATGTGTAAGGTTGGCAATTGTAGAGGGAGACAGTGGGCAGCTCAATGACAGCTGTGTTAGGGCTACTGCTTGGCAGGTGCCAGTGATGATGCAAAAGGCGGAAGGTGGGCGCGTGAGACTAAATAAGGCCCTTTGTAGTCAACATGAATAGGCTGTAATGGGTTTGCCTGAATGCATGTGAAAAGCAGAGTTTGCATCTTTGCCTATTGCAGGGTTTCATTCCTGTGTTAGTGTCCCTATTGTTAGTCAGTAGGTGTTTCAGGCAGCTGCCTGAAAGCAAGGACAGGCCTACCACCCAAGGTAGTAGGGAGAGAGATCTGCCATTGTCCAGGAAAGTTCCTGTCCCAGTGAGAGAGATCTGTCATTGTCCAGGAAAGTTCCTACACCCAGGGAGTCAGAAATGCAAACACAGAGTGCCTTTTACATTTCTAGTTTCTACAATTCTGCTATATTTGGAGCAGTTTAACTGGGACTATAGTGCCATCTAGTGCAGAGATGTTTAAATCTCATCTCTGCCCATCACTGTCCTAATTCAAAGATGTCATCAGGCCAGATCCATTGTTCCAAAAGGTTCCAAGTCCTTATGTATATTAGAGAACACCTCATACCCTTAGCAGGTGCCTGGAATTCTGTAAAGAACATACAATCTGCTTCTTTGATGCTCAGTGTACTGTTCTCATTACCATCTGTCTGTGGCTTTCAAACTCTCAGGGAGTTTGAAACCTGCAGTAAGTCTTTGCGGGAGCGGGGGGGGGGGCGGAGGCAGGAAGTAAGGGAGGCATGCACCTTACTTCCAGGTAAGCCACCACAGCCGCAATGGGTCCCCTCGGACCTGTGCTACCTCAGGAGGTGATGTAAATCCGAGCAGAACGGAGCGGCTTGGAGCTGCTCCGCGCTGCTTGGGGACTGTCCACCACCCACTCTCCCCCTATCCCAAACTCCCCCCTGCCCTCGCCAGACCCCTGTGCCAGCTGAACTCTGCTAAAAGGGCAGCCTGTGATAATTGGGCTCTCTTCACACAATTGCACTCTTCTATATCTTAAAAATATAATCAAGATTTGCACATTTTCTGTTCTGTCGTTTACAGCCAATGAATTTCTGAGAACAAAGTGCTTATTTCTGGCCATCTGCTTAATGAAATCGTTTTTCTCATAATGATGTCATATCCTGCCCTCAGCAGTGCCATGAATGCTGCTCAGCATGTTGTATGAAACGAACGACATCCCTGCTCTATAGTCAATATGTCTCATCCTAAGACATCACAGAGAACCTTTCTGAGATGCATCCAGGTCTTCACAAAGCCATCTGTAGTAAGATTGTAGCAACCACGTTACTTGGACATTTAGTGTTTACAGTATATATCTGTTGTATAGGTTGAAACTGTCAACAAAATGGATTCAGAGGAAAAGGCAAGGAAAAAGATGTCCCACACTACAAGGTTATGTGCAAGAACAACTACTAAATGTTCAATTACTTTGTGTCAGCTTGATTTGAAGGGTGAGTAGGTTTGAAATAAATCCACTATTTCAGGCATGCGATCTATGAAGGTATACTCAGTCTAAGCTAGCACATAGATGGGTGATCAGCCAAAGAACACACCTGGCTTATTTTATTATGATTACCATACACACATATTTTGTGATAAATTATTGGCAGCTGACAGTGCTTAGAACAAATCTAACCAAGAAAATAACCAGCTAGCCTACTGCCTCTATTCATTGCCTTATTTCCACTGCTGTTGTTGCTGACTCCAGGCAACATACAGCATATCAATGCAGAGAATGAAAAGAAGATGATAAAGCAACCCCTTAATCCTTCTCCTTCAGGATTTGAGTTGCCTTGAAGCAGCAGGGAAGTGCATCCTACTAGAAAGAGTGATCAGGCTGCCTGATTCTGTTGCTTCTAACTGGGTATGAATAGATAAGGAATATTTACATAAAGTGAACCCTCAACAGATCTCAATTTAACAGACTCGGGGCTCAATCCAATCCAACTTTCCAGCATTGATGCAGCCAAGCCAATGGGGAATGTGTTGCATTCTGTAGTGGAGTAACAGTCACAGCTTCTAAAGTAAGGGAATGTTTGTTCCCTTACCATGGGGCTGCATTGGAGCCAAGATCAAAAGAGTCTAATCAGATTGAACAAATAATCCAAGACACATTTCTTTAATCACTCACATCAATTGCACAACTAGATTAAGCAAGAGATATTGTTACTGTCACAAACAATAGTTCAAACAATTTTTAAAACTTATTTCCTGTTCATTCAAAGCTACAATAATTCATCACAGTTTTTACCAGAATTAACAGACAAGCCATTAAAATTCATTAACGGATAAATAACCATCTATGTTGGTTCTCTCTCTCTGTCAGTAAGTGTAAAGTCATGCACATTGGGGCAAAAAATCAAAACTTCACATATAGGCTGATGGGTTCTGAGCTGTCTGTGACAGATCAGGAGAGAGATCTTGGGGTGGTGGTGGACAAGTCGATGAAAGTGTCGACCCAATGTGCGGCGGCAGTGAAGAAGGCCAATTCTATGCTTGGGATCATTAGGAAGGGTATTGAGAACAAAACTGCTAATATTATAATGCCGTTGTACAAATCTATTGTAAGGCCACACCTGGAGTATTGTGTCCAGTTCTGGTCGCCGCATCTCAAAAAAGACATAGTGGAAATGGAAAAGGTGCAAAAGAGAGCAACTAAGATGATTACTGGGCTGGGGCATCTTCCTTATGAGGAAAGGCTACGGCGTTTGGGCCTCTTCAGCCTAGAAAAGAGACGCCTGAGGGGGGACATGATTGAGACATAAAAAATTATGCAGGGGATGGACAGAGTGGATAGGGAGATGCTCTTTACACTCTCATATAACACCAGAACCAGGGGACATCCACTAAAATTAAGTGTTGGGAGAGTTAGAACAGACAAGAGAAAATATTTCTTTACTCAGTGTGTGGTTGGTCTGTGGAACTCCTTGCCACAGGATGTGGTGATGGCGACTGGCCTGGACGCCTTTAAAAGGGGATTAGACAAGTTTCTGGAGGAAAAATCCATTATGGGGTACAAGCCATAATGTGTATGTGCAACCTCCTGATTTTAAAAATGGGCTATGTCAGAATGCCAGATGCAAGGGAGGGCACCAGGATGCAGGTCTCTTGTTATCTGGTGTGCTCCTTGGGGCATTTGGTGGGCCGCTGTGAGATACAGGAAGCTGGACTCGATGGGCCTATGGCCTGATCCAGTGGGACTGTTCTTATGTTCGTGGTGACAGATCTTAATAAATAGGGCAGCCCACGCCTGCTCAATGTAGGTCACCTTATCAGTTCGAGTTATGTGCAAGCACCTTTGAAACTGAAATCTCTTCCCAGGAGCAGAAACTTAATAGAAAACTGCCATATATACTTTGTCTTTCCTATGCCAACTTTCACTGTCTTGTATCATTCTGGGTCAGTCCCAGGATGGATTAAAATCAAAGATGATTGAAACAAATTTTCCAGCTGAACAAGCACACAGTACAATTTAATTGGCTGCAATATCAATTAAAATGTTTGTTCAAAAGTAAACAGAGTCCTTATACTGCCCAGCCATGAAGGGGACCGATTCCCCCCCCCCCCCCCAAAACCAGGTCTACTAGTTGCTCAGTGGTGCATTTGACACCTGTGGTGGATCACTGTCCCCTCCCCACCCTTGGTATGCTACTGGTTTGCTCCCTGTTGGTAAATGCCAAGGATTCTAACCAGAGATATAAAATTTCTGGAAATTTTGAAGCTCAGAAAACCCGTTTTTTTCTGGTTTTTTGGAAAAAAATGGAAATTTTCAGAAAAATTTGACTTGGCATAAAATTATCACAACTAGCATAATAAAAATATAGTGCATCCAAACAATTATTACAAACAGAATTTACTTTTTTAATATTTATCTGTAATTGTAACAAATGGAGCAACAATCTCCTGAACTGTTTACTAGTTTATGTGGAACAGACAAACCTCCACAAAACAATTTTTAAAAATCCAGAAGTTCAATTCACATTTCTTCTCCACAGTATTAAATAAAAATAAAAAACTCATTCTCATAAAAAGAATTGAGGAGGGGGAAGTGTATAGAAGAGAGTGGGACTAGGTTTCAGTGAATGGGCACAAAATTTAATCAATCAATTTCTGAGCTGTAATGATCAGTGTCAGTTTCAGTCTTGGCTTCTGCAGCTACTCTGTGTCTGTCATTATCACAGTTATTATGGACTTCTAAAAACTGAAGGTTTGTGCGGATTGAAAAGAGCTTCTCTACTCTTTCACAGCTCAGTTTATTTCTTGATTTAGTGTGTTGCCAAACATAGACCAGATTCTTTCATATGCTGCAGAAGATGGAAGAATCTGAAGAAGGTGAGAAGCAAGAGGACTCAGAGGCTGTGCAAAGACCTTGCCACCATGTTGCAGGAGGAATATGTTTGGCAGAATCCCAGCTTGCATTCCTGGACCAAATCCCTGAAGATGTTCTGTGTTCTGCAACATTTGAAAGTACCTTCCCAACATCAGGTCCTAAATGTGATGCTTGTTTTGTAATCCAGTCAAATGCAGTAACAGTGCTATCACTTCTGTTTCCACCTTTGAATCTTGGATCCAGTAGATTTGCAGCAGCATGAATTGGATGGCAACAAAATTCTTCCCTTTTTAAAATAAAATCTTTCACTTTACTTTCTTCTATAGTTGTAAGTGGAAATATACTGAGATTTTCAAAAATAGTTTTTATCTTGGTCATTAGATAGTGCACTTTTGTCAGAAATTCCTTATCTGATTCAGATGCAGTGATTGCTGCAGCAATTGGCTTTAGAATAGGGGTGTCAAACATAAGGCCCGGGGGCCAGATGTGGCCTGCAGAAACATTTTATTTGGCCTTCGGGCTCTCAGCTGCTGAGCAATGCTGAGGTGACACTGCTTGAAAGGGTGGCCCACATAATTGGGCTCTCCCATATCTTGAAATATGATCAAGATTTGTGTATTTTCTCTCCTGACATTAGCAGCTAATGAGTTCCTACATGAGAACAGGGTTTATTTCTGGTTTTGACATGTTTAATGACATCGCTTCCTATGTAATGACATCACCTCCAGCCCTCAGCAGGCATCATGAATGCTTTTCAGCCCTCTGTACATGAGTTTGACACCCCTGCTTTAGAATCTTCAGGGAATTTTGCAGCTGAACCCAGAGGACATCCTGATCAAGAACAGTGTTTCTCACACTCCTGGGTACTTTAAGATCTTCAGCTATTACTGTTTCTTGAAGAGCTTCTTTGTTTTTTAGTAAACAACTAAATCTCCACTCCACTAGAGTGAAGATCACCACTCCAGCCCGCTGAGTTTTACTACAGAGCTTCAGTGTCACTATTAATTCTTTGCATTTCTTCTACTTGCTTCTTCTTGAAAGCTGCAGCTACAATATGAGTACCTTTTACATGTTTTATAACTTCTTTTGCTCTTCTATAGATCATTTGAAGGGTGTCCAGTTTCATAATATCATTAAGAAGCAAGTTTAGCCCATGAGATGCACATCCTATTGCAGTAATATGTGGCTACTTCTCCATTATGATCTCCCACGCTGCTTTCATATTGCTGGCATTGTCAGTCAGCAAAGCAAATACCTTACCACTCCCAATTTTCTGTAGGACTTCACATATTTTACAGCTGATATACTCTGCAGTATGTCTGTTCTCTCCTGTTTCAATGCTTTTGTAAAAAACTGGTTGAGGCATTGTTATAACAAAATTTAGAATTCCTTCTCTCACACTTATCCATCCATCTGCAAGTAGTACAAGGCACAGTGATTCATTATTTTTTCCTTGCACAGATTCCATTACACATTCCTATGCCAACTGCAAAAGAGGCTTGCTCAAAGAATGTCTTCTGGGCAAATGGTTTGATGGTCTTAGTAGTTTCAAAGCTTCCTGCCAGTACGTATTTTCAGTTATTGAAAATGGTGTTCCAGAAGAATATATTGCTCTTGCAAGAGCTTGATCAAAAAGAGTGCCAACACTATACATCACTGCAAACTGGCACACCTGACTAGGAGGATGTAGCACATGACCCTATCAGAGGAAGCACAGCATGGATCAATCATTGGGCTAGCATGGGACACAGGGTGTTTACTGTGTGCTCTCCCACCTTGTCACAGTCACATGCACCTCAGCTTTGCTTCATTGCTGGCATGGCTGTTGCTCTGTCCCCCTGCAGCTGACAGGCTCACTGCTGTATATGAGGGCAGAAGAAAATAGGAGGCTCATGACCGGAGAGGAGAGCTTCTCCAGAACTCAAGGACTCATGGAGTTTGGATGCTGTTGTGCCATTGCATGTTATTCAGCAGATGCCAATGTGGTCCTGCTACACCAGTTCACTGTCTAGCATGGAATTTGCAAAGCCATAGGGCTGCTGGAACACCAATTGAAAGAGTATTTAAAAAAAAAATCAGTGGAAACTCAAAACTCTGCTGGCCTTACACTATGTAAGTTTGGTCATCTTTCAGGTCTTACAGAACCTTTGTTGAGCTTGCTGCAACAAACGTGCAGCTCAGTTCTAGCACCTCTTTGCTCCAAAGTAAATTCCACTTGGAATTTGCTCCAAAGTAAATTCCATAGTTAAGCAGGGGTTGCTACTTAAAAGTTACAATCCTGTGTATACCCTACTAAGAGTACGTAACATTAAAGACAGTGGGACTTTTAAATAAACACGCACAGCATTGCACTGCCAGTGGGATTTACTTCTGAGTAGTAATCATACGCATGCATGAGATGGGACTGCAAATGGCTCACCCTCTGTGTTTCTGAGAGCCCAATCCTATGCCTGTCTACTCAGAAGTAAGTCCCATTACAGTCGATGGGACGTACTCCCAGGAAAGTGTGGCTAAGGATCGCAGCCTCAGAAATAAACAAGCACATGTTCCTTGCGCTTGGAAGCACTCCTGGTGCAGGTCACTCCCTCCTCCCTAAGCAGGGGAGCAGCCAGCAAGAGTGGGAGGCATGGGCGCAGGAGCTTCCGCTGGCGAGGGGAAGGTCCAGAGACCGGCCAGTTCCCGCCAAGGGAGCCTCCTTCTCACGTGGCGCTGCTGTCAGCGCTTCCCCGTCATCATCTTGACTGGATACTTTCAGCGTTCTAAAAGTCCGACTAATCGACCGCCGAGCCGCAGGGGGCGTCGACCCGACTGGGAAGGTTTGGGTCGATTTGTCTGCGCGCGGCTCGAGGGCTGGCTGTGTAGCCATCCGACTAGTTCTCTTGGCGCCGCCGCTGCCGCCTTCTCCCTCCCCCCACTAGCCCCTCCGAGGCTTCGCGCGGACCTTGCCCTGCAGCGGGCGGCTATGGCGGAGGCTACGGAGAAGCTGTACCGGGCCGAGTACGCCAAGAGCGGCCGGGCTTCGTGCAAGAAATGCGGGGACAACATCGCCAAGGACTCGCTGCGCCTGGCCATCATGGTGCAGGTACCGCACGCGGGGCGCCGCGCTGCCTCTCCACACCCACTCGGGGGCTCCAGGGCGGGCGTGCCACGTTGCCTGCAGCGGCGGCTTTGTGGCTGGGCTCCCTGCAGCCTCCCCGGCTCTGCAGCCTTTGTGTCTGGCAGCCCCCGCCCTGCCCCGTCCCCGATCCGATCCCCGGCCAGCCCATGTGCCGCATGCGGGGGGAGGCGGCTGCGGAGCCGCCCTCTTCGGGCACGCTTCTCTCTTTGTGGAGGCTGGGAGTTTCCCCCTTCGCCAGGCTGCCTGGGCGCCTCCTGGGGCTGCGATGCGCAAGAGCAGCAGGCAGGCAGTCCGAGCCCAAGTCTTAGGCATGTCTTCTCAGAAGTAAGTCCCATTACAGTCAATGGAGCTTACTCCCAGGAAAGTGTAGCTAGGATTGCAACCTTAAAGCCCAATCCTATGCATGTCTACTCAGAAGTAAGTCTCATAACCAATGGATCGTACTCCCAGGTAAGTGTGACTAGGCTTGCAGGCATCGACACACCCTCTGCTTTCTCCAGATGGTTGGGCATGGTTTTTTTTTGGGGGGGGGGGGGGCTTTGGCTGCTACTGTATTCCCTGCAGTGGCATGTGGCTGTTCTCCAAGTGAACAATCATGCCCCTCCTTCCAACATCTTACATGGCTTCTTGACAATCTGAAGGCTTTACTTATTAGGCATTAAATCCAGAGCCTGCAAGCTACCTATGCGCATTTACTTGGGAATAAGTGTCTCTGAACCCGGTACAGTTTACTTCAGAAGAAGTCTTGGAATCAAGGTGCACATTTCATTTGTGCTTTGCTGGTTGTGCCATCATATTTTCCAGACTGCGCTTGGCAGCTGTGAGGTCTGAAAACAATTGGTGTATTTATGCCCAGCCCATCTAGCCCTAGGTCATGTTTTCTTGTCAGTTTCACCACAGTCAGCTTTGGCTCACTTTCTGACTGCAGAACTTTGAGGAGCCTGTGGTGTTATGTTTTAACAATTTTTTTTGGTGTCTTTATTAGCTAAAAGTTTAGTTTATTGGTTTGTTTAGACCAGATCAAATCAGTGGAATTCTAGGTCTGCCTGAAACACAACAGTAAGAATAACATTATTAATATATTACTGTTGGCAAACAAAGTGGTACACCATATTAACTTCTGTAATGGTGAAACACCAGTGGTAATAGAGTGATGACAGCCAACCAGTGTGGTGCAGTGGTTATAGAGTGTTGCACTTGGACCTGGTTTCAAATCCCTCATTCCTGCTAGGCCTTGAGGATGATTTTGGGCCAGTCATTCTCTCTGTCCTAGCCTAACCCACTTCACAGGGTTGTTGTGAGGATATAAACAGGGGAAGGAGCCACATCCATGATCCTGGGCTGAGGAAGGGAGGAATGTAAACATGAAAAACAAATGGCTTAAGAGATATAACAATCATGGTTTGGGAGTAGGCACTGGTTTTGGGAATGATCTCCTTGCCCCACAATACTGAATAGTATTGCTCTAGGCCAGTGTTTCTCAACCAGTGATATGGGTACCAGTGATACTTGAGATGGTGTCTGGTGGCACTCTACCCAATGGTGCTTGAGGTATCTGGTGATACTTATGGGACCCCTGAATACCTGCTGTCTGGCAGCAAGAGCAGGAATACAATGCAACATAGGAGGCTTGGCTTAGTGGGCAGAGCTCCAAAGCATGCTTTTCTGTGCTCGAAAAAGCCCTCCCATCCACCCTGAGCTTCTTACTGGAGTTTGTCACTTCGCAAACTTATGGCCTCCCAACCCAGAAATAACTGGTGACTCCACCAACAAATACAGCAGACTGTGTGGTCATCTTGCTTCCTGGGTACTTGTGATCTGCCCCACTTATCTTGCTTACACTTCTTCCTAAACCCCAAGAGAAGCTAGCTAGACCATGAGGAAAGAAAGAGATAAGTTCCCTGGAGTTATAGGGAAAGATACTGTAGGGAGAAGTTATTGGCTTCTTGGGCAAAAAGATGCAAACAGGAGATGTTCTCCACCTCATTTTCTCAAACTCTGACCTATTTGTTCATTGATTTTGTTTCTTCCTGAGAGTATTTGTGGGAGTTTTGTTAGTTGCTGTGTCAGGTGTCAGGTGTTGGATATGTGTGTGTTCAAATCTGGGTCTAAGTAATTTATTTCAGAAATTGGTAGAAGAAAGTAATTTTGCATTTAAACGTCATGTGTGAAACACATGCTGCAACTTGTTGGCTGTATATTTAAGGGGGAAGCTTGACTTCCAACTTGTTCGTTAATGCAGTGATAATGGAAAATTTGTACTGAGTTGATAGGGCTATTATTATGAGTTAAAAGATGTTATAGGATGTGAATTTTCATTGAATCCTTCACTTTGAGATAGTAAAAGGATTCAACTTGCATTGGGAAGAGGCAATGCAAAGTAAAAACCCATATTTAGTGACTGTGTAACTTTGGATAGCACAGAATTTGAAACAGGAAGCTGCTTCAGTTATTGGCTACTGGAAAGAAGAATGTGGCAAAAGGTATTTATATATTAATGCCTTTTGCCACATTCTTCTTTCTAGTAGCCAAAGCAGCTCCCTGTTTGGGCTTAAAAGAAACTTGAAAGAACATCTGGGATAGAGTTAATGCAGTACTTTTCAAACTGGGGCGTCACGACACCCCAGCCCAAGGGCCCTGGCCTCTGTCCCCCTTAAGGGGTGGGGCAGGGGGGAGGCAGTGAAGGGAGCTGCAGGGAGTGGGATGTACTTACCAGTCCCTGCAGCAGCGTCCTGGGGTTCAGGGAGTCCTGTGTGACCCTCCGCAGGGCTCCCCAACCTTCTAAAAGTGAAAGCGCAGTGATCGCGCTCCACTTCTGATTTTGCAGAGGCTGAGCGCAATTGCTGCACTTTCACTTTTAGCAGGCTGGGGAGCCCTGCAGACGGTTGTGTAGGGCTGCCTGCACCCCCAGGATGCTGCTGCAGGGACTGGTGAGTACATCCCAGTTCCTGCAGCTTCCTTAGCAACATGATCCTGGGCATTGTGTTGCTGCTTCCCCCCGCCCCCGCAAGAACTTAAAGGCTCTCAAACTCTCCCTCAGAGTTTCAGAACCTCTGAGTTAATGCAACAAGAAAGATTTTTGGAGTTTGACACATGTAACTTTGACTTGTTCCAATCTTGTTCCAATGATTGCTTGTTCCAATCTGAATCTTAGAGATGTCTCTATAGCAGTGCTTCCCAAACTCCTTCAAGGGAGTTGGGAGCACTATAAGTTGTTGCGGGGGAGGGGGGAAGGAAGCAAAGAGATCTCCAGGATCTTGCTGCTGCCGCCGGGGATGGGAGGGGGACTTTTTACTTACCTGTAGCCAGTGCTACTGTCCTGGGGGGTCTGGGGAGCCCTCTACAGGGCTCCCCATACCTGCAAAAGTCTTTAAAAGAGAGAAAAGGGGCAGCGCCCTTTCCCCCCCTGTTTTTAGACTTTTGCAGGCATGGGTAAGCAGGCCTTTATTTCTGGAGGAAAAATCCGTTACGGGGTACAAGCCATTATGTGTATGCGCAACCTCCTGATTTTAGAAATGGGTTATGTCAGAATGCCAGATGCAAGGGAGGGCACCAGGATGCAGGTCTCTTGTTATCTGGTGTGTTCCTTGGGGCATTTGGTGGGCCACTGTAAGATACAGGAAGCTGGACTAGATGGGCCTATGGCCTGATCCAGTGGGGCTGTTCTTATGTTATGTTCTTATGGGTAGCCCTGTGGAGGGCTCCCTAGGACTACAGCACTGGCTGCAGGATCAGGGACAAATGGTTCTGGCTAGTGGATTGCGACCCACCAGTTTGGAAACCACTGCTCTAGAATTCCATTCAGTGTTCCAAATGGGGAAAGCTAGAACTTTGTCTTTTTGCTAGATGGAGAGAGATCTCTTGATCTGTTATTTATATACGTTTAAGCAAGAGTGTTCACAGAGCAGTTTACATAGCTGAATGAATGAATGGCTTCCCTTTCCCCGAAAGAGCTCACCATCTAACAAAGAAGTGCCACCAAAACCACTGGGGGAAAGTTATGCTGGGGTGAATAGGGACAATTGCTCTCCCTCTGCAAAATATAAGAAAATGACTGCCACTTTAAAAGTGGCTCTTCACATGTATTCTTTGGTCTATTAAGCATCACCTCAGTACGTTTGTGTCTAAGACGCTTATTTTTAGTGACCTAAATCTTTTGTTACCTGCAGCAGTGTGTGGGCAAATAGAACCTCTTTTTAGCACCAAGGTTATATTTTTTCACAGAAGCCTGAGTCATTGCCATTGCAAGTGTCTCTTCACACCTTTCTCTGTTCATTTGTATGTAGAACTTTTCTGGCTGAAGAAAATCTGACAGGCAAATTAGCTAAATCAGTTTCACAACAGCTTAAGATATGATTTTGTGACTTCTAAACGTGGAAGGTTAAGGTGAGAGAAAAATGCATAGCTGCTGCTCAGAGCCCTCTTTCCCAGACAGCTTGTAAATGTATGGCAAAAAAAAAAATCCTGGCTAATGGATGATGAGCTCATGTTTCAGGTCTCATACCAATTTCTGAGAATGATTCTTGGCAAAGCATCTGGTCTGTGAAAAATTGATTTAGGCCATCTAGAATTGCAATCCTGTGCATTCTTTCTTTGGGCTTAAGCACCACTGAATCCAGTGGAATGTACTTTTGAGTACATATGCGTAAGATGGCCCTTTTCATGTTATAAATATCAAAACCAGCATCTCGAATTGTTCTTTGAAGCAAACTGCCAATCAATTAAAAAAAATTACCATCCAAATAGTGCTTTGGGTCATTGATTTTCTCTCTGTGTTCTATAAAACCCTACAAAGTTGCTTGAAAGTTTATCAAGATGTTATCTGTGAGAAGATTAAGGAAGGATGCATGTGCTTCCTTGAAAGAAGACTTATCTGGCACTGCTTGTCTTCTCTTTCCAAATGCGAATGCAAAGCAGTATTGTAGCCTTTGCTGGCCATTGGCGATGCGGTGATCGTGATGGTGATGCAGTTCATGGTGATGCAGTGCCCCCTAAGAATCCTGCATACACTTTCAAGCATGCCCCAGAGTGCTCTGCAATGCGCAGGGGTTCCATACCACACATGATCAGACCAATGGTATGTGGGAAGTATTTCTTGAAGGTTTAAAGTTTGAGAAACACTGCTGTAGTAAACACTAGGCAAGCCTATAACAGTACCAATGAGTTGACACAGGATTGACAAGCATTTCAGAATTCCTTGTCATAATAATTAGGCTTATAATTAGAAGTATATTGTTGCGTTTGGTGAACAACGTATGATTTCATTGTGCATTTTTTTCCTCTTAAGTTTTTGGTTTTCATTAAGAGCTTTTTTTTGTATCATGCATACTTAATGCTTCTAGATCAGTGGTTCTCACACATTCAGCACCAGGACCCACTTTTTAGAATGAGAATCTGTCAGGACCCACCAGAAGTGATGTCATGACCAGAAGTTACATCATCAAGCAGGGTAATTTTTAATAATCCTGGGCTGCAATCCTACCCTCACCAACCCAGAAGTAAGTCCCATTGACTATCATTGTTAAAAACATCTTCACAGTAGTCTGTTAAACATAATGACCTGTGACATTTCCCTAAATGCAGCCACATACCATGGTAGCATGAAGTCTAATATATTCAAAATGAAATATTGAAATGAATGGGGACCCACCTGAAATTGGTTCGCGACCCACCTAGTGGGTCCTGACCCACAGTTTGAGAAACACTGTTCTAGATAATAGTTCCATTTGGTAGGTTACTATCAGCATCACCTACTTGATTGTTGTTGTTTTTTGTCTTTTTATTATAGCTTGTATAACTTTGGGGGGGAATAGTAGGTGAGAAATTATCAGTGCAATTTCAAAAGCTAAATTTCGCATATTAGTTTTATTAGGCATCCACAGATCAACGTGTTGACTCACCAGAGGCTAGTTCCACCAGCACTCTGTCAAGTAGCACACAAAGAGATCCAACTGCAGTTCTCTGTCAAATGAAATGGTTGTGAAAATATGTGATAATTGAAGAAGATTCTAATGTCTTGAGCTAGGACAAATTTAGCCTTTCCAATCAGTCCTTGGAAGTTAGTTTGCCTAAAAATAGCAAAAGAACAAAGTCTTTCCCAATTGTACAGTGCTTTCCAGTCTTGTTGCCAGAAAGCTATTTGCACTAATCTGCACTGCCACAGTTGAGCCCTTTGGCTCACATTGTATCCAGTGCAGGTAAGGAGCAAGTTGGAGGTCTCCTTAGGGTAAATGGTTGGCAACCTTCAGTCTCGGAAGACTATGGTATAGGCCTCTAGCACCCGGTATTCCCTGACAGTCTCCCATCCAAGTACTAACCAGGCCTGACCCTGCTTAGCTTCCAAGATCAGACAAGATCAGGGATGTGCAGGGTAACAGTTCCTTAGGGTAAGGGGATATTTTTTTCCCTTTACCCCGAGTAACATTCCAGCCTGCCCAATGGGGCTGTTTGGTTCTGTGCAAACTAAATCACTGGTGCAAGTCAGAGCAGCCCTGTTAGGGTGTTCAGGTCCAGGAGGAAGGATTGGATAAGGTGGAGGCCTCCTCCGTCAATCTGCTTGATCTGCCCTCCCTGAACCCCAAAACTCCCCTCCTCAAACACCCCTCTGTTGTAGCCTCCCCAAGCCCCTGTACTGCTTGGCACTTTCCTTATCTCCACCAGTCACCACTCCTTTGGATGCAACGTTAGCAGGCCGGCACAAGCCTTTCCATTAGTGCTGCCTTCACTAGAGTAGGTGCAAACTTGCTTTATGGCACGTTTGTGACACTCTAGGTTGGCACAGCAGCCACTCCACTGGTGGAGCCATTGCTTAGGATTGTGCTGCACATTAGTGAGGGCTTATAAGCAGGGGTACATACAGGCTGTAATTTGGAGGTACAGCATCTTCTTTGCATTTAGAAGACCCGAGTTTCATCCCCAACATCTTCAGGTAGGGCTGTGAAAGATATCTGTCTAAATCCTTGGAGAGCCACTGCAGTCAGTGTAGGGTCTGCTGAGCAGTATGCACAAATGAACTGACTTTGCCTGAGGTACTTTGACTTGTTAATGCCTAGACTAATTAGCTTTCATAAGTCATGGGGTGGGAGGGGGAAGCTGGTTTCCACCTCCTGGAACAGTTTAAAGCCAAGATGTTAGTGAAAATCTCTCTGATGACCCTACCAAGCCTGAATAACTTACATGAGAAACATTCTCTCTCTCTCTCTCCCCCCCCCCCCATCCCTAGCATTTGTGACATGGCTGTGTTTGAAATTTTTTGTCTGTTTGACACTTGACCCATGGTAGCAAGTGAGCTAGTTCAGAATGTGCCATGGAGGTGAAAGGGCAAGGTAAAAATTTTGCAAGAAGATTTGTGAGAGGAGAAGTTACAGGCTTGAATGCAACCAGGTCAGATTTTTCAGTTGTAAATAAATGGAGCTGTTTTATCTGAGAGAGGGAATACTTCATTGTTGTCTTTATCTAGATTTTTCAGTGTATTTGTTTTTACTGTTAGTAGTGGCAGCAAAGAAAAAAATTACTTTTCGAGCAGGAAATGTAAGAGGGCTCACCTTTATTTTATGCAAGAATTCTCCAGACTCTGCAAGTTTGTACCTGGCTGACTGGGAGGGGGTGGTGGGTTGTGTGTGTGTGTTGTTAGAGCAGGATGTGAAAGAGCCTGTGGGTGGGAAATGATGTTGTGGGTAGGCTTCAACTTCCACAATAGTTAACTCGGTAAGAATGGCTGACTTCACACCAAGAGTGACTTCATGACTGTGCTACTTCATGCAGCCATGCTGGTTGCAATCTTGTCTTCAGTACGAAAACATGAGTTATTCAGGAGCTCTCTCAATTACTGTTGCTTTAATCTGCACTCCAATGTACACAAATGTACACCAGTTTCTGTCACTTAGGATCCTAACCCCACTCTCAAGCAGCCTGGCCTGGCCTGACACTGGGCTGCTCAGACTTAGCTGGTGCATAGCCCCATTGCGGTGACTGGGGCAGTGCTCGGGGTAATGGGAAAAAATATCCTCTTGCCCTGAGTTGCACCACAGCCTACTCTAACCCTGTGCTGGATACAGTGCAGGCCAGTTGACCTGTCTGTTCCAGCACAGGTTAGAATTGGGCTGTAAATTACATTTTGGTGTAGGTAAATGGTAATTATAGCTATTTTATGAAAAGTAGTTCAAATGTAGTTAAACTAGTAGTTTTAGCTAGTAACAGTCATAATTACTTGTCATTCTACTAAAAAACTCCATAAAACTACCAGTAGAAATATAAAATCAGTCACTAAGAAGAGTACAGCAATGTCCACAATTATAAGATGATCCTATGGAAAAAGTTAAAATGGCCTTTTATTTTATTGATCTATTTATTTTATCTAGCAATGCATATCCTGCCTTTTGGCTCTAAAAGTTTCTGAATAAGTCAAGTTAGCAGTACAGGTGTGCACCACTTAATATGTTCTCCTATCCCTGTTGTTATGCGATTAGGTCATTAAGTGAACAATAAGTCCAATTTATTTCCTTTGTTGTGTGAACAGACACTCCCTGCCAGACATTAGCTGTCTGCACAGGCTACTGGAGATAATTGCCTCTTCTTTGCATTAAGAGCCTCTCTGCTTTGTTAACAGACACTTTGCTGCAGGCTATGGGAGACATGATTGTCTCATTAAGAGCATCCTTATTGTGCTTTGACCACCGTCATATATGTGATCCATTGTTAAGCGAACCATTAAGTGGCGCATACCTGTATATCAGATGTGATCAGAATGCACTGAAGGTGGTAGTGGAGTTAAATTATCCCTCTCTCCAAAAATGAGATGGAAGGATTGCAATTGGTTATGCATTTGTTGGTGTGCACCTGTGCCTAATAGAGATGCTGCAGCCTGGATCTAGTGTTGGTTATGGAACGCTCAGGTTGGTGAGTGCGTGAAGCACTCTTTGGTCACAAAACTCTTTCTTCAGCAGAGTCAAGTCATATGTTCAGCTGCAAGTTATCAAGTCCTTAGCAACTGAGCATTAAGTTATACAATGGGGGGTGTGCGAGCACGCATGCACAGGCATTAATTTAGTTTTATGTGAATACAGCTGTGATAGTAAACCCTATGAACTGGAGACCTGAGATTCACAGGACTGGTTAAGTAGTAACTTGCATTGCTGAAATCATTAAACAACTAGGTTTGCAATCCTTATGCACGCTTACCTGGGAGTAAGCCCCACTGAATATAATAATTCTGGGTAAACATGCAAGGCTTGCGCTGTAGGTTTCCTTGCACCTTGCATATATGACACATTGACCCATCCAAGTGTTATTAGTGTTGCTGTCCTTACACTGTTCCCTCTTCTGACCATTCCTTTCTTCTTAGTCCCCCATGTTTGATGGCAAAGTACCCCATTGGCACCACTTCCCTTGCTTCTGGAAGCGAGCTCGACTGGTATCCCACACTGATTTGGATGGCTTCTCAGAACTCCGTTGGGAAGATCAGGAGAAAATTAAAAAAACCATAGAAACTGGTGGTGCTGGAACTGGTAAGCTAATCAGTATTGACAGTCAGAGAGATGACACCTGGTGTGTGAGCCTAGACACTGGGGCTAGTTTGTGTACAAAAGCTGATTGGTTCTGTGATAAGAGGTGACTTAAAGTTACAGGAGAAGCTGGAGGCCTCCAAAAAGCATTGACTGAAGGTAAAGCACCTCAGAGAGGGTCATAATGCAGTGGTCCCCAAACCTACAGCCTACTAATGATATAGACCCACCTCCATGGGTACATCCATTAATATCAACACAACTGGCTTCCATTGTCCCTAAGATCTCCACATCCCTGTTGATAATGGAGCTTGTCCCTCTTTCTAGCCTTTATATCTGGTGGGCTTCTCTGGCTTGTGTGGAGAAAGTGCCACATCCAATTCATTAACATATTTGTTCAATTTGTGAAGCCAGTGGCATTATAATTTCATGTGGCCGCCCTTCCCTTTCTCTCTCGCCCCCCTCACCTACCATCACTCACTATCTCCCTCCTGCTGTGGATGAAGCAACTTTTGGACTGAGACACTCAGAGAGAGAAAGAGAAAGCCAGCAAGTAACAATACCACTGAAAATTATTTTTCTCCAGTAGGAAAATAGGAGAATTGACCAATAGGAAAAGTTTTGTGCAAAATGTGTATATATTATTTTCTACAGTTGACCTGCTCTGGTCTATCACCGGAGCAGGATTTAGTGATATGAGCCTGGCAGCTGAAAGTTTGGGGATCCTTGGCGTCTTACACTGTGTGTTATCTCAAACGTATACAGAATCACTGCACTATGTGTCCTGGTATTAGCACGAAGACATGCCACACATAAAAATTGGCCCACCCTGTAGCTGCCCCAGAGATTTGCTAGTTTTCAATCTGGAGCTTGATTGCTGGTGTCACCTGGGGCTGACTTTGTAACCAGACATTCTGGAAAATGGACATTTAGTCAGTGGTTTACTAGTTTTTACTAGGCTCCCCTCTCTCAGACCTGTTCATTTAATTTAGCAAATTGGGATGACAAACCTGGTACATTCTTTTGTGGTCAAAGATTGGAGATTAACTTTTAAAAACTAATGCCTGATTTTGGGAACTTACCTAATAAAATCTGGTTTATATGCATGGTGTACCACCTGACAGCCCATTCCTAACTAACTTTCCTGCCCCTATGCAGCTGTGCCGTAGGGCACACACTGCATCCTGCGTTGGTAGGGCTGTCTTGGAGGGCTCCTCAAGGTAAAGGATCGCTGTTTTCTTTACCTTAGGGCTGCATTGAAGCTATATTAGAGCTGGAAAGTTTGTTAGGACTGGACTGTCATTCTCCTTTGCACTGTCCAAGGCTGGGTGTTAAATTATAACTTTCAACTTTTGGAAAGGAAAAGTGTCTTCTTTTTTTTTCCAGGTAAAGGTGGTGATCAAGAGGTTGGTGGCAAAGCTGAGAAGAGTTTAAATGATTTTGCAGCAGAATATGCAAAGTCCAACAGAAGTACCTGCAAAGGCTGTGAACAGAAGATAGAAAAGGTAAACAGATGCCATTGTAGGATGTGTGCTTAGTGTAAACAGCCCAGTCCTCAGCTGCACTGGCACAGCCAGGCTACATGGTTTGCACTGCATTCAGTGCAGCTCAGGAGGCAGTTGGGGATATATTTCCCCTTACTCCATGTAAGACCCCAGCCACCCCTATAAGGCTTCTCAGATCAATTATGTAGCTAGTGGGCCACTTGGCTGAGGAAGGGGCTTGGACTGGAGCCACTGCCGCCAATCCAACCCCCCCTCCTGGGCCCAATCCTACTGCCCTCCTCCTGCCAAGAAACAGTCCTGCCCAGACCCCTCCCTATCTACAAAATGCCTTCCCACCACCCTCCACTGTGCCTTTGTCCATGTACAAAGTCTCCTATGTTCTGTATCTTTTTACAGTGATCTCTGTGGAGAAATTCCTGATTTTCATATGGCCACATAGTGTGGAGGAATTTCAACTGTATCTCCCCATTCAAACCCACCTTTGCATCCACTTCTGTCTGATACCGGTCTAATGGACTTTAGGTGTGAGCCGTTGGTGGTCACACTAAATGCAAAGTAGGAATTAGTATAAAAAAGATTAAAATATTCCTAAAACACCAGTGATATCTGAAGGTTAATGTGCCTTTTGCTTGTGAGAAAAGTAGCAATTGTCCCTGGGCAAGCAAGTAATTAGCAAGTTACTCCTGCTTCTCCTTCTCCAGCTACCTTTGCAGTTGGCGGAAATGAGTAGTAAAGGCTTTAAAAGCAAAACCTTTACTACTCAGTTCCGCTGACTGCAACAGGTCTCGTAGAATTATTCTACTGCTCTAAGTTGCAGGTGGGGGTTGCATATTTGATACTTCCATATGAAAGAAACCTTCCCTGTGGAAGAAAACTAACTTTCACCATACCCTTTCCCCTGACATACTATTTTGCTATATGCAGGGAGGATTTTTGTGTGTGGAAGCACAGAGGAAATCACCTGTGGCTGTAGCGCACAGAGGCAGTGTAGCAGGCTGTAGAGCACAGAGGGAGTCCATGTGTCTGTGCTGCAGATACTGATTTCTGCCATATTTCATCAGCACCTTAGTTTCCTTTGTGAGATAAGCTGTTTCCCCAGTTGTGTTAAGCTCTGGTTAAGCAAATATTTTTCGTTTTGATCTGCCTCCACTTGACATGACTTTGTGAAATTGCAGAACTTGCACGCTTGGACTTGAACAATTTGTTAGGGGTGATGGAGCAGAGCAGGAGAAGTGTGGAGGAGAGGTAACTGGTGGACCACATTGTCTCCATCTGGTGCTCAAGTCTAACCCAACGCTCTCCTCTTCTTCATACTTTTCTTCTGGTCTTCCCCCTTCTTCTTTTTCCAATTCAGGAAGTGGAAGAAGGAGTAGCGGAGGTAATTGGATTGGCAGAGGTGGGAACCCCACCACCAGTCTGTTGCACGAGGCAGCCACTAGTTGACCTTATGGATAGACTAGCCCTGCCATTAACTTTAAGCAGCAAATTTTTTTACAGTGGATCAATCCTTTCAGAAATAATGCAGAAAACTGTACTCTCTCCCCCCCCCTCCTTCCTTCTCAGGGCCAGATTAGAATTTCAAAGAAAATGGTGCATCCTGAAAAGCCCCAGCTGGGTATGATAGACAACTGGTATCACTTAACCTGTTTTGTCAGCCGCAGAGCAGATCTGGGTTTTCTCGCTACCTTTAGTGCCTCCCAACTCCTAGGCTTTGGGCTCCTGAGTGCTGAAGATAAAGAGACTCTGAAGAAGCAGCTGCCTGCTACCAAGAATGAAGGGTATTTTATTTTTTTATAATTCATCCCATCTCTCCTCCAAGGAACTCAGGGTGGTACGCCATAGCTCAGGCAGGTGTGGGCCAGCCTGTTCTAAAGTACTGATGCTAGAAACTAAAAACAGAAGTCCCTGTATCTATTTTCTTCCTAGCCAGAGGAAAGATTTCCAAGAAATTATCAGAGCTTTTAGTCAGGAGGCAGGCCAATGGTTTCAGTAGGGTAAGGCCATGCAGCTTGTGAAGACTCAAACTGCACTGAAAGACAAGTTGCTTAGACTGAGGAGCTCGTGCTGTGACTTGATTGGCTCCTTGGGTTACCTGATCCTGATGCCTGGCCATCTGTGGTGTGGGTTCTACAGAGCAACAGAGATCAGGTGGGCACTTCCCCTTCTCCCAGTAGTTCAAGGATGGGATTCATGGGTAACATGTTATGTTCTCCACATACATACAGTCTTGAGGACAGTTAGGGAGCATTGTATAAAGAAGGTTTTTTACTATCTCAGCTGGCCCTTGCTCTGCTACATATGAAATTTTGTAGGCCTTGATTGGCAGGGAGCCCTATGGAAATCCTCCCAACTAGGTTGACCCCAGCACTGGATATTGGTAACCACAGCAAGCAAGAACTGTGTTACTGTAGTCTCAGAGGGTTAACTTACTTGATGCTCTTGGGAGATCCATTTTACTAATTTTTATGTTGACCTTTCCCTGTCTCAGAGGGAAGCAAAATCTTTTAGGCACTTGTCACTGGGTACTCTTCATTTTGTGCCCAGGATACCAAGGCCCAGATCCTAACCAACTTTCCAGCACTGGCATAGCAGTGCCAATGGGACATGTGCTGCATCCTGCAGTTGGAGGGCACTCACGAAGGCCTCCTCAAAGTAAAAGACTGTTTGTTTCCTTACTTCGGAGCTGCATTGCCCTTATGTCAGTGCTGGAAAGTGGGTTAGGATTGCACCCTTAGTCTTTTTAAATCATGGCTCTTTAGTGTACGTAAACTTGACCAGAAAGGACTGAAAAGAACGAATATCAAACTGCACAAAAGAAGGAGAGAAATGTATGCACTTAGTATTCTTGTTTAATATTTGCTGAGACCTAAGCTTGGGTCAGTATTCCTGATGACACGCCTAAGTAACTCTGCTTAATGTATGTTTTTGTTCTCTTTCAGGAAGAGAAGAGGAGATGAGGTGGATACCAGTGTGGTCTCAAAAAAGAAACCCAAAAAGGAGAAAGAGAAGCAGTCCAAACAGGAGAAGCTGCTGAAGGTTTGTTGCCAATTCTATTCAGTCTCTTACAATTCCTTCATTGGGGAAATTCAAAGATCATGAGAGGTCTGCCTTCTTTTCCAACCTGAATATAGTTCACAATCAAAACATCTTTACAATAAATCGAATGGCCTTGTCAGGTGGGCATCCTATCACTCAGAAGCAGGTGTTTTTTAAATATAAGCAAAAATAAATCCTATCAAAAAGCTGCTGACCCAGGTCACTTCTCTATTGCCTTGATGCAAAAAGCTGACCTTTCCCACCTTGCCATTTCTCTTACCTTTCTTGTTTTTGTTGATAACCCAAGACTGGATTTTTGTAGGTAGGGACTGTACTGCAACACGCAGAAGGCTGGATGTTGCTCTCACTTCTTCAGGGTAGAATTAACTATTCATTGTCAATTAGCCACAATTCAGTGGAGAATTTCTGGATTCTGAGTCAGCATTAAAACTATTGACTTCCTTAATTGATGAAGAATTGGATGCAGTAGATCTACCAGGTGGATTCCAGTGATAAAAAATACACATTGAACACTTTAGCCTTATTCATCATGGCTCCTGCTACAGCTGTGATTTTCAGCCTTTTTTGTCTCACAGCACACTGACAAGGTACTAAAATTGTCAAGGCACACCATCAGTCTTTTGACAATTGACAAAGCATACTGTACTGCCAGCAGGGTGCTCACATCCCCCAGTGGCTCTACTAATAAATGATGTTCTGCCATACTCCCGCAACACACCTGCCATGCTGCCATTTGTGGCACATCAGTGTGCCATGGCACAGTGGTTGAAAATGGCTGTGCTAGAGGTACATTTATGGGGTTTTCTCTCTCTCTCTCTCTCTCTCTCTCTCTCTCTCTCTTAATAGTCTCATGTAAGTGAACTATGCCAGAAGTAGAATGACCCACCAAGCCAAACTCAACCTACCAAACCTGTTCTGTGCTCCACCTAGTGCATGATAAGCCTTGTATTTTTGTAAATTTACATTATCTGGAACCCATGTGACACTTGTTGTTCATGTAGGAAGTTTCAGAAAAGTAACTCCCCCCCCCCGCCCAGTATTGGAGCAGCTCCTTGTCAGCTCCACTGAGTATGTCATTTGTATTTGTATAGCGCTTAAGATCCTTCTAAAGTGTGTGTGTGTGTGTGTGTGTTAAACTCTAAATTAGTGTCTCAGCTCACAGCTGTCATGGAACACGAATCTTGGCTTTTAGCCACATGCACATGACAAACAGCCCCTGGAGAATATAATCCAATTTGAGGCAGAGCCAAAAGTTAAAGTGCTCTTCTGAATTATTTTCCCCCTCCCATGCTTCATTGGCTTCTTGCCCTGCAGTTAGCAGTTGTTCTTTCTCAGCAACTGTGAGAGCAAATTTTCTGCTGTGTGTGGGAGCTGCAATTGGGAGGAAAGTTGCCTCTAGAAAGAATTCACTTCCAAGCTAAATTCATGCCATAGAAAAATGGGTTTTCCTGTTTGCCCAGGCTCTGTAGATGGAATGTGGAATGCTCCATGGGTTTTTCTGCAGGCCCCTTCTTGGGGAAGAGCCCAGAAGATAGCTGGGTAAACCTTTACAAGGCATACCTCCTTGGCATCCCAGCATCATAAATAGAGAAAAGTTGTCATTTAAGTTATTTCTATTATCTCAGGACTGCTACTTATAATACTTTTTGTACAAATACTAGGATACAAATTAGACATATTGAACTATGAATGCCATATGCATTCAGACATCATTGCATTTTCCCACTAAAAGGTCCTTAAGCAGGTCTTTCTAATCGCTGTATTTTGAAGGAAAAACCAGTGGCTTATGCATGTGCTAATCATAGCTTGTATGACTGGGGGCACAATCCTAACCAGGTCTACTCACAAAAAACAAACAAAAAATCCTATTTTGTTCAATGGAGCTTACTCTCAGGAAAGTGTGGTTAGGATTGCAACCTGGGTGTGACTTGTATTTGAAGTTCTAACTATAAAGCATATTGTAAGAAGGGGCTGTCAGTGATTTTGTTGGTATTTATGTGCAGAGGACCCCCACATTACAATGGGTTCACTTTTCAGTCAGAGCACTTCACAATAGACTCTCTGTAATAAAACATGGTTCTCTATACAATAAGTTAGTCACTTTACAATGGGCTCACAATTACCACCAAAAGACCTCGTGAGTGATAAATCATTCAGCAATGTGAATGCAAGTGTTTGGTAGCATCTCATTCAACAGCACCATTTTTAACATCATGGCTGTGTGTGTTGAAGGAGGAATACAGCCTTGTAATTTGTGTTTTATAATTACAACATTGTGTAAACCGATCATGTCCTCTGAAGAGCGCAGCAGGAACCTTTTAAAGCACCTTTTATAGAGAGAGAAATAGTTTAGTTCTGTGGCAGAAACTTCAGTTTCTACGGTCTTGGAACAAATTTCCGGAAAAAAAATTACATTGAATTTGAATCCAATGGATTACTGCGTTCACGTTACAATATTTTTAGAATATAGTGATGTCTCCAGAACAGGTTACCATTGTAAAGTCGGTGAGGGGATCCACTGTACTGATGTAGTATCCAGATGTTATGTTGCCTTCCAAGCCTTACCTAAGGCATGATGGGCAGTAAACTTTGACCACTCAGGGTACCTCAAAGAATGTGGTGTGAAGTAGACAATAACCCCCACCACATTACTTTCTAGCCTCTTGTTTTTCATGCAGAAATGTCCACTGCTATGTTCAACAGTCATACATTCCAGTTAGTGTGGGTTTGAATGAATTTCAAGTAGTATACAAATCCTAAATAACACAAAGCTGCAGCTGTATCCGTACATGGCTTTGGGCATTTGTTTCAGCACAGGAGAAGCAGGATATAAATTTTTTAATAAATGTATTTGAGAAGCTCAAATTATCACTCCTCCAGTTCCCAGGGCATTGTCTGAGAGTTCATGCTTTTTTTTCTACTGTGCTGAAGCAGCAGCTCTAACTCTGGTTAGTACCTAAGTGGGAGACCACCTAAGAGTCCTCATGTACATTGCAGGGTGCAAATTGGATTCTGAGTAGCAGAGTGAGTGGGAAATTCCAGCAACAGATGGTTTGATGCAACACTGTTTTTAGGCAAGAAGAACAGCTACCTTCTTCGAAAGAGCTTCAAAATGCAATCTGTTTTGAAATCTAGTGCTGTAGTATTTTTAGTAGATTAATTAGATAAAAGCAAGGTGAGAAATGGGTTAAACCTTTAATTGGAGAAGAGCCCTGTTTATCAGTAACTGCATTCTTTTTCTTCTTACCTTGGAAGCTTATAACAAGAATCTTTTACTTATGCTTGTTATTGGAAGTTATAAAAATAATTGAATATACATCAGAATATGCAGATAGAAAGTTGATTAAGGTTGATATACAATAGGAGGAAAATGCATTTCTTAACAGCACACACATGCGTGTCTACTCAGATGTAGGCTCCATTGTGTACAATAGGACTTACTCAGGAAACATGTATAGGATTGCAGTCAAAGAGCCTGATCCCGTGGTCCGTGCTGCGTGGCGCGGACCACAGTTGCAAACATACCATAAGGCACGTTTGCGGGGCTTACCACTGGGCTCCTGCCGGCGCTGAGCCAGCACAGTCTCCGCGACCGCCAGGCTGCGGAACGGGAGATGGAGGCATGGTCGGGGGCATGGGGGAGTGGTTATGGGGAGGGGGGAGGCGTGGCCGTGGGGGAGGCATGTCGGGGGCGGGGGAGAGGCAGATCAGCGAAGCTGAGCTCTGCAGGATCCAAGGCGCTCAGGCAGGGCTGCTTGCCCTACACGAGCGCCTTCACTTTAGCGGCGACCAAACAGTAGCACGGGAGGCGCTGGATCCGGCGGGAGACCTTTGTGGAGCTGCCGGGTTCCGCAGCTCTGGGCAGCTCAGGATTCGGCTACCCATGTCCTTGTTTGTTTTGATTTTCCTGACCAGTTATTACTGCTCAAAGAATTGGTACTTGATCAGAGAACAATGTGGACACATAAACTTCATAGTCTGCCCTGAGCTAGGAGCTTTGATTTGTTTGAGATTCTCATGTGAAACCCCTATATCTGAGATTTTTAGGAGGAAAAAATGTGGAGGGATGGCACCAAAAATTGGAGAAGAATCGGAAAGGATTCTCAAAGGCACTCAGAGACCAGATTGTTGTAGTAATCTCAATTTATTTCAGGTTTGAAGCCTTCTTCAGAGGTCACTTGCCTTATGTAACTCTTTTGAAGTGATGCTTCTTGCTATATCCTTGAGTACATCTGTAAGACGGCACAAGAGTGTTGTCCTCAGACTGTTTTTGTAGCAGCAGTTGAGGGCTCTTCTGCTCCTGCTTTTTCTTTTTCCTTTGCTTGCAAACAGCACTGCGTTTGCTCATAATATGAAACTGTTTGTCCACCAGCTGAATTACATTCCTTGTGAATTGGCAGATGACATTTTATTGGATCAGTGATGTTCATAGGGTTCAATTGTGAAAAAGAGGCCTACAGTTAATTCCGGATCTTACTTGTCTGAGTAAGCAGTTGTATGATGGCCACTGCTATAAATTAGGACTTGCTCCATTAAGCAATACTGTTGTTTTTCTGAGGGTTGAAGATTCATACTTTAGTCTGATGGCTCTTCCCTAAGTTAACTCTTCTCCCTGATATCTAGTTTTCTGTGCAGAGGGAAATTTATAAGGAGAGCTATTCAGTCATGTGAGCTTCCACATGCTGTTGGGAATGATGGAGCCCAAGCAAGTGTTTTCTTACACCAGTAAGACCCCCCCCCCATGCCTCTGAAATAAGATGATCCTATTAATAATCTCTGTTCAGTAAGCGATGAGTAATATTCCCAACCTTGTTTCATGCCTCTTGTTTTTTTTCTGACATCATCATATTAATAATTGCATCTTACATAGCCAAAAGGTTAACAGTGTTAACAGGCTAATCTGAAAGCAGGAATATTGCTTATCATATCTGTCACACTTTCCGTTCTTAAATGGTTCCATTAAGAAATAAATCTCAACTATTTACTAGTGTTTCTTGTGCATCTTTTTAGATTGTGATCTCTTTTGGGACAGGGAACTATTTAATTATTTGATTTTCTCTGTAAACTGCTTTGTGAGCTTTTTGGTTGAAAAGCAGTATATGAATATTCTAATTAATGCTTTACATCTGCAGGAACAGACAGAGTTGATTTGGAACATCAAAGATGAGCTGAAGAAAGCTTGTTCCATCAATGGCCTAAAAGAGCTCCTGATAGCCAACAAACAGGAAGTTCCTTCTGGGGAATCTGCCGTGAGTTGGAGTCTGTTCTATTTTACGTTTGACTACCTGATCATTTCCTCTGAGTGTTAATGTATTCTGTAAATTGTTTGAGAGATACGATACTGTTTCGGGCCCTAGTTCTGGCTGAGGGCTGGAGGTTCTTTGGAATCTGAAGAAGAAGCAAGTCTAGTCCAAGACTGTCATAAAAGAGCTTTGTCCAAAATCTAAGAGCATCCATATACAGGAGCTTCTCCAGGCTTACAGTGTTCTTGGGTGACTTTCCAGGTGATGTGGTCTGCTGGCGTCCATCAACAAAGTCCAGGGCAAAGCAATGGCCAAAATACAGGGGCTTATACAGACTTGGGTATTTACTGCTGAAGTTGCACACTCAGAGCGCGAGTTGCACACTCAGAGCGCGAGTTGCACACTCAGAGCGCGAGTTGTACACTCAGTACACTCAGAGCGCGAGTTGTACACTCAGTTGTACTCAGTTGAACAAGTTGTACACTCAGAGCGCGATACCATAGTCTTTCGAGACTGAAGGTTGCCAACAGTGTACAATAAGGTGTGTTCCCTGTTGAGAGCTACTGTGTTCCCATGGGAGAAGAACAGTCGAGCAGGTGCAGCTAAGTTGATAAACATGGTGCATCTTATCTCATTCTCATAACACCAGACAGCTGCAGTTCAGGTCATTGTTTTGAGTCCCAGCTTCTCTGCTTCTTATGGGAACATTCCAGACAGTAAGCAGACAGTTCCCATAGGATAGAAGACACATAGAAGATGGCTGCCAGGCACAGAAGATGACTACCAGGCCTTGCACTGGCCGTTAATATAATGATATGAATATAACTGGAATGAAAGCCAACTCTAATACCCTCAAGCATAATGCTTACAAGTGGTACAATTGAATTTTGTTACACTGTTGCAGTTAAAGTATCCAGCCTCTATTAACCATGGTTGTAATGATGTAGGAAGTGGTTTTAAATGAGGGGAAAAAAACATAATGGTGAACAACATCTTTCTCAAGCAATTCATTCTGAATTTTTGTAATGATGGAAAGACTAGATCTAAAATGTTTTAATTAGAATGGCCAATAAATATGTTGGCATGTGTCAAATGATTGTGGAAAAGATGGGCACAAGAAATCTACTGAAGTTCCTATAATATTAAATTCATGATACAATTGAGAGAGGTTATGCTGCACCATACTGCTTGGTTCCTTTTCTGATTTTAGAGAAATTGAAAATGATCAAAAGCTCTTGTGTTTGCTAGTTTTCTGGACAATTGGAGGCTCAGTAGAGTGCCTGTTCCATTGCCAATTTCAAAATTATGTTAATCATGGTCATATGTTAAGAATTGTTATCTATTATAGATATACTTGAATCACACCTATAACATGTGAATCACCCTAGGTGCTGAAGATTCTCTAATCTTAAAAAATTCATCTTATGTTGCAGACACAATGATTGAATTTTGCATGCTTTTCCAGTCATGCCTACAGAATGGCTGTGTATGATTTCGGCCCTATTTTGGATTTTCACTTCCAATAAATTGGTACCCAAGACAGGTTTTTGAATGCAGTAACTTTCTATAAAAAAATAAAATAAAGGTACAATGCCGAAAGCTCTTCATTTCCTGTATCCTATGAGTTTCACTCCTAGAAAGATCATCTCATGCAGGTAAACTTGCTACAGAAAGAAATTCTAAGAACTTGGACATCTGTGAAACTGTAAACTTTTCTCATTCTATAGTGCAATTAATATTTCCACTTCTCTGCCATGACTCCTTCAACTTTTCATTATTTTAGATCTTGGACCGGGTTGCAGATGGGATGGCCTTCGGTGCTCTGTTACCCTGTGAAGAGTGCAAAGGACAATTTGTGTTCAAGGGTGATGCTTACTATTGCACTGGAGACATTACAGCTTGGACCAAATGTGTGGCCAAGACACAGACTCCCAATAGGAAAGACTGGATAATTTCAAAGGTTAGCATTGTAACTTGTAACAAGTAATAATAAACAAGCATTTATTATTAAAGTAGGGAATGGCCGCCTTGAGTCCCTTCGGGGAGAAAGGCGAGGTAAAAATAAAGTATAATAATAAAAATAAAGTATAAAAATTTCACCAAAAAAACCGAGCATATTTCAGAAGAAGGAAGGTTCAAACTCTTTCCCTCCCTGTTTCTTTTCTTTAATCTCTACCCTAGATCACCTTCTTGGTTCCAGTATTCTCGCACATCTAGCAACCCCAGTCCATCTTTTCTCTTCCCACTTCATCATTGTGATGAAACTGCATCAGGAGAAATGGGGCTGGCTCTGTCCTTTATTCCACCTACAGCAGTAGCCTTGATGGTTGGGAAGGCAAAGAGGCAAAGAATTATTCTCTCACTTTTCCATCCATCTGTGAAGGGGTTAATGCTGTTGGCAGAACAAAGGGTTGGACCACAACGGCTTTGATGTTTCTGGACTTGTCCAATCCCACCAAAACAGTTCACTCAGCATACTGGAGATGCAGGTGAGGAATGCTTTGCCTCCCACTGGCCCAGGAGTTTGTAAAGGAATTGTCAGGTAACATATACCTGTCAGAAGCTTTTCCTCCTTCCCAAAACTAGTTCCTAGATTTGAGGTCAAAGAGAGCATAAGGAATAAGTCTGTCTCTTTTTCAAAACTAGATCCCAGTTGTAGAAGTTGTAACGTGTTGTTCCGCAAGCTTCTTCCTAATTTCTGTATCTTAGACATACTGTACTTTGTGTGTAACAAAACACTGAGAACTGGTTTTTTTTAAATCTTAATTGGATTAATATCTGTAGTAGACCTGCAACCAATATTTTTTATTTTACCCGCCCTACTATCCATTGTAGCTACCCAATCAGCAGATGCAGTTCCCAACATATTATCTCTGAAGATAATATATTTGTGACACTTGTGCTTTCTCTCTTTGACGATCACTAGTCTTTCCTTCCCCTCAGTTTCTCAATTTTTCTCTGACACTCTCTTGTCGCTGTGCAGCCCTTGCCCTGTTCTCCTTTTGCATGTGGTGTACATGGCAAAGGCTTTGTTGCCTTGTTGCCACAAGGACAAATATGGTATAAAACTGTGGTTCCCAAACAGTCGCGACCCACTAGGAGAACCAGAAAAGGACCATTCCCCTTTAAGGGGAATGGCTCAGAAATTGGCAGTAGCATGATCACAATGATTGTGCTGCTCCTGGGAAGGGAAGGGTTTTTCCAACTTACCTGGAGGTCACTATGGTTCTCCAGAGGGTCTAGGGAGCCTGCCACCCCCTCTGCAGCCCTCCCCGATGCTTCAGTCCTGTGTGAAAAAGAAAAAAAAAACCCACTTCCAATTTCATGATGAAAGCAGGAAGTATTTTTTTTTCTTTTTCACTGAACTTTAAAGACTTGGGGAAGGTTGCAGAGGGGTTACAGGCTCCCGGGATCCTCTGGAGAACTATAGCAACCCCCAGGTAAGTTGGAAAAACCCTCCCCTGCCTGGCAGCAGCACAATCGTCCCAATCGTGTTGCTACCCCTGCCCCCCCTCCCCAGCAAATCCAAAGTAGGACTGTGGGAACTACTGGTATAAAATACTTGTAGTGTTCAGGGTTAACAACTATATTTGTGAAGTATAGTGAGGACTGGAGAGTATGGACCTATGTCTTTGGAAAAGTGGACAATGAGAATAAATGCTGTTTATCCTGTATTTTAATTATGAGTGAATTGTCCATTACATACTTGTAGTCTTGGTACCTGTTGGTCTCCATTCAGAGAACACTGTAACTGGTGAGGGTATTCAGTGAGGATACATTGCTAGCGCTTGTTTGGATCGGCCCATGATTAGCGGTAATAGCACTACCTAGATTTCTAGCAAAACATTTTGCCCCCATCCTTCACTGAGTCTAGAATAGTGATAGATGGAGTTGGGAATTCTGGCAAAATGTTTCATCCACTCTCATCACTTTTTGAAATGAAAAGTAGCTTTCTACTTTTGTACTTCTACACTTTGTACTTCTACAACCTACAAGCTGAAGGACCTTACTGATCAAAATACGGCTTGTAGTTACATAAAGAAACCTCCTAAATATTCTCTGAATCCAGTTATATAATTTTGAGCTCTGTGTTTGTCTCTGGATTTCTTCTTTTTGTAGTGTAACTTTTCTTACATATGCTGCTCCAATGCAGGAATTTCGGGAAATTGCATATCTCAAGAAGTTTAAATTTAAAAGGCAGGATAGAGCGTTCCCTCCTGAGGCTGCCCCTGCAAATTCAGTGCCTCCTACAGAAGTTTCTGTTCCTGTTACAGAGAAGTCAGCTGCACCAGCAGGTGGGCAATGTTATGTTAAAGAGAAACTTGTTTGACAATGCAAAGCTTTTCATGTGGATTGTTGCAAAAACCAATAATTTAGTAAGAGGGTGAAGCCTTCAGTTTCTTCTTCATGAAAAATGTTGATCAGGGGTTCTGAAGATCACGTAATTTGAATTGTACTTGCATGTCACAAATCTTCCCATGTAGTTCCAGTTATAGCCAATTTGGATGACCACGGACCTGTTGCACAATTACTCCTCAGACTTCATCATGCCATCTCTGGACATTCAACGTTGATGTCATGCATCATCACCAAATGTCCTGGTTGCCGAGCTCCGTGCTCAGCTCGGAACTGCTCAGCTGCATGACTGTGCAGCTTACATGAAACAAGAGGCTGGAGGGTACTTGTTTGAAAGCGTCTCCTCATCAAAAGCTTTTAAACATTGGAAGGAAAGTTTCCAGTCTCTTTTTTTTTCCCCTGACACACAAGCTTTTGATGTGATATATGATTTGGATATAAGGACGTTTCAAATAAACAACTCCCACATGAAATTTAAGGTGGTGCAGCGTCATGGCAGAGAATACAATGCAAATCCTCTAAGCTTGTGTTTGCTTTCTCTTGTTCCATTAAGGAGGAGTATTGCTCCAGTTATCACTTGGTGAGCTTGCAAATCCTTTTGTAATGATTCATCCTTGTAATAGCTCAATTGTGAGAGAGAGCTGCTCGCTTTATGTATCGGGTTCCTGAGGCTGAATAGAAAGTGGAATGTCCAACATCACTTAGAGTTCAATCTTGAGCTCTGCTTCCCGGTGTGCACTGTTGCAAATGTGCTGTAACGCACGTTTGCAAGGCTTGGAACCAGTCCAGCACTAGAGCTATTCCAATGCCAGTCGGTGCTGGGCTGGCGCTGGTGGAAAGCTGGTGCTCTGCTGCTCCGTGGTTGCCTAAACCATCGGGCGGCAGAGAGATAGGTGGGGGGAGGCAGGGAGAAGGTGTTCCGGGGTGGGGGAGGAGGCGTTTCAGGTGGGAGGGAGAGGGGCAGGAGGAGGGCAGGTTCAGTGGAATTCAGCTCCACCAGATCCTGAGTTCTGTGTAGGGCTGCGCAACCCAACACAGAACTCTTTGGTTCTGCCACAGCTCCAGAGCTGCTGTAGAATCGAGTAGCCCCATTGTGGGGCTACTTCCTTTACTTGGGGAAAGGATATGAAAGTCCCCTCCTCCTGAGGAGGAAGCATCAGCTGCCTGTGGCGTGCTGGATGCCACAGCAGCCATTTTCAGCATTGTGGCAGCCCCAAGAAGGCAGCTCAGGATTGGGGTGTCAGCTGATCTTTGAATTGATGTACGTATTTCAGGTTCTGTTCAACAGCAGTTTGCATACAACAGAGAGTATATGCACCACCCAGTGCTGATGAATATTTGCCGTTGATCCTGTTTGTGTTTTACTCTTCCTGTTAATAAAAACATGTAAGAGAATAGGCACTTTCTGGGTTGTGTTTCCCCATTTTTTAAAAGATGCAAGCCCATTGAGTTTAAATCATGCTGGAAAAATAATATGGGTGCTTTCAGATTCTCTTAGGAAATACGAATATAAATTGACAACCCTCAATAATCTAAACCTCCAAAATCCAAAGCACAAAAATTGTGTTGTCGTGCTATGTATATTAAGGCTAAATTGTTTTTTTTTCTTATTCTGAACACTTTTACACACATCTTTAAAGATAGCCAAAATGTAAAAGGGATAACTCACCCCTTCTATGAAAACAGTCACTCAAAAGAGTATATTTCAGATTAATGGTGACTGCTGTCACCATTACTGATCCCTGCTCTACCCTGTGAGTCTTGTTGGAAGGGAGGAATTTGCCTTTTGTTGCACTGACTGTAAGTTGGAAGACCCCCAACCCTACCCCTTATATTTAATCTGACATTAATAAGGCCATTGTGGGAAGCTGGCACAAAGTGAAAAAGTGATACTGAACAAGCCAAAGTGGAGAGGAACAAGGACAGAGGCTGCCCTACTGTACATGAAAGAGAAGAGCAAAAGGAAACCGCAGGGAGAGCTAAGGGAATTGACCTTTGGTGGTTTTCTGATGCCACCTAACGGCTTGTTAAGGAATAACAGAGCCAGCTAATAGCAACAAACTATTGCTTAAGTCTCCCCCTGGAAGGCTTTTCTGGAAAAGGCAGGTATGGACACAAATACCCTCACCACCACCTAAAACATCACAATTTTATGAGCACATGAGTCATTTTTGTAAATGATGTCTTGAATGTATTCTAGCACACCTTTTAAAGCCATCGCCCCTTGAGAATGTGCGCACACACACACACCCCCCACCAAATAACATACAGTCTCTGAAAATAATTATCTGACCAGGGAGAAAAGCCAACTTTCTGATGGTCAGGGAGCTTTGTTCAGAAGAAGCTTCTCAGTGCTACCAAGGAGCATGTGATGAACTTGGATACTGTTATGGGTTGTATGTTCTGTTCAGGCTTGGGTATGTTTCACAGTTGTGTGTAGCAGCAAAACCTGGTATTCACCACAGAGGTCAGCATCCTGAAAATTGAAATTTCATTTCGAAAAGGATGTTTCTAGCCCATATGATTGCAGAACATAGACTTGAAGGTTAGTAGGCAATGAGTGGAAAAAAGTGAGTGGGGATTCATTCTCTCCAAATAGCCTCTTGACCTTCCAATAACTTTTAAATGCAGAATTACGCAAACTAACATATGACTGTGTGTGTGTGATAGGCAGCGTTTTGTCTCTTCTGTTTTCATTTGTACGATCTATTTATCATATAATCTGCATTTACATTTGACCAATTCAGATAAACCATTAAGTAACATGAAGATTTTGACCCTTGGAAAACTGACCAAGAACAAGGACGAACTCAAGTCTGCCATTGAAGAACTTGGAGGAAAGGTGACGGCTACTGTAAACAAAGCTGACCTGTGCATCAGCTCACAAAGTGAGTGTTTTTAATTTTCATTCTCATATTGACTGTGTTGCTACTGTTCTTATGTATTGTTCTATTTGTTAATATAGTAAAATAATATGACAAGAAGCAAGAGGATATATAATAACCTTTCAAGAGCCTTTGAATTGCGTTAAGTACAGCATGAATATGTATAATACCAATCAATATTGGTATGCGTCAATTTGCTGGGAAACCAATTTTTGTATTAAATGCATCATCCAGGCATTTCATACCTTCTTACAACCTCATTTTTTTTTCACCCTGTATTAGCTTTTGGCTGGTTTCTGCTGTTGTGTGCCTTGGATATCTTTCTGCTTTGATCACTTTCATATAGGGACATCTTGTATGGCATTCCTTTGGCTGCTTAAAACCTTTTCCACTAAAATACTGAGCACTAGAACCCACTTGAAATATTGTAGCCTTCTTGGAGATGTTTTAGGTTACATAACAAGGTCTTAATAATGGTGCTTTTTACCAAAGAATGTACAGCACCTAATTCGAAATGGCTGCCAAGTGTGCCAGAGCTTTTTGAGTAACCCAGCTAGAAATCAAGCCTTACCAGGAGTAAAGGGTATAGCACCTGCTGATATGTGCAGTGAGAATGCATTAAAAACAGCTTTCTATCATTGACCAATCCTCACTCTACTGTTTGAACATCTTTCTCATGTGGATTGGAGATATTGTGCCTTTCCCAACAGCAGAAATGACTCTTATCCATGAGATAAGTAACTTCAGTTGTTACAGTGGATAAGAAAGTAAGGAGAGCCTTTTGTGGCAAATGAATAGGCTTAACATATGAAGCTATCGCATCTCGATTCAGACTGGTCTGGGTCCTATTTGCTTCAACCAGCAGAAACTCTCAAAGGCAGCTGGCAGTGGCCTTTCCTAGCTCTGTGGCTGGAGATCCTTTTTGCTAGACAGTCAAGGGTAGTAAATTTTGGCCAGAACTGTCTGCAAGCAAAGCATGAGATTTTTTTTAATGTATTGCATCTATATCCCTTCCATTAACTTTCTCAAGCAGGCATCTATAAGGTTCTCGGCAGTCCCCCACCCAGGCACTGACCAGACCTGGACTTGCTGATCTTCAGCAAAGAGGCTGGATCATCTTCTCTCACACCATGCTTTACTAACTGAACTACGATAAGCTGTCCCCATAGCACAAGTATTTTGAGCCCCAACCTTTCAGGCTCTTAGGAGAGCTAACAGACTATGTTTTTCTTTTTTTTCATTCTTAAAATTTCAGAGGAAATTGAGAAAATGAACAAGAAAATGGAAGAAGTGAAGGCAGCGCAGGTACGGGTGGTGTCGGAGGAATTCCTCCAAGATATCAAATCCTCCAGCAAGAGCTTTCAGGAGCTTCTGTCGCTTCATGCGCTCTCTCCCTGGGGTGCAGAAGTGAAACAGGAGCACAAAGAGGTGTCTGCAGGAGGAAAATCCAGTGGACACACCAACGTGAAAAGTGCTGGGAAGAACAAGGAGGAGCAAGGTGAGGAAAATTGACACATGGCACCCTCGCTACAGGCTTCCATTTACTCAGCTGTTGCTGAAGGCATTGGTTACATAAGAGAAACTATGTACATAGAATAGTATACAATGGGTCCTAGGTATCCTCAGGGGATCCATTCCAGAACCCCCCGCGGATACCCAATTCCACAGATAGTGAAATCCCAGGGAGATGCATGCTGGCAAACCAGAAGTGCCTTTCAGAAGCACCTGGGAGGTCTTCTGAGGCATGGGGAGGTCACATATGACCTCTTCATGTCTCAGAAGACCACCTGGACCTGACTGGAAGTCATTTATGGACATGTCTGGGAGATCTGAGGCTCTCCAGCTGTGGGCTCGGGATCCACATAGAATCAGATCCACGGGTGCCAAGCCCGCAGGTGAGGTGGTCCCACTGCACTGTACCTGAAATATGTACAGTAGAGCTTCTCAGGCATGTCACACTGGATGTATGTTTGAGTTCAAAGGCTCTCCAAACTCCTCATGGTCTTGCATTTTGGCCCTCCCCGCCCAACATTCCTCTGTAGCTCAGCTCTAATTTATGCTGCTTACTAGTATTTCCCAGCAACAAAGCAACCCGGATTCAAATCCTTACTCAGCCACAATATTTACTGGGTGATCTTGGACCAGTCAGTGTCTCTCATCTTAACCCATTCTCAGGGTTGTTGTATACAATAAGAGGAGTGGGGAGGGTCCATGTGTGCACTCTGAGCTCCTTGGAGGGAAGGCAGGATAAAAAACTTATAGTGCATACAGAGCGCCTCTGAAGATTATTTTCTTTAACTCCAGGGAAGGTGGTGGGTCATCATCATAACTAAAATTTCTTATGTCATAATAATAATAGTTATTTTCACCTCTTTTCTTGCCCAGGAACAAGCAAGTCAGAAAAGAAAATGAAATTGACCGTTAAAGGTGGAGCTGCTGTGGATCCTGATTCAGGTAATTTTGGAAAGCTATGGTGCCTGCACCATTGAGACAGGTCTTTTCCAGTCCAACTTGAAGATGCTGTGAATTGATCCTAGGATCTTCTCCATGCAAAGCAAGTGCATTTCCACACGGCGACATATCCCCCCCCCCCGCTTTACTGAATTCTGTTGTCTTAATAGGTTTTGATTCCTTTTTCAGATATTTATCACATGTACTTTTATAGGGGTACATGGCTCTTCCCCCTCTTTTTGTCCTCTCACCCCTATGAGATAAGTTAGGCTGAGAGAGAGCAGCTAACCCAAGATCACCCAGTCAACTTCATAACTGAGTGGAGATTTGAACCCAGGCCCAAGTCCGGGGCTGTAACCACTACACCACACTGGTTCTCAAACTGGATGCTTTCTAGCCTTTAACATTCTTGTCAAAATGCACATGGCAAATTGGGGGAAAGGGAGGGAATCATCATCCAGTATTCCCATACTTGGGGTTAATGTTTTTAAGTTAACATAAGCTGAACAACCACAAAATGTACATGTCACTGACCCTGGTTCACTTGCCTTTCTCTACAGGTTTGGAAGATTCTGCTCATGTCTTTGAAAAAGGTGGCAAAATCTTCAGTGCAACTCTTGGCCTTGTAGATATCGTCAGAGGAACTAACTCTTATTACAAACTTCAGTTGCTAGAAGATGACAGAGAAATCAGGTTGGTTGGTTTCTCTTCTTTTTGAATTGGAACTGAATTGCAAACTGTTCAAGCTTGACATATGTCTGGATTTCCTTTGTTCTCTATTTTTAACAAGGATTTTGTGATAACTAAACAGAATTGCCAGACTCAAAAGTTGGTTTGATGACTTTGCTCTTGAAAGGCTTCATGGTTTCTAGATTCTTAAAAATCCTCTCAATAGTAAGATTTACTATATCGCTCTGGTTGGGGCGTCAAATGTACCCCCCTGCCAGAAAGCCATAAAACACCTGGAGATTTAAATACAAGACCATTTGCAAATGAAATATTTCATTTTTTCAAATTTTATTGAGAACTTTTACTTTTTTGGTACAACAATATAGTTGCAAAGAAGCCATTGAAGTCAATAACCTCACAAGTCAATAACCTCATGGAAAGTACATGACATTTACAAGAATAGTGTGGAGGGTCTAAGTGACCTCACGGTTTTTAAAACTCCTCTTCAGAATTGATCTCATTAAACCCAAGGTGTGCAGATGACTCTTCCAGTAATGCAAAGACATTCCATGGAATACTGTTTAACAAAAAAAGGAGAGAGAAAAAGGTCAATCAGCATTAAAGGAAATAAACTGGCTCTCTTTCCTGGTTGCTAGTAAGGAGCAATAAGCTTTCTAGTTCAAGGTTTTTCAACTGGTGGTATCCCAGGCAGTGTTGGGTGGTATGAGCCGCACACACCGTCCAGCAGTGAGACTGCAGTAGGAGCTTCCAATGGCAGTAGGAAGCTCGAGCTGGGGGCAGTGCTCTTGTGCACAGTTTTCGAGCTCAAGAAAAAGCTTGCCTGTCCTGAGCCTCTTGCTGACCTTGGAAGCTCCCATCACAGTCTCCAATATCGGAACTGGCAATGACATCACACCAATTACTTCTGGCGCTGCCTCCAAGGACAGCACGGCGGCAAGTTGAATGTCAGGGGAGCAGCATTGAGAAATGCTCATCTGAACTGTTTGCTCTTCAAAAAGCAATGAGAAATAGCCAGCCACGACCACAAAACCAACTGGCCTTTACAATGTGACATGTAATGGTGGCACTTGGTTGCAATCCAGTATACACGTCCCTGGGAGTATGCGCCACTGAACAAAATGGGGCTTAGTTCTGAGTAGACTTGCCTAGGATTGCACTGTTTGTTCTACCAAAAAGGGGGGGGGGCAAGATGAATACTTTCCCACCACTTAGCTCAATCCATTTGTGTTGCTAGATGATTACAAACATTTGCAGATGCTGTTGGTGACCCCAAATATCAAGATTAGTAAGTATTTCTCAACACAAACTCTGCAGGTAATTATGATGGGGAAAACAGTTTTGCTGGGTCACAAAGAAGAATCTAACTGGGGTAAAGGAGTTATAATAATAATAATAATACAGGTATTTATATACCACCTTTCTTGGTCGTCAGATTTCTCCTCAGACTTTATTCAAGGCGGTTTACATAGGCAGGCTATTTAAATCCCCGTAGGGATTTTTACAATTGAAAGAAGGTTCTATCATAAGAACATAAGAACAGCCCCACTGGATCAGGCCATAGGCCCATCTAGTCCAGCTTCCTGTATCTCACAGCGGCCCACCAAATGCCCCAGGGAGCACACCAGATAACAAGAGACCTCATCCTGGTGCCCTCCCTTGCATCTGGCATTCTGACATAACCCATTTCTAAAATCAGGTTGCGCATACACATCATGGCTTGTACCCCGTAATGGATTTTTCCTCCAGAAACTTGTCCAAACCCCTTTTAAAGGCGTCTAGGCTAGACGCCAGCACCACATCCTGTAGCAAGGAGTTCCACAGACCGACCACACGCTGAGTAAAGAAATATTTTCTTTTGTCTGTCCTAACCCACCCAACACTCAATTTTAGTGGATGTCCCCTGGTTCTGGTATTATGTGAGAGTGTAAAGAGCATCTCCCTATCCACTCTGTCCATCCCCTGCATAATTTTGTATGTCTCAATCATGTCCCCCCTCAGGCGTCTCTTTTCTAGGCTGAAGAGGCCCAAACGCCGTAGCCTTTCCTCATAAGGAAAGTGCCCCAGCCCCGTAATCATCTTAGTCGCTCTCTTTTGCACCTTTTCCATTTCCACTATGTCTTTTTTGAGATGTGGCGACCAGAACTGGACACAATACTCCAGGTGTGGCCTTACCATAAATTTGTACAACGGCATTATAATATTAGCAGTTTTGTTCTCAATACCCTTCCTAATGATCCCAAGCATAGCATTGGCCTTCTTCACTGCCGCCGCTCATTGGGTCGACACTTTCATCGACCTGTCCACCACCACCCCAAGATCTCTCTCCTGAGATCTCCACAACATTTCAGATGTTTCTTTCTGATCTGGTTTCACATTCACCGAAACCTGAGGGCTACTGTTGACCCCACCAGGTAGTTTATAATGATATTAAGAAAGATGACACATCTGTCTATTATGAAAACAGGAAAAATACTACATCATCAACCTTTATGCTCTTTTCTCATGAGAAATGGAAAGAAGCCATGATGCGTATGTGCAACCTCCTGATTTTAGAAATGGGCTATGTCAGATGCAAGGGAGGGCACCAGGTTGCAGGTCTCTTGTTATCAGGTGTGCTCCCTGGGGCATTTGGTGGGCCGCTGTGAGATACAGGAAGCTGGACTAGATGGGCCTATGGCCTGATCCAGTGGGGCTGTTCTTATGTTCTTAAAGTTTGTGCGTTTGAAAATCTGCAGCGTCTTTTTTGAAGCCTCTCTTCTATAGAAAATACCTTTGCCTTATCTTAGTTTGTGGAACTTTTGAGGGGACAATATAGGGAACAATTCTGCTTTGTTTAAACTTTCTGCTTCAACAAATTTCTCATAAAACATGGTTACAAATAAAGAAAAAAGTTAACTGCTATAAACCAAATCAACCACATGCCAAGTCAAAAGTGTAATTTCTTAGGATACCTTTGGAGTGTAGATGTCATTCTACTGAGTATTTTTAGTGGATTTGATTATCTGCCATTAACTGATTTAAATACATTCTTTCACGGCCAGAACTTCAGTGAAGATATTTCTTTGAGGCTGTTGTACAAAATGGGACTAATAAAAAATTTAAAAAGCAACCATTCATTGGAAGAAAATTCTTATTGTAGTCTCACAGTAGAATTAAACAGTCTTCAAAAACAAACAAGTGTGCTCTTAACTCTTCCTTCTCCTTATTAAAATTTTTTATTTTTAATTAACCCTCACTAATTAATCGAAGCCAGACAGCCCAATCCTGAGCTGTGTGGGGCTGCTGTGGCACCAAAAATAGCTGGCACTGTATCTTTTGTGCACCGGGCAGCTCCCACCGTCTCCTTGGGACAAGGGGACTTTTGTCCCCTTCCCCCAAGTAAAGGAAGTAGCCTCGCAATGGGGCTACATGATTCTGCTCGCAAATGTGCCTTATGGCTGGTGTGCACGTGAGCTGCCGCACACTGCTATGGATATGGCCCTTGAGCTGCAATCCTATACATCCTTTCTTGGAAGTAAGACTCATTTTATATAGTAAGGTTTACTTTTGAGTAAACATGCATATGATTGTGCTGTTAGCTACTGATGAATGGCCCAATCCTTATGGTGCCTGGCTCTGCCGGAATGTGTGTTCCAGCGGCATTAGATGCTTTCTGGCTGCCACAAAAAGCAACGTGCCAGAGCTCACAGGCTAGCTACTGTAGGAAGTGGCAAGTTGTTGGCTGTACATGGCAGCAGACGCTAGGTACGTGCTTCTCCAGGTAAGATTGTACGGGAGATGGGAGGGTGGCAACTGGGGTGGGGAGTTGGGTGGATTTGCCACCTTCACTGATCCGCAAGGAGCAATGGAGTTCAATAGGACACTCTCCCAAGCCTTACACACTCTGTCTGTCTGTCTGTCAAATCTATAGTGCTGCTTCTTAAAGTGGATGGCTACTGTGGACAACAACAGTCAAATCTGTGGAACCACTGACCAGATTAGTCCTCACTACTTGTTTTTTCCCATTTTATTTTCTTTGTAGATATTGGGTATTCCGCTCTTGGGGTCGTGTTGGCACAGTAATTGGAAGCAACAAGCTAGAACTGATGCCATCTAAAGAAGAAGCCATTGAACACTTTTTGAATCTGTATGAAGAGAAAACAGGCAATTCTTGGCATTCCACAAATTTCACTAAATATCCCAAAAAATTCTATCCTCTGGAAATAGACTATGGCCAGGTAACTTGAAATGATCTCTTTTTTAGAACAGGAATGTCTTTGTCAGAGTCAGAGAAACAGAGGAATGCAAAATGTTGTCTAAGGGCAAATAATAGCTACCTTGCTGATGCTAAGCAGGCTTGAGTTGATCAGTGTCTGGATGGGAGATCCCCGAGAACTGCGTTTGTCATTTTGAGTTTTCTGATAGACAAAAACATAAGATATAAATACAATAAATAAAATACATTTGGCTGCTTTTTATTTCGAAAAAGTCCACAAACAGCAGGTAGGAGCCCAGCACTTTTTTCATGCTTTTTGTGAGGTCAGCAAAAGACCTAGAAATCCTGTGTTTGGTTTTTCGTTTAAACTCCTTAAAATCACCTCATAGTATCTGCTGAATCAAAGATGAACATCAAGGGCTTGTCAGGAGAGTTTTGAACTAAGCGCAGAATCTTATTTAGGTCATTGAGGCCGCAATCCTATCCACACTTTCAAGGGAGTAAGCTCCACTGACTGTCATGGGACTTACTTCTGAGTAGACCGACATAGGGTTGGGTTCTAAATTAGCTCTTGATTTTTCGTCCCTCCACTCCCAGTAGGTTTACAGTTTTGGATCAATATAATTTATATCCCTGTAAACTAACCCTTGTAAAACAGGGGTGAAATGTCCTAAGAAAAGAGATCTCTAAATTAACAGAACACAGCTGGAAATCATTTTATTTCTTTAGAGAAAAATAAAATTACTTCATATCCTTTTTCTTTTGCATCAATGACTTTAACCTACAGAGAATTTGATTTTCAGTTAAATGCTGAGGTGGGGGGGACTTCTGCACTATAAGATCCACTGTGAACTGCATACAGACTCTGAACTATGCAAAGCCCATCTCTGCTCCCTGTTCTGAACACATGCATATAATTCAATCTCTCTTCTCCTAGGATGAAGAAGCAGTGAGGAAACTAACAGTGAGCGCAGGAACCAAATCACAGCTTCCTAAGCCAGTACAAGACCTTATTAAAATGATCTTTGATGTGGAAAGCATGAAGAAAGCCATGGTGGAATTTGAGGTCACTAATTAACTTTAGTCTTAATAATTCCTTTCATGTCCTCCTTTTATTGACTGTGTGATTATGGTAGCAATGCAGTCTTACACAAACAGGGTTATGGCATTCTCATAAGAACAGCCCCACTGGATCAGGCCATAGGCCCATCTAGTCCAGCTTCCTGTATCTCACAGTGGCCCACCAAATGGCCCAGGAAGCATACCACATAACAAGAGACTTGCATCCTGGTGCCCTTCCTTGCATCTGGCATTCTGACATAACCCATTTCTTAAATCAGGAGGTTGCGCATACACATCATGCCTTGTAACCTGTAATGGATTTTTCCTCCAGAAACTTGTCCAATCCCCTTTTAAAGGCATCCAGGCCAGATGCCATCACCACATCCTGCGGCAAGGAGTTCCACAGACCGACCACACGCTGAGTAAAGAAATATTTTCTTTTGTCTGTCCTAACTCTCCCAACACTCAATTATAGTGGATGTCCCCTAGTTCTGGTGTTGTGTGAGAGTGTAAAGAGCATCTCTCTATCCACTTTATCCTTCCCATGCATAATTTTGTATGTCTCAATCATGTCCCCCCTCAGGCGTCTCTTTTCTACGCTTAAGGGGCCGAAACGCCGTAGCCTTTCCTCATAAGGAAGGTGCCCCAGCCCAGTAATCATCCTAGTCACTCTCTTTTGCACCTTTTTCATTTCCACTATGTCCTTTTTGAGATGTGGCGACCAGAACTGGACACAATACTCTAGGTGTGGCCTTACCATCAATCTGTACAACGGTATTATAATATTAGCTGTTTTGTTCTCAGTACCTTTTCTAATGATCCCAGGCATAGAATAATAGGCCTTCTTTACTGCTGCTGTACATTGGGTCAATGCTTTCATCGACCTGTCCACCACCACCCCAAGATCTCTCTCCTGATCTGTCACAGACAGCTCAGAACCCATTCGCCTATATGTGAAGTTTTGATTTTTTGCCCCAATGCTGCCCATTCTGCCAGTTTTTGCTGCCCATTCTGCCAGTTTTTGCTGCCCATTCTGCCAGTTTTTGCTGCCCATTCTGCCAGTTTGGAGAGATCCTTCTGGAGCTCCTCACAATCACATCTGATCTTCACCACTCAGAAAAGTTTGGTGTCGTTTGCAAACTTTGCCATCTCACTGCTCAGCCCTGTCTCCAGGTCAGTTATGAAGAGGTTGAAAAGCACCAGTCCCAGGACAGATCCTTGGGCACACCACTTTTCACCTCTCTCCATTGTGAAAATTGCCCATTGACACCCACTCTGTTTCCTGGTCTTCAACCAGGTCTCAATCCAGGAGAGGACCTGCCCTCTAATTCCCTGACTGTGGAGTTTTTTCAGTAGCCTTTGGTGAGGGACCATGTTGAACGCCTTCTGAAAGTCCAGATATATAATGTCCATGGGTTCTCCCACATCCACATGCCTGTTGACCTTTTCAAATAATTCTAAAAGGTTTGTGAGGCAAGTCTTACCCTTACAGAAGCCATGCTGATTCTCCCTCAGCAAGGCCTGTTCGTTTGTGTTTTGAGATTCTATCTTTGATGAGGCATTCCACCATCTTACCCAGTATAGATGTTAGGTTGACTGGCCTATAGTTTCCCGGGTCCCCCCTCTTTCCCTTTTTAAAGATTGGTATGACATTTGCTATCCTCCAATCCTCTGGCACCATGGCCGTTTTGAGGGACAAGTTGCATATTTTAGTCAAGAGATCTGCAACTTCATTCTTTAATTCCTTAATAACTCTTGGGTGGATGCCATCAGGGCCCGGTGACTTATTGATCTTTAATTTATCAATGACGTCTGAAACATCTTCTCTTTCAACCTCCATCTGACTTGGTCAGGAGGGGCTGTTCGGGCAGCGGTATTTGCCCGAGGTCTTCTGCCATGAAGACAGATGCAAAGAACTCATTTAATTTCTATGCCATCTCTAAATCTCCTTTTATCTTCCCTTTCTCTCCCTCACCATCCAGAGGGCCAACCGCTTCTCTGGCGGGTTTCCTGCTTCTAACATATTTGAAGAAGCTTTTATTATTCCCCTTAATGTTGCTGGCCATGCGTTCCTCATAGCCTCGCTTGACCTCCCATTTCACCTTCTTACATTTCTTTTGCCACAGTTTATGTTCCTTTTTATTCTCCTCATTAGGGCAAGACTTCCATTTACGGAAGGAAGCTTCCTTGCCCTTTACAGCCTCTCTAACTTGGCTCGTTAACCATGCGGGCACCCTCCTGGACTTAGTGGAGCCCTTCTTTCTTTGTGGTATACACTTCCGCTGGGCCTCTATTACTGTTGTGTTAAGCAGCCTCCATGCACTCTGGAGAGATTGGACTCTTTTTACCTTCCCTTTCAACCTCCTTCTAACCAGCCTCCTCATTTGAGGGAAGTCCGCTCATTGAAGTCAAGGGTTTTTGTGAGAGATTTGCCTGACATTCTTCCCCCGACGTGCATGTCGAAACAGATCACAGCGTGATCACTGTTCCCCAATGGCTCTGTAACATTGACATCTCTAACCAGGTTCTGAGTACCGCACAATATTAAGTCCAGAGTCACCTGTTCTCTGATGGGCTCCATGACTACCTGCTCTATGGCACAGTTATTTAACATGCCAAGGAATCTGGTCTCCTTTTCGCGACCAGAACACAAATTGACCCAGTCTATATGAGGATAATTGAAGTCCCCCATGATTACAGCCTGGTCCCTCCTTGTCACCTCCCTGATCTGTTTCCTCATTTCAAGGTCCCGGTTTCTGGTCTGGAGGATGATAGTATGACCCCATATTACATCGCTCCTGAAGTCTGGTAATTTAACTCACAGAGATTCTATGGTGGAGTTGGACCCGCCTTCAATCTCTACTTTGCTGAATTCTATCCCTTCCTTAACAGCCACCCCACCTCCAACACGCCCCTCCCTCTCCCTCCTGTAGTTGATAGCCTGGGATTGCAGTATCCCACTGATTCTCCGCATTCCACCAGGTTTCCGTTATGCCCAGTGTGTCAAAGTTTTCCCTAGTCACCAGACATTCCAGTTCTCCCATCTTTGCTCGGTGACTTCGGGCATTTGCATAAAACCATTTGTACATGGAATGGCCCAGGATGGGCTGCTTATTAGCTCCTTTGTCCTCGCATCCTCTCACTGTGCCAAACCGTCTAATCACATCCCATCATGCTACCATTCCCATTTTTTTCTCCTACTCTGCCTTTACCTTGTTGTTCTCTAACCTCCCCATCCTCGTCCCATAGGGATGAGGAGTTCCGAACCGGATGCCCCTCGGCTCCTGTCGGCTTTCCCCCTCCTGTCGGCTTTCTCACAACTCATCAGCCTGTGCCTCTTTTCATGTTCATGATTTTCTGTGGCAGAAGACCTGATCTAAAGTGCACCTGTTCTACTCTTACCCTGAAAAAAGCAAGTTTAATTTTTGTGGCAATAACTGCATATGGACCAGTTGCACACAGGAAGTAGAACTATTAAAAATGTAAGTTCCATTCCAGTTCAGGCTCATGTTTTTATCCAGTTCAGTTACTTTGAATCAGTTTACATGTTTCATGGCAGAACAACTCTCTTGTTCTTGCAGTGCAGCTCTATAAAATGAATACATTGATATCCATTTAACGTGAAAAGAATATATATTTTTGAAGGTTTTAACAAACAAAATACATACAAAAGTGTAAAGCACAGGAAAATAGAACTTTAGTCATACAAATAAAAGCAGAATGCCTGATTATTGACACATATTTTGAACTGCTTACAGCTTTTAGTGTTTAGGGGTTCCATTCAGGTTAAAAAAAATTATGGGGTTCAGATTCTGTTTGACTCTGGTTCAATTAATGGAGATAAAGCCTTATTTTACTGTATTCAACTTTATACAGTATTTTTTTAAGCTATTATGCAATAATCTGCAGTAGCATTTCAAAGAAACTGATCCCCCATGTGAACTCCTGTAGTACCTCAGACTGAGCCCATTTAAATAGGTCTTAATGCAGATATTCCCCTGGGGGCTGGGGATAAGAATAGGCCCTCAGTTTGGCTGTACTTGTCGTAAGAGGCAACTAAACAGCCACCGGGTAGATGGGGGGTAGATGGGACTCGTTAGCCTGGGAAGGCAGCTCATCTGAGAGAAGGAAAACTCTGATCCCAAACCTCCACTGCCTTGTGGCTACATCCAGTTATGGAAAAGGCTTCAGGAGTCAACCTCGAGGCAAAATCCAGAGCCGGAGTCCCTGAGGCAGTTCATGGCTGAACACAGTCACGTTCTGGCAACTCCTGCGACGCTGCTGGAACCAACCGTATTGGCCTCTGCCTTTCCATTGGACCATTTCAGCAACGTGGAGAGGGGGGATTTGCTGCATGGGTAACAGCCTATCCTCCATACCTACTTTACCCAGGCTTCGTGCACTGGAGAGAACACTCTGTTCCAGAACCACCTTTCAGAGAGTGACAACATAGTCTTCCGAGACTGAAGGATGCCAACACACTAATGCAGATAATGGCTACATATCAGCAAAGCTTTTCTGTTCTCTGAATATGTTCCACAGTGTCTAGAAAGTAGCTCCTTCAGGCAACTGATCTGTCAGTGTTTTCACACAATGAAGTCCTGCTTTAATTACATCCATTTATCTCCTTGCCAGATTGACCTCCAGAAGATGCCTCTGGGGAAGTTGAGCAAGAGACAGATCCAGAGTGCCTACTCCATCCTTAATGAGGTGCAGCAGGTAAGAATAGAAGAGCCTTTGTAATGAGGGAGGGAATTACTCAGGCCTTGCAGGCTGAGAGTCAACTGAATTCTCACCTTTTTTTTCTTTCCTACAAATTCTCTTAAGAAACTTCTTTTCATGAAAGCAAGGTGAAGACTTTTGACTACTGTGGAAGAATTGGTTTATTCTGTTGGGGAGTTCTTGTTGCTGAGGGAGGTTAATCAGTATAGCTGCATCAAAAGGACATGGTTTGGCTGAGTAATGACTTATCTGCAGCAGACTTGTCCTGATTTGATCCTTTGGTACTGAAACCTTTGAAGTATATAGTAAGGAAAACCATTGAGGTAAAGTTAGATTGACCGCTTTGATAAACAAATGGCACTTCATTGAAGGCAGCAGTGCCATTCTCTAAATTGGCCTAACACTTTTGTAGCATGGCAGTGCTCATTGCAAGCAAACAAAGGGACCAAAACCAGAGTGGACTTCACACTCTGCTCCCCTGCTTGCCTGTTCTGCTGGTTAGAAATGATGCTTGCTTAGGACTTAAATCAAGTGCTGCTTGCTGTTCCAAAACAGCACATGGCCATTTAGGAACACCAATGGACATTTTGGACTTTCATGCTTGGGATCATTACAAAAGGTATTGAGAATAAAATGGCTAATATTATAATGCCATTGTACAAATCCCTGCATTACAATCTCTGCGCATGAACTGGAGGTTGTCCATGACTTTGTGTACCTTGGCTCAACGATCTCCGACATTCTTTCTCTCGATACCGAGCTAAACAAACGCATCGGTAAAGCAGCTACCACGTTTTCCAGACTCACAAAGAGAGTCTGGTCCAACAAGAAGCTGACGGAACATACCAAGATCCAGGTCTACAGAGCTTGCGTCCTGAGTACACTTCTGTACTGCAGCGAGTCATGGACTCTTCACTCACAACAGGAGAGGAAACTGAATGCTTTCCACATGCGCTGCCTCCGACGTATTCTCGGCATCACCTGGCAGGACAAAGTTCCAAACAACACAGTCCTGGAACGTGCTGGAATCCCTAGCATGTATGCACTACTGAAACAGAGACGCCTGCGTTGACTCGGTCATGTCGTGAGAATGGATGATGGCTAGATCCCAAAGGATCTCCTCTATGGAGAACTCGTGCAAGGAAAGCGCCCTACAGGTAGACCACAGCTGCGATACAAGGACATCTGCAAGAGGGATCTGAAGGCCTTAGGAGTGGACCTCAACAAGTGGGAAACCATGGCCTCTGAGCGGCCCGCTTGGAGGCAGGCTGTGCAACATGGCCTTTCCCAGATTGAAGAGACACTTGGCCAACAGTCTGAGGCTAAGAGGCAAAGAAGGAAGGCCCATAGCCAGGGAGACAGGCCAGGGACAGGCTGCACTTGCTCCCAGTGTGGAAGGGATTGTCACTCCCGAATCGGCCTTTTCAGCCACACTAGACGCTGTTCCAGAACCACCTTTCAGAGCGCGATACCATAGTCTTTCGAGACTGAAGGTTGCCAACTAAATTGTACAAATCAATAGTAAGGCCACATCTGGAGTATTGTGTCCAGTTCTGGTCACTACATCTCCAAAAGGATATAGTGCAAAGGGAAATGGTGCAGAAGAGAGCAATCAAAATGAGCAACCATAAGGCTGGGGCACCTCCCTTATTAAGAAAGCCTGCAGCGTTTGGGGCTCTTCAGTCTAGAAAAAAAGCACCTGAGGGAGGAAATGACTGAGACATGCAAAATTATGCAGGGGGTGGATAGTGGGATGTTCTTTTTCCTCTCACACAACACCAGAACCGGGGACATCCACTAAAATTGAGTGTTGGGAGAGTTAGGACACACAAAAGAAAATATTTCTTTACCTAGTGTGTAATTGGTCTGTGGAACCCCTTGCCATAGGATGTGGTGATGGCATCTGGCTGGTAAAAAAAGATGCCTTTAAAAGGGGGTTGGACACATTTTTGGAGAAAAGTCCATCACAGGTTACTAGCTGTGATGGGTATGTGCAACCTCCTGATTTTAGAAATAGGCTACCTCAGAATGCCAGATGCAAGAGACGGCACCAGGATGCAGTTCTCTTGTGTGTTCACTGAGGCATCTGGTGGGCCACTGTGAGACATAGGAAGCTGGAACAGATAAGCCTTTGGACTGATCCAGTGGGCTGTTCTTATTCATGCTGTCATTGGCTCGCATGACCAAGAAGCTAACTGCTGATTAAATTAAGTCAAAAATAAGAAGGAAAGTCCCTAGGTAACTAGATGCTCTTGGTTTGCTTTTTTCTTACATCAGATGGGTAAGTTTAGTGTACCATATTTCACTAATAGAGCACATCTTTTTTGCTTTCAGACCTACTTTCAGTAAGTCGTGTGAGCATAACAAATTCTGAATTGGTTTACTCTGGGGTTTGTTCGGATCATGATGTGTGAGGCCTCACTCACAAAAGCATGTGATCTTGGATTATGTTGCTTAAGAGTTATATGGGGAATGTGTGGCAAAATCAGGCTTTTGGCATGCAAGGTCCTTCATTTAGAATCCTCAGAATGTCTCAGTCGTATGCACTTATGTCAGAGAAACTTGATCAGACTTACTTCTGAGTAAACATGCAAAAACTCAAATTATGAAATGCACTGTTTGCTTACTATCCAGCTGTTATGCAACCTGTGTATGGTTTATTTTTGCTTTTTTACCAGAAATATTACCATTTCCAAATCCATGTTCTAGTTTTTTTCTACAGTTCAAGCTAGAACTTAATTTTTTTAAATTTATGTAGTTTTAAATGCAAATATCAATTGCTGCAAAAGTCCTTTATTTTGCTGCTCTTCTTTCTTATGCAGGCAGTCTCTGACGGTGGCACAGATTCACAGATCCTGGATCTCTCCAATCGCTTCTACACGCTAATACCACATGATTTTGGGATGAAGAAGCCCCCTCTTCTAAACAACTTAGATTACATTAAGGTATTGGTTGATGAGCTTTTGATTCCTAACTGTAGGATACAGCTTTGAGCACCTGACACTAAATAGCAGGAATCACCTTAATTATATCCTTCCCCCCCCCACCCATTAAGACGCTATGTTGGAGAGTTTGACACTGTGTCCTCAAAACAAAAATAAAAGCAGTGTTGATTTCTAAACCAGGATGGGAGGAATGGGCAAAGTGTTTGACTTGAGCCAGAAAAACCCTTCTTTGCTTAGCCTTGAAGTTGATTGGGTATCCCCACATCTCTTATCAATCGTGTAGGGCTGTTGTGAGATTCAAATGTATGGAGCTGACACTGTGTGCATAGCTGCTTAGAGAAATCTGGACTAAAATAACTGTGCTTATGTTTCTGCTGACAAGAGGAAACTCCTGACCTTGTAATTGACTTTTAGCAATATGTAAGCAGTAGGGGCCCAAACAATTTATTGGGTTAAGTCTTAAGGCCATGAAATGTGTTCAGTGCCAAGAATAACCCCCTCTTCTCATTTGTCAAGTCCAAAGTGGAGATGCTGGACAATCTGCTTGACATTGAGGTCGCGTATAGCCTACTCAGAAGTGGAGGTCAGGATGGAGATAAAGATCCAATAGATGTGAACTATGAAAAGCTCAAAACAGATATCAAGGTAAAAGGCAGTGCGGAATGAGATGTTTATATATTGTGGACCAGGCTTCTTCTCAACCCTGACTAATTTCTTTCTCAGACAAGCTTTGATGAACTAAGCTAAAAAGCACATTTTGGGCACCTGGCAACAGCAGACAAGTATAACAACTAAAAAAAAAATCCTCTGTAGTGTCCTTTCATTTCACCATCTGTGCAGATGGATAGCAGACTATAGCAAAGTCTAGCATTCAACACTTTAATCTCTGTATGTTTAGCCAACAGTTTTTCAGTTTGCATTTTGAAACGCTATCTATTTTGGATCTGCCCAGCTTCCTTACAATATAATACCCACGTAAGTGTGATTCTTTACATTGCACATATAGCACTAGGTTTTCCTCTGAGTAACATTGAGTTGATTGCTCTCCCCAAGAATGAGAAAGCAAAAGAAATAGGTCAGATGGTGCTGGAGGAAAGCGCAGGAGTGGTAAAGACTATTCCACAAAAGAAGGGAGCTTTCCTAATGCAGGTAATCTGTCTTTGGAGATCAGCTGGCAGGTGGGCTCTTATTACTACACCCAGTGGCATAGCTGGAGGGGGGCAGAGCACCTAATCTGGTGGGGAGCCTCAGTGCGGCGGGCAAGCGGCCCCTCCCTTCGGAGCCATTCCTGGCAGGGGGAGCAAAACAGAGCCGTACGGCGCCATCCTGCCGCACTGAGGCTCCCCACCAGACTAGGTGCTCTGCCCCCCTCCAGCTATGCCACCGACTACACCCAATTTCTTTAAACAGAAGTTTTAGAGTGAGCCCAATGTAGCACAGCTTGAATTCACCTTGTTTAGGGTCCAACTACTGGTGTTAAGAATGTCATTAGCCATCATGTGAACATACGAAGCTGCTTTTCTATTCTGTTGGTCCATCCTATTCAGTATTGTTTGTGACTGGTTTCAGAGAAGGATCTTTCTGAAGGTTTTCCCCACCTACAACCTTGGGCATGCAAAATGTGTGCTCTGTCACTGGGCTATAACTCCTCCTGATCCATATTATCCCTTCTCCCCTCCCTCTTCATCACTCAGTTTTAATCCTGACTGATGCTTTGCCCACTGCCCCACTTGTTACTTGGGGAATAAAAACTAAGCATGCAAGGACCAGCGATGAGTTAAAATATATTTTGGCTCTAAGTCTCATCAATTTCAATGTAATTTACATTTGAGTAAACATACACAAAATTGGATCATATGGCACTCCCGTAATCCTGGTTGGCTCACCTTTTATTTCAATTGATAAATGACACTGTCATTGTTACTCCCTCTTGACAACGATGCACTTTTTTTAAAGAACAAAAAGCAAACAAACATGTGCTATGAATAGAATCCTGACCTAGACAGTTCCAGGTAATATGAGGATAAGTGCTCATAGAGATAGCTAATACTCTTCAGCTCACCACAGCTTCCTTTTTGTGTCTCTGTGCTGTCCCACATATAGGCACAGAAACCCATCTCTGTAACTACACAATCACCACTAAACATCCTATGTTTTCTTTAAGGTCTCTTTTATCTTTCTTTTTGACCTCTTTTGCTCAAATTTCCTACCATATTCTGTGACTGTCTTATTCTTCACTTGTCTTCCAGTATTAGCATTTACAATTATATCAATTGGTGTTTGCAAATACTTTACCATCCTGACATATCCATGTTCTATTTCCACATTGAAAGGAAAGTGAACTAACTGGATTATTTACTCCCTTATCCAGAATCCATCTTGATCTCCCATCTATTTTGTGCTACTTAAATCAGTCAGCATTTTATTGTAGGTTTGAGCAAGAGCAAAACCAAGCCCCCACCCTTTTCAGGGTGATTGCAAAGTCACTGATAATGAATTGTACAATTTAAAAGCTCGACATTTGCATAGGATCCTTTGTTTCATTCATCATCTTAAAAACTCTTTTCTTATTTTCTTCTTCCATAGATAGTAGACAAAGATTCAGAAGAAGCCAAGATCATCAAGCAGTATGTTAAGAATACCCATGCAAGTACACACAATGCTTATGGCTTGAAAGTCATGGAGGTAGGTTATGATAAAGATTAGAAAATATTTAGGGCTTAAAGATAGAATTGTTCATTTGACTTTTTTTTGTTTCTCTATTCATAGAGCTGATACATAGCTAATTGATTGGTTCACAGGACCAGCCCCATGTTATGAAGGTCACATGCATTCCCCTCTCTCCCACCCCTGGCAAGCCAAGGTGCAGCAACTTAATCACTGGGAACTGCCCATTTACATAGAATATTTGGAGCATGGATCTGAAACGCTCAATTAAGCTGTGGTGTCAATGGCAAGAAGTGCATTCTTATACCAGGCACACAGTGATACATTGGAGGACAGAGTTAAGATTGTTCTGAATAAAGGCTAAATTTCTAAATGTCAAAAGCTTCTAGCTTCTCCTTCCCCTAGCTACCTCCAAAATGGGAAAAATTAGGTTTTACAATGAATGTCTGAATGTAAAACTTACAATTTGTATTCTTACAGTACAAACCTATGAATAACTCATAATTGTCCCTGTGAGTTCCGTGGGACGTATTCCTATTAATAAGATTGTAGCCTAAGGCCCCAATCCTATTGGGTGCAATAGGATTGCAGTGCAAGGAACTTTATGGCTGTCACAAAAGGTAACCTATATTGTTTTATGCAGCCAGGCTGCTGCCATTAGCAACATGTGCAGCAGCCTCACAAGGACCCCCAGCACTGGTAAGCCATGATGGAAAGGAGGATGAATAGGGTGGAGACTGGGGCAAGGAGGAGGGGAAGTTCAAGACTGGGAAGTGGTGCTGCCAATATCATATCCCCCTTCTGGGCCTTGACCCACTTTCCTAGATCAACTTGGACCTGTGCCATCTAGAAAGCTGGTGCAAGTCTAAATAGTCCTGAGTAGATAAATGTTCCCTTACCCAGAGGACACCTCTGGGACTCCTCTCCCCGCTGGATGTCGCACGCACTTTGATGGTGCGGTTGCATCAGCAGGGGAGGATTTCGATACAATTGGGCTATAAATTTACAGCACATTTCTAAGTGTAGGATTGCAGCCTTAGTACAATTAACTACACTTAGGATATAACTCATGTTTTACATGTATTATTTGTATTGGTGATGCAGGACACCATGTTAAGAATTTTAGTTCTATTTTTCTAGCCCAGATCAGACCATTTTTCAGACTCAGTCATGTCACTCATTAAATCTCTTTGCTTCCTCTTAACAACCCTGAAGATTTTCAAGATTGAGCGTGAAGGAGAAAGTCAGCGTTATAAACCTTTCAAGGAACTACACAATCGTCAGTTGCTCTGGCATGGTTCACGTACCACCAACTTTGCTGGTATCCTGTCACAAGGTCTCCGAATAGCTCCACCTGAAGCTCCTGTGGTACGTAAAATGTTGCTTTTAGAAACCTTTTTCAATCTCCTGAAACTTAGTCTGAAGTGCAACAGAGAGGAGAGAGAGAGAGATGTCTAAGCAAAGAGGTTTTGTAAAGGTTTTGTTTTTGAGTCCTTTAAATATTGCACATGCTTGGCCAAAAAAAAAAAAGTGCTTAGCATGTCTCAAGAGGGCATTTACACTAGTTGTGTTGTAAACCTGCTTTGGATTGATACTGTGGAACAGGGGTGTCCAAACGTTTTGGCAGGAGGGCCACATCATCTCTCTGACACTGTGCCAGGGGCCAGGAATAAAAAAGAATTAATTCACATTTCAAATTTGAATAAATTTACATATATTTACATAAATGAATATATCAGAGATGGAACTTGTATGACTAAATGAAAGTCTTGCAATAGCTCAAGGCCTATAAAAGGCCTTACACAAAGCATGGCCGGCCTTTCCTTTGCTGCAATGCTGCATCACAAACATGAAACAGCAAGCAGTGGCGGGAGCCCTCATTCACAGCTCATTTGAGAGGTCAAACAGTCACCCTCACACTGAGAGCAGTTGCATTGGGCCAGCACAGGCTCTGGAGGGCCAGAGGCTCACTGGAGACTGGGGGCTACCCTCGGGCTGGATTGGGAGTCCTCAAGGGCCGCAAGTTGCCCCCAGGCCAGGGTTTGGGCACCCCTACTGTGGAATGTCTCTATTAGAGGGAGAATTAACCATGTGGCCGTGAAGCTTCCTGGATGACCTTGGGCCAGTCATTGTCTCTCAGCCTCACTACCTTACAGAGCTGTTGTGAGAACAAAAGGAGAAAAGGAATCATATTTACCACCCTAAGCTCCTTCAAGAAAGGGTGGTATAAAAATGTGAAAAATAAGTAAAGTACAGCATAGGAAGCTCCTCTTACTGCATCATGCATGTTGGCCACATATTCCACAGGGGAAAATAAAAATAAAGTCACAAGAGCCCCTGCCCATTATGATTTAGAAATTGTTTGCCTAGCCTCCATTATGGCAATTGGTCAGGATCCCAAGAGTGAGAAAAACATGCAGTGTTGTAAGATGGAATTTTCCTAACCAGTTTCCTATTGTCCAAAATTCTGTTTCTTTAAATCAAAGAAGGAAGGTGGACACCAGTTCAGAGAAAGAGTTGCTGTCTCAAAATATATTGGACTAAATAAAATAGTTCCAGAGCACTTTTTGAGGTTCCCCCTCTCATTTTTCTCGTTTTACGAGCCATATATACCAGCTATATTTTTTCAGAAAAGCTTGTTAAGTGATACATTTTATTTTCCTTCTAGACTGGCTACATGTTTGGTAAAGGTGTCTATTTTGCTGATATGGTGTCCAAGAGTGCAAACTACTGTCACACCTCTCAGACTGACCCAGTTGGATTGATCTTGCTGGGAGAAGTTGCTCTTGGAAACATGTGAGTAATGTTGAGAATAGTTTAGTCAACATGCAATGCTAATCTTGCATCTGTTGGAATTGGCTATAGTCCAGAAACTCTTGTGCTACTTAAATTTATTATCATGTGTAAGACTCTTTATTTCCCTAATCTCAAACCTGTCTCAGTCCAAGTTTCGTGCTTTACTGGCTTTTCTTCAAAAAGCTTTAAATTGTTTAGTATCCTGTAAATTTGAACAAGGAGAAAGCACCTGGAGTTGAAGGCAGGAAGAGGGATGGGCAGTAGAATTGATTAAAGAAAATAACTTTAAGTATCTATGGTTGTTCTAAAAATGTCTTCCAAATGACTATAACCTTTGGAGATTGTAATCTTCCCAGTGACTTCACAACTATCTGCTTCAGTTAGTTCTAGTACATAAATAATCAAACCATTATTCATTTTCTGATGTGGTTGCAAAAATGTAAACAAAACAAAATGTAAAAAACTCTATTCAACCTAGTGCTGATGTCCTGCTCGCTGGCAGTAACTCTGAATTAGTATGTATTACTATCCACAGAGGTGCTTCCCATTTCTTAACTTCTCTATTGATGCTCTTCTGTAAATCATCATCTCTCTGGTTGATAGGTATGAACTGAAGAATGCTTCCCACATAACCAAGGTGCCGAAAGGAAAACACAGTGTCAAAGGTAAACCCCACTAGAAATGCTACTACAGGCATGCCCCATATTGGCGGGGATCCATTCCACAGGACCCCCCCCCCGTGGATACGGAAACCGCGGATATGGGGGACACTGTATTGATAATGGGCCCGTGTCTCCCACACATTACCAGTATTAAAAAATTTACTAGGGAAGTGTGTGTATCTTGCTTAAACAGGTCACTATAAGCAGTTAAACTTACAACATGATGAAATAAGGCTCCCGGAAGCTTGAATACTTGATTAAACTCGCTGTAAAGCTAAACAGGAAGGGATTAAGTGCTGCTTCCTGTATAGCTTTAGAGTTAATCAAGCTAATTGCTTACAGCAACCTATTTAAGCAAGATACATGCACTTTCCCCAGTAAGTCTTTTAACAATGTGTGCAGGGAAGGCGCGGTGCAGGGCCCCCCCCCCCATTCGAGAATAAGTAAAACCAAGGATAAGGGGCCCCCTGTGCTAAGTTGGTCTCTGAGAACGCATGAAGCAAATTTCACATGGTATCCAGAGCTGGTTCTAGTAAATTCCATGAGCACATTGGACAAAGAGCTGCCTTAACATGTACTGGTAATAATATTAATTATATATATTATTTTGGGATAATATGACTTATGCTCAACATCAGAAAAGGGAGTACATGTGTGTACATGTGCATGCTAATATGTGCTAATCCACTTGTAGCAACAAAAAGACATGCTGCCTCAGGTGTACTGTGAAGTTGGGCCAGGCCTAAAAACAGGTGTTGAACAAATCTGAATAGCACTCAATGCTTGATCCATATAACTAGGTGGCTTCCACAATAGCAGGAAGGTTCTTTGTAATGTATAGGAAAATTCTGCAAGTTACTGATTGTTCTGAACTTTGTTTACTTCTCTTTCTGTATAGGTTTGGGTAAAACAGCACCAGATCCCTCTGCTACCATCTCACTTGATGGTGTAGATGTTCCATTAGGCAATGGAATACCATCTGGAGTTAGCAATACCTGCCTTCTGTATAACGAGTATCCTTTGAACAGCATTTTCCTATGTAATTTTTCTGTAATCACTGACAACTGACCACAGCTGTAATGAAGGAAATGGGGGGAGGGGTACCCCCAACGCTGAGCCCTAGATGAAAATCTGTTGTCAACACAGTTGGGCTGGCAAAACAGTCATAGAGGTTTTTTACAGGAGAAAGGAACATCTCAAGATCCATGCGCCTGATGGTCTGATGGCGGTTTGTGGCGAGTCTGAAGTGTCTCTTGACAGTTGTATCTGATTAAAAGACTCTGTCTCTTACTACAAGAGACAGGGACCTTGCCACCCTCATCCATGCCCTGATGTCATCATGGATCGACTTCTGCAATCTACTCTGCATGAGACTTCCCTTGGAAAAGTTGAAAAGCTATACCTGACATATAATGCAACTCTGTCTTGTCTGGGAGCTTGTGCACAGGGAACTCAAAAGAGCAGTGCTTCCATAGCTACAATACCTATGTATTTGCTCCTGGGTCCATTTTAAGGTCTTGCCAGAAATTCTAGAAGGGTCTGCATGTGTACCCACCCAAATGTGGGACTGACCTTAGGAACCAAGGAAAACAGGCAAATACAGGATAATGTAACACTAACATTCAAACTATGGGGGTTTCTTGAATTACAAGTATCCAACTTGTAAGCATCTGCACTTACAGGCAAATTTCTATAATAATAATTATCTGGCATATGAATGTCAACCTGCAAATGCAAACAAGGATGCACATGTTTGCCGAGCACCACAGTAACGCATGATGATGTCACAAGTCACCAACAGCTCCAAGAGAGCTACAGACCCAATTTGGCCAGGAAGTGGAATGAAAAGAGAAGTGGAAGCATAAAGTAAGTGGAGTAGAAGTTGAAGAAAGCAGAGTGAAAAAAGCAAGATGATTTGGGTTAAATTGACTTTGGTGGACTAGCCTGGGAACCTAACAACATTTATAACATTGAAAATATATTCCAACTTAAATGAGCTTCTGGAATGTAATCTGTTTGTAAGTTGGGAACTTTCTGTATGCTTTCCAAAATGTTCAAAAACTTCTTTCCTTAATCAGCATTTTTCTCAGATATATTGTCTATGATGTTGCTCAGGTAAATCTGAAGTACCTGCTGAAACTCAAGTTCAACTATAAGACATCCCTTTGGTGAACAATTAGAAGATGGATTGAAAAATGAATAGTGCAAACTTTTGAAATGCCTAAGCATTGACTCCCACTGCTGAGATATCAGAAAGAAGCTGCAGGACTTTGCTGAATCTTAAGTTTAGTCAATCACCTTAATATGGCTTCCTTTTTTGTTGATTTTTTTTTCTAACACGTGCAACAACACGACATTTAATATAATGAGAAACTTTTTTCCTTTTCCCCATTTTTTGGCCTATTCTAGTTTTTGGGGTTATTGTGTGTCTGACTGACTGACAAAAAAAGAAAATATTAATACCCCCCCTTTGAAATTTTAGTGTTTTGTAAGTGAGGCAGGGAAGAGAAACATAGACTTGTTTACAGACTTTTGGGTTTTAAAAAACCAACACTTCTTTAGTTACTATTATGAATAAATGTTAAACGTGTTTATTTTGAAGTAAAAATAAAAGCTAATTTCATACTAAATCTTTACTTTGGTGGAAAAAATGGCTTTTAGTGCAATTCTGTGGTCCTGGTGCACCACGTAGACACTTATTCCATGTGATATGAGAATAACTATTTTTAGCCAGCAGCAGAGCTAACAGCCCAATAGCAGCTGCAGAAACACAAACTCTAACCTGGCAGTTCTGCTCCCATTTTCCCTCCTACCCCTCCCCGTCAGAATAATGCACATGGATTTATGGATGCCAACCCATGCACAAGAGGCATTCATCAATGCACGGCAGTCGCTGAGTCACCCCATAAACACACCCCTTTCACAAACCATTTTCACCAGGTAGCCAGAAAGACCATAGCACCCTTCACAAGCTGCTGTGGGGTTGGAAGTTTATAAGGAAAATTCATCATTTTGGAGGAGTCGGTTCCTATTGTGGAAACAGTGCTTCTACTTAACCACACTGCAGGAAGTCCACCACAGTGCAGGAAGTAGAGCTGGTGTAGCATAGTGGCTTAAGAGGCTTAAGTCCAAACAGGACTTTACCAGTTTGAATCTCACGTGTCATGAGCTCACCAGCTAGCCTCACGTTCCCTTTCAGCCTCTGCTCCCCAGCTGCAATATGGGGGTAATACTACTAATCTTATGGGATTTAGGGCACAATCCTAACCCCTTATGTCAGTGCTTTCCAGCATTGACATAAGGGCAATGAAGCTCTGAGGTAAAGGAACAAACATTCCGTTACTTTGAGGAGGCCTCTGTGAGTGACATCCAACTGCAAGATGCAACACATGTCCCACTGGTACCGCTATGCCAGTGCTGGAAAGTATTTTTATCCCACCTTTCTCCCTGAAGGACCCAAAGAACCACATCAGTCCTGCCCAAGGAAAAATGGAAGCTACAATACTGCGTTAATAGCAGTAAGTCCTATAAATGCAATCAGGGCAAAGTAAAGCAAAGCAGGTAACTGGGTAGGCTACAGTCAAGTTCTATGGGGGTGGAGGGAGATGGGAATGTGGCTGCCATCAAACACAGCCTGCCTTTTGGGAATCCTGCTGCAATAATAGCTTCAGAAGTAAAAAGGTGGTGGGACCAGAACCCAAGCCTTTTGCTCAACAAAACAGCAATCTGAACACACCATTACAGGAGTATACAGAAGAAAGATTCCAGATTGTGCCTTTGGAGCCTAGATGGCAAACCCCTGACACACCTGTTCTGTGTATGGAAGGGCTTCCACCCTGGCCTGGTTCTGAAGAAGCCATATGTGAAGCTGTAAATTAGTGGGAAGAAACGTGTAGTTTCCAAGAGGCCTGGTCCCTGACTAAACAGCGTCAGGGAAAAGGACAAGGAAGAGAAATGCATGGACTGCTGCATGACACCAATCAAAATGACTAGCCTGTGAACCAAGGCTTTCACTGGGTAGCTGATTCCATTCATGATGCAATAATGAATACCAGTTTGAACTTTGAATACCAGTTGCCAGGGAGCAGCCTTCTTATCCACTGTGGGAAACAAGATGCTGGATTAGGTGGGCACTGATCTTGTGTTCTAGATGCCTGTCATTTACCCAGGCACCATGACCTTACGTTAATTGGGATGATTGCCAGGGTCTGCTTGTCATTGTTCCAGGACACTTCTTACCAATCTTGCTTTCTTCCTCCCCTCCCCCCATTTCATGATGCTCAACTATTGAATTTATCTTTGCAGCAGCAACTGGGACACTGAACTGCTGGGCATGCATTCCTTCTTTCATTAGTACTCCAGATACAAGACTGTGAAGGAGGCGGTGCCTGGTGAAGATCCAATTGCATGCCCCTCCCATTCCCAGTGTTTAGGCCCCATCATAGAACTGTAACCCATCATGTTACAAGTGAGTAGCAACCAAAGAAGTAGCAGATCCCTATTCACTAACCATACTGAGCAGAGTCACAGCAGAAACGGTCACAGCTCTTACTGAATACCATCAGTTAATGGACTGCATTCTGACAATATTGCAGAACAGGCCTGCCAAGCTTTATAGCCTTACAGAGCTCCTATGGCTGAGACAGAGATGTAATAGGTATAGTTTTCCTCCCCCATTACATCTCCATGCGGTGTGCACCTGACATTTCTACTTATGCCCTTTGCAAAAGTAGAGAAAACAGTAGGGGCATCCCTCCAGAGGTACTGCTGGTTTCCCATTAGTCACTGCTGTTGAAGGCCTGTGGAAGTATACTTGTGGAGAGATGGGAGAACCATGGAAGCTATGATGGATAATGGAAAGCTGCTGCTGCAACAACAGAGAAGCTTGATAACTAGGTGCACACTGGGAGACGTTGCATAAAGAGAAATCTGCCTATTTTCACCTTATGTGCTCTTGGTTATGGCTCTTGGAAGGGTGCTCTTTGGTTATGGGTGTTTGAGAACCTGTTTCTTTGGAGGAGAGACGGGGCAGTCCTCTGGGCCTTTTCAGCAGGAGTGTTGTCTTATACTTGTCTTTGGCAAGGGCATTGTTACACTGATGGTGGGACAGCTCTTGAGCAGTCAAGGGATTCCAACTAAGTACAATCTCTCCCAGTTTCTTGCCTATGACACAGTCTTCCCAGCATAAGAGTTATACCAGTGGTCGCCTTCCACCAGAACAATAGGTATCTCTATATGAATAATATTTGCTTCCATCTATATGTTGACAGATGGTAGTCCCAACCAATTGTATTAACTTGAGGATAGGGTTGTTTTATTTGATAATCATCTTACTGACAGCTTTAAATGTTGCTCTTTCAATGCAGTCATTAACATTACAATTTTAAGGTTCCATTTTTTTTTTATTTTGAGCTGCCATTAAGTCTGAACCTGCCCAAATGGGTTTAAGACATGCAAAGTGTCTTGGAAAAATAATGGACAACAGAGGAGGCACAGTGTGCTGTAAGAGCATGAGCTGGAAATCATTAGTTTATTTGCAAGTATCTCAACTCCTACCTGACAGTGCTGCTGAGGGATTACTGAGACACTGCAAGTGAAGTGTTCTGAGCACTTTAAGAGGCTATTTAAATAATTGTGGGATCAAAAAATCTTTTGATTTAATCTTTTAAGAGAAGAATAAAAGGCTCCTACAATTAACTCATGCTTAAAAAGGATGGAAACAGATAAGTCATCTGTGTTAACTTGCAGACATTCTACAACTTAGCATATTGTGCTTGCATACAATTTGGGCTCCATGTACCACCATTTTTGGCGTTCAGTTCTAATCCTCTTCCTCTGCAAGTTGAAGATAACACTGAACTCAGTGCTATATCAAGATTTAATAAGAAATAAGCTTATAAATTTTTAACTTTGCATTCTGAACCACCCTCTTGCAAAGGTCATTTTAAGCTACAGAGCCCACTCCTTTTAACTAAAGGTAAGACCTACAAAATAAAGATTTAATTACTATTATCAATTCTCTAAACCAGTGGTTCTCACAATTTTCACACCTGGACCCACTTTTCAGAATGAGAATCTGTCAGGACCCACTGGAAGTGATGTCATGACCAGAAATGACATCATCAAGCAGGGAACTTTTTAACAATCCTAGGCTGTAATCCTACCCACACTTACCCAGGAGTGTCCCATTGACTATCATTGTTAAAAACACATACACAGTAGCCTGTTCAAAGTACAGATCTGTAACATTTTCCCAAATGCAGTCGCATACCATGGCAGCATAAAGTCTAATATATTAAAAATTAAATATTGAAATGAATGGGGACCAGCCTGAAATTGGTTCGTGACCCACAGTTTGAGAAACAATGCTCTAAACAGAGCCAGATTCACACACACTTAATCACAAATGTGGGACTTATTTCTTTTTTCTCTTGCTGAATTATGTATTATCTGCTATCTGTGTGGCAAATAATGGGGGATGGGGGAATAGATTTAGACGGAGGAAAACGTCACAGGGAAAGTGTTCAACAAGCCTGTCCCATGGCCCTGATCTAATTCATGCTCTACTCCCCTACAGATTTTTTTTTAAAGAAACCATGGATGATCCAGTCATGTATAGTAAGTAATTGGAAACACTGCACCTGTTAAATGTCAACGCGAACATGTACTACACTTGTTGATGTGATTAATTTTTGCCCGGAGATTTTACATTTATATTCCTTATAAATTGAAGAAAATTTGTCCTCTCAATACGAAACTTGGTATGGAAGATCTGTCAGAGGAGAAATAGAAGCACAGAGAAATCAAATGAAAAAGCCCTGTGTTGTAGCAATATATTTATTGGAGGCAAATTTGTCCCCTTTATGTACTACAGCATTCAAAAAAAGTTATTGCTCCAAGTTCCATTATCCATTTGAAAATCGCTATAGGCAGAGCTCCCATGCTTCTATCCCACATTTTGAAACAGAAACCAAAAATCAAGCTTGTAACTCTACAATATGTAAAGGAGGCAAAATATCCAACCTCTAAATTGCTGCAACTGAGACTTTTTCATTTAGACAGCTTATACATGTTGCAGGTTCGGAAGACAGGTTGCCAAAGGTTGCAGAAAGGTATAATATAAGCAGTTGCTTATTTGGGGATTACTTTTAATAAAGTTCTTCATTGGTATATCTGGGATATTTGGGGAAAATAGTTTGATGGAATTGATTTGGGGGTGATGCATGGACAATTCTGCATTCTGTGAAACAGATATGCTGAATTAGCAAAAGTGGGATCATAAGTTTGGTTTTTACAGATTCTAGTTCTAGGCTGCTACAGCTTGTGCAGCCAGATCCACCGTGCATGGACTCAGGGCCTGTATCCCAGGAGGTCCTATGTGTGGTATCATGGCCAAGGGAGTGTATATGACATTGCATGAGCCTTATTTATGTACGTAGGTGAAAAACCTAATTCCAGAGAAGGCTGTGTATGTTTGTATTATCATTCTTCAAACTTTAGTTCTGCGTTCGCCTTCTGGAAAATAGATTTTTTTTAGAAAGTCTTTTACATGCTTGATTTCTTCATATAAACCAGTGCTTTTCAAACAGTGACACAACCCTTGCTGGTTCATCACTGTAGGGTAGGGGTCAGCAATGTATGGCCTGTGAGCCAGATCTGGCCCACCACCCAAAGTTATCCAGCCTGCATGGAACTCGGCTCCAGAGGCAAAGCCTCTTTACCCAGTTTGCTGCACACTGGACAAGGCTTGGCAGAACCGCCTGCCCAGGCTTGTGGAGTACCTGTGCCACACAGTGCCTGGGCAGGCAGCTCTGCAATGTCCTGTCCAGTATGTGGCAAATTGGGCCAGGGACTTTGCCTCCCAAAGTGAGCTCAGCAACCCACAAGTTTGTCAATGGTGTGACGACTTCATTGCCAAATGTCTGGCCCCTTTGCCCAAAAAAGGTTGCCAGCCCCTCCTATAGAGGAAGTAGTACTTTGCTACATAGCTTATATGCATGAAGTGCCACTGCTGCCTTGTGGATCATGCATCATTCTTCTTGGATTGCCCTCACCCAAAGTGGATATGACTGGACTGGAGCACTAAGGTGTAGCTGTGGAGCAAGCAGGCTGGACCTGCTTTTCATAAGAGGGCATGTTGGGTAAGGATAGCAGCAACTTGCCCAGCCTCTCTCTTGCTGCAGGAATGACTGAGTTGTGAGCTGTCTACTCCCACAAATGGCAGCTGATCCTGGAAAAAGAGGTACCTGTAAACCAAAAAAAAAAAAAAATGCTTGAAAGGTCCTAGTATAAACACTCACTGTAATCACTTGGCTTATACTCTATGGCCCATCGGGGTTCACAGGGAGGGGGGAATAGATGGCACAAAGGGTGGAACTGTACCACACCCAGGCACACTCACAAGAATGAGATACCATTTAGTACTGTACACCTTAAGAGTTGAATGGTAAACGCTTACTAGGAAACAGCAGAGTTGAATGGCAAACACTTACTAGGAAGCAGAATTCAGTGGGGTTTCCAAAGAATCATGCTCTTTAACACTCATAATCAGGATGATTAGGAGAGGGCAGTGCTGACACCAGGCTACTTGGGACTGGGCCAAAAGCCCGTACTGGGGTGTATCTCTCTCCCCCCCCCCTGCTCCCACTGGCGCCAGTACTGAAAGCTCAGGGTGCAGTCCAGCCTATGTGTGCACACCAAGGACAGCTTTTTTTGCCATGAACACTTATATGGTTGGAGTTGGGACTTCTAATCAGTGTTCTGAAAAAATGGAAGCAGGAAAGCAGAGTGACCAGATGTCATAACCATAAAAGGCACCCCAAAATGTGGAACATCCAAGAAAAATATACGACATGACAAAATAAAAGCTAAAAACATTTGCATGTTGATTTCATGTGGTTAATTTAAATACTATATTACTTATTTTAAACTATATTACATATAATTTATTAATTACAAGAAGTCTATGCGCTGTCTGCTCACAGGAAAAGGAGGATATTTAAGTTCTTTTCCAGGACATGGAGCTAAAAAAAAAAAAAAGAGGACATGTCCTGGAAGAAGAGGGTATCTGGTCACCCTATTTGTAGTAGATAAAACTGTCCAAGTTGAGGAACGCAAAAAAAAACCCGAAGCCATTTCAAATAAGGGCATAACAAATCTGCAAAAATCCAACATCAATAGGAGACAGCTGGGAAATACGTGGTGTACAGCGGAGTTGCTGAAGGGAGGGGGCAATGCTATCCACACTAACCTGGGAGTAAGCCCCACTGACTATACTGGAACTTACTTCTGAGTAGACAGTTATAGGGTTGTCTCTGAGGCAGCGATCCTATGCACACTTTCCTGGGAGTAAGCCCCATTGACCCTAACGGGACTTACTTCTGAGTAGGCGTGCACAGGACTGGGCTGTGAGGCTGCAATCCTATCCGCACTTACCTGGGAGTAAGCCCCACAGACTCTAAGAGGACTTACTGCTGAGTAGACAGGCTTGTGCTGCCAGTGCCATTCCCGCCCACCCCGGAGCGTCCCACTGGCAGGCAGGCGCCGGGAGCTGCTCCGCGGGCGAGTCCTGGTCCGTCTGTGGCGTTCCAGCGGCAGCCAACCTGAGCCGCGCCCGCGGCCGCGACCCACCGGAGACGGGCTCCCCTCAGCCCCGCTCTCCAGTTCCCGCCTCGCGCCCGGAGCGAGGCTGAGAGCGCGAGGCCCCTCCGCCCCTTGGGGAGCCCGGGCGGCCGAGCGCCTGTCCGCGCCGCCCCCCCCCGCCCGGGCCAGCAGGAGGACTCGCTCTCGTCGCCCACAATGCACCGCGACAGGCAGCCTTTGAAAAAGCGGCGCGGCTCCTTCAAGATGGCGGAGTTGGATCAGCTGCCTGACGAGAGTGAGTAGCGCTGGCGCCCCGCGCTGTGCCTGCTCCGCCACCCCTGCCCGCTCGCCGCCAGGGTGGTGGGGCCGGCACGGCTCCCGGCCCGCCCCGCCCCCTTCGCGGAGCCGTCGCCGCGGTCGCCGCCGCCGCCGCCGCCGCCGCCGCTCCTGCCGCGGGTGCTGGAGCGGGTTTGTGCGGGGCCGGAGCCGGAGCCGGAGCCACCGCCTCCCCCCTCAGTGCCCGGCCTGGCCTAGCTCCGCTCCGCTCCCCAGTGCCCTCCGCCGGTCGCACCCCGGGGCTGGGGAGCCGGGGAGGCCGGGCGCAGGGCCGGAAGCCGCTGTTATGTAACCTGTTCTTCTCCTCCCGGGGTGAGCCGCGCCCCGCGCCCCCAGACCTGGGGCAGGGAGTAGTGCGCGCCTCCCGAGGCCGGCGGGGAAGCCCTGTCTGCGAGCAGCGGCTGGCACTGTCACTGTCACTGTGCCTCTCCGGGGCGGGCAGCCCCACAGCGTCACTGGGGAGGGTCTGGCCCTGCCCTGGGCGTCCTGCTCCTGGGGTTTGACGTGCCACTCACCTGGGGCGCATTGGGGGGTTGAGGTGCTCTGCCCCTTGCAGGAAGGAGCATGCTGTGGCTGGAGAAAGAGACTCTCTCCACAGCCCTTTGCCCACACCAGCAGGGCACTGGGAGCCCAGTCCTAGGCATGTCAACTCAGAAGTAAGTTCCCTTAGAGTCAGTGGGGCTTACTCCTAGGAAAGTGTGCATAGAATTGGGCTGTCAGACTGATAAAAGAGCAGTTTCCTTCTGTCTGCCTCATGTATACATACCCAAACCAGTGATCTGAACAAATGTTAATGCCTACAAGTACAGGACCAAGGATAGTAGAACATGTTTCTGTGGACAGGGTAAATAACCCTGTATACTTCCTGGTATTTGATGTGGTATGACATGCACATTGCACCAAGGAAAACAATACTGTGTCATATCTTGAGGGTAGGATCCACTTGGATTGTCTGGACAGTATCTCAGGAAGCCAAATCAAGAATATATTTTCAGTGGGGAAGCATTTAGAGAAGAATGGCTGGCACATTGTTTTTCTGCTCAAAGGCAGTACCCAAATTGCCATTTGTGACTGTCCCCTTGTCTACTATGTTTTATAAGATGATGAGGAAAGGGTACATTGTCAGGTGAGAAGGAGGGTAGGTTGGTGCTGTTGGCTCGTGGCTTTCATGAGGGGTGTCCTTATCTCTGCCCCCTAATTCAAACACTACTCAAAGTTACAAAAATTGAGAAGCACTGGATGGGGGGGGAAGGTGTCCTGGTTAAGTACACAATTGCCTCACTGCAGTCTTTTGGGGGGGGGGTACCTGCTGTCATAAACATACACCTCAGAGACAGGTGAGGGTATATTTAACCTTTTGTTATGTTCATGCAAAAATACATACAGAGAATTAATAGACGGCTCAGGATGAGCAGCAGTGGATGTTAATGTAAAGATGTGTGCGAGTACCTGGTGGTAATGCAAAGTCATAGACACTATAACTCAAGTGCACATTTGTGTTGGTGCTACACAAGTTAAGAGAAACACTGAGGTGTCTACATAGTACCACTTGCTGATAAATTATAAACAACTTTTGAAGTGTACCTAGTATGTAAAGCACAAATATTTGGACATAGAGCTGAATCCTTAGCAAGTAAGAAGAGTCTAAAATATGTTGTTGTGTTAAGTATTTAACTGAAACAGAAAACTGAAATTGAGAAATGAAAGCACTCAGGAAATAACTTAGAGCCCAATCCTATGCATGTCTAAGAATGAAGTATCATTATAGCCAATGGGGCTTACTCCCAGGTAAGTGTGGATAGGATTGGAGCCTGAATAATAATGTTTTAAGGTAGTATTTGTAGAGGATTTGAAAATAATACTCTCTAGTTTTTGGAATAGTTTGTGTAACAAAGCAAGGTTTCCATTTTCTCTGTATGGTTAATAAATCTTTATAAAAGAAAGAACAAATGTTTAAGTCGTGAAAGAGGTTTTCTAGACTGTGATGATAGTATAGTTAAGGATGTTCCTTTGCATTAATACATGATCATGTACAATACTTGCATATGTGTATTATTTTATATACATACTTCTTGGCTCAGTTGCTGATTATAAACTCTAAAGCCCAAATGGTTTGGGACCTGAATACCTTAAGTATTGCCTTCATCCAATATCCCTGTCCATACTTATGCTGTGGAAGGCAAAGGCACCCAGAGCAAGACCCAACCTGGTGTTCAGACCAGCTTCTTGGGTCTTGCTCTGGGCGCCTGCCTTCCATGGCATGTAGGACATCCACTAGGAATAGGACCTTTTTGGTGGGAGCACTGACCATGTGAAATGCCTTCCCAACTAGCTCAATTTGCCCCACCTTATCCTCCTTCATATACTTTGTCTTGGCTTTTTCTTTCTGCTTTGGTGCAGGATGATTGTTGGCTGTCGTTGGTAGTAGGGTGAGTTGCCTTGGCGAGAGAGGTGAAGCAGGTTTTCTAAATACATAAAACTTTTGCAGAGGGAAATGCATCTATAAAAATGCCCTACGTGGATATTGTTAAATGAACATGGATACGATATTTGTAACTGTTCAATATAGTAATAAAGCTGGCTGAGGCTAAAGACCATATAGCCTACCCTTTCCCTAACTCCGATCTATTTTCATGCTTACTCACATAATCCCATGTGGGAATTCGTACACCAAGCAGAGGACACCTATACCATGTCAGAGGTACTCATCATATGAAAAATAATTTAGTGAAACTGTCTTCAAATGACTTAACAAGTTTATTCAAGCCAAGTTTTACAGAGAAAGATAATCCAGCCTGAATTGCTGGTTATTCTGACCCAGAGGAAAATTTTAACTTTAATTGCAGTATTAAGGCAATCAGTTATTCCTGAGTGAGGAAAACTAATTCTCTGAGCTTTTTTAAAAGAGGTCTTTATTGAGACATATAATCACCTCTCCTGATATAGCATTCTAGCTGTAGAAGTCTGTGATGCCTCATGTTTGGTCCTCACAGACAGAAGATAAGGTAGTACACTTGTCCTGAACTGTGCTACTTCATGCTGTAATCGAGAACTCACACAACTAATCCTGTACACACAACTGTGTACCAAAAAATTGTCTGACCATAGAATAGTACATATTGGGAGAAGGGTTTTAGCTTAACTTTCTACAGGTAGGATTGTTGTGATTTGTGGGGAACATTCCATCATAGGATCTCTCTCCTGCAAACTGAACTGTTGCAATCATATACAGGGTTATTATCTAATCTGCTGATTGTGGGAACTAGGCCTCAAAGGAAAGCAGTTTAAGAGAATATTTCTGTTGAATGTTCTGTTCACACGAATTATTTCTAAGACCTTCTTTTTACTAGACTCAGTTCCCTTACTCTGGGTAAGTAAACAGACAAAAACAGTGGCAGATGGGAGGGATTTTAACTGATCTCCCTTAACCCTGCAGCCCTTTGCACCCTATACCAGAGGTTCTCAAACTGGGAGCCACTTTTTAGAATGACAGTCTGTCCGGGACCCACCGGAAGTGATGTCATGGCCAGAAGTGAAATCAAGTTAATTAAAGTAAAACAGATAAGGAGAAGCCAGCCCTGTTCCACCAAGTGAATTTTCTCTGTAACCTGCCTGCATTAATGCCCCCCCCACAAAAAAAATCAGTAAGATTTTCAGCCATACCCAATGCCCAGTTCACTTTAAGTTCTTATATTTAAACCATAGCACCATCAGGACTCACCTATCTTTACAAGTCTAAAAAAGAAAAAAAATTCACCTTACCAGCTAAAGTCTCTGTTTTATTCTTTTTATGGGATGGGGCTGCCTCTTGGAGCATTTGCTAAACTCCACTTTCATCAGATCAGGACCATTCTGGTGGCCTTGCATTCCTCTTTGCCTGACCTGAGCATGAGTCAAGGCACATTTGCTTACTTGTAAGTAAACACAACCGTGTAGCTTACTTTTGCTTTTCAAAGGGCTCAATACATTTGTCAGCTTGGAGGGAGGGATTTCCTTCTCGGGTGTTTTTTGGGGTGTGTGTTCATCAGATCGGGACCATTCTGGTATTGTTGGATTTCTCTCAGCCTGCCTTTCCAATGGACTGAGGCAAGTTTGCCTACTCATGAGTAAATGCACAATATGGCTCAGTTTACTTTCCTTAGGCTTCATGCAGTGGTTCTCAAACTCTCAGGGAGAGTTTTGAGAGCCACTAAATCTTTACTGCAAGGGCGGGTGGAAGGTGGAGATGCGATGCTCAGCATCATGCCTCTGATTTGGGTGCAAGGGCGCACTGCCACACACCGCCACTTGCAGGAGCCTCCCGGGGGTTGGGGGAGCCCAGCACCAGCCTCAGTAGGGCTCCCCACACAGCACAGAGCCCTCCAGAAGGTGATCGCGACCACTTCCTGTTTCTTGATCGCAAAATCGACCCCTGGGAGGCTCCTGCAGGTGGTGAGAGTGGCAGCGTGCCCCTGCGCCCCAAGCAGAGATGTGATGCTGGGCATCGCATCTCTGCCTTCCCCCTCTCCCAGCCCCTTAAGGGAATACTGCCCAGGGCTTTCAGGCTGGGGTGTCACGGCACCCCAGTTTGAAAAGTACTGGGTTTCATGCATTTGACTTCTCAGCTATCAGCTAAAGCTTCGTGACCCACCAACACTGAGATCACAACCCACAATTTAAGTAACAGTGCCATATACAATCCACTTTCAGATGATCTCTTCTTTCTGGAGTAGAATTTTAGGAAGGCTGTTGTGCTGAGGAGGGAAAGGAGAAATTAGCTTTCATAATTTTGTTCCAGTTGTGCTTTTTAGGATTTAATCCATACACTTTAAATATTTTGGAGGTGAATTTCCATTATAACCTCACCTGGGCTGTCCATCGGAAGCTGTCAACTAATCTAAAGTTTTACAGCATCTGGACCTTATATGAAACTGTATAGCAAAGTTGGCCAGTATAGCAAAATGTACTTCAAAAATTGATGCTCCCCTAGGATCATAGGTATTCTTACATCTTGATAAATGTGTTGCTTACTTGTGGGCCTAATTGAAATTGTGAAACTCCCATTTACTTGGCAGATTGGCCCATGAAGATGCTCATAGATCATTGGTGTTTATCATCCAGGAAGATTCATAACTGGTAGAAATTGTAAAATTCATTTCTTCTTTTGGTCTTCAGTCACTTTTACAATTATTTTTTTATTCTAACTTTGAGTCCACTCTGAGAGCCCTTGTGATGACATAAAGCTTTTAAAGCCTTTTCCTCTGGCAACTTGTTTATCTACTGTAGTTTAGGAGACATTGGGGAATGAAGAGAGTGGAAAGCAAGGAATGTATAAACATAGCTTTGCAAGTTCATATTTGGCTGTGGTATCTATTCTGTTGATGTAGTAGAGCAGGGGTGCCCAAACTCCAGCCTGGGGGACATTTGCGGCCCTTAGGGACCATCCAATCCAGCCCATGGGGAGCCCCCAGTCTCCAGTGTGCCTCAGGCCCTCCGGAGACTTGCTGGCCCGACACAACTACTGTCAATGTGAGGGTGACTGACCTCTCGTGTGAGCTACGAACTTAGGGCTCCCTCCACTGCTTGCTGTTTCACATTTGTGATACAACAGCGAAGGAAAGGCCTTTTATAGGCCTTGAGCTACTGCAAGACCTTCATTCATTCATATAAGTTCCATTTCTAATGTATTCATTTATGTAAATTTATTCAAATTTTAATGTAAATTCATTTTTTCCCAGCCCCCGACACAGTGTCTGAGAGATGATGTGGCCCTCCTACCAAAAAGTTTGGACACCTCTGTATTAGAGCAGCCTACGGTCCTGTCTGCACCAATTTTTTTTTCTTGCTGTTTGTTCAACTATGCAATATAAATCCCGGTTTAATATTCTATGTGTGCTAAGATAGATGTTGATCTCAGTGTATCAACAAACTAGTTAATGTATCAGTTGCAGTTCATTTTGTTTCAGTGTGGATTAAATAAGTCTTGAACTGTTTCAGGCACCTAATAATATAAAGCATTTATGCAGCTGTCTGTAGAGCTGGCATCCGATGCTAGTGCCAAGGTATTGGAGATATTTTGATGAAATTGTATTAATGAAGTAGCAGAACACTTAATTATATCCAACTAGATTTCTTTTTCAGCATTGTTAGTTAAGATGAAACTACAAGCTCTGATTTGCCACAAACCAGGACATAACTAATTAACAGCGCAATCCTATCTTGCACTGGAACAGGCAGGCCAGAAAGCATGCACGTATCCAGTGCAAGATAGAGGTCCAGAGTGGCTCAACCAGAAGTAAGGGAAACTATTCCTCTTACCTTTGGGTAAGCCACCGCAGCCCCAATAGGTCTCCTTAGACTTGCGCCACCTCCAGAGGTGGCATGAGGAGAGCACAGTGGCTTCCAGCCGCTCCGCACCACTCAGGAACAGGGACTAGGATCCAGCATATCTGTTGGGTCCCAGCCCCGCCTGCCTGCCCACTCCCCAGGACTGCCCTCTGCCCACCCTCCGCCTGCTCCAGAATGCCTCTCTCCTGCCTCCTCCCTGCCCTCCCCAGTCCCTTGCGTCGGCCAATGCAAGCCTCCCCTTTGAAGTGGAGGCTGGATTCAACCTCTGCAGGCTGGCACATGTTCCTGTGCTGGCTAAGCCAACTCTTGAGGAGGTGCAACCAGCACAAGGGACTTGTGCCAGCCCAAGGCGCAGTTTGGATTGCGCCCTAAGTGGACCACACAAAATGATTAGGAGAGTGTGCAAGTTCAGTCTAGGAGCACCGAACCATGACTGAGCATTAAAAACTCACTCTAATACAGCTGCTGTTCTGATACTTTATTTGTACACTACAATTGTTTAGCTGTCATGGTGCTCCCAAAGAAATGTAGTTTTGTGAGAATACCTACGCTTCTTTCTTGGAGAATCCTGTCCCTTCACAGAACTACAGGTTTACTGAATTACAGCTCATTGGTTGGGAGTCATAATAGTTAAACGGGTTTGAAAGTAGAATAAATTTGTGAAGTAGGTATACCCTAAATAATTCCTTAGTAATGAAGAAAAATAAATTGAATGTAATTAGTGCATGAACTGTGTATCCATGTGAGACATGTTTTCACTATATTGACTTTCTGTTATTTATTTTCAGGTTCATCAGCCAAAGCTTTAGTCAGCTTGAAAGGTAAAACACACAATTTATTTCTTAAGTTGAACACTGCTTTTGCTCTGAAAATCAAATCCTCTATCACCTGACTTGTATGCAACTGCTACAAATAGATCTGCCATCCTTGCATCTCAGTTATCCATTACCATAAAGCAGTGATTCTCAAACTGTGGGTCACAGGCCAATTTCAAGTGTGTCCCCATTCATTTCAATATTTTATTTTAAATATATTAGACTTCATGCTACCCTAGTATGTGACTGCATTTGGGGAACTGTTACAGACCTGTACTTTGAACAGGCTACTCTGTATATGCTTTTAACAATGATAGTAAATGGAATTTACTCCTGGGTAAGTGTGGGTAGGATTTCAGTCTAGGATTGTTAAAACTATTCCTGCTTGATGATGTCACTTCTGTTCATGACATCACTTCTGGTAGGTCCTGACAGATTCTCATTCTAAAAAGTGGGTCCCAGTGTTAAAGAAGTGAAAACCACTGCCATAAAGTATACTAGTATTTAAAGTTATATCATATCAGTTACAGGGATATAGTGGGATAAATATGATTTAGGATAACTTATGTTACACTTATGCTGTGTCATAAGAATGCTCATTCATAGGCAAGTCTCACCAAGTTCAGTAGGCTTACCATCAGGTAAGTGGGCAGTTTTACTGTGCATGAAGAGGTCAGTGCTACTATGAAGTTTAATGGAAAATCTACATTTATTGCCTGTTCTAAATTGTGAAAAATAAATACAGGGATATTTATTTTTGAAGCTTTTCCCCTAAAAATTGAGTTTATTCTGGTTCTTCTTGGTATTGCTGAGGTTCTTCTAAATCCTTCCTTTTGTTAAACACAGTATCAATTTCATTTTTTTAGACCTTTATTTTCTTCTTATCCCAATGGACAAAAACTAAGGTATACTTAGGTGCCTTAAGATGCAGCAGTTTACAGGGTTAACAGCTTACAATAACCCTAGGTATATTGAGTGAATAAAAATCAAGGTATTTATTTTGTTATATATACAGCATAAGAACATAAGAACAGCCCCACTGGATCAGGCCATAGGCCCATCTAGTCCAGCTTCCTGTATCTCACAGCGGCCCACCAAATGCCCCAGGGAGCACACCAGATAACAAGAGACCTCAACCTGGTGCCCTCCCTTGCATCTGGCCTTCTGACATAGCCCATTTCTAAAATCAGGAGGTTGCGCATACACATCATGGCTTGTACCCCGTAATGGATTTTTCCTCCAGAAACTTGTCCAATCCCCTTTTAAAGACGTCTCTTTTCTAGGCTGAAGAGGCCCAAACGCCGTAGCCTTTCCTCGTAAGGAAGGTGCCCCAGCCCCATAATCATCTTAGACGCTCTCTTTTGCACCTTTTCCATTTCCACTATGTCTTTTTTGAGATGTGGCGACCAGAACTGGACACAATACTCCAGGTGTGGCCTTACCATTGATTTGTACAACGGCATTATAATATTAGCCGTTTTGTTCTCAATACCTTTCCTAATGATCCCAAGCATAGAATTGGCTTTCTTAACTGCCACCGCACATTGGGTCAACACTTTCATCGACCTGTCCACCACCACCCCAAGATCTCTCTCCTGATTTGTCACAGACAGCTCAGAACCCATCAGCCTATATCTAAAGTTTTGATTTTTTGCCCCAATGTGCATGACCTTACACTTACTGACATTGAAGTGCATCTCTCCTCCATAGTATATTTGTGCATGCAGCTCCATTATACATAATATTTTTCATGCCATTAATGCAATAAAGTACATTTAAGTTCATAAATACCTCCTTATATTTCCATTTTCCCCCATCATTTCTTCTCCTCCCCCCCCCCCCACACCTAGACTGAAAAAGGCACCAGTTTTCTTGTTTTTGTAGATCCCATGCATTTTACAACTGCAAATGCAATATCTGTGTTAGGAAATTGTAATATGAAATAGACTTTAAGCTGAGTACTGCTTCCATACATTCTATGCGGGAGGCCCAGACATGTTTACAAATATGTATTTCTGAATGCTTTAGCAAGATGCTTGAATGTGTCTCAGAAGAAGCAAGTTCTGCAGTTTCTTTAAGTGCAGTGAATAATCCTAATTTGGAATACACATTGTAGGGCCAAAGAGCCCTTCTAAGAGATCTTGTTGGAACGCAAGGTAGAAGATTACATTAGTTCCAAATGCATGCCCTCTTTCTCACAAATTGTCTTCCCATTTTCAGGCATGCCAAAGGACCATTACTCATTTCATTTTCAGACGTGGTTCAGGGGAAAACCTGCCAATACTGCTTAGAACCAGACAGCAAACCTGAGATACTGGACACACATGAAAACATATACAGTATCTTCAGGGAATGGGACAGAAAAGATGCAATAAGATTACTCTAATTAAGAAACACGGTTTTTTTTGCCCCTCAGTTTGGAAATGACATCTGAAAATGAGAGAGGGAGGGAAACTCAGAGATTGCTTATCAAAAATGTAGTAACGCTGAATTATGTACTCTTCGAAAGTGCCATGTTGTCCTTCTATATTACATTATGCTCCTCTTTTTGTCCCATTGGTAGAGGTGTGCTTTTTCAGTTTTATTTGACAAAAATGAGTCACGCAGAAAGCAATGTTATGTCTTTTTATTCCAATGGTACATTTTTATAAATTATAATTATGAGTTATAATTGCTTTAAAAGCATACTGGGTAGGTGATATAAGTGGTATAGTGTCGGCAGATGCAGCCACATACATGTAAAAGTAGAGATGTTAGAGAACGGTTTTTTCTTTTTTTGCAGATTTCAGGTTTTTTGTTTTACAAAATGAGAAATGCAGAAAATGGTGTGTATTTTTATTTCATTATCACTGGAAAAATTCCACCTCTACCCATTGGATATGGTATATAGTGCTCTGGCAAAAATGGCTTCTTTGAGAAATTGAAATCTATTTTGAAAATGCCACACGAAAAATTGTGGTTTTTCATGCTAAAAGCAATTTTGAAACAAGAATGTATGTAATATTTTAAACACTGTGGGATCCAGAACTGCTTTGCCCTAGCAAAAAGCAACTCATGGGAGGGCACAATTTGTCCCAATTATCAGCAGACACCTGCACTGTATTCCAAACTATTCCTGGGAGTTCCCAGACCCCTTTTCAGGGAACACCAGGGGCTGTAGCACAGAGGACCAAGTGGAATACCACTTTCAGTTGTCTGAATCCAACTCATTATTAAATACCTTTGGTCACTATTAAAAATTATGAAATTTTACTTTTAAATTGTACAGGATTTTTTGAAGTGTACACTGTACTGCTTCTATACTAAGTTTACTTATATGAGAGAAACCCACACATGATTTATGGCTTATTTATAACAGAAGGAAGCTTATCCAATACGTGGAATGAAAAATTCAGTTCTTTACAGAGGAAAAGCAAGAGTGCAGGAGCTACTGTAGAAATGGTAATGAGCAAAGTTGATCTGTTAATGACTCTATAATATTGTGCTTTTTTGACTTTTCTACATTTGGGGGTTTGGGGACGTAAAAATGTTTCCCCTGGCTTCATTGACATGTGGGGTCACATTTTCAAAATTATCTCTTTGGTTCTGAATGTCTAACACAGTGATTTTCAACCTTTTTCATCTCATGGCACACTGACAAAGCACTAAAATTGTCAATGCACACCATCAGTTTTTGGACAGTTGACAAGGCACACCACGCTGTCAGTAGGGGCTCACATCCCCCAGTGGCCCTACTAACAAATGATCCTCCCCCAAAGTCCCATGGCACACCTGCAGACCATCCGCAGCACACCAGTGTGCCATGGCACAGTGGTTGAAAATGGCTGGTCTAATATTTTTAATGGCAACAGAGATCATGGCTTTATGTGTGCTTTCTTAGGAGTGAGTTCCACTGAATTCAGTACACAGGATATTGTCATTTGCTGTGCCCATGTAATGACTTGGCCATCAACTTCCTAGAGGGCTGCCTGAGACACAGTATGTAGCTCTTGTTACACAAATTAACCTGAGAGTAAATCCTGCTGAACACATGGGTGGGATTGGGGAGATGCCATGAAAAGCTTAAAAATTTCCCACTATACCGTTGATTTTGATGTTGCCTTACAACAACCTTGTAAGGTAAGTATTATTATTCCCTATTGCAGCTGGAGCTGCAACTGTGAGGGAGCGGATTGTCTAATGCCGCCTAGTGAGTTCATGACAGAGATTAGACTTGAACCAGGCAAATTCTGATTCACAGTCCAATTTCTTAGTGACTGTTTTACAATAGCTCTTGTCAGCATCAGTAGACACTTTTATCATATCAAAATATAATTTAGAAGAATCTCTCTGCAGGTGCTAATGATTTGTGTTAAGAAGTAAGTAATGTCCTTCATTTAAATGTATATGCTGCTTTTCCAAAGCTCTGAGGTTTTGTGCCTAGCACCTAACTGAAGTTTGCTGCATACTAAGGCTGAGAAACACTTGAGACCCTGCAGAAGAACTGCCAGCAGGGTAGATAATACTGTGTTAGATCAGTGGTTGACTCAGTGGCATAGCTAGGTCATTTGACACCTGGGGCCCATAAATTTTGTCACCCCATACGACGTGGTTAACTTTTCATGTGATGTTATGGCTGAAAGTGACATCATCAAGCAAATTAAAATAAATAATTATAAGTAATTAAATTAAAGAAAAACAAATAATTAAACAAGGGGAAGCCAGCCCTGTTCCACCAAATAATTTTCTCTGTAGCCTGCCTGCAATAACACCCCCACAAAAAAATCAGTGAGATTTTCAGCCTTACCCAGTGCCCAGTTCACTTTAAGTTCTTATATTTAAACCATATCACTATGAGGACCCACCTTGCTTGGCAAGTCTAAAATAGAAAAAATTCATCTACCAGCTCAAGCCTCCATTTTATACTTTGGGGGGGCTGCCTTCTGGAGCATTTATTTAACTCCACATTCTCATCAGATTGGGACCATTCTGGTCACCTCACATTCCCCTTTGCCTGGCCTGGCCAGAGCCAAGGCACGTTTGCTTACTCACGAGTAAACATTTAGTTGCCCTTTCCATAGGGCTCAATACATTTGTCAGCTTGAAGGGAGGGACTTCCTTCATAGGTGTTTTTTAGGGGCTGGGTTCATCGGATTAGGACCATTCTGGTGTCCTTGAATTCCTCTCAACCTTCCCTTTCCAATGTACTAAGGCATGTTTGCCTACTCACAAGTAATCACATGAAATGGCTCAGTTTCACTTTCTATAGGGCTCCATGCATTTTTTGTTTTCTATTTTTTTTTACCATAACGTTTGATAGAATGAAGATGCTTCACTCTGGTTTCTTTCATTGCATTCTGCTGTAAATTCCACTTCCAACAGTATATAGCACAATGGTATTATTCCTAACCACCATGATTTTAGTGATTTTGGTCACTTGTGATGTCACACCCCCCGAAGCAGATACCTAGGGCGGACTGCCCCCTGGCCCTCATTAGCTATGCCACTGGTTTGACTTCTGTATAAGAATATTCTTTTTCAATCCTCATAAACCCAATCCTAAAACTGGTTACACTAAAATGCAAGGATTTAAAATAATCCTCCCAGTTCAATATCATAAAACATAGCATCACACCAATACAGTGGCAGTCCTTCCTGGGGGAACTGACTTCTTAGGTTTTGCGAAGACTTCTTGCTTTCAACATAGAGCAAAATGAAATTTTAAAGGTGTGAAATAAGAAGGAACAAAATGACATCTAAGGTGTAATTGTGCAACACAAATCAAAAAAGATGTTATAAACAAAAACACTTTCTGTTTCTTTGTCGTGGCTTTGGTGTATTGCAAGAAGTCACTTTGAGCGACTTTTCAGTCAGGTTTTACTGTGTTTGTTTCAGCCCTTCAGAAGTTCCAAACGAAGTCGTTCCTTTTGTGAAGAAGAAGAAAGACAAATGAGTACAAGATCACCCAAAAGAAATCAGAGGGTTGCAATGGTTCCACAGGTATGTCCCTGTATAAAGCTTCTTGTATTCATTGATAAGTAGGATAAGTAGCCTACGTTTTAAAATTTGTTTGTAATCTCCCAATAGAGTATTTTTTTAAAAAAAGCAGCAACAATAGACAAATGCTTCTGAACCTGTTTTCCATGGCAAAATTACTCTTTAAAAGTTTTTTTTTACTGTTTAGAAGTTTACAGCATCAATGCCAACACCAGACAAAAAGGCATCGCAGAAGATAGGTTTGCGGCTCCGGAATTTACTCAAACTTCCTAAAGCACACAAGTGGTGTATATATGAGTGGTTCTACTCAAATATAGATAAGTATGTCTGACTTTTTGTTTGTGACTTCATTATTTATTTTGAAGCAGCTTGATGGAATTAAACCATATTGTTTTCACACAGTGACTGAATGGATATTTTGTATTCAATAAAGTTAATTTTTTAAGAGGAATGGGGCAAAAACACAGTTTTTTGGTCAGTATTCTAATATTTTTACAACTGTTCACTTGACTGGTAACTCATTAACATCTCTACACAATATTTGGCACTTTCACAGATTTTAAGAGGGATAATGTTGCAAATTTAGGGGGGTTTGGGGTGCTCAGAGTTCTTGGTTCTCGAACCCTAAAGCCCTCAAGGCCCCCCATCCGGTAGTAGTGCCACCACCCTGTATGTGCCAGTGCCTCAGTCCAGGGACACTGAGACCCTCTAGGCTTAACTCTATCCCTTGCAGGCACTGAGCTCTTTCTCCAATTAAAGCTTCAGTCCTCAAGTTACTAGACCTCAATGAGCACTTGGTAGCTTGCTGAACGGCTAGGCAGGATTCTAAACCTTTGTCCCCAACAGACAATGAAACAACTTGGTAAAAGAGATTTTAGTTTATTAAGTACATAAGGCAGCAAATGCTAGAGGCATAAACATCTAGGAAACATATCAGCAATAAAATAGTAAAGCTAGCTGGCTATCTCTATTAAATACCTATCTCTCACCTGGGTCAGCTTCTTTTTTCTCTTAGCTCCAGGCTACCTGTGAGGCCAGATACCCATGGTGGACAATGGAGCTCACAGCATGCAAGATGTTGCACCCAAAAAAACTCTGCCCAAGAAGAACCAGACACACCCCTTGGGGCGCTCATTATTATACTTCTTATGCTAATAGTACTGAGGTGACCTCATACTTATTTAGACTGTCCAATCAGAAACTTTTGAGGACAGAACCTTTTCTGAGTGGGTCTGGTTGCTAGCTCTCCTAGTTCTTACTCCTCCCAACTAGAAATCCATAGCTGCACTTCATCAGCTTGATAAGGCGCCTTTCTGTCTGCATTCAGACAAGCTTCCAATGGGTTGTGATTCTTGTTGTCCGTCCTTTCTGGCCAGCAAAGGAGAAACAACAATCTTTTTGTTTACTCACATTCTTGCAGCTAAGAACTGCTAGCCACTTCTCTGTTACTGACATAGTTTAGTTCAGGCTTCACATGCTAACCAAGGCCTAACATGTACATATTCATGACATATAAGAAAATAATTGCTATTTGTGTTCCAGTTCCTAAAATATTCTTTCAGTAATGTTATTGGATTGGTTTTTTTAACCTACTATATTTTGACACATTTTTAAATTTTTTCTAAGCTGCTATAATGGTTTTTTAGTTTCATTTCTAACTTGTACAATTATTGTAGTCAGGAGAATCATGTCTAATATGTTTCTGCCACTCTATGGGTTAAGAAGAAAAAGTAGATTCTACTGCGACTTTATGTTTGACCTCAAATTAGTAATTGGCTGCAACTGAAAATTTTGGGAAGCAAAATTCTCTTTTAGTATTCTATGGGAAATTGTAATACATCTTTAAAGTGTTGCATTTGTGAAGGTGAAATTGTCTCAGTATATCATAATATATTTTTTCTGAAACCACTCGAATACACCATAACAAAATACCAACTGTTTTTTACAGGCCACTGTTTGAAGGTGATAATGATTTCTGTGTTTGCCTGAAAGAATCTTTTCCCAATCTGAAAACCAGAAAGTTAACAAGAGTGGAATGGGGGAAAATCAGAAGATTAATGGGGAAACCACGAAGGTAAAAAATGAGTGTGTCTGGAAGAACTGAACATTTTTAGGCTGGTTCTTGGGTGGGGTTACTGGTAGAGGTTTTTGTTAAAAGGTTTCCTGAATGATTCCGGGCCCAATCCAATCCAATTTTCCAGTGCTAGTATAGCCATGCCAATGGGACGTGCACTCCTTCCTGTGGTGGTGGAGCAGTCACAGAGGCTTCCTCAAGGTTTGGGAACATTTGTTCCCTTACTTTGGGGCTGCATTTCAGCTGCACTGGTGTTGGAAAGTTGGATAGGATTGGGCCCTCATTCTTCAAAGTTGGTGGTTGTTTTTTATACTGTGAGATATGCTGCTTAATTATAATTGAGAAAGAAACAACGTGACTGTTCTTTCCATCGTCTCTTTTCCCACCATACCAAATAGCTATATTCCAATCCTGTATCTTGGCAGTTCTCAAACTGTGAGTCCAGGACCCTCCAGTGGGTCATGACCCAATCTTTAGTGGTTTGTAAAACTGACAGGGCAATTTAAGCTATGTGCATTGAAGGTTAAACAAATTGCGACTTGTGGTGGGAGCACCATCACCATTAGAGCCACAGCATTTGGCATTTATAAATCAGGCAGCAAAAATCTAGGGTCTCTAAAAAGTTTTGAGAACCACTTCTTGTACCTTATTGCACTTACCCATATTCCCTACTGACAATCTCCCTTTCTCTGAGTTGCCGTTAAGGTAAAAACCAAACTTCTTTCCAGATGTATTTTAAACTCTATCATGTTGATCCTACAGCAAGTCTTTCTCAGTATCAGCTATTGGTCTGTTGTGCTGGAATTGTTTTCCAAATGATTTTTTTTTTTTTGTAATGGCAATGTATAATATCTTAGAGATGTGCTGAGTTGCATGGAGGAATAAAACAGAACAGATGGAAAGAAGTCAGAATAGTTCTGCTTACTGTTTTGCAGGTGTTCTTCTGCATTCTTTGAAGAGGAACGGTCTGCATTAAAACAGAAAAGGCAAAAAATTAGGCTTCTGCAGCAGCGGAAGGTGGCAGATATATCTCAATTTAAAGATCTTCCAGAAGAAATTCCATTGCCACTAGTTATAGGAACAAAAGTTACAGGTAACTTTTTTCCATCTCTAAATGGAATTAATATTTTAATTGATCAACATCGTTCTGAAGAGGCAGCTTAATTTGAAGATAACTATCAAATGAATCCTATGCATATTTACTGAGAAGTAAATCCAATTTTGTTTAATAGACCTTACTCCCAGAAAATGTGCATAGGATTGCTCTGTAAGTCTGCCGTGCTATACGCTCTTACCTGGGAATAAGTCCCATTGAACTCAATGGAGTTTACTTCTGAGTAGACATGCATAAGATTGTGTTGCTAAGCAATATAGCTTTTGCATGTTCCTTTGCTAGTATTGCGGCATCTAGTAAATGGGGTTTCTTTCCCTATAAGCTACTCTTGTTAAAGTGCTCTAGTCCTGGGCTTGAGAAATGATGGGTTAGTTCCAAACTTAGCACTGCACTTGCAAAAGCATCTCCCATCAATTGAATGAGAGATATGCTCATAGATCAGGTCTAACAGTTAATGCAGTATTATGATAATACTGCATTGCTGTCACTAGCTTTTCTGCTGCACTAGTGTCCTACCATCAACCTCCTAGAAACAGGCTAGGTATTTTGCCCACTGTTGTAAAGTAGGAGGAGTGCAGTTTTGTTTTAACATCCATTGTTCTGTGTTTCCCAAATCAATTTATTTATTCAGTATAAGTTATAAATGAGGGCAAATTTTGTATTCTGCAATTTTTCACAGGTGCTAAATTCAGGGCGTAATCCTAACCAACTTTTCAGCACCAAGGTAAGGGCAATGAAACTCTGAAGTAAGGGAAGAAACATTGCCTTACCTTGAAGAGGCCTCCATGACTGCCACCTGTCATAAACTTAAGGGGGTTTGGGGTGCTTAGAGTTCTTGGTTCTCGAACCCTAAAGCCCTCAAGGCCCCCTGTCCAGTAGTACTGCCACCACCCTGTATGTGCCAGTGTCTCAGTCCAGGGACACTGAGACCCTCTAGGCTTAACTCTATCCCTTGCAGGCACTGAGCTCTTTCTTCAATTAAAGCTTCAGTCCTCAAGTTACTAGACCTCAAAGAGCACTTGGTAGCTTGCTGAACGGCTAGGCAGGATTCTAAACCTTTGTCCCCAACAGACAATGAAACAACTTGGTAAAAGAGATTTTAGTTTATTAAGTACATAAGGCAGCAAATGCTAGAGGCATAAACATCTAGGAAACATATCAGCAATAAAATAGTAAAGCTAGCTGGCTATCTCTATTAAATACCTATCTCTCACCTGGGTCAGCTTCTTTTTTCTCTTAGCTCCAGGCTACCTGTGAGGCCAGATACCCATGGTGGACAATGGAGCTCACAGCATGCAAGATGTTGCACCCAAAAAAACTCTGCCCAAGAAGAACCAGACACACCCCTTGGGGCGCTCATTATTATACTTCTTATGCTAATAGTACTGAGGTGACCTCATACTTATTTAGACTGTCCAATCAGAAACTTTTGAGGACAGAACCTTCTGGAAGTGGGCCTGGTTGCTAGCCCTCTTAGTTCTTACCGCTCCCAACTGGAAATCCATAGCTGCACTTCATCAGCTTGATAAGGCGCCTTTCTGTCTGCATTCAGACAAGCTTCCAATGGGTTGTGATTCTTGTTGTCCGTCCTTTCTGGCCAGCAAAGGAGAGACAACAATCTTTTTGTTTGTTTACTCACATTCTTGCAGCTAAGAACTGCTAGCCACTTCTCCATTACTGACTTAGTTTGGTTCAGGCTTCACATGCTAACCTAGGCCTAACATGTACATATCCATGACACCACCCAACTGCAGGATGCAGCACATGCCCCACTGGCACAGCTATGCCAGTGCTGGAATGTTGGTTAAGATGCACCCTCAGGATCCTGAAAATCTTGTCTTTTCGATTTTAGAAAATTTAAATGTCTGACCCTACAAGCAATAGGGATAGGCTTTTAGAGTATGCAAGCAATGCTTGCTGAAATCTTCGTTAACCACAGGAGATATTCTAGCCAGAATGAATCCCCACCACTTGAAGAAGCAGATTAAATTATATAAATATATATTTAAATGTTCTTTTGCATAACTATACTGGTGATATAAATCAGCCTCTTTTTTGGCCTAGAATTGAAGGAGATGTGATGTCAAACATTTGTTTCTTTGGTGTACGGTATACATAACTTTACTGTATGTAATATGTATGTACTTTACTGTATGTAATAATTGTATTAGGCTAGTATGTCTTTTCTCAAAAAGGCACCTCAAAATACTAAGACTGTGATATTTATTATTCATATTAGCACGGTTACGTGGTGCTCATGATGGACTCTTCACTGGACAGATAGATGCTGTTGATACTCTTAATGCTACGTACAGAGTAACTTTTGAGAGGTCAGGGCTTGGAACACATACAATCCCAGATTATGAAGTCCTTGTAAGTATTTATACTGCTTGTGAAAGTGTCTGAATAATGTATTCTGTATTTTTAATCAAGCAAAATATCATTCATGAATGAAATATAGAAATATAGAATATACAGCACAAAGAAGTATGCAAGTGATATGTATAGTAAGTAACCAACCTTAGTAAACTGATGTGTAGCTTTAGGAAAAGGTGCTAAGAGTTTGGCTGGCAGTCAGAACTTGACTGGCAAGCACTTATCCAAGTCTCCCTCCACTTATTTTCTGCTTTTAAAAAATTGTCTACCTAGCAATAGATATACACAAATGTTGAAAATCATTAAATACTGTTGCTAAGTGAAAAATAGTTTTGGATGAGGTGGTAGGAGTCTGGAAGAAAGAGAATTCTCATAGTCAAATCAAATTAAAATAAATGACTTGAACAAGGGTTTTAGAGAGATCTTCAGAAAGAGAAGAATATATTTTAGAAATATGAATGTGTTGATATACACCCTCATAGCATAACAAGATTTTAACACTTTCTCTAGTCTATCCCATCCTTATTTCCCTCAGCAAAAGCTCCTGAGAAAACTGCACAGTCAGGGAATAAGAGGGTAGGCCCTCTTATGGATTAGGAGCTGCTGAAGACTGGGAAACGGAGTGGGAGTAAATGGACAGTTTTCACAATGGAAAGAGGTGAAAAGCGGTGTGCCCCAAGGATCATTCTTTGGACTGGTGCTTTTCAACCTGTTCACAAATAACTTAAGAGTTGAGGATAAGCAGCAAAGTGGTCAAGTTTGCAGATGGCAGTAAATTTTTCCAGAGGGTGAAGTTCCAGAGTGGATTGTGAAGATCTCCAAAAGGATCTCTCTAAACTGGGAGAATGGGCAGTAAAATGGCAGATGCACTTCAAGTAAGTGCAAAGAAATGCACATTTTTAAGAAATCAAAAATTCACATATACCCTAATGGGTTCTGAGTGGTTTATGACAGATCCAGAGAAAGATCTTAGTTGAGAATGAAACAGCCAATATATTATTGTACCATTGTACAAATAGATGGTAAGGCCATCATGTACAGTTCTGGTCACTACATCTCAGAAAGGATACGGTGTAGAAAAGGTGCAGAAGAGAGCAACCAAAATGATTAATGGGCTAGGGCCACCTCTCTTACAAGAGAGGCTACAGCATTTGTGGCTCTTCAATCACCTGTGAGATTGGGACATATAAAATTATGCACGGGATGGGTAGAGGAAATTCCTTCTCACACAACACACAAAAATAGACTGGCGTGGAGAGTTAGAGGAGTTAGACAAAAAGAAATATTTCTTTACCCAGCATGTACCCAGCATGTAATTAATCTGTGGAACTCCTTATCACAGGAAGTTGTGATAGTGTCTGACCTAGATAACCTTAAAATGGGATTGGATTGATTTATTGAGGGGAAAAAGTCCATCACGGATTATAAATCATGATGACTATATGCAGGGATTTAGAAGTAGCCTACCTCTAAATACCAGATTCAAGGAAGTGGCAACAGGATACCAGTATCTTGTTGACTGTGTGCTCTCTGAGGCATCTGGTGAGCCACTGTGAGATACAGGAAGCTGAATTGCCCTTGGCCTGATCCAGCAGGGCTGCTCTTATGTTCTTGTGTTTTGTCTGAAACTATCTGAAGCAGGTTTAGCCTGCAGTCCTATCCACACTTTCGTTGTACAGTTAAAATGCTCAAAATATAAACAAAAAGTTTTAAGTAAAACTTGTGGAGTGCTTTTAAAGACATCCTTTTTCTTTTTCTCTGTAACCTAAGAGTAATGAACCTCATGAGACCATGCCAATTGCTGCCTTTGGACAAAAACAACGCCCTTCTCGATTCTTTATGACTCCTCCTCGGTTACATTATACACCTTCTCTCCAGTCGCCAATTATAGTAAGTGACATGAAATGGAAGTTTTGCTTTATTGAGTAGCTTTCTGAAGGATCTGAAGCCAATGAAAGTAACAGTTCAATAAATTCTACCACTTAGCCAACTCGAGATTAAAGCTTTACCAAATATTTTTAGCAATAAGTTGTTAAATGCAACTTTTTTTCTTATATAGGACAGTGATCCTTTATTAGGACAGTCTTCTTGGAAAAACAAAATTTCAGGCTCAGATAGCGAGACATTAGGTGGTTTTCCAGTAGAATTCCTTATCCAAGTGGTGAGTGTTACCTGCTTTTCTTTCAGTTGTATCTGTACTGATTTTGAACTTCAGTAGTCTATTTGATTAGTTCATATGTGACTTTCAAATACAAGCTTTGCATAATAACGTGCCATAAATATTTGTTCTAAAATGTTAACAGCTATATTCCTTCTTATAAAATTGATTTGCTTTTCCTGTTTTGCAATATTGATATACCAATGTTGGGGGCAGATTATTCTGTGTAAAACTGTAGAAATGTATATGAAACAGGAGCACATGATTATTCCTTCCTCATGATGTTTTGTTATCTTTACCACTTCATAGCTATCCCATTCAGTTTGAAATAATTATGAGAGCACTTCACTTTAAAGTCATGTTAGACTTTAGACTTTAAAAGTTTAGCAGGCATAATCTATGGTTGTGATTTTGGACAGGCATATAGTGCTGTTCCAACTTGCATCCATTCTGACTTCCAGACCAGCCTCTGGAACAAAACCAAGATACATCCTGGTTGGGGATTGACAGGCCAATCCTATCCACACTTTCCTGGGAGTAAGCCCCATTGACTCTAATGGGACTTACTTCTGAGTAGACATGCAAAGGATTGGGCTGTTAGTGTAAATAAACCAATCTGTGATTGCCTGGCATGGCAGAATTTGAAACCATACTTCTTGGTGTCTGAATTAACATAGAATAGTTACAGCAATTGCTCATACTCTGAAGGCTGTTGCTACATGGCAATAGGAATTAACATGAAGCTGACAGTTAAGAGGATGGAAACGAAAGCAGAAATGTGGCTCTAAATCATGGCTTCCCTTTTGTACATTTGGAAGCTCAGACCATGATTTGTGATCTAACTATGGTTAGCACAAATTGTGATTTGATATGCCCCTGCTGGTTTAGTTAAGTCATAAGAACAGCCCCACTGGATCAGGCCATAGGCCCATCTAGTCCAGCTTCCTATATCTCATAGCGTCCCACCAAATGCCCCAGGGAGCACACAGATTATTTGCATCCTGGTGCCGTCCCTTGCGTCTGGCATTCTGCCATCTCCACATCTCCTTTTATCTCCCCTTTCCCTCCCTCACTGTCTAGGGGGCCAACTGCTTCTCTGGCAGGTTTCCTGCTTCTAACATATTTGAAGAAGCTTTTATTATTCCCCTTAATATTGCTGGCCATGCATTCCTCAAAGTCTTTCTTGGCCTTCTGTATCACCTTCTTACATTTTTTGGCCACAGTTTGTTTTTTATTCTCCTCATTCAGGCACAACTTCCATTTACAGAAGGCAGCTTCCTTGCCTTGAACAGCCTCTCTAACTTGGCTCATTAGCCATGCTGGCATTCTCTTAGACTTAATCAAACCCTTCCTCCTTTTCGGTACACACTTTTACTGGGCCTCTATTACTGTTGTTTTAAATAGCTTCAATGGAGAGGTTGGACCCTCTTTACCTTCCCTTTCAACTTCTTCCTTATAGTTTCCTCATTTGAGGGAAGTCCACCCTTCAGAAGTCAAGGGTTTTTGTGTCAGATTTGTTTGGCACTCTTCCCCTGACATGCATGGTGAAACTAAATGCAGCATAGTCACTGTTCCCCAATGGCTCAGTAAAATTTACATCTTTAACCAGGTCCTAAGTACCACACAAAAATCCAGAGTCGCCTGTCCTCTGGTGCATCTGACTTGCATCCATGCTATCTGATTTATTTTTAAAACATTAGCTTGATGTTTCTACTTCTAAAACATACAGCATTAAATTTATTTAAATGATTATATTGATTCCAAAATATTTCTCTGATTTTTCTACAGACCAGATTATCAAAAATTCTTATGATCAAGAAAGAACACATCAAACAATTAAGGGAGATGAACACAGAAGCAGAAAAATTGGTATATATACTTTTGTTTGAATTGTTTTTAGAGTAACATACATTTTAATTAGTTTTTTTGATGACCATTTCTATGAGCAGCATTCTTAGTGTACAACATAGAGAAATTTCCAAAAAATATTCTACAGTCCATAGGATGTACGGTCCACAGAAAATGACATAACGTTTTGTTTTACAGGAATATGGACCAGACCAGGGGTGGGCAAACATTTTGGCAGGAGGGTCACATCATCTCTCTGATACTGTGTTGGGGGCCAGGGGAAAAAAGAATTCACATTTCAGATTTGAATAAGTTTACATAAATGTGCGTAAATGAATACAGGCATGCCCCTGTATCTGTGGGGGTTCCATTCCAGAACCCCCTATGGATACTGGAAACCACAGATAAGAACAAACACAAAAAATGTGGTTTGCAATTCCCCCCTCCATCGAAACAAAGTACAATGCTTTACTGTGTCTGCTGCAGCCTCTGGGCAGCTGTCTTGCAAAGGCTACCAGGAAGTGCTGAGAGGCAGGGATTGGCTGAACCAAGGCTGAAACCAGCCAGAGGCTGTGGCACATGCTTGCCTGTGTACTTAAGGGCTGGGGGGTGTAGTTAAAGGAACAGTATCATTAATAATTCATGTCAGGAGTTGGTGCTGCAGCCTGCCTGGGGGGACAGTACTTCCTCTCATAAAACTTCGGAGCCTGTGGCACCTAATCTGCTAAAGAAAGGGGGGAGAGCCTGTTGCCGGGAGATTTGAGGCACTTTGTGTCTAATTAAGCATTGTCCCCCAGCCAACAGCCAGACAGGAGATAGCCACCCGGAGGTTGCAGTAGACACAATACTTTGTGCAGGGGGGGATTTGTGAACCGCGGATACAGGATCTGCAGTTAAGGGGGCACACCTGTACATTAGAGACAGAACCTATATGAATTAATGAATATTACTGAGCTTATTTATGAGGACTGTTCTGAAAGTAAGTTTTTTAACAGCTTGGCTGTTAAAAAACAAGACTTAAGGAAAACAATTTAATACTACTCAGAAGTTAAATATCATGGCCACACGACTTCTCCATCTGAATTGAGGCAATTGTCATGTGGGACAAGCTTCTTTATCCCCTGTAGGAAGAACATTGCCGCCAGGGAGTTAAGCCAGCTCTAACCCATTCTGCAGGTTGCTGTGTGTGTGCGTGCATTGTCAGGCGGAAGAAGCAGCCCAATGTTGAATTCCTCTCCTTTTGTTCCGACTTGCTTTCCTGCCTCCCAGGTGATTGTCATCCTTTAAGGTCCCAGACCACAGTGGCCATTAGTTTCTTGTTGGAGAAAGTTGGTTTAAACTGTGGTTGTCTTATGGAGCTTACTGCCCAAACAGCAAACTTGCCAAACAAACTTTGTCTCTGGCTGAGCTCCCTGGTGGGAATGTTCTTCATGGAGGAGATAAAGAAGCTTGTCCCATGATATGACAATTGCCTCAATTCTGATAGAGATTGCATGGAAAAGTAGTGTGGCCGTGGTATTTAACTTCTGAGCAGTATTATTTTTTTATTAACAGTATTTATATACCGCTTTTCAACTAAAAGTTCACAAAGCGGTTTACAGAGAAAAATCAAATAACTAAATGGCTCCCTGTCCCAAAAGGGCTCACAATCTAAAAAGATGCCAAAAGAATACCAGCAGACAGCCACTAGAACAGACACTGCTGGGTTGAGATGGGCCAGTTACTCTCCCCCTGCTAAATAAAAGAGGAGCACCCACTTGAAAAAGTGCCTCTTACCCAATTAGCAGGGGGTGTATTAAATTGCTTTCCTTAAGTCTTGTTTTTTTTAACAGCCAAGTGGTACTTACTTTCAGAATAGCCGTTGTATAATACACATAACTATAATACAGGCATGTAGAACTATGAACTGTGTTCATAGTAGAACTATGTAAAACATGAGAACTATGAACTGTTTGCCACACACGTTTTGCACAGTGAAAACATACAGACCAAGCCAGAAACACATGGAGACATAAGTTGTTCAGAGGCAATGGGGGGGGGGGTGTTTAAAATAATGCCAGGGAAAAGCAGAAAACGCATAGAGACATGAATTGATGCACACGGGACAATTATGGATGTGCTTTCTCCAGACATGCAGACCAAGCCAGAAACACATGGAGATGTGTTGTTCAGAGGCAGTGGGGGGTTAAAATAATGCCAGGGAAAAGCAGAAAACACATAAATACATGAATTGATGCACACGGGACAATTATGGATGTGCTTTCTCCAGACATGCAGACCAAGCCAGAAAAATGAAGGAGGGTATAATACCTCCTGAGCACACACTTCCAACCTAAAGCACAGCCACAGGCTAGCACGGGCTCCAGCAGTCTCTGATGGACCAGAGGCTCATTGGAGACTGGGGGCTCCCTGCGGGCTGAATTGGGGGGTCCCTGAGGGCCACAAATGACCTGTGGGCTGGGGTTTGCCCACACCTGGCCTAGACTAAGAGACAGCTTAAATTAGGAAGCTCTCTAGTGATTTAGAATTTTCATAATCTAAGTAACACCATCGGATGCACCCTAACTAAAACGACTGATTTTTTTTCTATTCTGCATTAGCTGTAGGATAAATTTATGTCAGTCAGATTTGATTTTTATTGCAGAACTTACTGAAATATCTGCTCAGAAATAATCTGTCAGCCATTTAGATTTGTTTGCAGTCATTGACTGTGAGAGGGCCTTCAGCATGGTGAATAATCAAGATACAGTACTATTGTACCATTTAAGCACAGTCTCACTTTTTTCCTTTTCTTTTATTCAGAAATCCTATTCTATGCCCATCAGCATTGAATTTCAGAGAAGATATGCAACTATCGTTTTAGATCTTGAACAGCTGAATAAGGATCTGAACAAAGTTTTGCACAAAGTTCAGCAGTATTGTTATGAGGTAAAATGTGCCTACATTTATTTAATCTTTCTATTTAGTCAGATCAGCAGGATGCAGCCACTTCAGGGCCCTGGCCTCTTACTAAGCCTTCTCTCTGAATGTTCAGCTTACTACTTTTAATTAATTAAAGTTTCTAACCCTTTTACTTAACTAGAAGAGGAAATACACAAGCAATATTTCTACCCATTCCACCTCACGGTGAGAATTCCAGATTTGTTTGCCTATTTTGGACCATTTTAGCACCCTAGAGGCTTCTGCAATGCCTCAGCATTCTGAAGAGGCTGCAGTGTCATTCAGATACAGCAGCCCTTGTCGTTTGAGCATCTTCTTCTCTAACGGACAAGTAAACACTGAGCCTGTCTGAGAGCCAGAATTGTGAAGCAGTCCCTGGAGTGGATGACTCAGGTGACCCTCAAGTTTCCATTTCCACAAATAAAGCAGGGTTAATACCCACAGGTTATAAAAGTGGAATCCTGAACTCTCCTTTGTGCAGTTGCCCATTTGGAAACATCTGGTGCTTCACAGGGACTTTCCTGCCCATCTTGCTACAAGTGTGGGTTTTAGGATGAGGGACCTTGGAACAGCATGTTAGGGATCCTATCCCTATGATAGGGATTTTGATAGGGATCATAGCTGCATCAGGACTTTTGTTTTATTTTAGATTGTGAGCCCTTTTGGGACAGGGAGCCATTTAGTTATTTGATTTTTCTCTGTATACCGCTTTGTGAACTTTTAGTTGAAAAGCGGTATATAAATACTGTTAATAATAATAATAATAATATTTACTGCCTGTATCTCAACCTGCTTGCCAGTTTTGGCCATCCTCCCTACTCCTTTTCTGGCTTTGATCAGAACCCTGGTTTTATCTCTTGAATTTTTCCATCAATTGTTTTGATTGTTCCAATTTTTAATAAACTATTTTTACTGGTTTATCTTCTTGGTCCCAGTTTAGTCAGAAACATGGAACATGACTATCTGAAAGACATGGCTACAATACTGGCTAGTTTTAGAGGAATTTCCTGGATTTGGGGATTCTGCTCACCTGCTAGATGGGCTTCCCCACGACGACTTTTTTCGGACTGTGCTTCCTCGCTTTGAGTGGTTGCAGCAGCCTTCCTTTTCCAGTTTACCTAGTAAGAAGAGTGAAGCAGAGAGCAAGGGAGCAGTGTGTTGTCACTGCTAGGTGCTGTGCCTCTTTTGCCTTCCAACTTTGTTTGTATACCTCTAACTCCCCTCCTAATCAGTTATCACCTTGGGATAGTCTCATCCCCATTACTTTTTCTTCCTATTCTCTTTCCTCCCTTGTATGTTTCCTTGCCACCTTAAGCCATTTCTGCCCAGTGTTGCATACACACAACAGGGACCAAATTTGTACCCGTGTGGGGCCAGGCAGAAATCGGTTTTAATATAAGCAATGGCAAGTGAAGCGCTATGAGCAGAAAATCTGAGTAAACCTATACTGTTTTTAGTGTCCCCTTCATGTCCAGATGGATTTGCCTCAGGTGTGGGCTGGGCTGTGTTGGGAGAGACCAGGAGGAGAAAAACCAGTTCTTTGTCTTAATCTTCCATTGCTGCAACATTTCTGTGTAAAGAAGAGCGTGCTCCTAGGAAGTGCAAAATACATTTCATCTAAGAATGAATAAGTCCAGACCAAGCCTCTGTTCTTGCCTCCCTGACATCTAAAATTAGAGGTAACAAGGGCGTTGTTTTCAGGCAGGTTTAAACCCCCAAATCTCTTGTTGCTTAAAAAGTAGTACTGTATGGTATAGGGGTAAATAATTGAAGGGGCATAATAAACATGCAGGCTTAAGCCCCACCACTAGCTACAGAAAAGGGAGGTATGGGGGAGGAAGGGGTATCTAAACATATTTAAGCCATAGATAAACTCAGTTCTGAGTGCTAGAACTCTGAACCCATGAGTAGCAGGAGTACCTCTCGGCATGAGCAGCATCCCTTTCTCTTCCTACAACTGCCTGCCTACCAGGTATTAGGTGAAAAGGATGTGGCTTGCAAGCAAGTGAAGCTCTGGAGCCTCTCATTTTAATAGTGAAGGCACTGGTTATTGCTATCTGTTCCTCCCAACACATACCCACCTTTTCCATATGCTTCCCCTGCTGCTAGATTCGTGGTTGATGTTGTTATATGGAAACTATTTCTCCAATTTTGTATAATTTGTATTGGCTGTCAAAACAACTTGGGACCAAGGGCTGCCCCTTCAGTGAGGCCAGATAAGGCAGCCCCCCAGGTGGCAGACTTATGGAGTAGCAGCTATGCTCCCCAGTGCTATCCATACTTTACCTGTTAGATGGCTTTCTTGCATATTAGAGTAAACATTACCTAGTGTACATATACAGGAGAATGAAGTATCAGACTCCTAGATGGTAAAGTGGTGGAAAGGATTCTACCACTTGATAATTCAGGTGAGGAATTCCCCCATAAAGTGGTTTCTTTCTTTTTTTAAGCATCTAGCCCAAATCACTCCCTGCATGCTAGTTTTCTCCTTGTAGGGATGTTAAGTAAATAACATCCCCTGCCTATAGTCTAAGACAGGGGTGCCCAAACCCTGGCCCTGGGGCCACTTGCGGCCCTCGAGGACTCCCAATCCGGCCCTTAGTGAGCCCCCAGTCTCCAATGAGCCTCTGGCCCTCTGGAGACTTGCTGGAGCCCACACCAGCCTGATGCAACTGCCTTCAGCATGACGGCCAACTGTTTCACCTCTCGCGTGAGCTGTGGGATGAGGGCTCCCTCCATTGCTTGTTGTTTCACATCTGTGACACAGCAGCGGCAGCGTTGGAAAGGCCAGCCTTGCTTTGTGCAAGGCCTTTTATAGGCCTTGAGCTATTGCAAGACCTTCATTCATTCATATAAGTTCCACCTCTAATATATTCATTTATGTAAATACATTCAAATTTGAAACGTAAATTCTTTTTCCCCGGACCCTGGCACAGTGTGAGAGTGATCATGTGGCCCTCCTGCCAAAAAGTTTGGACATCCCTGGTCTAAGACTTAAGTCATGGTGGTCCCACACTTGGCCCACAGGCTGCATATGGCCCACGAGACCCTTTTTGGAGGTCCCCCAAAGCCCAGCTGCAGCCCTCACCACCCTCTCCTCCCACTTCATTGGCTTTTTCAGTCTCCCTGCTGCTCTGTTCCAGCTTCTCCTTTGGAGGAGAAACTGGTACAGCGAAGCAGGGAGATGAGAAAACCCCACCACACCCACCTTCTCCTCCTCCTGCTTGTGTTGTGAGACTGCCGAATAACTTCGGTGGCTCAGAACATGGAAATAATTGGCAATGACATCATCACATCACCACCAGTTACTTCCAGGTCAGCGCAGCTGGGGATCACACAATGGTCGTATGTCTCCCCCCAGCTGCTCAAAGTTGGACCACCCCGGTCCAAGTGATACAGTCTACCACCTCACACGCTTCATGTTTAGACCACTAGACCAGTGATTCTCAAACTGCCTGGGAGCTTTACTCCTGAGGTAAGTTTTTGCAGGGGTGGGGGCAGTGAAGTGATCCCCAGGATCGCATCCCTGCAGGGGAGGGGAGGCTATTTTTAAACTAAGCATATGTGCTCTCAGGGTCCAGAGGTGTGGGGAGACTGACAGAGTGCTTGCAGGACTCCTCACAGCTTCTAAATAGTGAATGTTGCAAGTGTGCGGAAACCAGAAATTCCACTTGCACTATTTAGAAGGCGTGGGGAGCCCTTGAAGCACTCCATGAGGTTCCCCACACACCCTGGATCCTGTGAGCATGTATGTTTAGTTTAAAAATAACCTCCTTTCCTTAGCAGGGGCACAATGCTAGGGATCGCTTCACTGCTTGTCCCTGCCCCTTAAAGGGAACGGTATTATATGCTGTTATGTTATATGCATTATATATATACGCATTATATATATATGCATTATATGCATATATGTTATGATTACATATATGTTATTTGCATTATATATATATATATATATATATATATATAAAACAGCATTATACAGCAAAGGCATTATATGAGCTGGTGGGTCGAGACCCACCTGTTTGAGTACCACTGCACTAGATCATTGCTACTGCACCTAATGAGGTTGTGATTTTGTTTCTGAAGTGCAAACATTAATCAGGTAATACTGGACTGGATAAACAGCCTCTTTGTTTTGAATACAACATACATTGGTCACCCTAGAATCTAGAGCCTAAATAAACATATGGCATTTCAAATTGAATTCTGTTTAAATTGAATAAATGTAGATAACTTTAAACGTATAAGAATTAAATTCAGGTTTTTGCTGGTTTGCTCTGAATTGCAACGCCCACCCCACTCCAGTGTGCCCTTAAGTCATTGGTTCCCAACCTGTGGTCTGGGGACCACAGGTGTCCGGAAGACCCTGAGAAGTGGTCTCAGGGAAAAAAAAAAGATTGCCTTTCACTTCCATTATTCTCCCGTACAGAGGGTGGAGAACAGAGCACCCATAGCTGCAGCCAGCAACAGAAGCAGCAGTCCACAAATCTTCTCTAATAAATCTTCTCTAATAAATCTCTAATAAATCTTCGCTAATTATTACAAATTTAATTGTATTTTTTATGTAAAGGGGAGGGGTTGCATGCAGGGCCCATGAGAGGGAATAAAGGGGGTAATTTGTACCTGGAACCAGGTTCAAAAAGGGGGCCCAGGAGCCAAAGGTGTGGGTCCAGAAATTTCCCGGAATCTTATTTTTTCCTGTCTCACCTGACTAACTGCCTGCATGGAATGCTGGACGCACAGCGGCTATGGCTGCCACAAGCCATATGTGCTGGGTCGAGGAATGCATACATGACACATACATACATGACATGATGGAAAGCTCTTCAACCTCTCCAGACTGAGAGCAAAATCCAAAGTCCAGCTGAAATGTCTGCGTGACTTCCTCTTTGCCGACGATGCAGCTGTCACTACCCACTCTGCCAAAGATCTCCAGCAGCTCATGGATCGTTTTAGCAAGGCCTGCCAAGATTTTGGACTGACAATCAGCCTGAAGAAAACACAGGTCATGGTTCAGGATGTGGACTCACCTCCCTGCATTACAATCTCTGAGCATGAACTGGAGGTTGTCCATGACTTTGTGTACCTTGGCTCAACGATCTCCGACACTCTTTCTCTCGATACCGAGCTAAACAAGCGCATCGGTAAAGCAGCTACCACGTTTTCCAGACTCACAAAGAGAGTCTGGTCCAACAAGAAGCTGACGGAACATACCAAGATCCAGGTCTACAGAGCTTGCGTCCTGAGTACACTTCTGTACTGCAGCGAGTCATGGACTCTTCGCTCACAACAGGAGAGGAAACTGAGCGCTTTCCACATGCGCTGCCTCCGACGCATCCTCGGCATCACCTGGCAGGACAAAGTTCCAAACAACACAGTCCTGGAACGTGCTGGAATCCCTAGCATGTATTCACTGCTGAAACAGAGACGCCTGCGTTGGCTTGGTCATGTCGTGAGAATGGATGATGGCCGGATCCCAAAGGATCTCCTCTATGGAGAACTCGTGCAAGGAAAGCGCCCTACAGGCAGACCACAGCTGCGATACAAGGACATCTGCAAGAGGGATCTGAAGGCCTTAGGGATGGACCTCAACAAGTGGGAAACCCTGGCCTCTGAGCGGCCCGCTTGGAGGCAGGCTGTGCAGCATGGCCTTTCCCAGTTTGAAGAGACACTTTGCCAACAGTCTGAGGCTAAGAGGCAAAGAAGGAAGGCCCATAGCCAGGGAGACAGACCAGGGACAGACTGCACTTGCTCCCGGTGTGGAAGGGATTGTCACTCCCGGATTGGCCTTTTCAGCCACACTAGACGCTGTGCCAGAACCACCTTTCAGAGCGCGATACCATAGTCTTTCGAGACTGAAGGTTGCCAATACAAAAGTGACTGTATCTATAGGTTTCTGGATAAAAATAAAATTTGCTGCCTAACCAACTTTCTGATTTTTAAAAGGAATCTTGGCCAGTGTATATGTGCAACTTACTTTAATAATCTTAGTGGTTTATTCTATTTTTTAACTTTATCTTCCCAGCTTGCCCCAGATCAAGGCCTCCAGCCTGCAGACCATCCAACAGATTTGAGGAGAAGATGTGAAGAAGAAGCTCAGGAGATTGTCAGACAGTCAAATACATCAACGACAGGACAGCCTTCTGTTGAAAATGAAAACCTGACAGATCTTATTGCTAGACTTACAGCAATATTATTGCAGATAAAGGTAAGTGGTATTAGAAGAAAAAATGCATACTATAAGAAGGTCTGCCTACCTTGGTTAGAAGCACTAATGCCAAAAATGGGGGGTGTTCTATGATTATTTGGTTGCATCCAAAGGAAGAGAATCCTGACTTTGTGGAATCAGTGGGACTGAAGTTTATCATGACTAACTGGTCTCATTAATTTCAGTGGTACTTAGGATTCCTTTTATTTGAATGTAGCCTGTTACATTTAAAATACAGTGATGTAATTATTTAAATTTTCTACTAATGCCCACCACCACCACACCTGACAATATTCAGAGTGGGGCTTGGCTCATCCATGACCTCAGACCCTTGTTTGTAGTGCTTAGCTGTCTTTCTGACTATCTTGGCTTTCAACTTCCCTGGCTCATGACCTGTAGGTGACCAAGCCTATGTCAAATAACCATTTGCTAGCATGCTCCAAGTCCTACCACATGTTTTCAAATGGGTCACCCTGAGGTACCGCCACAGTTGCCTCAAAGCCTGATCCAGTCAGGTGTGGCACCATCACTCTGCCAGTGCCTCTGACCCAATCATCGCAAGAAGTGCCATAAGGCACTTTTGCACCAGTCTAACAGGCTTTCCTCCAGCACCGGGCCCAGCGGCAGTTGGCGCAGGGCCACAGCACTGAAGGACATGCGGCAAGAGCTCTCAGCAGTAAGTTTTGTCAGCGGCAGGGCAGGGGCAGGACCAGGTGGGGGAGGGGTGGAGTGGGCCCAGGACAGTGGCAGGCTCTGCTGCCATATGTTAACCCCCCTCCTGGGCCAGGAAACCCAACACAAGTCTCCTTGAATCTGCGCCCAGATTCAATAGCAGGCGCAGATCTGAGCACACTCATTGGTACCACCTGGGGTAAGGGAACATAAGTTCCTTTACCCTGAGGAGACTTAGTGATGCTTCCCAGACCCCATAGGCATTTTGGTGCTATGGAAGCTTAGGACTGGGCTGTCAGTTGGTGGTGCTGTTGGTGTTCCTGTATCACATATGTCCCTCTTATTGTACATCAGAGGGTTATAATGTAGTTACACAGATTTTGTAAAAAAGCTAATCTTTGATTTATTCTAGTGTCTGGCAGAAGGCGGCGACCTGAATTCCTTTGAGTTTAAGTCACTAACAGATTCATTAAATGACATCAAGAACTCCATAGATTCCTCCAATATCAGGTAATATCTTATACTATGAGTGCTGCATGCTAAGGGTACTGAGTTTAATGTTCTTTAGAGCATGCTGAGCACATACAAGTTGAGCCTCATTATTCCTATGGGTTCCGTTCCAAGCAGCACTATAGCAAATCAATTTAAAAAACAAAGTTTCTTTGCTCTGGTGATTTAAAAACAGCCTTGCTGACCTTTGTGATGTATGATAAGAGTCATTAAGAAGACAATCCATCAATCAGTTGTCCTCCAAGAGCTTAGAAAGGAGCTTCACTGAGCCCCTCCTTTCACCAATGCAAAGTGATCACCTCACTTTCACGTGCTCAGGGAGAAGGGAGGGGTTGCCTGGAGAGAGAAGGTTTGATGGCTTGTCAGCCAGCTACCCTCTCTCTCCCTCTCATTAAGGAGGTATTGTTAAAGGACTGTTCAGTTTTTTAAACAGATTTTAAAGGGATGCATTTTTCCCCTTCTCCAGGGATCAGCACATTCCTTCTCATTTGCAGTGGCCATTCGTGTTGAGTCAAATCCGTGTATAAAAAATCGGTATATAAATAGGCTGGACCTGTACTTCCTTCTGACAGTTCAAACTCACAATTAACAACTGTTCTTTGTTCTTTTAGTTGTTTTCAGAATAATGTTGAGATCCATGTTGCACATATCCAGAGTGGTCTCAGCCAGATGGGAAATTTACATGCCTTTGCTGCAAATAACACCAACAGAGACTAAGACATGTTTACTTTAGACCAAGTGTACAGAATGTAGTTGTGGAAAAGCCTCCCTATATAAGCTTCACCAAATATCCTAACTGCTGGAAGAGAAAGGAAAAGAGGATATTTTGAGATCTGTTGTACTGCTTCTGAAGAAACCAGCATAAAGTTACCAGCATTACTATAGACTTCATCACTTGCTATGCACATACAGTGTCTTGTTTAACAGCTAACTTTTAGTTACAAAAGTACATGTGTTGTTTTAAATTGAAAGTTATACAGAAATGTTTTCATATAATGTAATATAAGAATATTTTAATTTAAATTTAGTTGCAACCAGCCCTGTCAACTATTAACTGATGTGTTGAAAATAGTGACGAGGAAATGACACAGAGGAAGGGGCTGTACAGCAATCTCCTACTTTGAAAGCTACAGTGCCCCTAGTACTAGTGTGTTACTGCCTTTTGATTTTAGTCTCTGAACAGTGTGGTGATTGATAAAGCAGTGTATGTATTCCTGTTCTTGGGAAATAGCAGCAGAATGGGATACGCAAAGGAATGGTAGTGGGTAGATAGCTTTAGTACACTTGTGGATACTGGGAGTCCCTGTAAATCAGTTAATATCTTTTGGAATGTTTAATTTATCGTAACTTATAAAAGTAATCTAATGAAGGAGTAGAAAAAGACTGCTGAATTCCCAGAAATCGGTATGACTTGCTTTTTCCCTTCATAATGGGCAAAAAGTTCGAGTTAAGATTTCACACAAATAACTGGTAATGTTTTCCATTGATTTGTTTGCACAACCTTAAACTAGAGAACTGGTTAGCAGGCGTTTCACAATGCAGTTGGATATCCTGTCCTGCGAACTGCCTAAAAAAATAAAAAAGGCCTGAGATATATACAGAAATGTTGATCTTGTAAAAAGTGTGTATTGAGTTGTTTATTTAGTATAGTCTTGTAAAGCTTCAGTGTAATGAATTGTTTCCAGATTTGAATTTTCCAATAGCTGTAGTCATGTTTTGATTCTTTGATACCTCATCAAATGAGGTTATTTGTATGTTAATGTATAAAGAAAATGTAAACAATTATTTTTGATTTAAAATTTTGTATAGTTTTAAAAATGCTTCTGTATTCTGTGTGTGTATTTGTGCCATTTCAATACTTAACTGAAGTCTATTTAGCAAAGGCTGTTTTAAGATATGCTTAAATCTTTTATTCTCATTGACTTATATAAATTGAAATACTTCACAAAAATTTCAAAGTACTTTAAACAAAAAAATTAGCTCAGAAAAAGTTTTCAAATATTCAGTTGATATAGTTGCAGAAATATTTGATGGAGGGGTTGAAGAAGGTTCATCCTCTAAATTTGTTCAGAATTTTTTGGCATTTTTCTTCATGAAATGTACTTGCCTTGATAAGAGGATTGTTATATTTTTATACAGTTTAATAGAAGGTATTCCTTATTTGGTTATGAAATAACCACATGGATTTGATGGCATACATTTTTTCCTCCCTTCCCTTGCTAGTCTGATATGACTCAGTATGCACACTTGTCAAAGATGCATTACTGTACAATTTGCATCACAATAATATTTCTTCAACTTCCGAATCCCTTGTATTGGAATCCTGGAAGATCTGGTGAGGAGGTAGGATGTGGTGTCAGCAGTGGCCCCTTTAAGGGTAAGGCCTGGGCATTCAGCAGAGAGGGTGCTGCACAGCTGCAGCCACTTGAAGGCAATAGGGCCCTCAGGGATATAAGCACCTGATGAAGGTAGAGTTAGGTGTGGGTAGCAGAAGGAGGAAAGCTTGAGGAAGGACAGACTGGATTAATGGACTGAGGAACTGATGTCTAATGGACTACTGGAACTGCTGATGGACTGATGTGTGAATGGACTGAGGAGACTGCTTGAACAAATTGCTGGAGGCACTGTGATTGGTGTTTGGCTGCCATGCCTGCTGCTGTAGTGATGGGAGGAGCTGCTGGCAGAGGAGGAAGGAGGGCTCTGCAGGTGGAACAAGTGAGCTACCCTGGTGGTGGGGTCCAGCAGTGCTGCAAGGCAGAACTAGGGTCATTTTTGAGGAAATAAGGGGAGCTAATTAGCTGAAAGTTGGCATAATTCTCCAGGCAGAGCTTGAACAGGGAATCTAGCAGAACCCCTCTACCCAAACCTGCCAAACAAGTACATATCAGAAAGTGACAATGGGGCTATTAGTTGTGCCCCTGTTGCAGAAATTGTTTCAAAGGTGAGGCATATGCTTTCCCATTACCCATTAAGCAGCGCCATGGGGCCCATCCACACTCAGAGGCAGTCAGGGCCTGCTGCTGCAGCTGCTCCTCTCTACCCCCTGGCAAACCTGGGGGAGCAGTGGTAGCAGCAGCAGGTGTCATTTCACAGTTTCTGGATGCAGGTCTGGCCCAAGCAAAATTATACTCGACTTCCACCTCTGCTTGTTGTTCTTCCCAAATATATCACTGCCTCCTCCACCCACTGTCTCTTGAAGCTTGGTATTCCAAGGAGGAACATTGGCATTGTGCTTCAGAATCATTCCCAGCCAGCCAAGATACAGATAGCAATCTTCCCAAATGCTATAAGATCATTTGGGAGGTTAATTGCAACAGCCACCCCAACCTCTTTTTCCTGTTTTGTTGCTACATTTTTCAGCAGTGGTGCTGGAGGAGAAGAAAGGGGCAATGGCAGGTAGAGAGCTAGAATGGGTGTACCAGTCAAGTGGATACATTGATGTCCCATCTCCAATGTGGTTGTCTTTAGTGTGGCTGGGCATTAGGACTCCTGCAGGTCTTTTGTGACTTGCACAGTCTGGCTCTCCTGGAACCAGACCTATGAGGAAATAAGAGCATTGTGAGTAGAGATGAACTCAGAAAAACCAAAATAGCAAAGTCTACAGTTATTAAAGCAAGATCTTTGCCCCCACTCTGCAGAGAAGTGACTGCATGTACTCTTGTGTAGATGGAGATGAAGTGCTCCATCCAAAATCCAGCCCCAATGTCTTTTGTTTGGCCCTTCCTCCAGAATTCTACCCTGCTTTAGGCTTGTGCCTGTAGGCTTGTTTGCGTGCTCCCAGAGGCATCTGGTGGGCTGCTCTGACACACAGGAAGCGCCTTTGACCTGACCAAACACGGCTGTTCTTATGTTCTTGGGGTCCAATCCTATCCAGTGCTGCAGTGCAGCCTGGAGGTAAGGGAATAAACGTTCCCATACCTTGAGAAGGCCTCTGTGACTCCCTCCCCACCACAGGTTGCAGTGCATACCACAATGGCTCAGCAGCACCTGAAAATTGCCCTGGAAAATTGAATAGGATTGGGTCCTCAGTCATCTGCAAACATGGCCACCTCGCTGCTTACTCATGACTCCAGGTCATTTCTGAACAAGTTGAAACCGGTCCCAGGACAGATCCCTGGGGCACAGTGCTTATCACCTCTCTCCATTGTGAAAACAGTCCATTGATGCCCAGTCTGGACCTCAACCAATTCTTGAGCCATAAGAGGATCTGCCCTCCTATTCGCCTTTGCCCAGGGACCATGTCAAATGGTTTCTGAAAATCCAGATCTATAATATCTACCAGTTTGCCCACATCCAGATGACTGATGACCTTGTCAAAGAATTCTAAAAGGTTCCTGAGGCAGAACCTTTACCCTTACAGAAGCCATGCAGATTCTCTCTGAATCTTAGTCCATTTCGTTCTCCAATTAAAACCAACTCCATTATAAAATCTTCACATGGCTTCCATCTCCACCCAAAAGGGCTTTTGTTCTATTGTCATAACCTGGAACCACATTTACAATGTGGAAAGACAGACAGACAAAAGGCACTGCAGGCCTTGTCTCATTGATCAGATAAGCAGAAGAATGGTATTTTTTAATCTATAAATTGTAAGACGCCTTGGGCGTATTATGCTCCTGCAAGGGAAAGGTGAGATTAAATCCTTTCAATAAATAAATATGCAGGAGAAGCATGCTCTCTCCTGGAGCCAGGGAGGATGTGAGTGAAGGAATGATAAGAAGGAAAGAAAGAAAAAAAAGGTCATTTTTGTTTCTAAATTGTATTGTTCCTAAATAGCATTTAAGGTCAACTTATTTTCTCAAAGGTCCATGCAAAAAGGGACAAAAAATTTGATTGGAGCTTGGATGCCTGGATCCTTCTTATACCCAGCAGAAGTGGGGTCAGCGAGCAGGATCACTGGGAGCACCTTGCATGCAGGGACCAGGTTCATCTGGTAATTTTTTGTCAAGTGCCAGAGGATAGATGACACTGTCAATGATAGCCTGGTTGTGATACACAAATAGAAAAGAGCTGCCAATAGAAAAGGGGTGGCCAACCCTTAGCTTAAGGGCTCCTGGACCTTTAACAATTGTGTAGAGGAGGGAATTTCAGCAGGTGCAGATTGTCATCTGTGAGGTGTTGACATTCCCTCTTCTGCGCAATTCTTAAAGGTCCAGGCGTCCTCCACTTGAAAAGTTGGCCACTCATGTTCTACAGAACTATCCCTGCTTTCTGCATTGGCTTCTGAGCATCCCATTTCTCTCCTTGTTAAATCAGAGCCTAACATGTAGTGAGCTCCACAGGTCAGCAGCAGATCCCATGTAGTTCCATACATCTGGGTAGATGGGGCTCTTCAGTCGTACTTCTCAGTTACAAATAGCATAGGTGCTTTAGATGTCGGGTACAGCCTGGTTGAAGGCTGCAGAAATAGGACCACCACCCTGCAGAAGCTGCAGACTCCTCCCCTCTGTTATTTTCCATCACAGCTAAGTGGGGTCCTTCCTCTCTCTCTCACACACACACACAACTTTCAGCTTTCCTGGTTCTTCGATGCTGCCCCCCTGCATACATCCTTTGGTCTTCAACCCCACTGAGCCCCTTCCCCAAGTAAGGTGGGACAGGACTGCAGCCCAACTGCCTGCCCTTGAGCAGTCAAGCCTCTTATGTTTCAATAGGATTTCTTCCCAAGGAAAGAGGATACTGAATGCAATCCCAGGCATGTCTACTCAGAAGTAAGCCCCATTGTGTTCAATGGGACTTACTCCCAGCAAAGTGAGCTTAGGAGCGCAGCCTGCCTGAGATTGGTAGAGATCTGCAGCCTGAGATGGAGGGAGACTGAGGGACCAGTCTTATGCAAGTCTACTCAGTAGTAGGTCCCCTTGTAGTCATTGGGGCTTACTCGCAGGTAAGTGTAGCAGGGTTTGCAGCCGGAGCCTGGCCTTGGAACCAGATGCACGAACACCCCTGGAGCCCCCACTTTGGCAGCTGGAGGGCTTCCCATGGGGGTCACAGTGTCGTCGTCCCCCCCAGGATTACACAACCATCCAGTATGAGGACAATGACCTAGGGGCTTGATGGACACCAGTACCTTCTCCATCCTCCCATAGACCAAGCAGGACTTCTGTGGGCAGAGGCAGGGCCTAGGAGAGGGGGGTAAAGAGGGTAATTTGTACCTGGGCCCAGGGTCAGAAAGGAAGCCCAGGAGCCAAAGGAGGGGGCCCAGAAATTTCCTGGGATCTTCCATTTTCTAATCTCACCCAGACTCACTGCCCACACGGGATGCTGGGGGCATTATCACGGGTACATGGCAGCAGCTACTGCCACAAGCCAAACACACAAGGCCCAGGAATGCATATATTTCTTAACAGTGTCACATCTAGAAGGAAACTGACCTGCTACAGTAGCTCTTTTGCTAGTGGATCTGCTTACCATGAAGGAGTGTAGAGGAGCTCAGCAACACAGCTGCAGGATTGTAGCTGCTGCAGAAGTGGTTTTGGTGTACAGAGGACACTTTCCATTCTAGTGTGAGCCTAAATACAATGCTACTAATCTCCTGCAATGATTTCTATATTTGAAAGATTTTAGAGAGACTTAGGAGTGTGTTTGGTTTTCTATATTACTGTATCTAGCTTCCAACGCTGGGCAGGCAGGTACACATTGGAAAGACTGGTAGACCTGGGCTCCAAAGACTATTCCAACTGTTATCACTTTCCCTCTGCTTGTTTTGCTCCCATTTTGCCCTCCCCCATTGCCACCCCCCACTCTGTTTCACCCCCTCCCTCTTTGGAAAGAGGCCCAAAAGAAACTTTGTAACCACTGATTGTTACGTGAAAATCCCGTTTCCTTTTAAGTTGTGATTTTTATATCTGGTTATGTTATTATGGACTAAAATATCATACAGGCCAAGCAAACAGGCCTGATTTCCAAAACCCTGGTAAAAGTCACAAGTTTACACAACCTCTACCTCTCCACGCACACAGCAACAAAGACTTTAGCAACAAAGACTCTAGCAATGCAAAAGTGTCTCCTGTTCCAATCACTGTTATGCAAACCCATTAAACCTCAACACACAGGACAATCAAGTCAAGTCAAGTCAAGCTCATGGTGACCACATCCCCATCCCCCAGTCAAGGAGTCTGGAAGAGAATCACTGTAAATCTTTGCTTATATGTCTCATTTGTTGTAGCTTAATCACTCTTAAGTACCTTATGCAAACTGCCTTTCCCCCCCCCCCCAGGTCAGCCATGGCTGGTAGCTGACTTCCTGATCTTTGCATGCTCCACCTGCCCCACTGTGTGTAGTGAGTATCCAGATCAGCTCTAGGCCACATCTGGGTCATTCAGGTCAGCATCCAGGTAAGCAAAAAGCCTTTTAAGAGAGAACTTCGCTACATGTTCTCTCTCTCTGGGCTCCCCCCCCTCCAAGGACACAACACATCTGTGTTGTGAGGGTCCTCCATAGGACTCTCCACCCCCACCCCCATCCATCTGCTCCTCAGGACAGGTAACTATCCTGCATTTCTGGAACTCTTTCCCTTCTCCCCCCTTTTTTTCCCTCCCCTTCTCTCCCCATCTTTAGTCAGCAACTGGGTTGGCAGATCAGGGACCCCTAAAATCCTTCCCTACAACCTATCCTTTTCTGATTTCCTCGGATGCACCAAATACACTCCACATGCAACCACCATGAAAGTTAGGTACCCTGGATCCAAGTACTAGGATTCAAGTAGACATATACTTACCATCTTTTCATGTGCATTATGTATACCTGTGTGTTTTTGCAATAAAAATATATTCTTTTACTGAAAGTTATCTTTCTCTCAGTCTCAAGCTAAAAAGGAATTTCTTTGCATTACACTGTCTTGTTATCTAGCCTTCGATCCTGAAGTTTCCAATGAGGGCACTGTAATAATTCCCCTTAAAACATAACAGCCCTTTTTGGTAACATGACATAGACCAAATGGGCACCAGCATGGACAGAATGGAATTGGACTGTATGGGAGCTTCAGCAACCAGTATGGAGATAAGGCAGACCAAGGGGTGAATGGCCCAAGAAAGAAGACAGGCCAAGGGGTTGATGGCACAAGAAATTAAACAATGGACAACTGATCAAGGGGACCACTGTGACACCAAGGGGTGGAGTGTATTGGAATCTCGGAAGATCTGGCAAGGAGGTAGGATGTGATGTCAGCAGTGGCCCCTTTAAGGGTTGAGACCTGGGCATTCAGCAGAGTGTGCCCTACACAGCTGCAGCCACTTGAAGGCAATGGGGCCCTCAGGCATAGAAGCACCTTATGAAGGGAAAGTTTGGTGTGGGTAGTTGGAGGAAAGTTTGAGGGACCGGAGACTGGATTAATGTACTGCTTATGGATTGATGAACTAATTGACTAAAGGACATAGGAGTGAATGCACTTTAGAGACTGCTGGAGACACTGAGATTGGTGTGTGGCTGCCTCACCCAGTACCTACTGAGGACCAAGGTGCTGCTATAGTGGTGGGAGGAACTGCTGGCAGGAGAGGGAAGGAAGAAGGACCTCTGCAGGTTGAACAGGGGAGCTACCCTGGTGGTGGGGTGGAGCAGTGCAGAACTACGGTCATTGTTGGTGAAAGAAGGGGAACTAAATAGCTGAAAGTGGGTATAATTATCTAAGTGAGGATTGGATTGAGAATCTGGCATAACAGCATGCTTTCCTGATATGAAGCGTTCAGAAGGAAGTATGGTGGGGCTTGCCAAAGCTCATATGACTGCACATTTCAGACATCAACCCACACAGTATGCCACCTTACAAAAGCTAACTGTGCCCACCCTCCCCCATTCAGAGATGAGGCCCAGCAGCAGGGAAAATGCAAGTCACAGGTGAGCAGCCTGGAGGGCTCCCAGGAGGTGGAACAAGGATGGGATACAAAGGCACCCTGAGAAAAGCCAGGAGAAAGGGGGGAGGGCTGTTCAAGTGGTCATGATCGGGCTGAAAACACCGCTTCCTACTGCTGCCTGGCCACACATCAGAAGACCCCACAGATGTGGAGGGGACTTAAACATCATTTCTCAGGGGGAAGGACAGTTTGGGGGGAGGGAGTAGTTGACTAGAAGGGTGGTTTCAGAACAGGTTCAAAGACCATATTAAAAGGATGGTGGACCCAAAAGCCTCCCTTCTCCTTCTCCTCTTGTTTTCTCCTTCATGCCTGGACCAAGACTGACCCACAACACTCCCTCCCACCCCCCACTTCCAGGGCTGCCGCTTAGCTCCTAGCAGGGTCCTTGTGGGATGCCAGACAGGCAGCAATTCGGAAGGAGGGGCCTTTCCATTCCATTCATGCATCCTCCCCTCCCCTCCCCGCGGAAGCCCCCTGGCGCTGAAAGCTGCTTCTTGTCAGGAATAAAGACCGCTGGCTGACCCAGGTGGGACGGGCAAAGCCTCCCTTGGAGAACCTGCCGGCCAGCAGAGGTGCCTCCAGGGAGCAGCCGGTGGAACTCCTCAGGACTTGACCGAGTGAGTCTGCCGGTGGCAAACCAGCTGCAGCCCGGCCGGCCCTGCGGGCAGAGCCCGCACAGGACTCGAGGCGCCTCCGGGCGTGAGAGCGGAGCCTGCTCGCCTGCAGTCACTTGTTTATTTTTAAATGGCATTAAAAATACACTGTACAAGTCATACATTTTTTACAAGTCTACCGAAGAGGATGCCAGTATATGAAAGAGCACTTTGGAGAATGTCTGAATGTTTGGAGGACATCTGTATTTCGGCTGTGGAGTTGTCCACAGCTACCTTGGCATTGTTCTCTTTTCTCCAATAAGGCATTTCTATGCTATTAGTATTATACCTATTGGCTGAAAGAATGAAGATCCAAAGAGCTATGGGGGAGACTTTCAAAGTCCTACATCCCATCCCAGTTTGAGTTGTTCCTTCAGACCCACAACAGCCACTCCAGGACATCCTAGGACCTTTGGCAGTAGCATTCGTTTCAACAGGCAGAAAAAGAAGAATTTGGTAAGTCCATGTGCATGTGCTTAGGTCACAGGCCTTTCTACACCCTAGCCAAACTCTCCCACGGGATATTCCTAGATACACTCTGATACATTAGATTAGGCCAACAAAGATCTATCCTGGAACAGGGTTCTCCACATGTGCATTTGTGAGTCATGGTAGGAGGAACTCAAGAGACATAACTGGCAAACCAAAAGTTGGATCCATCACCCAGGTATGTTTCTTTCCCTGAACATCTCCAACTGCGCATATTTGCCCACAGACAAATCTGCATTGGGTCTAGCCCTGAATTGCCTTGGCTAACATGACCCTAAAGATTCTACTCCTTAAGAGGCAGCCATGGGCCATATTTATCCCACCAAGCCTACATCACTCAACACTAACCCAAAGCTTCACTCATAAATGCATATATAATATCAAAAATTAAAATGGTGGTCATGGGTGAGGTACTAACAGCCACTGTTAACACAGGAGTGGTGTTGGCCTCCAGGAAACTGGTCCAGCCCACGCTTATAATTTAGAAGCACTGCCTGATGCCACTGTATGTAAACTTCTGTGACAGCTGGAGAAGGAAAGAGATGAAAGAATCAATTTTGGAGTCACCAAACACAAACACCATATCATGTCAAGCCCTGCCCTAGTAAGTCTAAATGTTCACTCATAATGCTTAACTCTGTTGGTAGATTATCACTCCTTGTTGTTTCCTTGCTTCAATTTTTATTGCAACTGCAAGAAATATAAGCTACCACAAAAGCATCTGAAATGACACAATTTATCTGGAGCTAGCAACAAATTACACACAGTGCTTAACGAACTGAGGGTTTCCAGCTGCAAAGCTCAAATGATTTGGAGAAAATTAAATATCAGAATCTCATCAATTCTATTATATGAAAGTGGATCCATCAGAAGTTCACAAGCTGTCTCCCATACACTGCACATATAATGAACATGTGTATAGTGAGAGACAACATCTCCACATGTCCCTTGTTGAAACAGGTGGCTGCAAGCAAGCATATGCACACAGGCAGTGCTCCATACAACTGAAAACCCTACTTTTCAGGGTTCTTAATTGGTGGAATACTGTGTATATATGTTGCAGATGTGTTTTAATGGCAGTAAAAGCAATGGGCAGTGCCTGCTGCCTCCTTCCCCACTTTATTTATTGTACAGAAGAAGAAGGGGGTGAATGGGGCTAGTGTCCAACAAGTTCGTTTGAAGGAAAAAAAAAACCTATTTGCTTTCTTATGTAGAACTCTTCACACTATGACATAGCAGAGTCTAGTGCTCATGGTTTGGGTTGCTTTTAGACTGAATCCATCAGCAGAGTCCAGAGCAATCCCAGAGTCCATCAGCAAGTCCTGTCAACTCAAGCCAACTTGGAAATGTCTTCATATGGTATACCTTCAACTCGACATCCTTTCAAAGGTCCAGATTCGATGACTATTGTTGCTGAAAATGTTTTCTCACTTATGCTCTCTAGAGTAGCTTCATTTCCTCTGAAACTTCCATTTAAAACCAACACCTTTTTGCCTGGTGCAGGGATGACTGTCTCCAGATGTGTCTGGTCAAGTTTCAGCTTATCTCCAGAATCAATTAGCTTCACAATCGCTGCGTATTTGTCAATGACTTCCTTAATGACAGACTTCTTTTTATGGTATTTCTCACCAAGCTTCTTCGTTATGATTTTGACCACAATTTCAGACTGCAGCCAATAGTCTGTTTGGGTGGATTTCTTCTTTCCTTCTTCCAACTCTATGATCTCATCCAAAGCTGATTTCTTCTTCTTTTCTTTAGGCTGTCCTGAATTAGGTGTTTCTTTTCGTTTAACTGTTGGTGTTGTTCCCACTGCTTTCAGTCCTAGCAAACTGGCTTTAGAAGGTCCTGCTGTTGAAGTACTTGCTCCTTTGTTCAAATTAAATACCACTTTTTCTTCATCATTTTCTCTGTTTAGTTCTGTGTAGACTGGCCCTTCCTGCTCTTTCCCCTCCAAGCCTCTCCTGACTTGTTCTTCAAGGAACCTGGCTGTTTTCTCTTCATCATCCAGATCCTGCTTTTTCTTCTTCTCTTGCTCTTGCTGCCTACGGATCGTTTCAGGGTCTCTGTCGATATACTGGATGTACCAGCCTTTGGGAGTTTCATCCACTTTACAAAAGCCTTCTCTCCCCAGCCACTTAGTAAAATCTGTCAGTGTTTCCCACTGGGTGGCATTCATATGGATATGTTCCCGATGGCCAATATGTTCATTATACACTATATTATTGTGGACTCTCTTTGTTCCAAATCGTCTCCTGAGAAGTTCTAAGAAATCATTCCGAAACGCCTCTGAAAAGTAATCCATGAATTGCTGCGGATTCTCAGAAGCAAGCAACAGCTGTCTCTGGTGAGATTCCGACCTGCAGTGACATTTAAAGCCATTCTCGTCCCGGCACTGCTTCTGGCACATCTGGCAGTACCAGCGCAGCTTCTGCAGCCCCTTCGACTTGATGCGGTTGGCGATGGCCTTGGGGGACAAGAAGTCCGTCTTCCCCATGGCGACAGGTCCTCCCCACCTGCTGCTCCCACGCCGCAAACATCGGCAGCGACGCTCTGGGGGCGCTTCCGCTCTGGGGCGGCGCTTCCTGTGCGTGCCGCTCTACCCCCGCGTCTCGCTGGCAGTCAAGTCAGGGGTCGCTCCGGTCTCGCCGCCAAGATCCGAGGCTGGCGTTTGCTGGGGAGGGAGCCAAGGAGGTCCTGGGCTGGGCTGCGCGGAATCCCTTCGGGGAAACGAGCAGGCGCAGGTGGCTGGTCCTCCGGCCCAGGAAGTCCGTAGGCGACGGAGCCTGGGCACCCACGGTGGGCGAAGGAGCCAGTGGCGTCGCGGGGGGGGGCAGAGCACGAGGTCTGGCAGGGTCCTCACCGCAGCCTGCAAGGGCCCCCCCTCGGAGCCACTGCGGGCATTCGCCCCTTTTCGCCCTCCCCGCCCCGAGGGGCTCCGAAGGAGGCGAGTTTCCCTCGCAGATCCCCGCCAGACTCAGTGCTGGGCCCCGCTCTGGCTGCGCCACTGGAAGGAACTCGTGCAGTGCCGCTCACCTGAATCCTGTCTTCGGGGAGCCCCGTGAGGGCGGCCAGCTCCTCCCTCTGCTGGATCCCTGGCCGCGGGTTGCGCTCGAACGCCTGCTGGAGGAGGGCGAGTTGCCGCAGGGTGTAGCTGGTCCGCTTCTGGCGCTGGGAGCCCCTGCAGGAGGCGAGGACGTCCGGAATCGAGTCGTCTTGTGGGGGGCACGGCTGGCGCAGAGCGCGGGGCGCCTGCGAGGGGAAGGAAGGCGGGAAGGGTTAGCGGGCAGGACCACGTGGAGGGCAGTGCAGGGAGGCCAGCGGGTGGAGGAGCGATCCGCCTGCGCTCCCCGCGCCCCCGTTGGGACAGCCCCCCACAGCAGAGCGCCTTTGGGATAGGCAATGGCTAGACCAGTGATTTTCAACCTTTCTCATTTAAGGGCACACTGACAAGGTGCAAAAATTGTCAAGGCACAACATCAGCTTTGTAATAATTGACAAGGCACACACCATGCTGCTGGTGGGGAGGGGCCTACATCCCCCAATGGCCCTAATAATAAATTACCATCCCCCAAATTTCCATGGCACACCTGCAGACCATTCACAGCACATCAGTGTGCCACAGCACACTGGTTGAAAATCTCTGCCCTAGATATTAACCTATGCCCCTTGGCAAATTTGCTCCCTGATGTTGCTTTATCTACCTGCTTTAACAAAAAGTAGTTCACAAAGTGGTTTGCACTTTATGGCTAAGAAGCATGCAACTGCACTGTCCCAAATAACCAAAATTAATGCGTACTCCATTAGGTCCCATTATTCAGGAAGACTTAGGGCGCAATTCTAACCCCTTATGTCTGCTTTCCAGCACTGGCATAGCGGTACCAATGGAACGTGTGCTCCATTCTGCAGTTGGGTGGCACTAATGGAGGCCTCCCCAAAGTAAGGGAATGTTTGTTCCCTTACCTTGGAGCTGCATTGTCCTCATGTCAGTACTGGAAAGCACTGGCATAAGGGGTTAGGATTGCTCCCTTAGTCCCAGAAGACCGCAGCCTCAAGCATGAGCTACATACTGTCTCTTAGGCATTTGTGTCTAAAGAGGCTCTTCATGGCTGGCAGAGAAATCATCCAAGTCATAGGCTAAAAAAAAAAATTAGCCCTCTAGTCTAGAGCAAGGATGGCAACACAGAATCTGGAAAGTCCTCCTGGCTGTTACAATTGCAGCTGCCTCACAGTGGCCAAGAAAGAGATGCATCATATCTGGATATGAAGAGTTTTCTGAATACTTGATTGCCAGGCTGACTGAGGGGCAATGCCATATATATTTGAGCAGCCTAATTTTGTTTTAAAGAGGGGAGAAATGGTGGAGAGGAGAAGTGACACAGGTTTCAGAGCAACAGATGGGGTGTGTATGCACTGTGGAGATCAGACCTGAGTCTAGCAGGATAGGGAGGGTGTGTGTCTCATCTTGACCAAGGCAATGATGCAAATGAGGTTCCACTTTACAGAACCTTGATTCAGTCTTACCATCTTCCCTCATACCCACCTCTTCTTCTCCTACTCTAGCTTTCAGAATATATCTTCTTGCTCTTGCACCATCAGCAAAATGTGATCTAATACACAATCAACACTGCCTGCCTGCCTGCACATCTAGCTGCCTCCTTTGACCCAGTTGATTGAAATAAACTAAGGACGGGCAGGTTACCATCCATTAGTCTTGACTACAATGGTAGTCCTTTAAAAGCCCAACTTTTGGAGGGGGGGGCAGCCCTCAAGCCTGTAGCCAGCCTTCCAGGATCTGTGGAAGGACAGGTTGACTTGCTTATGAAGTTTATGGGAGGAGTATACAAAGATACTTGCAAAGGAAACAAACTTGTGTACTTGTTGCAAACTTAGGGGGGGTTGGGGTGCTCAGAGTTCTTGGTTCTCAAACCCTAAAGCCCTCAAGGCCCCCTGTTTAGTAGTACTGCCACCACCCTGTATGTGCCAGTGCCTCAGTCAGTGCCTAGAGGGACACTGAGACCCTCTAGGCTTAATTCTATCCCTTGCAGGCACTGAGCTCTTTCTCCAATTAAAGCTTCAGTCCTCAAGTTACTAGACCTCAATGAACACTTGGTAGCTTGCTGAATGGCTAGGCAGGATTCTGAACCTTTGTCCCCAACAGACAATGAAACAACTTGGTAAAAGAGATTTTAGTTTATTAAGTACATAAGGCAGCAAATGCTAGAGGCATAAACATCTAGGTCACATATAAGCAATAAAATAATAAAAGCTAGCTGGCTATCTCTATTAATCTCTATCTCTCACCTGGGTCAGTTACTCTTGAAGATCTCTTAGCTCCAGGCTACCTGTGAGGCCAGATGCCCATGGCGGACAATGGAGCTCACAGCATGCAAGATGTTGCACCCAAAATCTCTGCTCAAGAAGAAGCACACACACCCCTCGGGGCACTCATTATTATACTTCTTATGCTAATCGTGCTGAGGTGACTTCATACTTATTTAGACTGTCCAATCAGAAACTTTTGAGGACAGAACCTTCTCAAAGTGGGCCTGGTTGCTAGCCCTCTTAGTTCTCACCCCTCCCAACTGGAGCTGCATTTCATCAGCTTGATAAAGTGCCTTTCTGTCTGCAAAGCTGCTACATTCTAATGGGTTGTAATTCTTGTTGTCTGTCCTTTCTGGCCAGCAAAGGAGAGACAACAATCTTTTTGCTTGTTTACTCACATTCTTCCAGCTAGGAACTGCTAGCCACTTCTCTGTTACTGACATAGTTTAGTTCAGGCTCCACATGCTAACCAAGGCCTAACATGTACATATTCACAACAGTACTAACCAACAAAAGGACCAGCAGAGACTATGGTGAACTTTAAACACCCAGTCAGCAGATCATTAGGAAGGAATTGCTTTCAATTCAAGCAGGCAGTGTTGATTCCAGCTTAGGGGTGGCTTGTGGGCCTTGCAAAGCCCCTCCCACTGCTCACTTCCAGCACAAGCTTTGAGAAGCACACAAAGGTAGTGCTCCTGATCCATGGTCCACAGGAATCAGCAGTGAACCAGTGAAAGTTTTGCTCTGCAGCACTAATGATGAGGGGGCAGCCCCCTCCTGCCCTTTACCAAGCAATAGTGGGGAGCAGAAGCAGCAGGATTTGTAAAATGGTTCTATGGGAAGAGAAATATAGTCTGCTGCCACCACTGCCTTCCAGTACAGGGCCAGTGAGGAGCAGGCAGCTGCAGTAAACTGTCCTGGCTATTTTCCTGGTAATGCTGAACCATATCCAGACATTCCAGCCCCTGATGCAACAACAACAGACAGGACTTCCAGGCAGTAACAATTCACCTACTAGGCAATATGAAGCACCCACTCTGAGTGGCAGGCTGGGGGACATAGCAAACTAGCCAGGTGGGAGCCTGCACCCACTCTAGTCCTCCACCTGCCACTGTGCCTTTCTGCTCCTCCAGCACCACTGCTGAAAAATGCAGCAACCAAACAGGAAAAAGAGGTTGGGGTGGCTGTTGCAATTTTGCTTCCTAAAGGTCTTTTATCAGTTCGGAAGCAGCTGCCTCCTCTGCATCTTGGTTGGCTGGGAAGGACTCTGAAGCAGAACAAGGCCAAGCTTCAAGAGTCAGTGGGTGGAGGAGGTGGTGGTGTACCTGGGCAAAACACAAAGCAGAGGTGGAAGTAGAGTATCACTTTGCTTGGGCCAGGCCTGCATCCAGGAGCTGTGAGATGACACCTGCTGCTTCCACCACTGCTCCTTCCCTGGTTTGCCGGGGGTAGAGAGGAGCAGGTACTGCAGCAGGTCCTCACTGCCTGTGGGTTTGGCTGGGCAAACCCAGCCCCTCTCCCCATTGTTATGGGTAGATTAAAAAAAAAATCTCCACTTAAATATAGATTGAAGTGATTTTTAGGTCAAATTAGATGGCAAGCAAGCAGGTAAAGAATGGGGCTCAGTTCTTTTGTTGCAGCAAACAACTTTTATTTGATGTGGAAGTGCCACAAGCAATGCCAAATTCCCCTCCCTCCTGAACAAATGGGCATAGCATTGGTTGCAAAGGTGATATTCTTCAATGGAACCCTCTTCCACCTCAAAGTATAACCAATGTATTGTATTGTAGCAGAACCTTTCAATGGACTAATGTTTGAAGTTTTCTTAATTTTCTCCATTTCTGACTTACTTTCCTGAGTGTTTTTAACCTGCAGTTCATGTAGTATTGGAAGATCTGGGTTCAAGTCCTCGCTCAGGAGTCAGGCCTGATGCTGGTTGAGTGACCTTGAACCATTTGCTGTCTTTCAGCAGAACCTTCCTCACAGGATGGTGATGTGGAGGGGCCAAGTGCTTCAAACTCCTGGCAGGAAGGAGGATACACACAACTTCTTGTTGGCATCCTTCAGTCTCAGAAGACTATGGTGTCACGCTCTGAATGGTGGTTCTGGAACAGAGTGTCCTCTCCAGTGCACAAAGCCTGGGTAAAGTAGATATGGAGGATAGACTGTTACCCATGCAGCAAATCCCCCCTCTCCACGTTGCTGAAATGGTCCAATGGAAAGGCAGAGGCCAATATGGTTGGTTCCAGCGGCGTCGCAGGAGTTGCCAGAACGTGACTGTGTTCAGCCATGAACTGCCTCAGGGACTCCGGCTCCGGATTTTGCCTCGAGGTTGACTCCTGAAGGCTTTTCCATAACTGGATGTAACCACAAGGCAGTGGAGGTTTGGGATCAGAGTTTTCCTTCTCTCAGATGAGCTGCCTTCCCAGGCTATCGAGTCCCATCTACGCCTCTTACGACAAGTACAGCCAAACTGAGGGCATATTCTTATCCCCAGCCCTCAGGATTCACAACTGTGAATCATAAAGAAAGAATGTGCTCATTTGCTAGCATGAGAAAAAAGTATGTCATTTTCTGCTTCCAACTGGGAAAAGGGTAGTGACAACAGGAGGAAAAAAGTGTGGGGGACACACATAAGGGACAAAAGTACAGTTCCAGGTGGGGGCAAACCTCCTCCCACATGCAAGATTTCTGAAGGACAAATAATGGTGCATCACACATTCAATAATGCTCTAAAAACACATGGATGGAACTGTAGCATTCCCATGTTGTGCTGTGTGTGTAGAATAGAGAGAAGCACTCCTGAGTATATGAAAAGTGCCTTTCTTCAAGTTACCACAGGGGGGGCAGGGGGGAGGGTCCCTGACTCTGGGTGTGTCCCTGTTCATCTCCCATTCAGGGTTCCCAGTGGCTGCTGCGCCTGCTCTGTGGCCACCAGACTGCTTCTGTTGGGCTCTCGGGGTCACCACAAGACGTGGTTCCCTTCTGAAAAGGGCTTCTCCTGGACCAAGTCCTGCTGAAACTGCCAGGGGGGCCTTTGAGGGCCCCGTGTGGAGGGCCAAAAACCACCCCCAGGTCTGCCCCACTTTGGATGGCCGGAAAGGCTTCGGACGCCGTCCCACTCTGCGGGCGCCTGGCTGCAGCAGGGCGTGGCGAGAGGACGATCGCCGCCAATTATCCTCTAGGGAGGCTACTTGGACCACCCGCCATCACTTCTGCCCTGGGGCGCAGGCTGTTCTTCCCTCCGCCCACAGAAGTTCTGCTTGATCTTAGGGAGGGTGATAGAGAGACTATCCTTTTGTGTCGTTGTCCTCATGATTGAAGGTTGTGTAATCCTTTTGGGGGTGGGGACCGTGACCCCAGTGGCACGCCCTCCAACTGCCAAAGTGGGGACTCCAGGCGTGTTCGGTGCATCTGGTTCCATGGCCAGGCTCCGGCTGCAGACCCTGCTACACTCCCTCCCAATGACCCCTCCCAATGACTACAATGGGACTTACTACTGAGTAGACTTGCACCAGTCTGGTCCCTCAGTCTCCCTCCATCTCAGGCTGCAGATCTCCACCAATCTCAGGCGGGCTGCGCTCCTACGCTCACTTTGCTGGGAGTAAGTCCCATTGAACACAACGGGGCTTAGAAGTAGGCATGCCTCGGTTTGGATTGCGTTCCGTATCCTCTTTCCTTGGCAGGAAACCTGAGAGGCTTGACTGCTGAAGGGCAGGCAGTTGCAGTCCTGTCCCGCCTTACTTGGGGAAGGGGCTCGGTGGGGTTGAAGACCAAAGGATGTATGCAGGGGGGCAGCATCGAAGAACCAGGAAAGCTGAAAGTTTTGCGTGTGTATGTGAGAGAGAAGAGAGACCCCACTTAGCTGTGATGGAAAATAACAGAGGGGAGGAGTCTGCAGGGTGGTGCTCCCATTTGTGCAGCCTTCAACCAGGCTGTACCCGTCATCTAAAGCACCTATGCTATTTGTTAGTATTTGTAACTGAAGAGCCCCAACTTTTTGGCTGTACCTTTTGATAGAACAAAGATAGAACACATGCTGCATGAAATCACGCATTGATTGATATATAACATGCTGGTATTATTCCTCCAAACTGTGATTTTCGTGATTTTCATCACTAGTGGTGTCACCCCCCCCCAAGGGTGTCAACTTACTAACACCTTATTGCAGCAGTTCTCAAACTTTTAGCACTGGGACCCACTTTTTAGAATGACAATTTGTCCAAGACCCACCAGAAGTGATGTCATGGTTATGTCATGGTTAAATCATCAGGCAAATTAAAATAAATAAGTATAAATAAAGTAAAACAAATAATTAAAAAAGCAGAAGCCAGGCCTGTTCCACCAAGTGAATTTCCTCTGTAGCCTGCCTGCAATAAGACCCACTCAAAAAAATCAGGAAGGTTTTCAGTCCCACCCAGTGCCCAGTTCAATTTAACAACTTCTGTTTAAACCAGATGACTGCCAGGATCCATCCGGCAGAGTGGGCGGGGTGAGAGTGCAGCACCTGTCCCGTCCCCCCCTCCCAGGCACGCCCTCCAGGCTCCCCATAAAGACCCGGGAGGCTTCCTGCAGGACCCTGCCCTCCAGCAGAGACGCCTCGGAGCCCAGCCGGCGAGCGCCCCGGTTCGCCTGGCAACGAGGATGTTCCGCTCGCAGCAGAGCCAGGCCGGCTACGGGACGGCAGCGGCACCCGGCCTGCCCGCGCAGGGCCAGCAGCCCTACCCCGCCTGGGAGCTCGACGCCAGCCTCCCGCCGGCCACGGGCGCCCCCGACCCGGCCAGCTTCTACTCGGGCTGGGCCGGGGTGCCCCAGGCTGGACACCAGCACTTCGCCCTGCAGCCCCAGAACGCGCCCTCCGCCCCGGGTGAGCTTCTTCCCCTCGCTGCGGCCCGAGCGGCGCCCTGGCTCTGGTGCTGCGCCGTCTCCGCGGGCGTCTGGCTCTGCTGTCCCGAAGCGGATCGCTCCTCCACCCGCTGGCCTCCCTGGACGGCCCTCCACGTGGTCCTGCCCGCTAACCCTTCCCGCCTTCCTTCCCCTCGCAGGCGCCCCGCACTCCGCGCCAGCCGTGCCCCCGCAGAAGGACTCGATTCCGGACGTCCTCGCCTCCTGCATGGACTCCCAGCGCCGAAAGAGGACCAGCTACACCCTGCGGCAACTCGCCCTCCTCCAGCAGGCGTTCGAGCGCAACCCGCGGCCAGGGATCCAGCAGAGGGAGGAGCTGGCCGCCCTCACGGGGCTCCCCGAAGACAGGATTCAGGTGAGCGGCACTGCACGAGTTCCTTCCAGTGGCGCAGCCAGAGCGGGGCCCAGCACTGAGTCTGGCGGGGATCTGCGAGGGAAACTCCCCCAAAACTGCCTTCCCCTGAGAAATGATATTCAAGTCCCCTCCACATTTATGGGGTCTTCTGATGTGTGGCCAGACAGCAGTAGGAAGCGCTACTTTCAGCCTGATCCTGACCACTTGATCAGCCCTCCCCCTTTTGCTTGGCCTTTCTGAGGGTGCATTTTATCCCCTCCTTGTTCCACATCCTGGAAGTACTGGAGGCTGGTCACATTTGGCTTGCAATTCAGTTTGCATTTCCTCTGTCCCCTGCCCCCCCTCCACAGATGCGTGAATGGGCACAGTTAGTTTTTGTAACTTGTCATACTGTGCAGGTTGTGTGCAGTCCTAAGGGCACTGGGAAGTATGGTGGTACTTACTGCTACTGTGTTGCTGCTGCTTGAACTATGGCCACCTCAAACTGTGTTCCATTCCCCTCCCCCTTGGAGCAATGTAGCCTCCAGCCTGTGGCAGCCCCAGAGTGTGAGGGGAGCCAAGGCAAGCCTACAGGCACAAGCCAAAAGCAGGGTAGAATTATGGGGAAGGGCCAAACAAAAGGCTGGATTTTGGATGCAGCACTTCATCTCCATCTACACAAGAGTACATACAGTCACTTCTCTGCAGAGTGGGGCAAAAATCTTGCTTTAATAACTGTAGACTTTGCTATTTTGGTCTTTCTGAGTTCATCTCTACTCACAGTGCTCTTCTTTCCTCATAGGTCTGGTTCCAGAACAGGAAAGCCAGATGGCGCAGATCCCAAAGGGCCTGCAGGAGTCCCAATGCCCAGCCACACTAAAGAAGGGGCACTGTCTTCAATGCAACACCCACACTATTAAGATGGGGCACCAGTGGATGGGTGGGCACCACTCCCAGTTGCCTGGGAGCAGCACCACTACCACCACCACTGCTCTTAATACCTGTGTAATCCAGCGGTGGCTCCCTCTTTTCAAAAATGCCTCTTGTTCTTTCCTTTTAATTATTTTAAAGTGCCCTGAGTATTATGTGCAATATTTGAATACCAAATATTTATTAAAAGTTCTATTGAATATTCTTGCATGTTTCTTGCACTCCATCTTCTGAAAGAATGGCAGGTCCCTGGATTTCTTACAAGGCTGCAGTCTTAGATTTGCTTTCTCTAGCACATTCCCCAGGGCAGGTTCCATTAGGAGCAATGGGACTTACTGCTGAGGGGAGACACACAGGATTGCACTGGAAGGCATATTAAATTGTGCTTCTACAGCTTCTGCCAGTGTGAGGTAGATAGTAACTTGTTGCTGTAACTTTTGAAGTGCCCCCAAGCTATTCCCTCTTAAGAATAGACCAGCACAAAGGAAAAGCTGGCAGCACAGTCCTATGTATCCTTCCCTGGAAGTGAGCACCATTGAACAGAGTGGGTTGCACTTCTGCTTAGGAGTCCACTGTAAGACCTTTCTTCTCCAGTCACTTCTGTTTTGAAAGTCAGGCTTCCTTGAAAGATGGGGCTCATTTCATCCTGAACTCTTTGGAGCAGGTTGCACTAGTTTAAGAAAGTATAACAATGGATTAGAAGGAAATATTGGAGTGCTAAGGTATGCAAGATGAAGTAGAAGTGGCTGCTGGTGTGTTTCACCACAGCACAGACACTGAGCCATTTCCCCTGCAGTGGTGAAAGGCAAAGAAAGGCACTGCCCTCCATTGGATCTGGTCCGCCTGCGATGTATTCTGCTCTTTGGGGAAGAGCAGAGTGTCAAAGGGCTTCCGAGGAGGACCTTCGAGGCTCCTGCTCTGTTGCCACCAGACTGCTTCTGTCGGGCTCTCGGGGTCACCACAAGACGTGGTTCCCTTCTGAAAAGGGCTTCTCCTGGACCAAGTCCTGCTGAAACTGCCAGGGGGGCCTTTGAGGGCCCCGTGTGGAGGGCCAAAAACCACCCCCAGGTCTGCCCCACTTTGGATGGCCGGAAAGGCTTCGGACGCCGTCCCACTCTGCGGGCGCCTGGCTACAGCAGGGCGTGGCGAGAGGACGATCGCCGCCAATTATCCTCTAAGGAGGCTACTTGGGATTCAAAGGACGCGCCACCCGCCATCACTTCTGCCCTGGGGCGCAGGCTGTGTTTGCCTCCACCCACAGAAGTGCTGCTTGGTCTAAGAGAGGGCGATAGAGAGAAGCACTCCTATCTGAAGGATAGCAGGGGGGCAGCATCGAAGAACCAGGAAAGCTTTGTGTGTGTGTGTGTGTGTGTGTGTGTGTGTGTGAGAGAGAGAGAGAGAGAGAGAGACCCCACTTAGCTGTGATGGAAAATAACAGAGGGGAGGAGTCTGCAGGGTGGTGCTCCCATTTGTGCAGCCTTCAACCAGGCTGTACCCGTCATCTAAAGCACCTATGCTACTTGTAACTGAAAAGTAGGACTGAAGAGCCCCATCTATTCTGCAGATGTAAGGAACTACATGGGACCTACTGTTGACCTGTGGAGCTCACTGCATGTTACGCTCTGATTTAACAAGGAGAGAAATGGGATGTTCAGAAGCCAATGCATTGAACACAATGGGACTTACTTCTGAACAGACACAGAAAGGACTGCTGTAAATCCCATTGACTTCAGTGGAAATACTTCTAGAAAGGGTGACCAGAAACAAAGGAGGACAAAGTTCTTATATACCTTTAACCAGTGTATAGAATGGGGGACTTTGGCAGGTGCAGCTTTTTAAACCCTTCCAGGTTGAGTTGCACCAGCCAAAATACCCTCTTCTCTACAAAGATTAAAGGCAGAGGTTCTCTAGTCTGTCCCCCTTTGTATCTGGTCACCCTGCTTCTAGATAACTATCCCTGCTTTCTGCATGACATTCCACATTGGCTTTTGAGCATCCCATTTCAAGCGTCTTTTCTCTCTTTGTATAAAGCAAGTTAAATCAGAAAGTAACATGGAGTGGAATCCACAAGTCAGTAAGGTGATCCCTTGAAGTTCCATGCATCTAAATCAGGAATGGGCAAACTTTCAACTTTAGGGATCCTGGACCTTTAAAAATTGTATAGGAGGGCAGGTGCCGCTGAAAAAGTTCAGCAGGTGCGGCATGTCGTCTCACAAATGCATCCCTTTAAAATCACAGTTTAAAAAACTGTTTTTTACTGTTGCAGAGAGAGTCGTGCACGTGATTGCAGTTGTAACCTAATTATCCACAGATTCCACAGATTTTTCAATCTCAAAGCTGGTGAGAAGGAAAACAGTTCTTTAATAATGCTAGATAATCCATCAGTCATTTCTCTCTGCAAGCTTCACACCTCCCTTCCCCCTAAGCATGTGAAAAGGCTAAATGGCAGTGATCTTGCACCCCCATTCTTTCCTCTGATTGCCTCTGTGTGCATTTCAAAAGGTCAGTGAGGCTGTTTTTAAATAACTGAACAAAGGGTCTTTAAATTGATCTGCTTTAGTGCTTTTGCCATTCAGGCAACTTGTGTGTATTTCTATCCACTCTATCCATCCCTTGAATAATTTTGTATGTCTCAATCACATCCCCCCTCAGGAAGAGCCCCAAATCTGTCCTGTAGCCTTTCCTCATAAGGGAGGTGCCCCAGCACAGTAATCATTTTGCTTGCTCTCTTCTGCACTTTTTCCATTTCCACTATATCCTTTTGGAGATGTGGGGACCAGAACTGGATGCAATGCTCCAGGTGTGGCCTTACCATTGATTTGTACAATGGCTCTGAAAAGATAGTGGATAGAAAGACTCTCTTTTCTCTCTCATGTAACACCAGAACCAGGGGACAGCCGCTAAAATTGAGTGTTGGGAGAGTTAGGACAGATAAAAGAAAATATTTCTTTACCCAGTGTGTAATTAGTCTGTAGGACTCCTTGCTGCAGGAAGTAGTGGGGTGGGCCACTGCGAGATACAGGAAGCTGGACTAGATGGGCCTTTGGCGTGATCCAGCAGGGCTCTGTTTATGTTCACTCTCTCTGCCCCCCCATTGGATCTGGACCCCTGGTCTTTGAAATGTAAACTGCTTTTGTGATCACTGTTGTGGTAGAGCAATGTATACATGGGCTTCATAGGAAGACCTTCTTAGGTGCCTGCTTTCAGGGTCACCACAAGATGTGGCCTTCTTGGAAAGGGGCTTCTAGTGGACCAAGTTCTGGGGAAACTGACAGAGGAAATCTTTGAATGCCCTGTTTGGAGGGCCAGAAACCACCCCTAGGTCTGCCTCACTTCAGATGCCAGGAAAGGCATCTGAGGAGGACATAAGAACAGCCCCACTGGATCAGGCCATAGGCCCATCTAGTCCAACTTCCTGTATCTCACAGTCACCCACTAAATGCCCCAAGGAGCACACAAAACAGCAAGAACCTGTATCCTGGTGCCCTCCCCTGCACCTGGTATTCTGACAACCCATTTCTAAAATCAGGAGGTTGCACATGCACATCATGGCTTGTAACCTATGATGGATTTTTGCTCCAGAAACTTGTCCAATCCCCTTTTAAAGGCATCCAGGCCAGATGCCGTCACCACATCCTGCGGCAAGGAGTTCCACAGACCAACTACATGCTGAGTAAAGAAATATTTTATTTTGTCTGTCCTAACTCTCCCAACACTCAATTTTAGTGGATGTCCCCTGGTTCTTGTGTTGTGTGAGAGGGAAAAGAGCATCTCTCTATCCACTCTATCCTTTCCGTGCATAATTTTGTATGTCTCAATCATGTCCCCCCTCAGATGCCTCTTTTATAGGCTGAAGAGGCCCAAACGCCATAGCCTTTCCTCATAAGGAGGGTGCCCCAGCCCAGTAATCATCTTAGTTGCTCTCTTTTGCACCTTTTCCATTTCCACTATGTCCTTTTTGAGATGTGGCAACCAGAACTGGACACAGTACTCCAGGTGTGGCCTTACCATAGATTTGCACAATGGTATTATAATATTAGCCATTTTATTCTCAGTACCTTTTCTAATGATCCCAAGCATTGAGTTGGCCTTCTTCACTGCCACCGCACATTGAGTCGACACTGTTATCGACCTGTCCACCACCACCCCAAAATCTCTCTCCTGATCTGTCACATCAAGATTGGATGTCCACCCAGGCTCCTCAGCATCATCAGATCTTTCCACAAGGACATGAAGGGCACTGTTGTCTTCGATGGCTCCACATCAGACCCCTTTGACATCCGAAGCGGAGTGAAGCAGGGCTGTGTTCTTGCACCAACCTTGTTTGGGATTTTCTTCGCTGTCCTGCTGAAGCAGGCCTTTGGAACTGCAACAGAAGGCATTTATCTCTGGACCAGATCAGACGGAAAGCTCTTCAACCTCTCCAGACTGAGAGCAAAGTCCAAAGTCCAGCTGAAATGTCTGCTGAAATGTCTTCCTCTTTGCCGACGATGCAGCTGTCACTACCCACTCTGCCAAAGATCTCCAGCAGCTCGTGGATTGTTTTAGCAAGACCTGCCAAGATTTTGGACTGACAATCAGCCTGAATAATAATATATAATATAATATAATAATATACAGTATTTATATACCGCCTTTCTTGGTCTTTATTCAAGACTTTATTCAAGGCGGTTTACATAGGCAGGCTTATTAAATCCACACAGGGATTTTTACAAATTGAAAGAAGGTTCTTTCTTTCAAGAACCACTACATTCAAGGTGTTACACTCCAATCTGGTTTAACATTCTGGCCTCCATCCTCCCACGCTCCGAGCAGATGGAACAGCTCAGCTGCAGCTTGCCGGCTGCTCCAAGGTCGCACGGTGCCAGTGGCCTCGAACTGGCGACCTTGTGGATGTTAATCTTCAGGCAAATGGAGGCTCTACCCTCTAGACCAGACCTCCTGCCCCTGAAGAAAACACAGGTCATGGTTCAGGATGTGGACTCACCTCCCTGCATTACAATCTCTGCGCATGAACTGGAGGTTGTCCATGACTTTGTGTACCTTGGCTCAACAATCTCCAACACTCTTTCTCTCAATACCGAGCTAAACAGACGCATTGGTAAAGCAGCTACCATGTTTTCCAGACTCACAAAGAGAGTCTGGTCCAACAAGAAGCTGACGGAACATACCAAGATCCAGGTCTACAGAGCTTGCGTCCTGAGTACACTTCTGTACTGCAGCGAGTCATGGACTCTTTGCTCACAACAGGAGAGGAAACTGAACGCTTTCCACATGCGCTGCCTCTGACACTCTCGGCATCACCTGGCAGGACAAAGTTCCAAACAACACAGTCCTGGAACATGCTGGAATCCCTAGCATGTATGCACTGCTGAAACAGAGACGCCTGCGTTGGCTCGGTCATGTCGTGAGAATGGATGATGGCCGGATCCCAAAGGATCTCCTCTATGGAGAACTTGTGCAAGGAAAGCACCCTACAGGTAGACCACAGCTGTGATACAAGGACATCTGCAAGAGCGATCTGAAGGCCTTAGGAGTGGACCTCAACAGGTGGGAACCCTGGCCTCTGAGCGGCCCGCTTGGAGGCAGGCTGTGCAGCATGGCCTTTCCCAGTTTGAAGAGACACTTGGCCAACAGACTGAGGCAAAGAGGCAAAGAAGGAAGGCCCATAGCCAGGGAGACAGACCAGGGACAGACTACACTTGCTCCCGGTGTGGAAGGGATTGTCACTCCCGAATTGGCCTTTTCAGCCACACTAGACGCTGTTCCAGAACCACCATTCAGAGCGCGATACCATAGTCTTTTGAAACTGAAGGTTGCACAGACAGCTCAGATCTGTCACAGACAGCTCATAACCCATTAGCCTACATGTGAAGTTTTGATTTTTTGCCCCAATGTGCATGACTTTACACTTACTTACATTGAAACACATCTGCTATTTTGCTGCCCATTCTGCCAGTTTGGTGAGATTCTTCTGGAGCTCCTCACAATCATTTCTGGTCTTCACCACTCGGAAAAGTTTGGTGTTGTCTGCAAACTCAGCCACCCCCACTGCTCAACACTGTCTCAGGGTCATTTATGAAGAGGTTGAAAAGCACCAGTCCCAGGACAGATCCTTGGGGCACACCACTTTTCACCTCTCTCCATTATGAACCTTCCTCTAGGTTAGACCTTCCTCTAGCACTGCATTTAGCAAAGAGGCTGGGGCTTTTTCAAGATCCTATAAAGGGAAAATCCTATTGGTATTCCTCAGTTGAACCATCATTTTTGTTTGTTTGTTTGTTTATTACTCAGAATTTATTTATGTACTTTTTTTCTCAACAACAAAAAGGTCAGGGAGCAGTGGACACAGCAAAGGCCTGGAAAGAAGGTCAAAAACCTCTTCCCTGTTCTTAAAGGGCCAAAACCATCACAGTAAGCAACCAGAAGAAAAAGATGCCTTTTCAGAAACACCTTTGTGTCAATTGCAAACATGAGCTGTGACTGACAACTCCAACCAAACAATTTTCATCAGCAATGGATGAATGAATGAACATGACCATAGCTCTCTGCTGAGCTGAATTCTCAGTTTGTTAGTTGTTCAATAGTCAGAATGCTATCCAGAAAATCTAATACTGTACTACTCTAAATGCTAAGGAGAAACAAGTACTCTATTACTCCAAGCCAAATTGAGATGTGATGCTGCTGGAACCTCTGCTATGAGCTTAGGAGACCTTGACTTCTTCCATTAAAAATACCTGCCTTTCTGTTCCCTGTACGAAGGTATTCCATGTAGCTTATGCGCCCTCTGCTGGCCATTGTGAATAGAGAGCCCAAGAGAATGTTCAACAAGAAATGTGGGCTTTCAAAGGATGAAAGCAAAGATGTCCAAGTCAGTCTGCAGTGCCTTGGTGGCGTCGCTATGGGGGTGGGGACCGCAACGGGTGAAGCGCTAAAATCGCGCCTTTACGAGCTACCACGTCATGCCGTACACCGTTGGATGTGGAATGACCAGCGGAACACAATGCAAAAAACCCTGTTGAGATAGCTCCTTTCGTTCAAACGTTATGGCCAAAAAACCGGAAGGAAAAAATTCATGGAGCCCTATGGAAAGGGAAAGTGAGCCGCATCGCGCGTTTACTCGCGAGTAGACGTAGGGGCCTTAGTCCGTCGGAAAGGGCAGGCTGAGAGGAATCCAACAGCGTCAGAATGGTCCTGATCCAATGAGGGCAGCCCCCCAAAAACACCCAAGAAGGAGGTTCCCCAGTGTGTTCAGCTCTATGGGAAGGGAAAGGAAGCCACGTGGCTGCGTTTACTCGTGAGTAGGTGACCTTGCCTTACTCCGCCCAAAAGGGCCGACTGAGAGGACTCCAGCGTCAGAATGGTCCTGATCCAATGAATGCAGCCCCAAAAACAGCTGAGGAGGAGGTTCCTCCCCCCAGCTGCCAGTGCATGGAGCCCTATGGGAAGCGAAGCAGTCTCACATAGCGTTTACTTGTGAGTAGGCAGACGTGCCTTGACTGGTGGTCAGGCCAGGAAAAGAATGTGAGGACACCAGAATGGACACCAGGACTGGAGTGCAACAAAAGCCCCAGAAGGCAGCCTCCCCCCCCCCCACCACCACCACTAGAAAGGACCAACAAAGAGGCTTGAACTGGTAAGGGGAAAGTTTTCTATTTTGCACTTGCAAAGTTTCCCTCACAGCCCAATCCTACCCACACTTTCCTGGGAGTAAGCCCAACTGACTCTAATTGGACTTACTTCTGAGTAGACAGGCATAGGATTGGGCTCTCAGACTTGTAAAGCCAGGTGGGTCTTTGTATCGATGTGCTTGAAATAGAAGGACTTTAAACTGGGCACTGGGAGGGCTGAAGATCTCACTGATTCTTGGGGGGGGGGGTTATTGCAGGCAGACTACAGAGAAAACTCACTTGGTGGAACAGGACTGGCTCCCCCTTATTTAATTATTTCTTTTATTTTAATTTATTTTAATTTGCTTGATGCTGTCACTTCCGACCATGACATCACTTCCAATGGGTCCTGGACAGACTGTCATTCTAAAAAGTGGGTCCCAGTGCTAAAAATATGAGAACTGCTGCAATAAGGTGTTAGTAAGTTGACATGTGTGTGTGTGTGTGTGTGTGTGTGTGTGTGTGTGTGAGAGAGAGAGAGAGAGAGAGAGAGAGAGAGACTCCACAAGTTTTCAAAATCACTAAAATCAGATTTTGGAGGAATAATACCATCATGTTATATATCAATCAATGTGTAATCTCATGCAGAATGCAATGAAACAAACCACATTGAAAGATCTGTGTTCTATCAAAAGGTACTGCCAAAAAACCAGTGGGGGTGGGGCAATGGTACATCACCATGCCCACCACCTGGGGTGTTGCCCCACCCACTGCATGGGGTGACATGCAGGCCTCCCGCACCGGGTGACGTGAATCCCAGTGACACCACTGCTTGGGATTCAGCTTCCTACAAAGCATGCTTAGAACTCAAAGAGGCATAACTTCTTCCCCGTTCTTAATTTCTCTAAGGTTTTTTAGAGGACAAATGGCAAGAGTAGAACCAGGGAGTTCCGACTGAAAAGTATTTCTGCTTCTGATGTACTTCTGATAAGTTTTATGCTTCTAATAAAGTTTCTGCTTCTAATGGTGTCTTCATGTCCTGCAGAAACTCTGTGTAAACAGTTCACTGGGTACAATGTTATAGCATTACAGCTTAGATCAGTACTGTTTTTCTTTTTCTCACCCAGTCCTGGTGCTAGGGAAGTTACCCCCTTACTCTGGAACAATCCTATTATGCTGTCCCCATATGGTGGGGTTATTAAAGATAAGTTGTTTTGGTGCCTGATGTGGAACATTCACATAATACCTTTCTTGTGTTAATTAATGTGGGGCAAAACCCCTTGGAAAGTTCTCTTGTGCAGCCCCACTTGAAATGCATAGGTGTTTGCAACACCATTAAAAAGCTGTGAGGTAGTTCATTGGTGTAAGCAACAGAAATTCATCATGGATCAGGCTTGGCTGTCTTCCACTTTGCTGCTCCAATGGTATCTGGTCAGTAAGGCTACCACCTCTGCTGAGCAGCCTAATCCTAACATGCCATGCAGAGGCACCAACGCACCTGTTTTATCCCACGAGGGAGTTGTGGGCCACTGAAGGCCTCCTTGGGGGTAAGGGGACATTTGTTCCCTTGCCCAGAGGGAAGCCCTTGCCAGGCTGCCAGGTCTATCCAGACCAGTGATATTGCTGCTGCAAGTTCATGTGGACCTGGGCTTGGGGATCAAGGCTGAGAAGGAGGTTGAGTCTTGGTGGACGATGCCTCCGTCAAGCCTGCCCCCTTCTCGGTTCTTTCACCCTCCTCCCCACCTGTGTTGTCACCTTGTTACACCCACCCCAACCTCCTTCACACCCCCTGTTCACTCTTACCCATGCCAGTGGCATCTGATGGCCACTAGTGTGTGGAGCTGGCTGCTCGCTGAACTCTGGTGCATCACCTTTTGCAACAGCCAGAAAGTGCCTTGCACTGCCAGCATGTTCATTTCAGTGGTACTACATGCCTTTAGGACTGGGCCAATAGGAAAAAAGTGTGGTCCAGCTGCATTTAGTGGGATTGTGTAGGATTTGGATTTTGTTCTGGGGCTCTTGTATGCAAGTCCCACCTCTACTATGGTCCCATGTGGAGTTGTGAGCGAGGCACTTGGTTTGCCCTCTGTCAAATTTTTTAAAAAGTATCTAACCTTATAGAGCTGATGTGACAGCAAAAACAATAAGTCTTGAATAAAGCATCTATGTTAAATTCAGCAATAAATATTTATAGAGGATTGTAAAGAATGTGGTTTCATATTGAAAAAGCAATAAGTTCCACTGGAACATTTCTAATGGAGCAGCTGTAAGCAAAATTCATAGATTGTCTCCATCTTATCTGCAGGTCACTCAGGGGTCAGAGCTGTTCAGGCATTTCGCAGCAGCCAGAAGGAGCTTTAATAGTGCCTGCAGAATGTCTATGAAGTGCTAGTGTTTTATTAGTGTTTTAGTTTACTTTATTAGTTTATTAGTTTTTATTAATGTAGTCAGGTTTTTTACATGCTTTGTTCCAGGAAGTAAAGCTGAAAGTTGGTGCAGTCTGTATCCAATATAATTTCCCTTCTCAATTTGTTCTAGATTTGCAATAAAATCAGTACCTCTGAAGTTACGTACCACTATTATTTTTATCACAATATTTTCAAAGTACAGGCAGAACAACTATTTCATTGGGTTTGTTTAGATTCGAAGGACTCCACGAAGCAGGAAAAGTTGGATTATGCTCATTCCCAAACTCATGGCCAATTTTATCAGGGGGTCCACTGTTTCTTATGGGCCCCTTTGGGGGGTGGAATGTTTTTGGGGTACACAGTTTCTTTTGAGACCCTTCCCTTTTCCATTGGATGATACTTTCAATTACAGCATATAAAACCATGTAGGCTTATGCAAAATATGAATGCTAGTCTTCACACAATATATGCAAACATTTTATGAGATCCCAGGAAATCTCTGGCTCCCCTCTTTTGGCTCCTGGTCTGATCCCGGGCCCAGATATGATGTACCTTCTGCACCCCCTTCTCATGGGCCCTGAAGGAGGGAGAGCTGGGAGATTCCTTGATAAGGAGGCAGAATGGTTCTCCAATGGTTCACTGCTGTAATAAGGCGAATAGCTAGAATTTGAGACCCCATCTCCACGTTCAGTGAACAGTTATTTTCTTTCCTTGCCCATTTCCATTGGTTTTTGGTCTGTGTTGTTTCTCTCCTGGCTCTCTCTTCCTGACATTTTCCATAACTGCATTCAATTTCAACACTGTACCATATCTGAGAACCGTTCTCCAAAGGTTCATTGCTGTAATTCTGTCCACTTCTTCCTGGGTTTTAATAAACATATTTTTAATACTCGCCTGGCTCTGTTCATTGATGGTTTAGTTAGCAGTTAGTACCGCCAACTGGGCAAAGAGGCAGCTTTTCAAGCGGTGCTCCTCTTCAGTTGCGGAGCTAGAAGGGGGTCAAAACGCTGAGTCTTCCAGGCCCCTGAATGCCCATGTAAAGTGCCCCCTCCCCTCGCCACCAGAGCCATGCCGGGCTCCATGTTGCTCTCACTGCCCCAAATGGCTCTGAAGGCAAGGGAGAGGGGCCTGCTGGGCCTTGACATCTCTCAGGCCAAGATGGTTATGAGCCAGGATGCGGCAGAGGTTAAGTGGGAGTCCTGTGACTCAGGCGTATGTGAGCTGAGTCACGTAGCCCATGGAGAAATGGTGTGATGCGCTACAGGGCAGCCAATCAGAATACGTCACAAGGCTATGAGGTCGCCTATTTCTGATTGACCACCCCCAGTATATAAGGTGGCCAGTGCAGTCACTTGGTGTGGTGGATGTCTGTGCTGAAGTGCTGCTGGACTGGAGTCCAACTGGGACTGCTAATCCTTACTCTGCCTGGCTGTATTCCTGACCTCTGGACTGTCTGATGCCTACTCTCTGCTTGCTGCTTTCCAATACCTGCTTCTATACGCTACAAGCCTGCTGTGCCTGTGGCTTCATTTGGGACTGGCTGCTTGCTGTGCTGCCCATTATGCTGCTGTCTGCTGTGCTGCCAGGGAGGCACATTCCATCCTCCTCCGTCAGCCCCACAGGGCCACTTTACACCGCCCCCTCCAGCCACGCCAAGAGCCACAGACCCTCCTCGCCCCAGTGTGGCGTCTCTGCCAGTGGCGGTTTGTGGCCCTTTGGGGACAGGGAAGCATCGAGGGCTTGACTTCTGTGGACTTCTCTGCTGAAAAGCAGCACATCGCGGTCCCCCTCCAGCCCACCCGCAGGCACTGCTGTCAGGCCCTCCTGCACAAGGGGATGGGTCCTGAAGTGCAAAGGAAGCCTTCCCAGTACTGCCCCAGCCCAGGGCTGGTGGGGCAACCTGGGTCCCTTCACGCCCCTGCAGGCCACGCAGGCGGCCCACAGCCCAGACCCGCCCCCGCTCGTGGCGGGCGACGAAGGCGAGAGCGAAGCCCCGGACCTGCCACTCGCTGCTGCCCAGCCAGGTCCTGCGACGCCAGCCAGAGGATGCAGGCGGGCGGCGCCCTCATTTGCATGCGCGAAGCCCATTGGCGGACGGAGGCCCCGCCCCGCCCCAGGTAAAGGGGAGTCCCGCGGAGAGGTTCGGCCTCCTGAGCTCAGCAGTTCGGCCCCGCTGGCGCCCTGCTCCCCAGAGGGCCGGGAGCGCGACCCCGTGACGGCCACGGCGGCGCGAGACCAGCGGTGGAGTGACGCTGGCTGCCGGCAGAGAGGCAAGCGCGGAGCCCGGACCGGTCTGGGGAGGGAGCCGCTCGCCCCAGGCAGGAAGCGCCGGGAGCGAGGACCCCGAGTCCGCCGCCCCCGTTCTGCTGCCTGCCCACCGGCCCTGGCTGGGCGTCCCCCGGTCCTCGTGGCCTGGCTGGCCCAAGCTTCCGCCCCGGTTGACACTCGCACAGACGCCCCAAACCCCTCGGGGGAGGCTCTGCACGGCAGAAGTCCTTGCAGGCAGAGGACGCACCTGCGGAACGGGCTGCCGCTTGACGGCTGCGGTGCAAGGAGGCTGGAAGTGCCCGATCAGCGGCCCACTTGGGGGGCCGCGGGGATCAGCTGCCCGGGCTCCACGCTGGGGAGGACAGTCTGCACCTCGGGCACCCCTCTGGAAGCACTCGCGTCTCCAGGCCGGGGGCGAAGGGCGTCCGGAAGGCGAGCGTCCCCCTGGCCGGCTCCTGCGGCCGCTTCCTCCCCCTGGCGCCTTGCGGAGAGCCGAGGAGGCGCCCGAGTGCTGCTCGGGAAGGCGGAGCAGCCAAGCAGGGACCGCGATGTCAGGCTGCAGTCCTCCCGGGCGTGTCTACTCAGAAGCAAGTCCCGCTGGCTTCAATGGGGCACTCCCAGGAAAGTGTGGATAGGACTGCAGCCTGAAAGCCCAGTCCTCTGCGTGTCTACGCAGGAGTAAGTCCCACTGGATTAAATGAGGCAGACTCCCAGGAAAGTGTGGATAGGATTGCAGCCAAGCAACAGCCTCCTCTTTTAAACGTTGCCCCTTCCCTTTCCCAGCTGTGCCCCTGAATGATCGATACCCCCCCCCCCACCTTGCTGCATCTTCCACTTCGGGGAGAGGAGCACTGACTTGCAAAGGCAGCGGCAGGGAGATCCATCCCACCCCCACCCTCCTTCCTCCTGCTCCAGGAGAAATCGAGCAGAATGGGGGCCAAACAGGCAGGGGGAACATGGCAACAGCCAGAATAGTCTTTGGAGCCCAGGTCTGCTAGTCTTCCCAGTGCAGAGCTCAGGCCTGCCTGCCTGCCACTGAAAGTGTGTTGGCCACTAGATACAGCAACAGAGAAAACCAAACACACTCCTTAAGTCTCTCTAAAATCTTTCAGATATAGAAAATCGTTTCAGGAGGTTAGTATTTAGACTCACACTAGAATGGAAAGTGTCTTGTTTGCCCCAAAGCATACTCTCCCTGAGCTGCTCTAGACTCCTTCTTGATAAGCTGATCCACTGTAGCAGGCCAGCTTCCTCTCAGATGTGACACTGTTAAGGAATGTTCTGGGCCTGGTGTGTATGGCTTGTGGCAATAGTTGCCACCTTGTGCCCAAGGTCATGCCCCCAGCATCCCACGTGGGCAGTGAGTCTTGGGTGAGACAGGAAAATGTCAGATCCCAGGAAATTTCTGTACCCCCTCCTTTGGCTCCTGGGTCCCCTTTTTGACCCTGGGCCCAGGTACAAATTACCCCCTTTATCCCCCTCTTCTAGGCTCTGAGGTAAGATTCCTGAGACCTAAGACCTAAGAGTTCTTTCCCATTTTTTTTTTTGCAACCATGTTATTAAGTGAGTATGAAAAACCACAACCTTTCATATACCTTGATGGTGAATGGTGATTCATAGGTGCTACATGGCTGCTACTTTTTCCAAAGCCACCTTGGAATGTAGTTTGTCACACCTACCTGCAAGATGCTTGTTGTATTAACCCATTTTTGCCTGGCCCACAGGTGTACACATTTGATCCCTGGTGTGTATTTGCAACATTGGGAAGAAACAGCTTTTAATGCATGGTGAAATGCTTTATCAGCTTCTTTCATTGTAATAATACTCTTACCTAATTATTTATTTATAAAATAATATTATGATGAAGCATCCCTAATGAACTTTAATGTTTGCTCTCCTTCCTTTCTCACATTTCTCCCCAGAAAAATTAAAATAAAATAAAATCTTCTGAGTTTTTTTTGAAATTTTTTATTAGTGGGCATCAATTAAGGCACATTTACCACCCTATATTTACACAAGCTTGCAAACTACAGGAACTCAGCTCTTTCAAATCCCAGGAGCTGTGCTCTTTGCAAGGCAATTAGCAGCTATCTTGCAAACTCCAGGAGCTGAGCTGTTTGCAGGGCTTGAGATACAGTAGTTATCTGATCTTGCCATTATCTGTGTTTACATTGAGGGTCTACCCAGCCTTTTGAGACCCACCAAAAATCACATTTTGGGAGCCACTGTACAGAGAAATCTTTGGTACTGTCCCCCCCCCCCAAACTAAAAACTCATTAAATTTAGATTTTGTACACCACCAGCAAAGATAGGGGGAGCTCAAAAGTTTGTATCTGGCTTGCTGCAAAATTGGAGTTGCTTTGGGTTTTTTTTAAATTTTTTATTCTTTTATTTTTTAAAGTAAAAAATGCAACCTCTTGTAAAATATATGGCACAGGCTAGCCTTTTTAGGTTGCATTCTTATACACAATTGCTTTGGAGAACACCCCATTGAAAACAATGAAGCTCCCTTCCAGGTAAACATGCACAGGATTGCACTGCTTTTTCTCTACAGCAGGTGGCAGCTGAGAATCTGCTTGTCTTTGTTCTTTTTCTGGGCTCCTGTCATAAAAATTGTCAGCCTTTGGATAGTACCAACAAAGAAGGGGTATCTGCTGATGAATACAGAGGATAAAAGAAGTAGAAGAAAGAAATTATGCTACTGATCTCTGAGAGCAGTCAGGCACCAAAATACTAAAATTACTGCTTGATAAGACAATCACGAAGAGTTATCACTCTGGATATAGTATAACGCATGGATCTTAAACTGGGCAAGACTGAACTCACAGGACAGCTTTTGTCTCTGAAAATTAACCTTGGAAGGTTGATAATCCGGTTCTGATTAAAAAGGAAAGACCCAAGAGAGATGCAACCAAGAGGAACTCAGCAAACACAAGGAAAGCAGCAGGGACGGTAGGGAATGAAAGATCCAACCACTTAGCCTCAGAAGTTGCCTGGAGCTTCCAGGCTTTCAGAAGAAAGCCTGGGTAACAGCTTCTTTACAGAAGCTTAAGACTGCAGTTCAGGACTGTAAAGCAGTTTCTCCAAGGAAACAATTTATGCATTTGGCGAAACCACTTGAATTATGGAGTAAAAGGCAGGCGGACCCTTAATGAAAACCACAATATCATTCCCGAATTTCTCCCCATTTTTACCAAATATATTACTCCCCTTATAACCTTCTAGAAACAGAAAATAAGGAAGCTATCACTACAGGTGAGGGGCTTGAGTCCCTCTGGCCCCCTATGAGTGCTGCTGGAAGGTAATAGAGAAATGTGAATTATTTTATTTATTCAATTATACTATATATATATGACACACATCTTGCGCTAAAGGCAAATAACAGGAAAAAGATTTAAACCGTAATAATGATTAACAAGGTGCATTTTCCAGATACTCTTGGCAGCTTTGCCTGAAGATATACCAAGAGATTCTATGTAGCCATTAGTTTGTAAAAGAATCATGCTTATAAAATGTCAGGAAGGCTTTGTATGCGGAAGGGTTGTTACGTGAAAATCCCCTTTTTCCCTTCCAAGTTGTGATTTTATATATATATCATGGACTAAAATGCAGGCCTAAAACTTCTCTTTCAGGCCACAAAAGGAGTCAAATCGTAAGCTCACTCATCTCTCATGTTGTTGGCCACCTCCAGTCTGAAAGACTCATTCTCTGGAGAGACACTGGAAATGTCTTTATTGTTTAAGTCAATCACTGAATATGCAAACACATTAAAGGAGGAGGACTTTGGCAGCAAAGTCTATTGTTAACTAAATCACAGCCATTAAGCCACCTCCAGACTCAAATCCTGTAGCAACAGGAAGTAAGCTACTCCCCCTCCCCCAGAGTCAAGCTTTGCTGATAACTGAGTTCTGGACCCTTCCACCTTTTCTTTACATACTCCAAGTGTTACTGAGCATGCCCACAGCTCTGGGATACTTCCGGTCAGTTTGGATCGACTTCCAGGTCAAAGACAACTCTTATAAGAGAGAACTCAGAGCACATGCGGTCTCTCTCTCTGATTGCTCTCCTGCGAGAGTGGTCCTGCGGGACTCTTCCTCCAACTGCCCCCCCCCGACAGGTAAATATATCGTGCGTCTAAACTTTCCCCCCCTTCTTCCCTACCTATCCCTCCCTTCTCCCCCATCTTTAGTCAGCAACTGGGTTTAGCAGATTAAGGAACCCCTAAAATACCTCCCTACACTCTATCCATTTCTGATTCCTTTTCGGATGCACCCAAATACATAGCATATGCATCCACCACGAGTTAGGTACACCAGACAAGTATATACTTATCGATTCTCCATGTGTATTATGTTACCTTTGTGTGTTTTTGCAATAAAAATATAATCCTTTGATTGAAAGTTACCTTCCTCCCAGTCTCCTCATTAAGCTAAACAAGGGATTTCTTTGCTCTACGCTGTCTTGTATCCAGCCTATGGTCCCAAAAGTTTCCAGAAGGCTAATATAAATAATTCCCCTAAACAAAACAGCCTTTTTGGTAACAGGGTTGCTGCCCTCACCAAAACAAGCAGAGCTGAAAAAAGACTCGATCTTAGATCTGGGAGAGTGCCACCAATCCATGCAGGCCATACTGGGCTACCCGGGCCAGGGATCTAGCTTGATACATATAAGGGAGCAACATGCATTGGATGGAAGGCTGATTTTCAGATGGCTGATGGTTTCTGGGTCACCAGGGAGTGAACTAGTCTAAACAGATTTCTGACTGAAACAGCTGCACTGTCATTCTCTTCGCACTCATTTCCTCCCTTGTTTGCTTTCATGCAGAAGGCCCAGGATTAATTGCATGAGATATGAAGGCCCCATTTCCGGAACCATAAAACCGATATGCCATGCAGCCGACTTAATAAACCACGCACCTCCCAGAGGAGGTGAAATGGCATGACATCATTTCCATGAAGAGTGAAGCAATTTTTGTACAAAACACAAAAGGCAACAAAAAGCCTTCACCAAGCACTCTGGTGCCTTCTCTAAACAATAATAAAATATGTAATTTCCATGGAGTTGTCCTTTGGAACTCGGCTGAGAGTACACAGCCATGTGGTCACATAGTAGGAATGATAGTCTTCACAACAGCTTATGGAACCTGATGCAATAAGCCCTCAGAACAGCTCAGCTAGATAGCACCCTACAGATGTGATGGTGGCAGAAAAGAAAGTCCTGTTCACAGCCATCACCACAACACAATAGGCAATATGTACATTAGCCCATAATTCATCAGATTTATTGTGAGTCTTCCTTCATCATTGCTCAAGATGTCTGCCGAATGGTTTCATTGCCCACATCTCTTCAGGAAACCAAAGGGCTACTATGAACATGTGGACTGTCATTCCCGTTGTATGGGTGGCCAATCTGCACCACAGGTTGTGGGGAATTGTGTGCTTTTGGATTAGAACAGATGAATCTGTGGTTTTGGCTTTGGCAGAGTACAGTTTGTCAACCTTGCCTGTTCCCATGTGCTGGAGACTACAAGAGAAGCATCAGAGGGGCTGTGCATGAAATACTGTGCTCACTACCATGGCACCATCTAACCCTTTGGGACGGACTTGCAGCACACTTGCCAAGAAGCTTCCCCTGCTACTTTAACTCCTTTATCACAGATAAATTGCATCTCTCACCAATCATTGATTAACCTGCTTTTTCCTTGTTTGGAAATGCCACATTACCTAGTTTTGGGGTTTTTTTTGGAGGGGGGGGGGCTCATTTCTGATTTGTGCACTCAAGCTCTCTAGAGTGTCTGTTCTTCAGAACATGGCCAGTAGACAATTCCATGCAAGGCTGCAGGCTCTGAAGTGAAGTTCTGCACTGAGCCCATCATGGCATCCCACCACCTCCTTGGCTGCTAATGCTACTATTGATATTATTGAGGGTTCAAAGGGCAGCCTGGCCAGGTGAGCCCTCTGATAGATGTGAGTTCTCAAACTCTGTGTTCCACCCTCTCTGTCCTCATTCCACCCTCCCTCACTCCCCAACAGCCAGCAGAGCACTTACCTGTTCCAGCAGGCACAGGCCTCAAACTGGCAGCAGCAGGCACATTTGCAACACTGCAAGCACCTGTCCTGCCACTTAGGATTTGTTTGTCAGTTAAGAGAAGTTCTTTGTAGACAAGTGTAAGATTGTGATCTGAATAGCATTCCGAAAGCTGAAATTGACAGAGAGCAGGACATTTTTCCAGACCAAAGAAGGGATTTTTTAAAAAATTATCATTTTGGGTTGACAGCTTTCTCCTTGGTAACCTTGTTTGGCTTTGCTGTATTCACAAAGTTGTGATTGCATGGTAAAAAATGTGGATGCTTCCAACCTTTCAACACTTGCTTTGTTCTATGAAGCAGGAAGTGCAGTCAATTAATTCACATTGTTGGTTTTGAAAGCTGAATGTAGCGGTGGTCATTTTTTGGATTGGTAAAGATGGAGTACATGGTTGTGATGTTGTGTAATGGCCAGAAAGCAATCTGGATTCCAGATCAGACATCTGATGCCAGCTGAAGTGCTGGAAGGTGTTTATTTTTGCACCTGGAAACTTCCCCATGAATTGCATGGTATCCTCAAGAGATTCCTTGGAAGTCGGACAATGGGGGAGCATTTTCAAGACCCTTGAATTACTACATTCTGCCTATCCCATCCCCATGTATATTCCCCAATATTTCACATGTGCAAGTAGGAACACACATATCAACTTATAGCACCTCTATTTTCACCTAATGGATCATAGAATCATAAAGTTGGAAGGAGCCTAATAGATCATCCAGGGGTGTCAAACTCCTTTCATACCAAGGGCCGAACAGCATTCATGGTGCCTGCTGAAGGCCGGAAGTGATGTCATTAGGCAGGAAATTATGTCATTAAACAGGTCATAACCAAAAAAGCACTTTTTCTCACTTAGGAACTCATTAGCTCAGGGGTGTCAAACATAACTCTCAGGGGCTGGATGCGGCCCACAGAACCTTTTCATCCAGCCTTCAGGCTCTCAGCTGCTGAGCAGTGCTGAGGTGTTACTACTAAAAGGGCAGACCCCACAATAATTGGGCTCTCCCATATCTTGAAATATGATAAAGATTTGTGTGTTTTCTCTTTTGTCATTTGTAGTTGTCATTTGTGAATTCCTAAGTGAGAAAAAGTGCTTGTTTTTGGTTATGAGTTGTTTAATGACCACTTCCTGCCTAACGACATCACTTCTGGCCCTCAGCAGGCATCATGAATGCCATTCAGCCCTCGGTATGAAACAAGTTTGACACCCCTGCATTAGCTGCAAATAACAGAAGAGAAAATACACAAATCTTGATCATATTTCAAGATATAGGAGAGCCCAATTTTCATGTGGGATGCCCTTATAGCAGTAACACCTCAGCAGCTGAGAGCCTGAGGGCCAGATAAAAAGCTTCCGGGGGCGCATCCGGCCCCCGGGCCTTATGTTTGACACCCCTGATCTAGTCCAACCCCCTGCCATAGGTATGAAATCCTCTTAGAGCATCTCCAACAGGTGCTTGTCCAGCCACTGCTTGAATATCTCTAGTGAGGGAGAGTCTACCAGCTCTCTCGGCAATCTGTGCCACTGCCAAACTGCCCTGCCCATCGGGAATTTTTCCTAATGTCTAATCAAAATCTCCTCTCTTGCAGTTTGCACCCACTGGTTCTAATATCAGTTTCTGAAGTGTCCTGCCATATTCATTATGCGTTCTTTTCTGCCTGTTTTGTACTTATTCAATTTTTACCTCACCTTTCTTCCTAAAGGGCACCCAAGGCGACTTCCAAGGAATCTTCCAAGGGCACCCAGGGATGATTTTACTGACTTTGGGCCCAATCCTATCCAATTTTCCATGGCCGGTGCAGTGGTGCCAATGGGCATGTGCTGCATCCTTTGGTGGGGTGGCAGTCAGAGAGGCCTCCTTGAAGTAAGGGAACATCTGTTCCCTTACCTCTGGGCTGCATTGCAGCTGCACCAGTGCTGCAAAGTTGGACAGGATTGGGCCCTTCCTCTCTACTCTGCAGTAGCCTCCCTCCATTGACTTATGCTGCAAAGTCTATTGATAAAAAAGTAAATGGAGTAATAAGAGTTGGGTTTGGGTTTTTAAAAAAATATATTTTAGAGAGAGCTTCATGTCACAACGTATCTCATTGTAATTTATTTCAGAGTAGGGGTAACTGAATCACATTCAATAAAATTCCTGATTTGTGGAGGATGAATGATGAATGAAAGGCAAGTGTATACTGGCATTTAACATCAATGTGATGCAACCCTGTACACACTTACCTGGGATTAAGGGCCCAGTCCTATCCAACTTTCTAGTGCCAATGCAGCCATGCCAAAAGGGCATGCACTTCATCCTGTGATGGGGGCAAAGCTCTCAAAGTAAAGGAACATTTATTCCCTTACCTTGGAGTTGCATTGCAGCTGCATCAGTGCTGGAAAGTTGGATAGGACTGGGCCTTAAGTCCCATTGAACTCAATACTGTGTACTGTATAGCGCAGTGGTTCCCAAATGTTTTCACTGGTGGCTCCCAAACTACTGGGCCATTGGATGCAGCTCCCCATTAGGGCTACAATCCTATACAATGTAAAGGGTGGTGGGTTTTAGCAAGGATTCTGCGGCTCTCCTGGCTGGTTTCTGCAGCTCCCTGGGGAGCCAGGGCCCACAGTTTGGGAACCACTGATATAGTGTATATGTGAACACACAAATACATTTTTTTTAAAAGGTACTTCCAGCTAAGAAAACAATTTATTTTATTTTTATTTATTTTATTAATTTATATCCCGCCTTTTTGCCCCATGGGCACACAAGGCTGCTTACAACAATTAAAAATACAAAAATAGTAATTAAAAACAATAATTAAAACAGGTGCACATAATTAAAAAATCTAAAACAAGTCCCGTGGATTCTAATATAAAAGAGAAAAAAGAGAAAGAAAGCCAGCCAGCCTGTCAGCAATTAAAGCTTTTTGAAATAAAAAGGTCTTTAGTCCACGCCGAAATATTAACAAAGAGGGAGCAGTTCTCAATTCTAAGGGAAGGGTATTCCAGAGTTCGGGGGCCACCACCGAGAAGGCCCTCTTCCTGGTCGCCAACCCTCTCACCTCTCTTGGTGGCCCTCTTCCTGGTCACCGCCCCTCTCACCTCTCTTGGTGGTGGCACAGTCAAAAGGGCCCCCCCCCCAGATGATCTAAGAGCACAGGCAGGATTATAAGGAAGGAGGCGGTCCCTCAAATACCCCGAACCCGAGCCATAAAGGGCGGTACACAAGACTGAGACAGATGAATTGTATGCCCCAGCTCCTTTCAGGATATTAGGGGCCTGTGGTGGGTGGGGAGGCAGGTGAGGCAGAGCCTCCCCACTGGAGTCCTTCGAAAAGCACTGCCGCCATGTGAGGCACCCGAGCACCCACAAACCACACACAGAGCATGTGGGTTGTGGGTGCTTGGGTGCCTCACATGGCAGAGCACGTGGGTTGTGGGTGCTCGGGTGCCTCACAGCGGCACTTTTCAAGGGACTCCGGTGGGGAGGCTCTGCCTCACCTGCCTCCCACCCACCACAGGCCCCTGCATATCTAGGTATGTAGGATTTCAATGTGGGCTAGTGATTGTGAGTATGTTAGTGGGGGGGACTCCCAATGAAAGGTCAAGTGCTGGTGTCGGTGACCCCCTGCGGTGTTGGCGACCCCCCCCCCCGCGCCTTCAAGGGCCCACAGCCAGAATCAGTAGCTGGGACGTCCCCTGCCTCCAGCAGAGCAAGGGCTGCGGCCCCAGAGGTTGCCACCTGTCCCTCCAGGCAGGGCTCCTGTGCCTGGAAAGCGGCAGGTAGGCGCGGTGACACGTCACAGAACCGGAGCCACGAACAAAGGAGGCCGAGCCCGGCGCCTTCCTGGGGCTGCAGCTCGACTGAGGGGCGGGGAGCGCTGGCCTGAGGGAGCGTCTGCGGCGCCTCCCCCGCGCGCCGGGCGGAAGATCCGGGTCGGGAGGCGGGAGCAGGAAGTCGAGACGTGGCCGCCCAGCTGAGCGGGGGGCGAGGCGGCGATGGCGGCCGCGGGCGCGCTGAGCTCGGAGCGGCTGGAGGTGTCCATCGACGGCCTGACGCTGAGCCCGGACTCGGAGGACGCCCGGCCGGGCCACGCGGACGCTGCTGCGAGGCCGCCCGCGGCCCTGGGCGGCCGAGCGGGGGCGCCGCCCGGGCAGCGGGGCGAGGGCGAGGAGGCCGGCGGCGACGGCGGGGGAGGCGGCGACGGCGGCGCGCTGAGCCTGGAGCGGCGCTGGGGCTTCGGCCTGGAGGAGCTGTACGGCCTGGCGCTGCGCTTCTTCAAAGGTGACCACGCGCGCCCTCCTCGCGGCCGGGGCGGGGGGGCGACCTCTGGGGTCCCGCGAGGGGAGGGTGGCGAGGGCGCCCCCCGCCCCCCGCCCCCCGCAGAGCCGCTTCGTCCGCAACCTCAGCACTGGTTGTCCACCCACAGCCCAAGCCTGTGCCCGTCTGCTCAGAAGTAAGTCCCGTTACGGTCAACGGGCCTTACTCCCAGCTAAGTGTGGAGGGGACTGCAGCCTCATCCCTCTGCACTTGTGATGTTCAGGGCAGGAGATCGGCCTTCCTCGCAGGGCTGTTGTGAAGGCACCTCAGCAGGACCGAAAGTGTCTTTGAAAATGGTTGTCACCTGCAGAGGAGGAAGTGGCCAAGCTGGCTTTCTACAGAGGGTGGCATATTCCATGGACTTCATGCAGAGTGCATTGGGCCAGTCGATCAGAAAGCACCCACTTTGCTGCTTAGGAAGGGGGGGGAGCATGGCTGGTTTTGGAGGCACAGTTGCAAGCTTCGTTGGCTCTTTGTGATATCATTTGGAAAAAGACACGTTCATACATTAAATGTGTGGAATATGCTCTACTTATAAGAAGAAGTCATAGTACCGCTTTATGGTCGCACGGTCCTTGTATTGGCGGGTCTCCTGATGCTCATTTAATGGAGCTCTGGTTACTGCCCTTCCCTCTCCCAAGTTAGATTGCTCATCCAAAATGAAGATGGTTTCATTTGGTTCTGGACATGGACCAGCCTCTCCATAATATTTAAGACTAGCTTGGCCCTTAAGTGAAGCCGGAGGAAACCATGGGAAGTTGTGGTAGGTAATGTAACATCAGGAATGAGTCAGATGAGCTCATGGCTTGATGACAGAGAGATCACTTACTTATTGATTCATTGCTTAATTTAAGTGTTTTTTTCTAAGGCACTAATGGCAGTATTTTAGGCTACTTCATGGTAACGCATTTTAGATTCCTCTGTGAAATGGAAGCATTTTTGTGCTGTTTAAGAAAGCTGAAGGTGCTGCGATGCACCCTTCATCCTTTGCTACACCCTTCATCCTTTTTCTAGGGACAGCATTTTTCAAGGCCACCAAGTCCAGATATCTCCTGAATACCCATTTCTTAGGACTGTTTCTCTCATTATATTTGGAGGTGTAGCAGTCATTTTTGTAGCACTGGTATTTCTGGATGTTATTTTGGGTGATATTGTATTGTGGTTCTCATATTAGTTGTTTTCAAAGGAGGCGTGGTTTACAGAATTTATCTATCATAACTAAAAGTAAGCCAGGAAATTGCCTTTTTGGTAACGATGAGTGTTGAGTCTTGTGATAATATGATCTATGAAAAGTTCTTTAAAAGAAAGTTGCTCACATGCAGTATGTGCAACAAAAGGAAGTAATTTAATCTCCTCTATTTAGAACCTGTAAATAAGCCTAAGAATTAAGCCCATGAAACAATTTATTTGTTGCCTTTTCCAAGATAAGACATTTAAACTATTGTGGTACCCAGATTATCTTATTTTTCTCCATGAATCTTTCTCCAAGGAGTTTAGAATGGGGTATATGTTTGCTCCATATTCCTTAATTCTCACAACAATCCTGTGAGATAGGTTACGCTGAGAGAAGGTTTATTGTCGCCCAGTATGATTCATGAACCTGGGCCTTTGAGGTTCAGGTCCTCTTAGGGTGCAATCCTAACCCCTTATGTCAGTGCTTTCTAATGCTGGCATAGCGGTGCCAATGGGACATGTGCTGCCTCTTGCAGTTGGGTGACACTCACGGAGGCCTCCTCAAAGTAAGGGAATGTTTGTTCCCTTACCTCAGAGCCACATTGCCCTTATGTCAGTGCTGGGAAGCACTGACATAACGGGTTAGGATTGTGCCCTTAACTGCTTAATCACGCCAGCTTTACTTGGTTGTAATTTCTACTTAATTCAGTGTACTGTTAAGTAAATGTGTTTAAGGTTAAGGATGCATTCTATCGCTGAATAGGGTATGTGTTGTTTCTGAGGTTTTTATATAGTATGATGGAAAAGTAGTGCATATATTTAATTTGTAGTGTGTGAAACCTCAACAAGTGGCCAGATCAGCTTGCCTGCAGGTTAAAATTTCTGGATTCTGTTCATGAACTTGCCGCAGATATTTTGCATCTTGGTGATGTCATATAACATTTTCGTTTTTCTTAACCACTTGTGGGCATAGCAGTGTTTAGCTACTTTGCTACCCATGCTGAGTGTTTTAAAAACAGCTTATTTTTATTTAAGGTTGACAAGAAATAATTTGTCCTTGGCTGTCAATTCAGTTCCTTTGTGTTTAATAGGATATTAATTGTAAGTCTGTTTTATAATAAGTAGTCCTATATCTCATGAACTAGAATGATGCCCTTGAAAGTTCATAAAACAATAAACTGGTTTGTATTGAAGGTGTGTCAACATGTGGTTGTTGCTATAGAAACTGACATGGATACTCTTCTGGAATGCAGAAATAGTTATTGGAAAAGAACAAAGTCCGCTTTTGATTGTCTTACGCATTTGTTTCCTTTTGGACCCTGGAAACTGTTGCTTTGCTGACTTGAAGGAGAGACTGACAATAGTATATGAAGATTAACTGCTGTGTGTGTGGGAGCTTGAGCACCTTTCTTCTACTATAGCAATCTCCTTTTTCGGAGCTGTGGTTTAGTGAAAGCCACTACTGGAAATCTCATGAAATGGCTGTCCATAAGTAAAAACTGTATTGCTGTTATGAGTAGATTGAGCCTTGCTGTTGACCTGTAACTTCTTAGACAGCATTTAAGCTTGTTTAAAAACAGCACTGGGTGACATCTGGCCCTCTGATGTAGCGGTACTTCACCTGCAGAAGCTCTGTCGTGAGGAGAAGGAATATCTGCCAACTTCACACCAATATGCCAAAAGTCTAAATGCTGCCCAGTATCTGTCTGAGCAGAGTTACCTCACTGGTAAGCTATTATAGTCTCCTCTTTAATGCCTTGTCAGAGGCAGAGCTGTAGGTATACTTCACAAATACCTGATCCTTGGTGACGGTAAGCAGTTTGAGGTATGTGAAGAACACACAGGTCTCTTGGTAGACTTGAAGGTTAAAAACGTTTGACTCAAGTAGTTATTCAGCATTTCCTCAGTTACAGCTGTTTATATCTCATTGGCAGTGCACAACTGTCCAGACGCTGTGAATCTGAGGGTGCTTCCTCATTTAGGCAACAATTCTTGAGGGTTGTTCAGTTCATCCCAAGGCTTCTTCTAGTGTTAAGGCTGAAAATATCTCCTTGATGTCTTCTGGACCTTTGTTAGAATCTATTTCCCACACAGTTTCTTCCTCATGTGTCTGTAATAACTGCTGTGTCTACAAACAAATTACAAACCTTTTAAAAAATTCTAGAAATAATAAAGAATATAGTAGTGCTTTGCTTTTGCCTAGTTAATTAGGCAAAAGGTTGCATAACAAGAACCTTTGTAAGATCTTGTATAATTGTGCCTTTAAAACAGTGTTAGTCGAGATAGAATTATGAAGAATTCAGAGTTAGATGAAGAATCTTGACATACAATAACATTGTATCTTAGTGTTATTGATGATTCAGTGTCAGTGTAAAACATTTAATTATCTTCTCTTTCATGTTGGTGTGCTAAATTGGCAGTGTCATTCCATTTTTAGATTGAGCCTACTTCAGTTGAATTTATAGCAGGTAGAAAGGAGTGATTCTGTAGTACAGAAATACTAAATGTCTTCATTTGCAAGGAATCCCAGTTTCAATCCCTGGTATCTCCAGTTCAAGGATTTCAGTAAGTTATGCTGGGAGAGGGGGAAAGATGATTATTATAATAAATAATAAAACTTTATTTTTATCCCGCCCTTCTCCCTAGCGGGACCCAGTTATGTTGTGTTCCTTCCAAGGCATATTTTAATTAGTGCAACCTTGTTCCTAAAAATATCAAACCAGATCAAAATATGATAAGAGCAAAGTAAAGATAGACCTGAATATGTGTACTAAATCAGCTTGTGGTCTTGATAAACAAAGTGGCTGTGGTATAAATAAGATCTAAATACACACAAGATGTGGTAACTGCAGTGGACAAGCAGGACACTTCTTTATACTGTGTGAAGTGGTGCCAACTGTTTTCTGGATGCTCTGAGATTGTTTCTCCATGATTTAAGTATCATAGTTATTTCACCCTTTCATTATATTCTTTGCACTCTTTCACTTTTTGGCAAGCTCTTGATGGGAATAGGACAGAAATTTCCCACACCTATTTTCTTTCTGGAAAACATTCTAAATAACCTCTAAATAACCATTTTCATAAAATTAATTGGTAACAAATTGATACTTTTGGGTTATGTTAAGATTAGCATAAGTTTTCAATTTTTTCAACTTCATTTTTTCTTAAAATTAAAAACAGTGTGGAAGCGTATGCTATTTAATACTCATGTCCTAAAAAGCTGACAAGTATTCCAGTAAAAATAGTTTCCAGGCTAAGCTTTGGATTTTTTTGCATGTTCTTTTAAACCATATTAAAGGACCTTGATTGAATCTTTTGCCTTATCAAATATCTCAGCTGAACTTCCTTGAGCTATTCGAAAAGCAAGTGAGATCTATACAACCACCTCAGCATAGCACACTTTTTCTCTTACTAAATATGTCAGACATGCTTAAACCAGATCCCAATAAATTTAGGCACTGGAGTATCTTCCAGTTTGAATTTTTTTGGAAACTTGCATCACAGTAGATTTTACTTCGATGCTTTAGTGCTGATGCAGAGTATAATATTGTATCTGTTCTGTTTTGTAATGGATAAGGTACGGAAGACTTGCTGGGAGGAATCATTTGAGAAGGCTCATGTGCATTCATGAATTTAGACAAGACACAGCAAGTTGTAACCTAGAAGCCTGGTCCCCTGAGGGGCACAGAAAGATGCCATTTACTAAGTGCACTTGTTTACCTTTAGGAGCAAGCCCTTAAATGTCTCTGTTCTCCCTCATGGCATTACTGCTATCTGCTGTCAGTGAGGATCTTCTTTTCTTAATGAATACTATCTTTTGTTCTTCTTCCCTCTAGCATCTTTCTTGGGAGCCTTATTTCCCTCTCTTGGCCTTTGGAGAGTGTGTTCCCACAATGACAGTTCACCCTGCAACTTGTAGATATGTTAATTCTTCACTAAGTTCAGGAATTGAAGCTTTGATCAGTTATTCTGCATTAAGCTACAGGGACCATAAATGCTTATGTCTCATTGATAGAGGTGTTTGAAAATGGTGTTATTTACTTTACTTCTAAGTAAAGTACTTCTACACATTGGGTTTACTTCTAACCCATTGTGTTCGTAAGACTTAAGCAGTAATTCTATCTTACTCACTGGAAACAAACACCTCTACTCATTGATCTTGGCACTAATAAAATTAATTTTCTCTTGATTGCATCCTTAATCTTAATTGTTCAAAATGTAATGCTGCTAGAGTCTTCCTACTGTTGTTAACATTTGTATGTCAGGTATGATCCACAACATGATTGTTTGGAGACTTCCTTCAGAAGACTGGAACTCCTGCATGCTTGTACTTTTGCCTGTTGATTGAACCAGGTGACTTAAATTTATGTAAATATCTAAGATATTTTTAAGGTCCATTTGCCTTTAAGAACCATCATGGTTGTGAAGAACTTTTTATCTGATTGTAACTCAGCAGTGAAATCCCAAAAGCACTTGGTTTCAGAACAACTTCCAAATTCCTTAAGTCAGTTGTTCCCAAACGTTTTAGCACCTGGACCCACTTTTTAGAATGACACTCTGTCAAGACCCACTTAGCTTTATGAGACTAAAAAAATAGTTTCACTTTACCTGAAGCCTATGTTTTTATCCCTTTTACTGGTGAGGTGAGCATTTGTTCAATTCCACATTCATCAGATCGGGACCATTCTGGCATTCTGGTCCCCCCCCCCACCTGGCCTTCCATAAGAGCTGAGGCATGCTTGTCTACTTGTGAATAGCATGCATGTGTGGATCAGTTTCACTTTCCATAGGGCTCAATACATTTTTTCTTTTCAGCTGGGGACGACGACCACCTTCTAAACTGTTTCTGGGTGGGTCTGCGTTTGTCAAATTGGGACCATTTTGGTGGAGTTTCATTCTTCTCAACCTTCCTTTCAAAATGAATGGAGGCATGGTAGCCTACTCATGAGTAAAAGCGCACACAGCTCAATTTCACTTTCCATAGGCTCAATACATTTTCGCTGTCAGCTGTTGACTTTTCAGTTTCAGTTGCACAACCCATCAACAATCAGGTCATGACCCAGCAGTGGGTCCTGACCCACAGTTTGGGGAAAATTGCCTTAAGTCACTTGCTCAGTAGTTCTTTCTCCCACATCATGCATTTTTCACAATGTGAAATTCCTTCATCAGAACAGATGGACTCTTATCTCTGTCCTACTCTGTAATCTGATCTGCAGCTAATTTGGCTGTTGGTGAGAGATATTCAGTTGAAGACTGATACCATGCCATACACAGGCACAATTTAGTCTTGGTTTCTACATTATGTTTATAACTTACTGCATCTTGTGTCTTCCTTGACTGATTAGTACATAGAAAGTCAGCCCCTTGTCACAACTAAGTTATCATTTGTGTAACTATGGACACTTTTCAGATGTACATCTCAGGATAGTTCAATTTAATTAGGTCAGATCATTTGAGAGTATTGTATTTTAACAGTTCTAAGACTGTATCGCCACTCTTCAGGAAACTAGATGCCATACTATAGAATTGCCATTGCCTATCGTGTATGTATTCTTCCCACTCCACACCCAGTTTCTTGTAGTTTCTCAAGCTGTACTCTAGCAAAGTCCAAACAAGCCTTTAGTAGTATGACTGGTGCTGTTGCTGTAGATGTTTTCCATGTGATATTGGTGGGAAAGAACAGGATGCACTAAGATTGAAATAAGATAAGATAATTAATTAATTAGTATTTAATTAATTAACAGTATTTATATACCGCTTTTCAACTAAAAGTTCACAAAGCGGTTTACAGAGAAAAATCAAATAACTAAATGGCTCCCTGTCCCAAAAGGGCTCACAATTTAAAAAGATGCAAATGAATACCAGCAGACAGCCAGTAGAACAGACAGTGCTGGGGTGAGGTGGGCCAGTTACTCTCCCCCTGCTAAAAAAAGGAGCACCCACTTGAAAAAGTGCCTCTTACCCAATTAGCAGGGGTAAAACTCACATTGTGTGTGTATTTAAGCATCTGTATTGATAAACTGATTTGGTATTTTGTAAGCTCTGCATTCAGGGACACAATGTATATTGGTTGTGGATTGGGTGAAGTGCGTTATTTCAGTGCCTTTGAAAGTGTGGCATGGGTCTCTGCGGGGAGACGGAAACTTTTTGACTATTAGGCAGAGATAATCAACCCACGTCTTCCAGTCAGTACAAAATTGAGACTCTGTATGCCATCTTTGAAATAGATACTGTAAGCCATGGGTGTAAGCCATGGGTGTCATACTTGTTTTATACCAAGGACTGAATAGGATTCATGATGCCTGCTGAGGGCTGAAAGTGATGTCATTAGGCAAGAAGTGATGTCATTAAAAAGGTCAGAACCAAAAATAAGCACTTTTCCTCACTGAGGAACTCATTAGATGCAAATGACAAAAGAGAAAACACGCAAATCTTGATCATATTTCAAGACATGTGAGAGCCTAATTTTCATGTGGGCTTCCCTTTTAGCAGTGCCAGCACTGCTAAGCAGCTGAGAGCCTGAGGGCCTGATAAAAAGCTTCCGCGGGCCACATCCGGCCCCTGGGCCTTATGGCACCCCTGCTCTAAGCTCTAAATCAATCTGGCAAACTTAGAATTGCCAAAAGCATTTGTAGGCTGTTCTGATGAAACCCTAAGATATACTGGGTGTTTTCACTGCCTTTTTCTTTGCATACTTGAGATGATGATGATGATGATGATGATGATGATGATTAACAGAATTTATATACCGCTTTTCAACTAAAAGTTCACAAAGCAGTTTACAGAGAAAAATCAAATAACTAAATGGATCCCTGTCCCAAAAGGGCTCACAATCTAAAAAGATGCAAATGAATACCAGTAGACAGCCACTAGAACAGACGGTGCTGGGGTGATACTTTATCTTTGCATACTTGAACACCCAGGTGCTTCACTCTGAGATAACCTGTTTGGTGTGGGGACTTAGGGTTCACTCTTTAAACAGTGAGAATCTCTGTACCTATTTCAGGAATGCTCCAAGTTATGAAACCTAAGAACTCAAGCTAAAACAGTCTTATGGCTAAGAACGTCTTTGTACTCAGATTGTCAGCTCATTTCCTTTCCTCTCTTCTCAGTATCTAGTTGTTGTTGTTGTTAACAGGATTTATATACTGCTTTTCAGCTCCCATTTTAGTTCTCCCGCTTTTAGTTCTCCCATTTCTTTTCAACATGTTCTACCTATGGTGCCTTGAAATATTTAACTTTGGGGTCCTGCATTTCATTCTGCTGCCTTTAACTTCTCTTTCTGGTTTCCCTATATGCCACTGCACATCTTGGTTTGGGGGGGGGGGTACAAGGTCTATTACACCCATAATGCATACACATTCTGACAGCACCATTCTGTGCATGTTTACTCAGAAGTGATTCATACTGTGTTCAGTGGGGCTTTCCTCCCAGTAAGTGTGTTTAGGGTTGCAACAAAGTGCCCTTATTAATACTCTGCTTTCCTGAATTGCCTTAGAACTCAGCACAGTTCATGGTCTGTGGTCTCTCCACTTTGCTGTCTTGTATGTTACTTTCAGGTTAATGTGAGTACACAGCCCTGAAATGGTCATGATAACTGCAAACTAGGGCAATACTCATGATGGCTTATATATGTTCAGCCACCACAGGTTTTTAAATGCCTTAAGGCAGTGGTTCTCAAACATTTAGGGAGCATTACTCCCTAAATAAATCTTTGCAGGGGTGGGGCTAGGGCAGTGATGCAGTGTCCAGGATCACATCACTAAGGGGGGCAAAGGGAGGTGCTTTTACTTACTGTGGACAGAAGCAAGGAGCAGGAGGTGTGGAGAGCCCCACGCAGCCCTCCACGGAGCTCCCTGCGTATTAGAATGTTGAGAAACTGTGCGCAAACCACCTCTGCAAACTGGAAGTGCTTCTGCCCACAGTAAGTAAAAGCACCCCCCTTGCCCCCCTTAGCAAAGCAATCCTGGAGATTGCATCACTTCCCCTGCCCCATGAAGGGATTGGAGAAGCTTTATGTGAACTGGTAGGTTGCGACTCACCCATTTGAGAACCACTGCCTTAAGGTGTACACATGGTTCCTCTATTGTGGCAATATGAAATAACAGTTCTCTTAATTGTTCCCAAAGAGAAAAATAGGACTTTCATTTGTGTTCCTGCTCCGTGTTTCAACAATCACAATTTTAGTGAACATTCTCTGTATGTCACACTTTTCTGCTTGGAGAGCTTGTTGAATGTGCTGGAATTGTCCAGGCCTCATTAATACTGTATGTTACCTGAAACCAAGCTTTTAGATCAGCTGCTGTTTCATGGTCGATCCTGGATCACAATTGTAGAAGTCAGTCTGTGAAACTGGTACAGAAACTGAGTTACAAAGAGATTGTCTCGTGGTGGTGATGCAGTTCAGCACTGGCTGTGTTCGCTTGCAGTGAAATCTTTGGCTTTAGGATTGTGGGGTGTGTTTAATCTCTTAATGGAAGACATTTCTCTGGGCTGTGCCTCAGAAGAATAAAGTTGAAAACTGTGAACTTGATCACAGGAGGAGGAACTTGGGCAGGAGGTCTGGTCTAGAGGGTAGAGCTTCCATTTGCCTGAAGATAACATCCGAAGGTCGCCAGTTCGAGGCCACCGGCACCGTGCGACCTTGAAGCAGCTGACAAGCTGAAGCCGAGCTATTCCATCTGCTCCGAGCGTGGGAGGATGGAGGCCAGAATGTGAAACCAGATCAGAGTGAAACATCTGGGCTGTTGTGGTTCTTGAAAGATAGAACCTTCTTTCAATTGTAAAAATCCATATGGGGATTTATTCAGCCTGCCTATGTAAACCGCCTTGAATAAAGTCTGAGGAGAAATCTGACAACCAAGAAAGGCAGTATATAAATACCTGTATTATTATTATTATTATTATTATTATTATTATTATTATTATTATTATTATTATTATTAATAATAATAATAATAATAATAATAATAATAATAATAATAATAATAATAATAATAATTTGCTGCATCACTTAAATAAAGGCCTTTCAGTCCTGCCTATCTTTGCCTTTCTGCAACTGATTTAGCAGTCATAAATATGTGAATAATTCATTTAGCTGCTCTTTAATAATTGAAAATAAAACCCCCACATACTACTTTGCTTTGCTAACATTTTTAATAACTTTATTGAAAACTCTCTCTAGAGAGTGTAATATAAAGTATATGCATAAATACATAATATATGCAAATGCATCGTATTAAATAGTCAAAATTAGGACATGTCCAGGAAATCAAAGAGAGAGAACCAAAGAATGAAGAACAGGCTGTGGTCTAGAGGGTCCATCCTGAATATATAGCTTTGTGTGTATAGTTGAATCTTATTCCTCAGAGGTTCCACTCCTCACACTTGAGAAGCTTAAAGAACGGCCTGCAATCTATAAATGGCTACTGTTCTATGCACTGGGCAAGCACCTTTTCTGGAAGTCTTTGGGTTGAGTTTTCTTAATGTGCGTGTTATCAAGACATAAATTCCAATAAACGCGCTGACCATAAGCATGTGTAGGGGCTGTAGCCTTGCACCCTTTTTCTCTGTACACTTCCTAAAAAGTTCTACCTAGTTCAGTGGCATTTAATCCATTGACCAATAGATACAATATCCTGTATATGCTAGGAGCAAAAAGGGGTTAGTTGTGTTTTTTTTGGTGCTGATGGTCATATAAACTGCTCTGTTCCTGTAATCCTCCAGAGGGGAGGGAAGCTCACCTCTGGCCCGGAGGGAGGACCAGGAAGGCTGCATGCAACCTCTTCGGCCCTCTGAAGGCCTTTTTAGGTCTTAAAACGCCACTTTCGGTTTTGACTCAAAGGCCTCCCAGAGGCCTTAGAAGGCATGCTGAGGGCCTGGCAAACTGCATGCAGTCTCCCTAGCCCTCAGAACACCAGATGCGAAGGGAGTAGAGCTCCCTTTGCCCCTGTGTAGAGAGGCCAGCTCTGCAGGGGGAAAGCCCTCATGGGCACAGGCTGCAGGAGAGTGCTTTGAACTGCTATGCAGGATCTTTTCCTCCCTCCCCCTTTCCCTCCATTTTTCAAAAGTGCTTATGAACTGGTTTGAATTAATTCATTCATATAAGTTGGGTCTCTAATATATTCATTTTTGTAAATTTGAAATGTAAATTCTTTTTTCTTCTTGGCTCCCAACACAGTGTCAGAGAGATGTTGTGGTCCTCCTGCCCAAAAAGTTTGGACACCCCTGCTCTAAGCTGCAGATGCGAGTGTCCTAGTATTCCTGTTTATGACAATCAGATACTTGTCACTGTGTGCTGTGTTAAAAAATGGTGCAGAGGTGTAAGATGAGCCAGAATTCCCTAACTCTACAGGAAACTCTGCAGTTTAACTGTGGTGAGATTTCATTAGTGCTGTGTATAGTAACGCAGTGACTTTGATTGTGTGTGGCTTTGGGCTCATGATATCATTTCTGTTCCTCAGAAAAAGATGGCAAAGCGTTCCATCCAACCTATGAAGAAAAACTGAGACTTGTAGCATTGCATAAGCAGGTTCTGTTGGGACCCTACAATCCAGACACTTGTCCTGAAGTTGGATTCTTTGATGTGCTGGGGAACGATCGAAGGTATGAAGCATCCATTTTAATGAAATTGTCCATCAAATAGACCACCACATTTCTTGAGTAAATTAAGTCTATGGCGCTATATTGGCATAAATACAGTAACATTTCTAACTCAGTGGTAGAACATGATTCTTAGATGCATTTCTGGAGTGCCTTCTCTTCAGGAAAGATAGATTCTGCATTTTGACAGAAAGATGAAGTTTAATTTGTGTTGGTGGTTGAGAGGGAGTTTCTGACTATCAGGTTTGACAAGGGATTACAGTTAATTCTAATAGTGCAGAAATGAGAATCTAACTAGTAACCAGTTTACTACACTTTTGAATTGTCAGGTAATTTGTGTATAGCAGTTCCTCACTTAAAGATGTCAGGTTCCTGGAAACTGCAACTTTATAACTAAACCAGTTTTACTGTTGGCTAATTGATATATGTAAACAAGAGTTACATTCCTACAGCATATTTCTGGTCACAAAAACATCAAAAAACTTCTAAATAAAAACCCAAAATTCTTCTGATATTAAACATTGAAATAAAAGTGAGCTTTCTGAGCTGGAGAAAACCCGTGCAGATTCCATACAGACAGTGGCCCTGGCTGGGAATCCATTTTTTTTTGCTCATCAACTTTATCACAAAATGACTTGAAACAACTTTAAGTGCGGGTTTGCTGTACTTTAGACATGATTCAAGAGGGTTCCTTCACATACTACGTGTCATCTTTGTAACATCACTTGAACCAAAGACCTGTTCATAGGACAATTTTCAGGGACTTCTTTCACATCCAGTTTAGCATCAAATTATGAACTGAATGTGTGGGAATCCTCTCTGCAGGCGTGCCCTTGAAGTGGATGTATATGCACTGATTTTTGCCTTCAGTTCTTTTCTTGCCAGTTAAACTAGGAAGAGATTATTTGGCCCTTGAAATTCTGGCCTCAACAAGCTGACAGGTAGAACTTTCATATTATCTCTCAACTTGATAAGGCAATAGCTTCATTTCGTCCTTACCTAACATACCATGTTCCATATATTCTCTTTCTTGCAGGAAAGAATGGGCTGCCCTTGGGAACATGACAAAGCAAGATGCCATGACAGAATTTGTTAAACTCCTAAATAGGTGCTGCCACCTCTTCTCAACATATGTTACCTCCCATAAAATAGAAAAAGAAGAACAAGAAAAGAAAAGGTAAACTCTCTTGAGCTCTCTGGAATTATTTCTTACAGTTTTATATACCTTTCCTCAAAGGAACTCAGGCTGGCGTACTTAGTTCCTTCTCTCCTTTTGTTGTCACAACAACCCTGCGAGGTCGGTTAGGCTGAGAGATCATGACTGTCCTAGGGTCACCTAGGAAGCTTCATGACCGAGCAGGAGTTTGAACCTGGATCTTCCAGATCTAACATGAGAACCACTAAACTATCTTGGCTCTGAATTAGGTAGCAATTAACATGGTGGGCTGTATCTCGGCCAACTTTCATAACTAAGGCAGTTTTTAAGCTATTTTTAAAAAAAGCTGTTTCAAACTTTGATCATTTAGTGCAGAGTGTGATGTGGCATTGTATTGAAACCTCTCCTACATGAGCACGTGCATTCTCTCATGCAAGAGATGGCAGGGCACAGTTTTGGACAATGCCCTCTTCAGCCCCCTGTCCCAAATACATCTTCTTCCTCAGGGTTTCCCAACCTTCAGGGGGTACCAAGGAGCTGGAAAGGAAAGGGAAAATTGCCAAAAATTGTGCTCCTCCCTTTGTGTCTGAGAGGCAGTTCTAGTGCAAAAGAATGTAGATACAAAATTTAGTTCTATATTTATAGTAGTTATTTAGATTACAGTATTGGATTTGACAAGAGAGTGGCATAAAACAGTTAATCATTCAACTGGTTAAGATCACCTTTTACCATAGAATGTTAACCCCAAGTGGCTTAATGCAATTGCTTTCTTGACCAACAGCAAAATTAAACCGATGTGGTCACAGCATTGTAGAGCAGTGGATATTTGCAGGTGCCATGCTTCTTCATTCATATGACGGGAACAACACTGGTTTGAACTGTAGAAGAATTAAATGTCTGGCAAACGTGGTATTGCAGGAGGGAAGAGGAAGAACATAGGCGACGTGAAGAAGAGGAGCGAGAGCGTTTACAAAAGGAGGAAGAGAAGCGTCAACGAGAGGAGGAAGACAGGCTGAGACGGGAGGAAGAGGAGAAAAGGCGGATAGAGGAGGAGAGGCTTCGGATGGAGCAGCAGAAGTAAGCAGTCTACAGTACACGATCGATTTTATTCATCGCATTTTTTTCCCAACTGCCTTGAGCGCAGCACCTTCCATGGGGCTATCCGTTTTATTCTTATGATAGATGAGGCTGCCCCTGAGGAAATGATTGCGTATTGCCATATTAGAAATAGAAGGTGAAATAGAAATAGAAAGTGAACAGGAATTTGAACCTAAGTTGCCCCAAGCTGAGTTTTGCTGTCTCTGCACTACACCTGACTAACGCTCTTTAAACCTCCATCCAAATTTTGTTTCATAATCGGAAGCAGCTACAATAACAAGCCCACTATTTCCCTCTGATACAGTCAAAGCGGTGCTTCTGTAATGCATCCAGCCTCCCCAATGAAATTGCAAGAGGTGCATATCTTTAACACAGCGATTCTCAAACTCTCAGGGAGTTTGAGCACTGAGGTAGTTGTTGTGAGGGAGGGGTGAAGGCAGCAACACGATCCCCAGGATCGTGCCACTGCCAGGGCTAAAGGGTGGGGAGTCCGCACTTCCCTAAAGCCAGCACCGGCCTCCACTACACTATATCCAACTAACGTGCATATTGATCTCTTTTACTCATTTGAACAAATCAAATACATATCAGAAACAAATCTAACATTTTGTGTCCTTATAACTTGGTTATAACAATGTTAATTTGGTTGGTATTTTGTTTGCTATGCTTGAGACGAATTATAAAGTGATTCCTTGGCTGCCCTCAGAGTTTATCAGGATAGTTTTGTTTCTGATCTAGACAACAGATAATGGCAGCACTGAACTCTCAGACTGCTGTCCAGTTCCAGCAGTATGCAGCCCAGCAGTACCCAGGCAACTACGAGCAGCAGCAGATCCTGATTCGACAGCTCCAGGAACAGCACTATCAGCAGTACATGCAGCAATTGTACCAAGTCCAGCTTGCACAGCAACAGGTATTGTATTTCTTGGCAGGCCACTTCTGGAAAGAGTGTTTAGTTCTCTCCTGAGGTGTTGGTGAGACAACCGGTTTGCATTGCAAATGATGAAGGCTACAGTGAATGTCCTGGGTTTTTCCCCCTTTCTCCCCATATTTTTGGACATTTCCAAACCCCCCCCCCCCCCAAGCCCCTGTGCAGAATCAGAAACCTAAAGACTGCTGGGATAGTTTCTACAGCAGTATTTGTTCTTTCTTTGGAATGCCATTGCCAGATGGCCATGTGCTAGATATGGATTGGGGTCCTTCTTTGTGGCTGGAATAGCCAGGCCTCCTACTAAGATTAAGAACATAAGAACAGCCCACTGGATCAGGCTGTAGGCCCATCTAGTACAGCTTCCTGTATCTCACAGCGGCCCCACCAAATGCCCCTGGGAGCACAACAGATAACAAGAGACCTGCATCCTGGTGCCTCCCTTGCATCTGACATAGCCCATTTCTAAAATCAGGAGGTTGCACATACACATCATGGATTGTAACCCATAATTGATTTTTTGCTCCAGAAACTTGTCCAATCCCCTTTTAAAGGCATCCAGGCCAGATGCCGTCACCACATCCTGCAGCAAGAAGTTCCACAGACCGACCACGCGCTGAGTAAAGAAATATTTTCCTTTGTCTGTCCTAACTCTCCCAACACTCAATTTTAGTAGATGTCCCCTGGTTCTGGTGTGAGAGTGTAAAGAGCATCTCTCTATCCACTTTATCCTTCCCATGCATAATTTTGTATCTCAATCATGTCCCCCCTCAGGCATCTCTTTTCTAGGCTGAAGAGGCCCAAATGCCATAGCCTTTCCTCATAAGGAAGGTGCCCCAGCCCAGCAATCATCTTAGTTGTCCTCTTTTGCACTTTTTTCATTTCCACTATATCCTTTTTGAGATGCGACAACCAGAACTGGACACAATACTCCAGGTGTGGCCTTACCATCGATTTGTACAATGACATTATAATATTAGCTGTTTTGTTCTCAATACCTTTTCTAATGATCCCAATCATAGAATTGGCCTTCTTTGCTGCCGCCGCACATTGGGTCGACACTTTCATCGACTTGTCCACCACCACCCCAAGATCTCTCTCCTAATCTGTCACAAACAGATCAGAACCCATTAGCCTATATGAAAGTTTTGATTTTTTTGCCCCAGTGTGCATGACTTTACACTTACTTACATTGAAACGCATCTGCCATTTTGCTGCCCATTCTGCCAGTTTGGAGAGATCCTTCTGAAGCTCCTCACAATCACGCCTGGTCTTCACCACTCAGAAAAGTTTGGTGTCGTCTGCAAACTTTTCCACCTCACTGCTCACCCCTGTTTCCAGGTCATTTATGAAGAGGTTGAAGAGCACTGGTCCCAGGTCAGATCCTTGGGGCACACCGCTTTTCACCTCTCTCCATTGTGAAAATTGCCCATTGACACCCACTCTCTGTTTCCTGGTCTTCAACCAGTTCTCAATCCAGGAGAGAACCTGCCCTCTAATTCCCTGACTGTGGAGTTTTTTCAGTAGCCTTTGGTGAGGGACCATGTTGAACGCCCTCTGAAAGTCCTTGGGTTCTCCCGCATCCACATGCCTGTTGACCTTTTCAAAGAATTCTAAAAGGTTTGTGAGGCAACACTTACCCTTACAGAAGCCATGCTGATTCTCCCTCAGCTTGTTCGTCTATGTGTTTTGAGATTCTATCTTTGATGAGGCATTCCACCATCTTATCCGGTATAGATGTTGGGCTGACCGGCCTATAGTTTCCTGGATTCCCCCTCTTTCCCTTTTTAAAGATCAGCATGACATTTGCTATCCTCCAGTTCTCTGGCACCGTGGCCGTTTTGAGGGACAAGTTGCATATTTTAGTCAAGAGATCAGCAACTTCATTCTTCAATTCCTTAACAACTCTTGGGTGGATGCCATCAGGACATATTGATCTTTAATTTATCAATGAGGCCTGAAACATCTTCTCTTTCAATCTCTATCTGACTTAATTCCTTGGTCAGGAGGGGCCGTTCGGGCAGCGGTATTTGCCCAAGGTCTTCTGCCGTGAAGACAGATGCAAAGAACTCATTCAATTTCTCTGCCATCTCCAAGTCTCCTTTTATCTCCCCTTTCCCTCCCTCACCATCTGGAGGGCCAACCGCTTCTCTGGCGGGTTTCCTGCTTCTAACATATTTGAAGAAGCTTTTATTATTCCCCTTAATGCTGCTGGTCATGTGTTCCTCATAGTCTCTCTTGGCCTCCCGTATCACCTTCTTACATTTCTTTTGCCACAGTTTATGTTCCTTTTTATTCTCTTCATTAGGGCAAGACTTCCATTTACGGAAGCAATTGGTATTTGCCCTTCTAATTGGGGAGCTAAATTTGACTGTCTGGGTAAAATTGTGAGATGGAGTGGCCAGGTGGGTTCTACTCCTCCAGTCACAGAACTCTGTGACATCATCAGACCTAGGCTACTTCAGTTCAAGCACAGGGATGCACCTTTTGTTTCTAAAGAATGAGAAATGAGATCTAATGTTGGTTCATGAAAGGCCCACCCACTCTTACTCCCCAGTCAGTACAAGGACTGAAATTCCTGGGACAACATAAGCAGCTAGCAATAGAGACTGTATTTTTAGCTAGACATGTTTAAGGGTAGTTAGTTTTGTTTGCTCTTTTCACTTCAAGTCAACCCGTAAACATCACCAATAAGTAGATCACATGTGAACCCAGTTTCAACCTTTTGTCTGATCTAGAAGTTCCTAATTGCACATCTTGCCCTCCAGCCTTCTGGGTACCCTGGAATGAATGTTAAAAGGTTTGGGGGAACTGACCTTGAGCTCCATTTCTAGGAAGTTTATCAAATGTCTACACACACACATACATAAGGTCTCTTGCATCTTAAAGTGCAAGACATGTAAGATCTCTTGCAGTCTTGAGAGCATAGGACCCTGATTATTAATTGATATTATTATAATTAAAAATAAAAACTGTTTCTAGATCTGTTTTTTGTCTAGTAAAGCTATATGAGTCGCGATAGATTGTTGTTAGTTTGATGTATTAAAAAATGGGTCCCAATGCTAAAAATTTTGGAACCACTGCCTTAGACCAGTGTTTCTCAATCAGTTGTACTTGTACCACTGGTGGTTCTTGAGGTGTTGTCCAGTGGTACTCGTAAGACCCCCAGACCCCCACCACTTGGCAGTGAGACCAGCAATGCAATGTGTGAAGCAGGAGTAGGAGTTTTGGCAGACATAGCTCCAGAATGCACTTTTTGTATGCTTGAAAAACCCTCCCATCCGCCTTGAGTCTCTCGCCTGTGTTTGTCACATTGTGTCTGGCCTCCCAATCCGGAAATAACTAACAATGATATCTTCACCAGTTACTTCCAATAGGTGGACCATGCAAAGCAGTACTGTGGAGGGCAAACATTGAGAAATGCTGCCTTAGACTAACTTTCTACACTAGTCATTTCATTTTTAAACTTGGCCGGTAACCCATTTCCTTTCAAGCCGACTTGAGTCCAACCTGCTCATTTTATAGCACAATCCTGTATGTATACGTGTTTATTCCCATTTATTTCCATAGGTTTGTGGTCTTAGTTCTACTCAAGTCATGGCAGTAGATTCCACACAACTCTTTGCCTCATATTCCTCACTCACATTGCTATGCAGTGGTACTAAGATACATTCCACATCTCTTATTGCCCTCCATCTTCTCATTTGTAGGCAGCTTTGCAGAAACAGCAGGAAGCAGCAGCCATAGCAGGGGCTTCAGTGACATCTACATCAAAGGCAAACTCAGTTGCCACAGGAGAAATACCATCCGTTAACGGCCAGGCCAGTGCACATACAGACAGCACTGAGAAAGACTTGGAGGCTGATGCTTTAGAGGAAGCACTGGAGAATGGACCAAAAGGTATGAGCAAAGATGGTTGAACTTACAAGAAATCACAAAGGTTTGGGTATCAGACCTATTTATAGTAATTTTGGCTGAGCTGTCTCTTAGCACTCTGGTTTGTAATAAGCAACTCTTTGCGCCTGTAAAAGAGATGTTCCCTTGCAGATCAGTGGTTACTTGTTGTGGCTTAGCTTTATGGGCTGAAAGTCCTTGACTGGGATAGAAGCCTGTTATAGGCAGAGCAAATGAACAGTACTGGGGAAGTAGGAGGGGTTGTGCACTTCCATTTCCATGTTACTTCAAGGCTGTAAGGTAGTATGTGGTGTCACCTTATTAGCTTCACCCTTCCTATTTACTATTTGCTTAAACCAACTCTCAGCTGACTTGAGGCTTTACCCTCTTGGAGGCTATAAGATGTTGGAGATGTTCCCTTCAGGCTTCAGTGATGTAGAATGTGTGGAGGGGGGAGTGCCCTTGTAGTGTTGTCCCTTCTTTATTATTATTATTACTATTACTATTACTATTATTATTATTATTATTATTATTATTAACAGTATTTATATACCGCTTTTCAACTAAAAGTTCACAAAGCGGTTTACAGAGAAAAATCAAATAACGAATGGCTCCCTGTCCCAGAAGGGCTCACATTCTAAAAAGATGCAAAAAGAACACCAGCAGACAGCAACTCGAACAGACAGTGCTGGGGTGAGGTGGGCCAGTTACTCTCCCCCTGCTAAATAAAAGAGGAGCACCCACTTGAAAAAGTGCCTCTTACCCAATTAGCAGGGGACTTTAGTGTGGCTTTTAATTGTTCACACTGTTGGCCCTGCTACCTTTTGTATTACCCTAACACCATTGTTTGTATCCAGTAATTGTAATCCAGAAATTGGGAATGGTAGCGTGATGGAATGTGATAGACGGTTTGCCTGGGGCATTCCATGTATAAATGCTTTTATGCAAATGCCCAAAGTCCCGGGCACAGATGGGAGAACTGGAATGTCTGGTGACAAGGGAAAACATTGACATAGTGGGCATAACGGAAACCTGGTGGAATGCAGAAAATCAGTGGGATACTGCAATCCCGGGCTATAAACTCTACAGGAGGGACAGGGAGGGGCATGTTGGAGGTGGGGTGGCCCTTTGTCAAAGAAGGGTCAGAATCATGCAAAGTAGAGATTGAAAGCGGGTCCGACTCCACCATAGAATCTCTGTGGGTTAAATTACCAGGCCTCAGGAGCAGTGTAATACTGGGGGCATACTATCGTCCTCCGGACCACAAACCAGAAGGGGGCCTTGAAATGAGGAAACAGATCAGGGAGGTGACAAGGAGGGACAGGGCTGTAATCATGGGGGACTTCAATTATCCTATTTGAAGGATATTTCAATTTGTGTTCTGGTCACAAAAAGGAGACCGAATTCCTTGACATGTTAAATGACTGTGCCTTAGAGCAGCTAGTCATGGAGCCCACCAGAGGACAGGTGACTCTGGATTTAATATTGTGCGATACTCAGGACCTGGTTAGGGATGTCAATGTTACGGAGCCATTGGGGAACAGTGATCATGCTGTGATCCGTTTCCACATGCACGTCGGGGGAAGAATACCAGGCAAATCTCTCACAAAAACGCTTGACTTCTGACGAGCAGACTTCCCTCAAATGAGGAGGCTGGTTAGAAGGAGGTTGAAAGGGAGGGTAAAAAGAGTCCAATCTCTCCAGAGTGCATGGAATCTGCTTAAAACAACAGTAATAGAGGCCCAGCAGAGGTGTATACCACAAAGAAAGAAGGGCTCAACTAAGTCCAGGAGGGTGCCCGCATAGCTAACTTGCCAAGTTAGAGAGGCCGTAAAGGGCAAGGAAGCTTCCTTCCATAAATGGAAGTCTTGCCCTAATGAAGAGAATAAAAAGGAACATAAACTGTGGCAAAAGAAATGTAAGAAGGTGATACGGGAGGCCAAGAGGATGCAGGTCTCTTGTTATCAGGTGTGCTCCCTGGGGCATTTGGTGGGCCGCTGTGAGATACAGGAAGCTGGACTAGATGGGCCTATGGCCTGATCCATTGGGGCTGTTCTTAGTAGTAAAGAAATGGGTAAGTAAAATGGGTCAGGGGTGACCCATTCTTTAGGCAGTGTGATGCAGGTTGCATCAGTGGCAGACTGCATGGGAGAGGCAGATGGAAGGGGGTGCTTCCCCTGTGTCCTTCTGGCCTGTCACAGACACAACCTGCAGTGATCTTCTTTTCACCCTCTACGAGCAAGTGGATTACCATCTCCTTACCTTGCTCCTAGTGCAGTTTCTTCAAACATGGAAATGCAGTTCTGGTTTGGTTTTTGGGGACTGCACGAGTGTAGGAGCTCCTTCATCCACCCGGTCCCTTTAAATCCAATGTGGAAGTCCTGCACGTCTGCAACTGAAGAAGCCACACAAGGACCACAGTAAGGAGCTGCTTGCTTTTTCTTTTCTTTTTAAATTATTCTCAAAGGCAGCAGATCTGAGGTCGCATTGGGTCACATTCAAGGTCATGCTACAGCTGGGTAAACTGCTCAGCTCTTACACGCTTCTTATATTTCTCTGTTTCCTCTTCTTTTTAAGAATCTGTTCCAGTCATAGCAGCACCATCAATGTGGACCCGACCCCAGATTGCAGACTTCAAAGAGAAAATTCGCCAGGATGCAGACTCTGTGATCACAGTGGGCAGAGGAGAAGTGGTGACTGTTCGTGTACCAACTCATGAGGAGGGCTCCTATCTCTTTTGGGAGTTTGCTACAGACAATTATGACATTGGTTTTGGGGTATATTTTGAATGGACAGACTCTCCTAACACGGCAGTCAGTGTGCACGTTAGTGAATCCAGTGAGGATGAGGACGAGGATGAAGGTATCTTATTTTATAGATGCTTGAATTGGGGTTGAGGCATTCAAGTACATGTTGTTTAATTTTGCATTCCATGTCATAAAAAAATACTCTGATGCTTGTAGAAGTTGGAATTTGGAAACTTGGTTCCAGTGTATTAGGGAAAGTGAAAACTAGTATGAAGTTCCAACCCAGTATGGGCTGGTCACCTTTGTCCATAACAAACCAGCAGCTGAGGTCTTTGTGGACCAAGTGAGAACTGGGGTGTGTTGAATGTTACACCCTTTGACCAAAGCTTGATGACCTTAGGCCTCTTAGTGACAGCCATGTTTCCTTGATGGTGCTTCTCCTGCTACGTTTTGCATTAATTTTCAACATAGTGGGAATTTCAAAATCCATGTTCAATGGAAGTTAATAGGAATCCTGCCTTAGGTGGACATTGCTATATTATTGCATATCAGTCTGATAACAATACACTTCTGTGGACGTGCAACTTAGAGGCTATAGAATGTAACTGCTAGAGTGCCATGTGTCCCTAGCACTGAGATTCCAAAGTTCTTTGCTTTCCATGCTGGCCCTTTGTCAGTTTCCAAGTCCCACTATCAGATTGTATTGAATTGCAGTCAGTCATTCTTCTTCTTTTATTGGTCTAGAGTAGGGGTCTCCAAACTTTTTGGCCAGAGGGCCGCATCAAATGTCTGGCACAGTTTTGAGGGCTGGGAAAAAAAAATTAAATAATAATAATAATACAGGTATTTATATACCGCCTTTCTTGGTCGTCAGATTTCTCCTCAGACTTTAATTCAAGGCGGTTTACATAGGCAGGCTATACTAAACCCCAATAGGAATTTTTACAATTGAAGAAGGTTCTGTCTTTCAAGAACCACAACATTTCAGATGGATCTTTTTATGATCTGGTATCACATTCTGGCCTCCATTTTCCTCCCACACAGGCTGACAGCGACCAAAGAGCAGGTGGAATAACTCGGCTAGGCTTGTCAGCAATATATATTGCTGACAAGCAACCAGAGCATAGTTCCAGTCATGTTTGGCAAAGTGGGCCAGGGGCTTTCAGGGGACAAGAGGTTGGGCGCGGGCCGGATAGAGGCTTGCCACAGGCCGCATCTGGCCCCCGGGGTTTGGAGACCCCTGGTCTAGAGCAGTGGTTCTCACACATTTAGCACCGGAACCCACATTTTTAGAATGAGAATCTGTCAGGACCCACTGGAAGTGATGTCATGACCGGAAGTGACATCATCAAGCAGGAATCTTTTAACAATCCTAGCCTGCAATCCTACCCACACTTACCCAGGAGTAAGTCCCAGTTACTATCATTGTTAAAAGAATATACTTAGTAGCTTGTTAAAAGTATAGTTTTGTAACATTTCCCCAAATGCAGTCACATACCATGGTAGCACCAAGTCTAGTATATTAAAAATAAAATATTGAAATGAATGGGGACCCACCTGAAATTGGCTCGCGACCCACAGTTTGAGAAACACTGGTCTAGAGAACTTAATTTTCTATGCCTTCACATTAACAATCTGATTCATAATCTTTCTCTGCCTCAGTAATTCTGTAATACATACAGAAGGTATATGTATTAGGAATGTCACTCAAACATTTGCCTCTCTCCATGTGGTGGTATATGCTGTCTATAATGTTCATATTCTAAAAGTGTGCCTAGGAAAAATTTATATCTGATCCTTGTAATGGGGAATAAGGACAATGGTGAATGTTGAAATGGGATAGGATGTTGGAATTTTTTGCAAGCTGCAGTTCTGTGATAGTCGTATCCACTGTCATGTTTTATAATGCTAATTGCATGAACTATTTGGGCTGGCTGCAGTTTCAACTTTTAAAGTTTTTCTTTGCATCAACCTCTAGTTTCACCTTGAGTAAAATGTTGAAATGAATAGTGGCCAATCTTTGAATGAGTCTTAATGGAAGATGAGGAGATGCTATCAAAAACCTTGGCTATTGTGAATAAGCAAAGCCATTAATTTCAGTGAAACCATGGGTATACAACATTGGAACAGTTCGGCCAATGTTCAAGGATAGAAGCTTCAGAAAGTGTCCAAGTTCATCAAGGACATTAGTAGGTCTTCAGTTTTGGGCACTGTGCTGTGAAATGACTTAAGTGATTTGTTTAATTTTCATTAGCATCACCTGTTTTTTAAATCTACCTTGTATTCTATCATCACGGCCTACATTTTTATGTAGTTTGTGGTGTACCAGTGATGTGTGCAACACCACGCCTGACTGTTTGATTTCCCAAATACTCAAGAGTGGAATGAAGAAATTTAACTTGACTTGTTTCTGACAAAAACCTTGATGCGCTAGCTATTACGTGTAGGTAATTTAGCTCCAAAATCCTCTTTGTGAACAGTTGGTCTTCGCAGAGTTGTTCATATACAAAAGATGAGATCGTATGCTTTGGGTTTTGCTAGCAAAATGACTTGTTAATGTGTTGCTGTACTTCCTGGGATTAATCTGGATTGACTGCAGAGCATCAGTTGAGTTTGACTATTATCAAGGCAACCTGCATTTAGTGACTAATTTTTTTCTGCCTCTTTTCTCAGAAAATGCTAGCAGTGAAGAAAAAGCCAAAAAGAATGCCAACAAGCCTCAGCTAGATGACATAGTGCCTGTGTACAGACGAGACTGTCATGAGGAAGTGTATGCTGGCAGCCATCAGTACCCAGGGAGGGGAGTCTATCTCCTCAAATTTGACAACTCCTACTCACTATGGAGATCAAAAACAGTTTACTACAGAGTCTATTATACTAGATAAAGATCTTGTTGCTGTCTCGGAGGCTGGGGCTATGCAGAGGATGTCGTGTTATTTGGAACTTCCTTCAACCATACTGGACCTTTGGTCTCTGTTACCCTGTTTGATGTATCTGTATGGTGTGTGTGTGAGAAAATTCTGACGCTGGGAATTGGGCTTTCTTCTGCATCTCAGTGTTAATACAGGTTTAGTGGGGTTAGGATCTCCCCAGTCCTTTCTGGTTTATGTATTTGTTTGTCAGAGCTTACGATAGAAGGTCACGTCAGCTGCATAAGTTGACCTTTGGAAAACCCTTACACACAAACAAGGGGGAGTTGATGTTACCTGACCTATAAGCTTTGAACATTGAAAAATAATCAGTTAATTGCTCATTTGAAGGTGCCAGCCTTATGGATGGGTGGAAATGGGATGCAGTCTTCACTGTAGCAAGCAAGTTTCTTAAAACTGTATTTGAATGTCAGATTTTTACACCATTAAACTTGAAACCTTTAGTGAATGCAGTTTAGAAACCGATTTGTCTCATGTCTGTTCTCATTCAATAAATCATTTGAAGCCTTTCTGTCCAGCAGGTTGCTGGATAAGACACAGAAGTATATGTTTGCCCTTGCTGAAGGTACGCAGACCCATGTGAAACAAGAGTCTGTAGTTCAGAAAATTCTCTTGTTTGGTTTCCGAATTGGAAGAGTTTAATCTTGGGTATCAAATAGATGACAACAAAATGAATATTTTTGCTTTCCTCTGTTGCTAATCCTGTTGCATCAGGCTTTGTGCAGGATTTTGACCAGAGCTGGGATGTAAGCAACTTAAAATTCTAGAGGCTTGACCAAATATTTTCCTGTTCATGTCATACTGAAATAAGCAGGAACTATCCTTATGCGACCTTTTTATGTGTGCAGATAGGGATATAGGAGACATTTGTGTTGGAAGTGTGTCTCTTTAACAACTTGTATGGGTAGGCTTCAAATTAAAAAAAAATGGTTATCTGCACAGCTTTTATAGTCTGTTTTGGGGGCCTTTTTTGTAAACATGAGTTTGTACTTTGTGCGTTTACTTAATTAAAGAATGTTTGCAATATTGTAGGAATTAATGTTGCACTAATGTTATGGAAATCGCTGCCAGGAAACACTCATATTAGTTTTAAGGTTGCATTTGTGCACTTGTGCTGCCAATAATCCTAGTGGGTAAATAAGTGTGTGTTGAGAAGAAATGTAAAATGTTCTTTCAGATACACGAGTAGTGTTCTAATTTGCATAACATGTTAACAAGGAAATGCAAAGTTGTATGTTTGCTCAGCAGTGACTATAGTGCCTGGTTTTCTAGTTCATATCTGCAGCAATAGGATAATTGTGGCACCTTGTTTCCATAACATGTATGTTTTTAAAAAAGAGTATGGAACCTTGTTTCCAAGAAGCAAAATCAAGTTCAGGTATTTGAAATGACGTGTGTGTGTTATGCATGAGGAATGCAACACTTCTCCCCCACCATTTTTTTCAGTAGAATTTCCATGGATTCGCTGCAAGCAAATATGTTTCACTAGAAATGGGTCTGTTGGAATACTTGTATATACATTATGCAATTTTCCCTCTTTTTCACATCTTATGGAGATAGTTCACCTAAAAAGCATTCAATCTTTCTCATTTGATTTAGCAAGCTTTGTCTAGTTAGTGCTGTTCCAGCCAATTCTACTGTAAACATTTTCTGTTCTCATATGTACATAACTGTATAAACCATGGAGTTAGGGAATAGATTGCTTTTTAAAAGCTGTATTTTAAATTACAAAAAAAGAAAAAAAATAGAGGCAGACACTAATTCCGTTTAACACCTTAGCTTTCTTTTTGTCTGTACAAAATTATGATTTAAAAGAGAAATTGTGTTGAGAAGCAGTATACGTTTCTTGTAAACAGCAGTTTACTGTCCAGCTTTGGATATCCAAACTCCATCTAGATTTCTAAAAATTGCCTCTGACTGTTGATTAGTACAGAACAAGTGCAATTTTGAAATATCTTGGAATAATATATTAAATCTGAATTAAAATGGCTTATACAGAACCTCTTGACTTTTTCTTAAGTACACTGGCATTGCTATGGTTAAGAAGAATGTTTATAAAATTGGCAAACTGCTTACCCTCATTTATCAGAGGCAATAAAGACTAGTGGTAACTTCATTAACATACCATTTTTCTGTCTAGGAAGATTGTCCAGATTTCTCTGCCTACTGTAAATTATGTAACATCACTTTAATTTGTATCACTAAAGTATTGTGTATTTTTGTGCTTCAGAAGTCGGTGGGATGTGAAGCTTTCTTTGGCAGAAATTATTCTGATATTCGATTCTGATATCAATTAAATATTAACTCCCTGAAGCTGGGGAGTTGAGCCAAAAAGTGGCTTACCAAACCTTTCTCAAGTTTCTACTGTGGGGCTATGCTTTTGGTGAAGCAAAAGATGGACCCCCATATCTGTGGGGGATCCATATATAGGCAGGCTCCTGTATCTGTGGGGGATCGACTCCAGCCTCCCCCCCCTGCAGATACCAAAACTGCAGTTACAGGGGAATCCTGTCTCCACGTCACCCCCACACACACATTAATGTAGTTTAGAACCTTACCGAGGCAAAAATGATCTTCTGTATAGCGACCTGTATAAGCATTAAAGCTTACAGCGACATTAAGGCAGACTGCTAGCAACCTGAGTGCTCGAAAAAACTAGATCGATGCTAACAGGAAGCTATTCAGTTCCTGCTAACTAGATCACTGTTAACAGGAAGCAGGAACATAACAGCTTCCTGTTAGCGTCAGTCTAGTTTTTTCAAGCATTCCATCTGCCTTACCATCACTATTATAGTGATCTGGGTAAGAGAGAGAATTTTTGCCCAGTAAGGTTCTAAACTACGTTAATGGGCACATGCAAGTCTCTAGCGTCTGCAGATAATAGAATCTGCTGATTCAGAGGCCTGCCTGTATTTCCTTAAACAACAGCTACTAGTTAGGCTACTGCACAAAGAATAATGTTGTAGAACAGAACTAGAGCCTGAAGTGCTAACTAATATCAAGGCAGTGGTTGGTGTTTATCACACCATGTTGCTTAAAGCATTTATGTAGGCTTTTTGCTATGTTGATGCTCAAGTGAAGAAGGTACACACAAAAGTCACAAAGAAAAAGCTGAAGAAGTATATTGGCATTGCAGAGCAGCTGCATCACTACAACTTGCCTTGGTCATATTTCTGATTCATATCTTTTTGGTGGCAGTTTCACTGACCACCCTTCAAGACGTATGGTTGACCAAAGAGATGAGGATTGGTATTTTCATCAATCACTTGGTGAAGGAGTTCCTCTTGCTCCCTTCTTTGTCTCCATCTATCTCTGCTAAGGAAAGTCCTCAGCAAAAAATTTCCTAGGAAATGCTTCCAGAGACAATTGCAACAAGTGTCTTGCAAGTACATAATTGAAGAAGAATGCAAGACCAAGCAGATGGACCTGCCTTCTGGGAATCAGAGAGGTGTAATGGATCTTCAAGCTGTCTTTGGAGTAAGACCAAATAGAAACAATGAGATTTAGGCATGGTAGGTAGTTATTTTGCTTTTAAGGTTTGCTTGTGACTGCTTGCTTGCATTTGTGCTAAGGTCTACCTCCAGGTTCAGTCAATGCTTAAGCACTTTCGTAAGCCTGCTTGTTTTGTTCTTTCTTCTTTGCATTATCAACCCACCCATATTTTAAATAACTGTCATCTTTTATCTACCTATAGTTGGTTGAACTCAAGAGTCTTGCCTTAGTCTTCCTAGTCCCTGGGTTACTGTTGTCTTAGATTGGGGAATTAGCCAGGGAACTGGGAGGGAGGCTTTTGAGGATAGTCTTTCTGTCCGACTTTGTCCTTGTGGTGGCAGTGGAGTCTACCAATTTTGGTCTGGTCGTGAGGCAGGTCTGGGAAAAGAAGGGAGATATTCCCCAGTCTCCACAGACCAAAAGTGTATTTTGTTTTTTGGCCTTACTAGTGGAGCAGAATGGTGTAACATGGAAATGATCCAACTGTCTTGCTGAAGCAAGAATGGTTTTCCAAATGCCTGTTCATTAATAAACCATAATCAAAAGCTCTGTCTCTGTAGAACGTTATCTGCAGTTCACATATCTAAAGGTGTGTTTGCTAATGTCACCTTTCAGTCTCAGAATATGCCACTTCAGAATGCTGAAATACTGCAGAAACTGAAAGTGTCTGGTGGGAAATTGAATCTTCACTGTAGTTAGTTTCATTCATGGTTCAATCAGTGATGGGCCATTTGTGAAAATGGTCTAATATTGTCAACATGAGCCTATAAGCACATACAAAAAAGTCCCAGGTATTGGGGTGCCTGAAAACTTTACTGACAAAATCAAGAAGCTTAGAATTATAATTCACATTGATTTGAACCTCTGCAGAAGAGAAATCAGGAAGTCGGTCCAGGAACGAAAATAAGCAGAGTACAGAGAAACGGAGCAATTTTTTTTGTATTAATCTTCACAGTAGAAGCTATTGGGCAGATTCCCATGTCTTGCTGCTAGGTAGGAACATTAACAATCTCATAGAAGTGATGAGAGATGACAGTCTAGGACAAATAAAAAAAATTTCTGGGGCCCCCTTTTGACCCTGGGCCCGGGTACAAATTACCCACTTTACCCCCCTCTCCTAGGCCCTGCTCAGGATAAGCCTTGAGGTCCGCTTCTTGCCTTTATACCCTGCTTTTGATCATCCGGTCTGGCATCCTTGTCCTACCTCTCCTGCAATGCATCACACACAGGTTCAGCAGACATGGATTGGTAAACCTCTGGCACAGCCTTGCCAGTGATCCACAAATTCCCCACCACTACAATCAAATTGACAACACACTTAGTGATTGTGATTTTTGTTCTTTAGGTGTGAACAATATATGTGAGCGAGTGGTTTCTTTCATTTTTGAATCCCTGAGATCTGCCTCAGGTCTTCATCCAGCAAATTCCCTTACCCAATCTGCCAAGTGTTCCAGAATAAAGCTTTTCTGCTGATTCCTTCCAGAAGGCTTGAGTATCAGTTGAGAAAGTTTATTTGATGGGAGAGACAAGTTATCCCACTGCAAGTGGGTGAAGTGACTTTACAGTCCACTTAGGGGCTCACCCCTTGCTGTCTGTGGTTCAGACTACGTGTACACAGAACCATTCTCCAGTCACAGCCTTTCACTTTGGTACACAACCCAGGAAGCTTTCTGTCTTCCCTTTCCAGTTCCCCAGTTTTCCTCCCTTCTTTGCACTCCAACATTCCCACTTCCTGAACCCCTGGTCTCACTGGGAAGCCCACGTAAATTCCCTACAGCCTCCTCTCCCCCTCCCCCCATGCTTGTACCATTAGTTGCCTCTTTTTTTTTTTCCTCCTAAGGATTTCCTTTCTTTCTCCTTTCTATAGCCACCATATGTGTTTAGGGCAGAGCTAAAAGTGAATGGCTGATCGCATTATATTGCATTGCTTTGATTATCTTTCCCTTGAATTGTTAAATATCCCCACACTAAAGTTTTTTGGTTTCACCTCTCACCCTTGCCCCCTCTATGTTTCCCCTTGAATCACTGAACTATGTTATCAACCACCACACAGGATCCCCACACATGAGTCACTTCCCCCCATGTGCACATGTTACATGCAAAAAGCACCCCCAGTAACAGTATATATAGGATTACAGCCAATAATCATGTATGTGAAGGCCTTGGAATGCTCTGAAGTGCAATATGAAAGTTATTATTAGGTCTTACATTGCTATTCTCAATTCAGTTTTTATTATCAAAATACAAATAATAATTAAGATGCTCTAACAGGCACACAAGAAGTTAAGTGCAGGCATAATGGATTACTCTTTGGCTGGAGGTGCAGTTATCTTCTACTTCAGTGGGTGAACCTACATTGCAACTTGTTTAGAAGCACTCTCATTTCCTTTTCCCCCCATCACACACATGCACACTGTGGAAGCTGGAATGCCTGTTGGGTAAAGAGAGACATTAGACCCACTTTGCTCTTTCAGAACACAGAAAGGCTGTGCCCTGATTTCTTTGCATGTGGAGCTTAAGCATTGTGCAAACTAGAGTGCACATACAGTGCTATCTTGCACTTAATCCAGGCATACAATTTATCTTTCACTTCTGTTTCATCTCACTGTTGTGCTAGTTGGATGCTGTGAGTGTTGGGGGGATGACGACAAACCCTTAAGAGAATCCACCTTTCCATTTTATTAACTGGCCTGCAAATAAACTCATGAGATTCTCTTAGAAAAGTACACAGAGCCTAACCTACTAGTAGAGCTTATTTAGGCCTTTCATCCTAGCCAAATTGTAACTAGATTTATACAGACTTGAAACAAATTATGCTTTTCAGAGCTGATCATCAAGCTGATTTTTGTTGATATGAGCATGTTGCATCCTTGGGCAAATGCCAGGGTCCTTTATTAGGACCCACCTAATAAAGGGACAGCTGCCCTAGTCACTCACCCCCCCCCCCCAACAAAGTAGTATGGAGTGACACTATGTTGGGGTAGTTTGAGAAATGAAGGGGGAGGCTGCCCAGCACTGAAAGACAAGCTGCTGCAGCATTAGCACTACAGGGGTATCATGAAGGAGAGCTCCACCCATTGTGACTGCCGCTTTCCTCTCTCCCATCACCTGGTAAGTGTCCCCATGGCTAAACAAGAAATAGAAAGGGTGATGGGGGAAGCAGCAGCCTCATTCGTCTTTGTTCCTTCTGCGCGGTACCTGCAATTTTAACATGGAACTTTGTTAAAGGATGGACTACTGCAGTTACAGCTGCAGCCCGTTTCTCCTCTCCCACCATCACCGGATGCTTACAGGACAGCAGTGGGGGAAGGAAGCCAAAGTGGTCCTTCAACAAGATTCCATGCGAACATTCTGGGTCCCCTACTCCCAACAAAGCACCAGGGCAGGGCAACTGGAATATTAAAATAGAGCCCAGGCAAAGGAGTAAGTACTGTTTTCTCCCCTTCTGGTAAACTGTGGAGATCCTTTCTGGGCAATTGGAGGTGGGGAAGGAAGCAGCAACTGCAGTGAATCCTAATGGTGACACAAAGGAGAATTCTCTTCCACCTGCTGCTCAGAAATTGAGGTCAGGTCTGGCTGGACCCTCAGGGGTGTCTGGCCCGTCAATCAGTGCCGGACCAGACCAACCTTTTGTTGACCTTGTGCAGGAAGTTGGCCTGTATGTGCCTATCATCAACTTACAGTAGTTTGGTCTCCCACTGATCCATGTGATGCTAGAAACGTCCAGCAGGGGATGCCAACCTACATTGAAAAAGGAGAAAAATGGGTCTTGAAAAGCACTTGGTTTACCAAAATGCTAGTGTCAAAAAACAACAGGTTTTGGAGGGCTCAATTAGGATAGACAGGAGCTAAGTGCTCAAGTCCCCCCTACCCCCATTGCGGTCCTCTCCACCCCACCCGTTTTACACCTCCTCTTCCTGTCCCTGCACTTTCTTTCAGTAAAAAAAAAAACCTGGGCCAACACACACATTGTTTTTAACATGTGACTTGGCTCTAGTTAGAAGTAGTAACTGATGGGGGGAGATGTATAAGTATCTCATTGCTTGGCTTCCTCTAAAGTTTGTATTTGCAAGCAGACAGAGCATGACACATACTCAATTGCCCTTGGCCATAAAATGCATGATTAATTGTCACACACTAGCATTGCTCCATCCTGTTATGTTCCTGTATTCTGTCTTTAAGAGGCAGGCCAAAAGTTTTTTGCAAGGCCTAACCGTTCAGTGCTGCTGCAGAGGCCTTGGCAAGTGATTGGGCCTGGGAGGAGAGACTAAAGCCAAAGTTTAGGTACTGGGCAGCCCAGTCCTACCTAACTTCCCCTGCACTAATGCAGCTATGCCAATGCAGTGTGCATTACTGACACCAATACCACCCTCTTCCCAGCCTCGATCCTCCTCCCTCCCCACCCTGTGCCCTCTCGGTTGACTGGGGAAGGCAGCACACAGGTGTAAAGTGCCACTGGGCCTCATGGGAGGGCCAGCCCTGTCTTGTCCTGCTCTGATAATATAAAATCCAGGTGGATGCTCTGCTTTTTCCTGACCTCTGCTTTGGAAGGAATCTTTGTATTTCCAGTTTGCTCTGTAGGCTGGACTGAGGGTCCAGTCCAATCCAGTCCTGGTGCAGTTGTTCCAGTGGGGTGTGCACTGCATCCTGTGGTGGAGGGGCAGTCACTGGGGCCTTCTTAAGGTATGAGAACATTTGCTCCCTTACTTTGGGACTGCATTGTGACTACACAAGAGCTGGAAAGTTGGATAGGATTAGGCCCTAAGTTAACTTACAGCCATACCATAATTCCAAAAGCAAAGGCCTCAATCATTCTTTTGTTTCCTGTGTCTAAACAGCCCCTATGCGTGTACTAAAATCATCTCACATTTTTCAGAGGCTGATTCAAGTATGCAAGAAAACCCATAGAAGTAGTCTTTAGAGTTTTCAAAGTATAGCCAGTTGCAGCTCTTACAATACCCCTCCCTTTTCCTCCCCTGTCTTTTGCTTCCTGTCTGCCTCAAAAGCCCCCTGTATGAATATTTTAGTCCTTTTCAGTTGGTCCTAAAAATGGCATGACCCTGCTCTGGATTTTGGAAACTTTAAAATCTTCTATGTTGAAACGTTCCTGTTTGCTTTCAGTTCAGCAAATGGGACTTGTTAGGTTGTTTGTCTTTTGAAGATTCAGGACTTCTCCTTGAACGACTTCACTCTCTTCCCTCATTCGTGCTGTTCAGGGCATTTACTGCTTGAGAGAACCACGAACAAGGAGGAAAGCATTGCAGCTGTCTGTAGCTCTGGGTCAGGAGCTGCCTACTTCATTGACTTCATGCCAACAAAGCAGTCAGAAGGAGGGAAGACCAGCATTCCCTCTGCAGCAATCCTTCCTGGAGGCGGTCTAAGTTGCCATCTCTCCCCACTGTGCTCATCAGGAGGTTTTTCGAATCCCGCCAGGCAAATTGACAAGATGAAATGAGGCCACCTGTCATCAAAGCCCCTACTGGGCTTGTATGCAGCCTGGTGATGGCAACAGGCAGAGCCATTTTCTGGACTGGTGACAGTCAGTGGAGTCGCTAGGGGGTGCGGGGGGTGTGGTCCACACCGGGTGATGCGCACAGGGGGGTGACGTGCACGGGGGGGTGACATGCTAAAATTGTGGTGCTTAGGAGTATCCCCATTATATTATATACCATTGGATGTGGAATGTCGAGCGGAATGCAATGCAAAAAACCAGAGTGAAATATCTCCTTTCTATCAAAAGTTATGGTCAAAAAACTGGAGAACAAAAAATGCATGGATCCCTAAGGAAAGTGAAAGTGAGCCGTATTGTGCGTTTACTCGCGAGTAGGCAAACCTGCCTTAGTCCGCCGGAAAGGGCAGGCTGAGAGGAATCTAACGACACCAGAATGGTCCTGATCCAATGACTGCAGCCCCCAAAAACACCTGAGAAGGAAGTCCCTCCCTCCAAGCAGATGAATGTATTGAGCCCTATGGAAAGCAGAACTAAGCCTCACAGCCATGTTTACTCGCAAGTAAGCAAACGTGACTTGGCTGGTGTGGAAGATCAGGTGAAGGAGAGTGCAAGGCTACCAGAATGGTCCTGATCCTATGCGCATGGAGCTAACAAGTGCTCTAGAAGGTAGCCCCCCCACTAAAAAGGATCAAAACAGAGGCTTCAGCTGATAAGGTGAACCATTTTGAAACTTGCGAATGGATCCTGACAGTGATCTGGTTTAAACAGAAATTCTTAAATTGAACTGGGCACTGCGTAGGGCTGAAAACCTTACTGACTAGGGGGGGGGGTTGTTATTGCAGGCAGGCTACAGAAGACATTCAGTTGGTGGAACAGGGCTGGATTCTGCTTATTTAATTATTTGTTTTACTTTAATTATTTATACTTATTTATTTTAATTTGCCTGATGATGTCACTTCCACCATGACATCACTTCTGGTGGGTCTTGCACAGACTGTCATTCTGAAAAGTGGGTCCCAGTGCTAAAAGTTTGAGAACTGCTGCAATAAGATGTTAGTAAGTTGACAGCCTTGGGGTGTGTGTGACACCACTAGTGACCAAAATCACTAAAATCATAATTTGGAGGAATAATACCATCATGTTATAGATCAATCAATGCATAATTTCATGCAGAATGTGTTCTATATTTGTTCTATCAAAAGGTACAGCCAAAAAACCAGTGGGGGCGGAGTGATGGTACATCACTACGCCCACCACCTGGGGTGTTGCCCCACCCACTGCATGGGGGTGACGCAAACCCTAGTGACGCCACTGGTGACAGCCTTCTGCAATTGCACTTCCCTTGAACCCCAAAGGGGTCAACAAGGCATCTTGCTTTAGTGTTTACTACTTAGCAGACAACTTGATATCATGGTTCTTCTGCTGCTTAATGGCAGGCATGGGAAAAGTCAGACTCTCCAGGTAGCTACGTTTGACTCCTAGAACCATCCCAGAACTGTGGTGTTTTATCCTTGTATTTAAAAAAAAAATGGAGGCTATCCATCTACTCTCTCTTGATTGTGCCCCATTTCATGCCCTTCTTTCCATCCTTGACTCTCTATGAGGTAGGATTTAAAACAACAAGAACAATCTTCAAAGGTAATTGCTAGAGCTCTCAGCCATTTTGACACAAGAGAAGAGCTGGAGGAGAGAAAATCTACAGAGGGGAGGGGGAAACGGACTAAATGGGGCTGAAATATACAATTCCTAAGTTAAATGTGTAATTTAGCGCTGAATGGCTTCTATTTCCCCCCAACTTAAATAGCAACTATATCTGGAGGTGATCAGGATTAGGACCCCAATGCATGCAAAGGGAGTATCTAACCCTTTCCCTCTTACACCACAGTCCCACTGAATCATTCTAGCTAGCTCTAAAGCTATTAGTCTCAGGAAGAAAGCTTCCATTGGTGTCAATGGGCACTTCCAGTACAAGAGTAATAGCAGCTGGTAATGTGGGGGAGAGTCATCAGGACCATGAAATACTTGTTGGCATCCTTCAGTCTCAGAAGACTATGGTGTCACGCTCTGAATGGTGGTTCTGGAACAGAGTGTCCTCTCCAGTGCGCGAAGCCTGGGTAAAGTAGGTATGGAGGATAGGCTGTTACCCATGCAGCAATCCCCCCTCCACGTCGCTGAAATGGTCCAATGAAAAGGCAGAGGCCAATACGGTTGGTTCCAGCGGCGTCGCAGGAGTTGCCAGAACGTGACTGTGTTCAGCCATGAACTGCCTCAGGGACTCCGGCTCCGGATTTTGCCTCGAGGTTGACTCCTGAAGCCTTTTCCACAACTGGATGTAGCCACAAGGCAGTGGAGGTTTGGGATCAGAGTTTTCCTTCTCTCAGATGAGCTGCCTTCCCAGGCTGATGAGTCCCATCTACCATGAAATAATGGATGCTATTTAAGATAATTTTAACAATTGAACATACAAGACCAAACTACCCGTTTAACATAGCATGTAGTTCGGTCCCAATTTAAGCTTTTCTCCCTCCGGAAATAGTGGAAGGAGCACACTTGGTGTTGGAGTCATGGTGTGAGGGAAAGGGCTAAACCCCTGTGCCATAGTTCCAATTTGGAACGTTGTGACCTTCCTCAGCTGCTGTTTATTTTTTTATTTTTTGAAAGGAAAGGGCCAATGATGCATTTGAAGTCAAATTTAGTTTGGCCTTATTAAGGCTGGACACAGGCAGTTGTTTTGAAGAGAATTGGATGTGATTTGATAGAGGGCCTCTTTCCCATGGTGCACACTTCTTTTGCTCTACTGTCTCCTTTGGTAAAACAAGTTTTTGAAATGATACAAAAGCCTGCAAAACTCAGCTAACCAAAATGAAAGTAGGATGAATGCACACACCATGAGTGGCACTCAGTTCTCTAGGGAAAAATCATCTGCTTCTAGCCTAAACTCTGGAAGAAGCAATACTATTCTTATTAATCATATTTTTATAAGGCCCTTCCTCCAGGGAGCTCAGGGTGATGTATAAGATATTTCCCTTCCTTTTGTCCTCACAACAACCCTGTGAGGTAGGTGAGGCTGAGAGATAGTGACTGGCCTAAGGTGATCCAGGAAGCTTTATGGCTGAGCAGGAATTTGAACCTGGATCTTCCAGGTAAAAGTCCAACTCCCAAACTACTACACCATCCTGGCTCTCAATAAGGACAAAGAATGCAGATTAAACTGGAAATGGCAGTTTGGGGTGGAAATCGCTTGTGGAGGGGTCATCCAAGCTGTGGTAGTACTGCTCCCTGGGGCTGATCTGTTGGGGGCAAAAAGGGATGCTTTGACTGAGCTGGGCAGGCATGCCTTCTTTCCTCCCCTGACTAATCATCATTCAGCGTGAAAATTATCACAAGCAGAAGCAAAAGAAAAAGCCGTTGACTCTGCCTCACTGTCTGACTACTGACCGTGGCTTTGAGATTATTTTGGCAAATTTCAAGTCACATACATTGTCCGGATAAGCTAGATTCTGCTCCAGACTTGCATAACACCCCAAGCACTTAATGCTACAGAATCAAATAAGCTTTGGCAAAAGCTTATAAAGGGCAGTAGGGTAAGTCCCAGTCATTCCTCTTTGGCTGAAAAGTACATGCAGATAGATGGTTGACATGGAAGAATTGAAAGAATAATCTTAAGGCACACGAAGGTAGTTTTCTTGCAGCTGCTAAGCAGGTCTAGTTTTGTAAGTCAACATGGTGTTGTGGTTAGCGAATCAAACTAGGAGGAGGAAGGCATGGGATCAGATTCCCACCCAGTCTTGAAACTCATGGATGAGCTGGGGCCAGTTACCACTTCTTAACCTACAAGTAACTTATCTAACAGAAGAGTTGTGAGGATAAAAGAGGTGGTGAAGAATTACCATGTATATTGGTCTGGTATCCTTGGAGGAAGGGTGGGATAGACATGTTATGATGTGTGCTGGGCTTTTTGTCTACTTTTTCCTTCTTTTTGAGACTTCTAACCCCTCAGAAGCTTTTGTGCTGCCTCCTGTAGCAGTCTTTGACCTTTGTTTGAAATGCCATTCCCAAACAACCATGAGCTCTAGTACATTTGGGTCCTTCTTCATGTCTGGAGTAACCAGGCCTGCAATTGAGATTGGCATGCTCCTACTGATTGAGAAGCCACTCTGTCTAGGTAAAGCGGAAAGATGGAATGACCAGGTGGGTTCCTTTCCTCCAATTAAGAAAGTCCATGACATCACCAAAACTAGATTATGTAAACATAGGTATGCTTGCAAGTGTTTCTGCCACATCCACTGTGAAACTTTGTGCTGGTTTGCAAAAGGTGCATCCACTTACTCTTCAGTAAGTGCAGGATCCTGGAGTCCTAGGACAATGGAAGTAGTAAGTGATAGGAATTGTAATCCTAGCTAGATGCATTCAGGGAATTAATATTGTTTTGTCTACCCCACTGACTGTGAACCAGCTTGCAAACTTCACTGGTTTAGCGATGCATTTGGAGCTTCATAGAATGCAAGTGTCAAACTCATTTCATATTGTGGGTCGAATAGCATTCATGGTGCCTGCTGAGATCCGAAAGTTATATTATTAAGCAGGAAATGATGTCTTTAAGCAGATGATAGCCAGAAAACAAGCACTTTGTTCTGTCATAGAAACTCATTGGCTTCAACTGACAGAAAAGAAAATGTGCATATTTTGTTCATATTTTCAAAATATGAGAGAGCCCAATTATCAGAAGGGTCACACTTTCAGAAGTGCTATTTCTGCTACAATGTCACCTCACAGCTCGGCAGCTGTGAGGTTGTCTGCAAAACAACACTTTGGCAGAAGCAGCCCTGCTGAAAGGATGGCCCACATGATAATTGGGCTCTCCCAGCACCAATGCAGCATCTCCCTCTCTTGCCCTTCTTGGTCTGCCCCTTCCCCCAAAACATGCCTTCTGAGGCCTCCTTCCAATTCTTTCTCCCAGAGCCTCAGCAGAAGCAGCACTGTTGAAAGAGCAGCTCTGGGGAGAGCCCAACTACAAGGTGGGCAGTATAAAGAGCATCTAGGGACCCCACCCAATGTGCAGCCCTTATTTTTCACATTCCTGTTATAGAAGAACATAAGAAGAACCTTGCTGGATCAGGCCAAGGGCCCATCCGATCCAGCTTCCTGTATTTCATGGTGGCCCACCTGATAACTACTGAAACAACAAGATACCTCTATCCTGTTGCTACTCCCTTGCATCTGGCATTCAGAGAGAGGCTACCTCTAAAACCCAGAGGTTGCATATAATCATCATAGCCTATAAGCTGTGATGGACTTTTCCTCCATAAATCGGTCCTATTCTGTTTTAAAGGCATCCAGGACTTCAAGTGCCACCACAACATCATGTGGCAAGGAGTTCCACAGATTAATTACATGCTGGGTAAAGAAACATATCATTTTGTCTGTTCTAACTGTACTGTCAATCAATTTTGGTGAATATCCCCTGATTTCTGTTCTTATGCTGCTTTGGGGTGTCTTGATAGCCAAGACAGAACACTTTATAATCAATAAAATGAACCCCCTTTCCCTATTGTAACTAAGTGTAAGCTATTCCTACCCAACGCTGCATATATGCAACAGGGATCAAATGTGTACACCTGTGGGCTGGGCAAAAATGGGTTAAGTACATGTCACTGAAACAATCATATATGCTTCCTCTCACTTACCACTGACTCCAGCCCATTCCTACCCTCTGTTGCCTTCCTTGTGTCACTAGCTTCTCAGTTGTAAGCCCCTTGAGGCAGGGACCCAGACTGTCATTCTGCATAAAGCATCATCTGCACTGATGGTGCTATATAATTAAACAATAATAATTGATATCCCCACCCCAGCTGGGATGCCTCAGAAGGAGAGAGAAAAATATACCTCACTCCAATTACGTCACAAGTATATAATTTGCACCATCTGTGCTACGATGAAATTAGGCAGGCCCCACAGAGTGAAACTAACAATGGCTTTTTTGATAGGAAGAAAAGTCACCTTTGCTGTCTCAAGAGGGGGAGTGTCTGCATTTCTGTTTATTTGGGATATGTGCCACTCAACCTTGGGATGATGAATGCCATTAGTCTTAAGGACAGATCTGTTATCAATCTCCCCGTAACTTCCCCATTCCATATTTGTGTGTCTCAGATATTCCATCCCAGGCTAAAAAAGGTAACTGTTATTTCCACTTATGTTCTCCTTTCACAAGTCTACAGCTGCACTCCTATATGTGCTAACCTGGGAATAAATCACATTGAATTCAGTGGCACTTGGTGGAGCATGGATCAGGATTAATGTTGTTGTTGGCAACCTTCAGTCTCGAGAGACTATGGTATCGCGCTCTGAAAGGTGGTTTTGGAACATCGTCTAGTGTGGCTGAAAAGACCAATTTGGGAGTGACAATCCCTTCCACAACGGGAGCAAGTGCAATCTGATCCTGGACTGTTTCCCTGGCTATGGGCCTTCCTTCTTTGCCTCTTTGCCTCAGACTGTTGGCCAAGTGTCTCTTCAAACTGGGAAAGGCCATGCTGCACAGCCTGCCTCCAAGCTCAGAGGCCAGGGTTTCCCACTTGTTGAGGTTCACTCCTAAGGCCTTCAGATCCCTCTTGCAGATGTCCTTGTATCGCAGCTGTGGTCTACCTGTACGGCGCTTTCCTTGTACGAGTTCTCCATAGAGGAGATCCTTTGGGATCTGGCCATCATCCATTCTCACGACATGACCGAGCCAATGCAGGCGTCTCTGTTTCAGCAGTGCATACATGCTAGGGATTCCAGCATGTTCCAGGATTGTGTTGTTTGGAACTTTGTCCTGCCAGGTGATGCCGAGAATGCGTCGGAGGCAGCGCATGTGGAAAGCGTTCAGTTTCCTCTCCTTTTGTGAGCAAAGAGTCCATAACTCGCTGCAGTACAGAAGTGTACTCAGGACGCAAGCTCTGTAGACCTGGATCTTGGTTTGTTCCATCAGCTTCTTGTTGGACCTGACTCTCTTTGTGAGTCTGGAAAACATGGTAGCTGCTTTACCGATGCGTTTGTTTAGCTCGGTATCGAGAGAAAGAGTGTCGGAGATCGTTGAGCCAAGGTACACAAAGTCATGGACAACCTCCAGTTCATGCGCAGAGATTGTAATGCAGGGAGGTGAGTCCACATCCTGAACCATGACCTGTGTTTTCTTCAGGCTGAACGTCAGTCCAAAATCTTGGCAGGCCTTACTAAAATGATCCATGAGCTGCTGGAGATCTTTGGCAGAGTGGGTAGTGACAGCTGCATCATCGGCAAAGAGGAAGTCACGCAGACATTTCAGCTGGACTTTGGACTTTGCTCTCAGTCTGGAGAGGTTGAAGAGCTTTCTGTCTGATCTGGTCCGGAGATAGATGCCTTCTGTTGCGGTTCCAAAGGCCTGCTTCAGCAGAACAGCGAAAAAATCCCAAACAAGGTTGGTGCAAGAACACAGCCCTGCTTCACGCCACTTCGGATGTCAAAGGGGTCTGATGTGGAGCCATCGAAGACAACAGTGCCCTTCATGTCCTTGTGGAAGGATCTGATGATGCTGAGGAGTCTGGGTGGACATCCGATCTTGGGGAGAATCTTGAAGAGGCCATCCCTGCTGACCAGGTCGAAGGCCTTCGTGAGATCTATGAAGGCTATAAAGAGTGGCTGTCGTTGTTCCCTGCATTTCTCCTGCAGTTGTCTAAGGGAGAATACCATATCAGTGGTGGACCTGTTGACTCGGAATCTGCACTGTGATTCTGGATAAACGCTCTCTGCAAGTACCTGGAGCCTCTTTAGTGCAACTCGGGCAAACAACTTTCCTACAACGCTAAGGAGAGAGATGCCACGGTAGTTATTGCAGTCACCCCTGTCGCCTTTGTTCTTGTACAGCGTGATGATGTTTGCATCCCTCATGGCTTGAGGTACTCCACCTTCTCTCCAGCAGAGACAGAGGATTTCATGCAGCTCAGTGACGATGATCTCTTTGCAGCACTTTAGGACTTCAGCAGGGATGCTGTCTTTTCCAGGTGCCTTGCCAGGATTAATATTATTTTGCTATATGGATTAAATATCAAGAATGGTATCCATTGATAGGAGTAAATTTCCACATAGTCAGATTGTCATTTCCACTATAGAAACCAAATGTTACTGCTTTAGAATCAAGGATAGTTTTCTTTTGTAATAACTACACTGCACAATCCTAAGCAGTACATGGGGGAGGGGGGGACGGGATCATGCCCAGGAGGGGGAAAGTATCGGTGACAGCTGTTCATGGTATATATCGTAATTTGTAGAAATCATGATCCAATGATTGTATGAAATTATGATCCAATGGAGAAAGAAAGGGGCCCAAAAGAAACTTTGTACCCCCCTGATAAAATTCCTTGCAGAGGCCCTGGTGTATGCCATATCCTATCCCCTTCCTGGGCCTGATCCACTGACATGGAGCGCCTTGGACTTGCATCTGCTTTTCAGCTTGCATGGGTCCAAATAGACCCATTGCTGCTGCTGGGGCTTACCGCAGGACAAGGGGACAAATGGCCTCTTACATCAAGGAGCTTGCCAGCCTTCTAACTCCCCCCCAAGGGATGCATTGCAGCATTGGCATGAGGTGGGGGGAGAGGGTTGGATAGGATTGGGCTATGTGTGTAGAAGTCCCACTAAACTTGAGGCCAAATGCAAGACAGTTCCAGTTTCCAGAGAGTTTACACTCTTCAGGGTTCCCTAATAAGGATTTTCATTCTCATTATTTTTAAACTGGTTCAAATCAGCACATATTAACATGAACTCCCTCTGACGGAAAAAAGATAGAAATATGATAGACATAGAAATATACTTGTCTGCACAGCAGACAATTCTTGTGTCCTGCCTCTTTTTTTATTATGGGGAAAAATTATTTAGAAACATAACTTTGGTTTCTCTGTCCCCATAAGCCAACTGGTAAATTACTATTTTGCATTTGCTAGGGGAAGGGTTTCAGTCTATCAGCAAATTGCATAAGCAGTTTAACTGCTGATTAAAAAAAAATAACAAACACCTGTGATTTTCAGACATAGTGTTTTTTATGTTCCTTTTTCTTTCCTTCCCTTTCAGGTAACAACCATTTATCTACTGTACTGACATCTGGTGGTGATTTGGAGTAATTTTTGTAAAGCTGCAGTTTTTAACAGAACTGAGTACACTTAATTGCTTAAAGTCAGAACCAGCCTATCCATGAGGCTAACTGGGGTGGTTGCCTCAGGCTGCAGATTGGCAGGTTGTCATGAATAGGTACCATTTAGGCCTAGTAGCATGTAAAGCCGGAACCAAGCTGAACCAGTAACAGAGAAGTGGCTTGTAGTTCCTAGCTGCAAGGAATTTACAACTCAATGGAAGGTGATAATGTAGCACCTAAGCAGACAGAGAGGCACCCATGAATCTCCAGTGGGGAGGGGAAGAGCTAGGAGGACTAGCATCCAGCCCCACTTCGGGAAGATTCTAGCCCCAAGGGCCTCTGATTGGACGGTTTAAATGGATACAGAGTCACCTGAGTCCTGTTAGCATGAGAAGTATAAGAACAAAGCCCAAAGGGGGTGTCTTTTGTCTGTTTGGTGGAAAAGGTTATAGGTGCAAGATCCTGCAGGGAGAGCCTGTTCCATCAGGGCCATGTGGCCTCATAGTTAACCTGGAGCTGATGATCTACAAAGGAAAGCTGACCCAGGTGAGAGTTAGGGAATAATAGAGAGAGCCAGTTAGCTTTGTTATTTTAATGCTGATATGTTTCCTTGAAGTTTTATGCCTCTAGCATTTGCTGTCTTTTGTAACTTTATGTAACCCTATGTATTTAATAAAGTAAAAATCCTTTTACTAAGTTGTTTCATTGTCTGTTGGGGACAAAGTTTCAGAATCCTGCCTAGCCGTTCAGCAAGCTACCAAATACTCATTGAGGACTAGTAACTTGAGGACTGAGGCTTTAATTAAAGAAAGTGCTCAGTGCCTGCAAGGGATAGAATTAAACCTAGAGGGTCTCAGTGTCCCTGGACTGAGACACTGGCACATACAGGGTGGTGGCAGTTGTATTGGAATAATGGAAGATCTGGCGAGGAGGTAGATGTGGTGTCAGCAGTGGCCCCTTTAAGGGTAAGGCCTGGGCATCCAGCAGAGTGTGCTGCACAGCTGCAGCCACTTGAAGGCAATAGGGCCCTCAGGGATATAAGGAGCAGGAAGGGTTGATGGGTTGTAGAAGGAGTGCAGGTTGGAGAGGAGACTGACATGGCTTATTGACTTTGCCCTGGATACTCTGACTTTGTGACTAACAGACTGACTAATAGACTGCTGGAACAGACTGCTGGAGACACTGGAGTTTGATGTGTGGCTACTGTGCCCAAGACCTGCTGAGAACCAAGGGTCTGCTGTAGTGGTGGGAGGCTGCTGGCAGGAGAGAGGACCTCTGCAGGTTGAACAGGTGAGCTACCCTGGAGGTGGGGTCCAGCAGGACTGCAGGGCAGAACCAGGGTCATTTGTTGGGGAAAGAAGGGGAGCTAATTTGCTTAAAGTGGGCATACTTCTCCAGGCAGAGCTTGGCCTTGGAATCTGGCAGAACAGCAGTACTACTGAACAGAGGTCCTTGAGGGCTCTAGGGTTTGAGAACCAAGAACTCTGAGCACCCCAAAACCCTGGGAGTGTATGAAGTGTATGACACAAGTCCACCTTTGTCTGCTCTCCATTGTTGCTGCTGCTGCTGCTTCTCCCATTCACTAGTTTGGAAAACTAGGAAGGGACAGAACAAAACAGTAACTGTAGAGGAAACAAGAGTAGCAGGCTAGAGCATTTCTAATTTTTCTCTCCTCCACACTCCTTCTGCTCTATCTCTTGTACTGAGAAGGAAGAGTAGGACAGAGTGGAAGAGAAAGTACAGAGGTGAGTGTTGGTCTACAGTGTCTTTGATGCTCTAGCCCAGCGTTTTTCAAAGTGTGCTCCTAGGAGCCCCGGGACTCCCTGGGACCCCTTCAGGGGCTCCACAAGCACACCACAAGTGGCTGCTATCTGCCCCCTAACCAGTTTACTTGTCTGATCTTCCCACCTCCCCTGTTTGTGGCTCTCCTTCCTCATTCCCCTCTTGTTCTTGCTTTTCACCAGTATTCAGCTAAGTGCTGCTCTGCGCCACTCCATACATGTGGCAGTGCTCTGGGGCTCCCTAAGATTCCACACATGAGCTATTAGAGCTCCCTGAAACTCCTTTTAGGAGCATAAAGGGCTCCAGAGGAAAAAAAAGTTTGAAAACTGCTGCTCTAGCCCATCACTTTGCTTTTAAGGTGTGGATCAGAACCCACTAATAAATCTCTGGGTGACTTGCAGTAGATCTGCAAGAGGTTCTGATTTCCAATCATTTCACACAAGGAGTGGTCATATGTTGAACTGTCTGTGGGTATAATCCTTGTTTGTTTGCACCTGGTGCAGTTATTCATATATTCCATTCAATGCAGGCACAATATATATGGCATCTCAAGAAAATGTACACACACTTTATAGTGTCAAATTTAATATACTATATTTTACATATATACCACAATAGGAGGAAACTGAGCGCTTTCCACATGCGCTGCCTCCGACGCATCCTCGGCATCACCTGGCAGGACAAAGTTCCAAACAACACAGTCCTGGAACGTGCTGGAATCCCTAGCATGTATTCACTGCTGAAACAGAGACGCCTGCGTTGGCTTGGTCATGTCGTGAGAATGGATGATGGCCGGATCCCAAAGGATCTCCTCTATGGAGAACTCGTGCAAGGAAAGCGCCCTACAGGTAGACCACAGCTGCGATACAAGGACATCTGCAAGAGGGATCTGAAGGCCTTAGGGATGGACCTCAACAAGTGGGAAACCCTGGCCTCTGAGCGGCCCGCTTGGAGGCAGGCTGTGCAGCATGGCCTTTCCCAGTTTGAAGAGACACTTTGCCAACAGTCTGAGGCTAAGAGGCAAAGAAGGAAGGCCCATAGCCAGGGAGACAGACCAGGGACAGACTGCACTTGCTCCTGGTGTGGAAGGGATTGTCACTCCCGGATTGGCCTTTTCAGCCACACTAGACGCTGTGCCAGAACCACCTTTCAGAGCGCGATACCATAGTCTTTCGAGACTGAAGGTTGCCAATACATATACATACCACAATACTATTTTTCACACATATACTGGCCTAAGACCACCTGGTGCTACTGACCCTTCCCATTTGTCTGATATGCCAACCTCTACTCGTCCAAATCTCTGGCCACTGCTCTCCTTTCCTCCACCCATCTTCTCTGTCTCCCTCTTTCTTTTCCAGTCCAGAGAAGAGAAGGAAGATCTGTAGAGACAAACTGGCAGATGGAAGTAGGCGCTCCTGCCCAATCTGCTGCCCGAGGTGACCGCTGTAGTTGGCCTTGGGGATGGGCCAGTCTTGCATGGGACTCCAGAACAGGGGGGAGGGCAACAGTGGTGACAAGAGGCGGGAGAGGTTTTAAGGGAAAGTGGCTGGGGTATGGGAAGAATTCAGTATGAAGTACCTCAAATGTCACAAGCCTAGAAGAGGTGGGAGTATTGCCATTTTATTGTGTGATAACTGAGCATCACTGCTCTGTTTTTAATCTATAAGACTTCCCTCAGATTTTTACCGAAATCAGACACTTCCCACGCATAGATCTTTACCGTATAGCCAGGGATGTAATATTAAAAGGCACTGTTCCTGAAATGGTGCTGCTATTGTACAACCAGGAAGAAATTAATATGCTGGGATGATGAAGTGAGACAGTGAACGTTTAACTACTTAACAGTTTTCTTTATCAGTGTCTGACAACCAGATGTATGCAATTACTCCCATAGATTTTTCACAACGTGTGACACCAGAATCCTGGATTCTAGTTCTAATACTTTATACCTCTTATGTATGATCATTAACCTAAGTGTGTTTACTCAGAAGTAAATCCCATGGAGCTTGATGGAATTTACTCCCATGTAATTTTGTTTAAGATTGCACAATTAATCTCTCAAATGCTCCAATCCAGCAAGAGAGAGCCATCCACAGACTCAGAGCCCCACACATGTTCATATATAAAGTCAGTGCTCCTCCAGTTCCCACTTAGCTGACTGTGTCTTCTGATGCATACCAGAACGTACACCTCCACCCAGAGTCCTCAGTTGTTAGACACAAGTAGTTGTCCGAAGTTAGAGTTTAAGTGGGCCTATGTCCCTGCATACTTCTCTTTTCTTTCTTTTGAAGGAGATAGATACTGAAGAGGATAGGGAGAGGGATGGATAGATCCCTGCACACCACATTTCTATAATCCATGCATACTCCTGATTGCATCCCACAGTGCTTTCCCACATCAAATCCATATCCTTCCTGAATAATCTTGGACCGATTATTATGTCTCAGCTAAACCTACCTCACAAGGGTGTTGTGAAGATAGAATGGAGGAAAGAACAATGAACACTGCCCTAAGCTCCTTAGTGAAAGGGTGGAATAAAAATTTAAAACGTAAGAAATAAAATAGACTCAAACTTCACTCAAACTGAGAACAGCAGGCTCATCTCTTAATGTCTGTTCTAATGGCGTCTGAAGTGGTGGATAAGAATGCAGTTTAAAACATCAAAGGGCCATGCAAAGGGAGGGATGCTGAAAATTTGGGATGCTGAAAATTTCCCTACCCACCACCATTCTTTCCATAGCACCTCCCCACAGATATGTTTCTCCTAGCTGAGTCAGAGCCTAGATGGGGTAAAAGGATTGGCCGGTGGACTGTAGGGTAAGAGCAGCAAATGGGGAAAGGTTCAATACCTCTACCCCCACCTGCACACCCCTTTGGCACTTTAAGTCACACCCCTCTTTTTGCTTTAGAGGCAGGCCTGTACTTGAAGATGTACTGACAGAAAGGATGCCCACCTCATTGATTGCACAGAGGTAGAGCACCATGCACTCTGCAACTGAGACTGTAGAGTGGGAGTTTGGTGGCTTCCCCAAAAATGAATGTAAGAACAGCCTCACTGGATCAGGCCATAGGCCCATCTAGTTCAGCTTCCTGTATCTCACAGTGGCCCACCAAATGCCCCAAGGAGCACACCAGATAACAAGAGACCTGCATCCTGGTGCCCTCCCTTGCATTGGCATTCTGACATAGCCCATTTCTAAAATCAGGAGGTTGCACATACACATCATGGTTTGTAACCCATGATGGATTTTTCCTCCAGAAATTTATCCAATCTCCTTTTAAAGGCATCCAGGCCAGATGCCGTCACCACATCCTGTGGCAACGAGTTCCACAGACTGACCACACGCTGAGTAAAGAAATATTTTCTTTTGTCTGTCCTAACTCTCCCAACATTCAATTTTAGCGAATGTCCCCTGGTTCTGGTGTTATGTGAGAGTGTAAAGAGCATCTCTCTATCCACTTTATACTCCCCATGCATAATTTGCATGTCTCAATCATGTCCCCCCTCAGGCATCTCTTTTCTAGGCTGAAGAGGCCCAGAGGCCTTAGCCTTTCCTCATAAGGAAGGTGCCCCAGCCCCGTAATCATCTTAGTCGCTCTCTTTTGCACCTTTTCCATTTCCACTATGTCTTTTTTGAGATGTGGCGACCAGAACTGGACACAATACTCCTCTGTAGGCAACCTTCAGTCTCGAAAGACTATGGTATTGTGCTCTGAATGGTGCTTCTGGAATAGCGTCTAGTGTGGCTGAAAATGCCAATTTGGGAGTGACAATCCCTTCCACACTGGGAGCAAGTGCAGTCTGTCCCTGGTCTGTCTCCCTGGCTATGGGCCTTCCTTCTTTGCCTCTTTGCCTCAGACTGTTGGCCAAGTGTCTCGTCAAACTGGGAAAGGCCATGCTGCACAGCCTGCCTCCAAGCGGGACGCTCAGAGGCCAGGGTTTCCCACTTGTTGAGGTCCACTCCTAAGGCCTTCAGATCCCTCTTGCAGATGTCCTTGTATCACAGCTGTGGTCTACCTGTAGGGTGCTTTCCTTGCACGAGTTCTCCATAGAGGAGATCCTTTGGGATCAGGCCATCATCCATTCTCACGACATGACCAAGCCAACACAGGCGTCTCTGTTTCAGCAGTGCATACATGCTAGGGATTCCAGCACATTCCAGGACTGTTTTGTTTGGAACTTTGTCCTGCCAGGTGAAGCCGAGAATACGTCGGAGGCAGCACATGTGGAAAGCGTTCAGTTTCCTCTCCTTTTGTGAGCAAAGAGTCCATGACTCGCTGCAGTACAGAAGTGTACTCAAGACACAAGCTCTGTAGACCTGGATCTTGGTATGTTCTGTCACAATACTCCGTCACACATTCCATCACACACTCCGTCAATATTCCGTCACACAATACTCTAGGTGTGGCCTTACCATAGATTTGTACAACGGCATTATAATATTAGCCGTTTCGTTCTCAATACCTTTTCTAATGATCCCAAGCATAGAATTGGCTTGCTTCACTGCAGCCACACATTGGGTCGACACTTTCATCGACCTGTCCACCACCACCCCAAGATCTCTCTCCTGATCTGTCACAGACAGCTCAGAACCCATTAGCCTATATGTGAAGTTTTGATTTTTTGCCCCAATGTGCATGACCTTACACTTACTGACATTGAAGTGCATCTGCCATTTTGCTGCCCATTCTGCCAGTCTGGAGAGATCCTTCTGGAGCTCCTCACAATAACGTCTGGTCTTCACCACTCGGAAAAGTTTGGTGTCGTCTGCAAACTTAGCCACCTCACTGCTCAACCCTGTCTCCAGGTCATTTATGAAGAGGTTGAAGAGCACTGGTCCCAGGACAGATCCTTGGGGCACACTGCTTTTCACTTCTCTCCATTGTGAAAATTGCCCATTGATACCCACTCTCTGTTTCCTGGCATTCAACCATTCATGAGAGGACCTGCCCTCTAATTCCCTGACTGTGGAGTTTTTTCAGTAGCCTTTGGTGAGGGACCGTATCGAACGCCTTCTGAAAGTCCAGATACATAATGTCTACGGGTCCTCCCGCATCCACATGCCTGTTGACCTTTTCAAAGAATTCTATAAGGTTCGTGAGGCAAGACTTACCCTTACAGAAGCCATGCTGATTCTCCCTCAGCAAGGCTTGTTCATCTATGTGTTTTGAGATTCTATCTTTGATGAGACATTCCACCATCTTACCCGGTATAGATGTTAGGCTGACTGGCCTACATCGTTGTTAACGTTTCGGCATGGACTGAAGACCTTTTTATTTCAAAAAGCTTTTAATTGTTGACAGGCTGACTGGCGTTCTTGCTTCTTGCTTTTTTATATGAAAATCCACGGAGTTTGTTTGTTTTTAGATTTTTTAATTATTGTAAATTGTTTTAAATGACTGTTTTTCATCTTGTATTTTTAAATTGTTGTGTGCCCGTTGGGCAAAAAGGCAGGGTATAAATTAATAAAATAAAATAAAATAAATATATTTTCATTGGTCCCCCCTCTTTCCCTTTTTAAAGATAGGCGTGATATTTGCTATCCTCCAATCTTCTGGCACCATGGCCATTTTGAGGGACAAGTTTTGAAGCCATTTTGAGGGACAATGTATTTCTAGAACATCTCAAAAAGTTTAACAAATGCACAATGCTAACAAAAGAGGCTATTTCAGATACAAAAATGGTCTGGTTTTGCATTTTAATATTGTTGCTGCTGGTTTTATGTTCTTGTCCATTTTTTGTTGGCCTTCTTGTTTTCATTTTTATAGACTGTTTTTGCTCCTTTTCCTGAAGAAGATATTTGTGTGACTGCATGGGTGTGAGCATGTGTTTTCAAAAGCAATCACTCAATTAACATTATATTCACTGGCAATTTTGGGCACAGCACTCTCATCCGTACACAGTTCATAGGGCTGTCTGCAAGGCTCAGTAGAGTCCTTTCTTCTCCATCCACCATGGACAGGAGCACAGAAGTGTGCAGGAAGTATGAGTGTACAGGAAGTAGAGGCGTGTGTCCAGGAAGCCATTGCAAGAAATAAAAAATCTGTGCATCACCTTCCATGTCTCCATCCAGCCTCTAACATTCCTGCCTTCTTGGATTTCAGAGAGCATCAAGGTCCTTCCCTACAGATTTTAAATTATAAGATTAGATCAGGGCTGGCCCTATTTTTAGACAGATTGAGGCAAAAATTTTGTGATGCCATTAAACTGTAAGAAATCATCAATTTACATATTTTTACCACCACAGAGGGGTGCCATTTAGATTGTCTCAGCCACCAGTGTTCTGGATTTGCTCTTGGCACACACATTTAGGAACAAGGTATATGAAGGACTGTCTCTAGGCCGCTACAGTCCTGCCCATGCCCAGCAACTGGCTGAGGAGTCCTTTTTTGAAGGATCTTATGTTGACCAAGGCAAAGTTGGCATTGACACAGATAAGGCCTTCTTAGCTAGGCAACCAGACTGTGGCATGCCTTGCCCAGGGAGATGTTTCTTCTTGCATCCACTGGATGTACGTTTTGCCATCAAAACAGATGTTTCTATTGAGACAGATTTTTTGCTTGCCTGCCATTTAGTCATTTGGTTTAGCACACTAGCTTCAATTAGTTCTGGGGACAGAAGAAAGTAACTGCTGGACTTTATATCCTGAAAATGGGGAACGGCCATTATTGTCTCTTCTTCTTCTTTTCATAAGCCCTGGGTGCAAACTGAGATCCTTCCTGTCTAGCACCAACTGCTCAGTCTACATTGAGTCTCCTTACTTCTTCTTGTACTCCATCAGCACAATTACAGACTGAAGATTTGGGGGTTTTCCATCTTGCCCTGGCACCACCCCACCCCATTTTACTTTGCTTTGCACCCAGCCTGATGAAGAGTGCTGTAGAACTGCAAAGCTTGCTTACGATTTTGCACTGATTTGGTTGGAGTTTGTAGTACTGCCAAACTGTGCCTTTTTTTTTTGTTCTAATGGGTTGACACAACTACTTATGATTTTTTTTAAAGCAAGAATTATTATCGTCCTTTTGCTTTCCCTGTTTCACTTATCAGAAAAGGATTTTGCAGTCAGACTGGGTTGGGAACAGAAGCAGGTTTGATTCTGCATTATCTCATTAAAGAGCCCCTGGCAATTTTTTTAAAAACAAAAATGGGGAATAGACTTCTATACAATTGCATGAGTACTGAGCATTTCTTTTCCTTCTTTGCACTGTTTTCCATGCCCAGCAAGGGCTCTTTGAAAGGAGCAGTACCAAATATGTAAGGCTGTGAACTTCTCTAGGTGACTGGAATTGTTCAGCTACCAGCTACTCAGTGGAGCGATTTGTTCCTCTGTAATCTTGAAGTTGTCAGCATCCGCTCTGCACGTTTACATTTTCATTCTCTACTGCATGCAGAAAGTACCACCACTAATGTAACTTCTGTGGCATGCTGTGAACTGTAGACCTGACACTCAATGCAGGTGTGAAATCATTTTTTACTAGGGGTATCCCATTTGTGTTGTCTATGCTGCTACAGATGAAAGGCAGGAGGGGAAACCCCTCCTTATAATCAGATTTCTGGATTAAAGCTTTTCTTGTGAGTGGAGGATTTATTCTGTAACAGATTGGAGGGGGAAATGCAGCTCTCCCTTTTTTCAATCATTTTCCAGATGTAACAGTATCACCGCTTGTATCCAACCAGCATTACAACAGTCTCCAGGGATGCCTTGCCATTCAATCCTTTTTAATAAACATTTTCCCTTGTGTCAGCCATCCTAGCTGCTGTTGGTGCAGCTGAAACAATTTTCAGAGGGCTGTGCTCTCCCCCATCACAACATCTGTTTTCACAGAAGAGCTCAGCCTGAAATTATTCTCACTGAAGAGGTCTTGAGGACAGAGTTTAACTGAAACTTTGGAGACTGCACTTGCTCCCGGTGTGGAAGGGATTGTCACTCCCGAATCGGCCTTTTCAGCCACACTAGACGCTGTTCCAGAACCACCTTTCAGAGCGTGATACCATAGTTTTTCAAGACTGAAGGTTGCCAACATGCTTAGAATCTGGCTCTGCCCCATATATATTTTTTTCTTGTCCTTGTGCAAATCATTGCACAAGGTTGCAGTTTTCTTTTATAAATTAGGTAATGCATTTAGTCCTTTCAAGTATTTCCCCTCAAGTATTTCCCCTCATCTTGGAATTTAATGCTTCTTTCTCTCTTTCACAGATTTGCCCTTTTTGAGGGGAATACCTTTGTGATCAAGCATCTTTGTGGCAGACTTCATTGACAAAGTTGTTTTGGGATGCAGCACAATCTTATTCCCACTGAGCTCAATGGAACTCAATCCCAAATGGAGAGTTCAGTTATACTGTACAGTTATACTATACTATACAGTTATACAGACCATCTTGCTGAAGTTAAGGAAAGAAAAGACTAGTCAGTGACTTGATGGGAGTTCACCTCCAGACTCTGTGTACATCCCCTTGGAGTTTCATGGTGAAAGAAAGGCAGCCTATACATGTAATAAATAAATGTGCACAGGCTTGCAGCCTCACTGGAATCAGTGTGACGTAAGTTAGTCATACTCACATCCCACTCCGTTACTTTCAGAGGGGCTTAGTCATAACTGTTTTGTGCCCAATTACTTTCTTCCATGACAACCATTGTATATTTCAGACTTTTTTAGAATAGTGATATTTGTGAAGCTCGTTGTGATTTGTTGATTAAGACAGTGGACAGGACGGGTCCCTGGAGGATCTTTCTACACTCCCCAAGCAGAGCTTTAACACCAAACAAGGAAAGCAATCAGTAACCAAAAGAGAATGTATTTGCCAGTTCAGTAGAAAGGAGGATACTAAGCTGAGACTATTGATTGAATTCAGATTATTTTAAGAAGTGCTAGAAATCCTTGCCACAGAATCCTCTGGCTCTTTAAATGGAAGGTCATTTTAATAGACCACACAAGCACTTTAAAGACCCATAAGATGTTAAAATCAAAAAGAAGATTTGTGGAAATAGACTAACATGTAACATGAATGACATACGTAACAACTGATATCTGTAAGACTGCTACCTTCTATGAATAACAGATAGCATTCACAGTTTCTCTTTCCCTTCCAGAGCAAGGAGTCTTCCTTTAGTGTAGAACTAGGTGCCCTTGCATCTGAGGAAGGGGACTTTTGGATGTCACCCATCTTAATGTTGTCAATATATGCTTAGGTGGAAGCATGCAAAATGGGAAACAGCTTTAAACTGCTCACTGCTCACTGTGTCGTCTTAATGTGATTAACCATCTTTATGCACCAGCTTGCCATGTGGATTAGGTAAGTTTTTCTCAAACTGTGGGTCGGGACCCACTAGGTAGATTTCAGGTCGGTCCAATTCAGGTCGGTCCCCATTCATTTCAATATTTTATTTTTAATATATTAGACTTGATGCTACCATGGTATGAGATGGCATTTGGCAAAATGTTACAGACCTGTACGTTTAATAACCTACTATGTATATTCTTTTAATAATGATAGTCAATGGGACTTACTCCTGGGTAAGTGTGGGTAGGATTGAAGGCTAGGATTGTTAAAAATTCTCCTGCTTGATGATGTCACTTCCGGCCATTACGTCACTTCCAGTGGGTCTTAATAGATTCTCATTTTAAAAAGTGGGTCCTGATGCTAAATGTGTGAGAACCACTGGATTAGGTGATATGGTGTCCTTCCATGTTTCTTCAGACCTGATTTTTGGTGGTGTTTAGAGGGTGCTGGAGAGAGCTATAAAACAGTTGCAGCAACAGAATGTGCCTGTCCAGTATTCGGGGGGAAAAAACACTATTAAGACTTTTAAGAACTACCCTGCCTTTAAATTGAATGCTTTCTGCTTTGCAGGTTCAGCAGATTGCGTTGCTTCCTTGATGAGCATGGCAACTAGAGAATTAGTCCTGAACTGCTCCTTGCCAGTTTTTATCTCTTATAGGCGGTTGTTCCCAAACTGTGCACCATGGCACCCTAAAGCACCATGGCAAACTCACAGGGGCACCGCAGGATGTCACCAGCAGCCTCTTCTTTCTGGCTGTCTCAGATGCTGCCATCTTGGATTGATCTCGCACAATCCAAGATGGCAGCACGCGGGAGAGCCAGGAAGAAGAGGTTGCCATGAAAGAAGGGTACCATGGCCATGGTAAGTTTGGGAACCACTGCCATGTAGGTGTGGTGTATTAAATTACTTGTTCCATTTCATCCCAATGAAATTGTGGGTTTTTCGGTGCTCTGTTCCATAATCGCACTGAAAAATACTGTACATTGAAAGGAGAGGATACTTTGAACTCTAGTACTTCTCACATGAGAAATTAAGCGCTGGCCTTAGGCCTTGATAGAGCTAAGAAAAAGCTTTGTCTAGGCTAAGTTTCCAGAACATCTGCTTATGAAGAACTGTTTGTGCTGGAATTTGGGTACAACACCACCTGCAATCTTCTGATTTTAGAAATGGGCTACATCAGATGCAAGGGAGCACACCAGGATGCAGGTCTCTTGTTATCTGGTGTGCTCCCTGGGGCATTTGGTGGGCCGCTGTGAAATACAGGAAGCTGGACTAGATGGGCCTATGGCCTGATCCAGCGGGACTGTTCTTATGTTCTGAGGCAGTGTATTATCCAGACACCTGAGACATTTTACTTGCCCTCTATAATACATGTAGGAGGTGTACCCCTTTGCACAACTTCCATCTTCCTGGGCCATAGCTAGGGGGGGCCAGAGGGGGTTTACCCCCCCCCCCGAGCCAGCAGTTTGCCCCCTCTGGCATTTTTTCCACACTTGTCATGTAAATGTGGTTGAATGTCCTCCAATTTAGCTCCTGTTCCTTGAGAGCTCCTCCAATCAGCTCAGGCTGCTGATGCTTAGTAACTCACCTTAGGGGCCAATCATAGCGACCTGCTGATAGTCACAGGACACCAGAGAGTCAGGCATGAAAAAGCCTGGAGGGAATGTGCTCAGTGCCTTCAATCACCCTCCTGGGAGCTGAGTGGCTGTGCAGGCACTTTGCAGGACCCTGGAGACTGCTGCTGAGTGACTCTGGCATCATTTGGGGGTGAGCAGGTAGGAGATTTTGGATGGGCCATTTCTGCTGTTTGGGTCTGGTAGGGCCTTTCTCTTTGGGGGGGGGGGAGAAAAGCATGGCTCTGGCATCTGAGATTTTGGATGGACCATTTTTACTGTTTGGGTCTGGTAGGGCCTTTCTCTTTGGGAGGGGGGAGAGGAAAGCAAGGGTCTGGCCTCTAAAATTTTGAATCTTTCCTAGAGACCTTCCTAGAGTTTTTTTCATGGATTGTATTGGCAACCTTCAGTCTCGAAAGACTATGGTATCGCGCTCTGAAAGGTGGTTCTGGCACAGCGTCTAGTGTGGCTGAAAAGGCCAATCCGGGAGTGACAATCCCTTCCACACCGGGAGCAAGTGCAGTCTGTCCCTGGTCTGTCTCCCTGGCTATGGGCCTTCCTTCTTTGCCTCTTAGCCTCAGACTGTTGGCAAAGTGTCTCTTCAAACTGGGAAAGGCCATGCTGCACAGCCTGCCTCCAAGCGGGCCGCTCAGAGGCCAGGGTTTCCCACTTGTTGAGGTCCATCGCTAAGGCCTTCAGATCCCTCTTGCAGATGTCCTTGTATCGCAGCTGTGGTCTACCTGTAGGGCGCTTTCCTTGCACGAGTTCTCCATAGAGAAGATCCTTTGGGATCCGGCCATCATCCATTCTCACGACATGACCAAGCCAACGCAGGCGTCTCTGTTTCAGCAGTGCATACATGCTAGGGATTTCAGCACGTTCCAGGACTGTGTTGTTTGGAACTTTGTCCTGCCAGGTGATGCCGAGGATGCGTCGGAAGCAGCGCATGTGGAAAGCGCTCAGTTTCCTCTCCTGTTGTGAGCGAAGAGTCCATGACTCGCTGCAGTACAGAAGTGTACTCAGGACGCAAGCTCTGTAGACCTGGATCTTGGTATGTTCCGTCAGCTTCTTGTTGGACCAGACTCTCTTTGTGAGTCTGGAAAACGTGGTAGCTGCTTTACCGATGCGCTTGTTTAGCTCGGTATGGAGAGAAAGAGTGTCGGAGATCGTTGAGCCAAGGTACACAAAGTCATGGACAACCTCCAGTTCATGCTCAGAGATTGTAATGCAGGGAGGTGAGTCCACATCCTGAACCATGACCTGTGTTTTCTTCAGGCTGATTGTCAGTCCAAAATCTTGGCAGGCCTTGCTAAAACGATCCATGAGCTGCTGGAGATCTTTGGCAGAGTGGGTAGTGACAGCTGCATCGTCGGCAAAGAGGAAGTCACGCAGACATTTCAGCTGGACTTTGGATTTTGCTCTCAGTCTGGAGAGGTTGAAGAGCTTTCCGTCTGATCTGGTCCGGAGATAGATGCCTTCTGTTGCAGTTCCAAAGGCCTGCTTCAGCAGGACAGCGAAGAAAATCCCAAACAAGGTTGGTGCAAGAACACAGCCCTGCTTCACTCCGCTTCGGATGTCAAAAGGGTCTGATGTGGAGCCATCGAAGACAACAGTGCCCTTCATGTCCTTGTGGAAAGATCTGATGATGCTGAGGAGCCTGGGTGGACATCCAATCTTGGGGAGAATCTTGAAGAGGCCGTCTCTGCTGACCAGGTCGAAAGCCTTTGTGAGATCTATGAAGGCTATAAAGAGTGGCTGTCGTTGTTCCCTGCATTTCTCCTGCAGTTGTCTAAGGGAGAATACCATATCAGTGGTGGACCTGTTGGCTCGGAATCCACACTGCGATTCTGGATAGACGCTCTCTGCAAGTACCTGGAGCCTCTTTAGTACAACTCGGGCAAACAGCTTTCCTACAACGCTAAGGAGAGAGATGCCGCGGTAGTTGTTGCAGTCACCCCTGTCACCTTTGTTCTTGTACAGCGTGATGATGTTTGCATCCCTCATGTCTTGAGGTACTCCACCTTCTCTCCAGCAGAGACAGAGGATTTCATGCAGCTCAGTGACGATGATCTCTTTGCAGCATTTTAGGACTTCAGCAGGGATGCTGTCTTTTCCAGGTGCCTTGCCAAAGGCAAGGGAGTCCAGGGCCACGTGAAGTTCTTCTAGGGTTGGTTCACTGTCAAGCTCTTCCAGCACAGGCAGGCACTCAATGTTGTTCAGTGCTTCTTCGGTGACTACATTTTCTCTGGAATATAGCTCAGAGTAGTGCTGCACCCAGCGTTCCATCTGCTGCGCCCGATCCTGGATGACCTCGCCTGTGGCAGACTTCAGAGGGGCAATTTTCTTCTGTGCTGGACCTAGGGCCTGCTTGATACCATCATACATCCCCTTGATGTTGCCCGTGTCAGCTGCTATCTGTATCTCGGAACAGAGCTGGAGCCAGTAGTCGTTAGCACATCTCCTGGCAGTCTGTTAGACTTTGCTGCGAGCAGTTCGGAGGACCTGCAGGTTGCGCTCACTGGGACAGGCCTTGTATGCTGCTTGAGCTCTCCTCTTTTCCTCAATGACTGGTGTCAACTCCTCAGAGTGGGCTTCAAACCAGTCTGCCGCCTTGTTGGTCTTCTTGCCGAATATGGACAAGGCGGTGTTGTAAACGGTATTCTTGAAATGTTCCCATCTGTTGGATGCGTTTGCGTCAGCCGGGCTTGGAAGAGATTCCTCAAGCGCTTGTGCAAATTCCTCCACTTTTCTCTGATCCCGAACTGAGCCATTTCTCTGGGCCACGAACTGTTATCAGCACCAACTCTAGCATTGAAATCGCCGAGGATGAACAATGGCTCTTTTACAGGGATTTTCTTGACAGTGGTGGCCAGGTCATCATAGAATTTGTCTTTGGCTTCTGCTGGAGACGACAGAGTCGGTGCATAAGCACTGATGAGAGTGATAGGTCCTGCTGATGACTGGAGCTGCAGGGACAAAATTCTTTCACTTCCCACAGTAGGTGGGATGATGGATTTCAGCAGGGTATTTCTGACCACAAAGCCAACGCCATGTTCCCTGGTTTCGTTTGGTGGTTTTCCCTGCCAGAAAAATGAGAAATTTCTCTCCTTGACAGATCCGGAATCTGGCAGCCTAGTCTCTTGAAGGGCGATGATGTCCATCTGCAGTCTGCTCAGCTCCATGTCGATGACAGCTGTTTTGCGTGCAGGTCATCAGAGAAGCCAGGTGTCATTGTCCTAACGTTCCAGGTGCCCAGCTTTAGGGCAGTAGTTTTCTGTTTTCTGTTGCATGGTGCAGAGTTGTCGATCCGCTTGTCGGTTTTCACCCTAAACCCCACGCACTTTCATGGATATTGGAATTCAAAGTTAGTGTAAATTGGAATAATATAGATCTAGGCCCTAAACTCCATGCCTAATAAATGGTGTGGCCCCCCTGTGTATATGCTGGGTGACCACTGAACACTTGACTTCTTTGCTCCTGCAAACTGTTATATTTTCATTAAAAGTGTGATTTTTTTGCAATGGTTCGTTGACAGGTGCGAATTTGTGAATATACACCACCAAATAAACAGACATTTACTCTGGAGAACCTGAGTGCAAAAGAATTAGTGTTGAAATCTTCCAACATGGACCATTTTGTTGTCAGAACAAACCGGGCTTCAAACTTGTGTAATCAAGAAACTTTGGAAACAACAGGTGGAGATAGGGATATCATTGCTTCTGCTAGCACCAGTAAGGGATTGAATAAAACTAAATCAGGATTTTTCAAGCATGCTTCATCTGAGACCCATGTGCAGGCTATGTTAATGTGGTCTGAAAGAAACCAAAGAACTGATTCAACACACATCTATTTCAACTCTAATTAATGACAATGTACTTGAAAAACATAGGTATTACATTTCAAGCGTTGTTGAAATCATTTCTTGTAGCTAATGAACTTCCAATGAGGGAAATATACAACATTGAAGAACATGTGGAGGAAAGTTTATTTTAAATCCTTTTTAAATATACCCTCAAAAAGGACCCAAAACTAACTGAATCTTATAAAATTATTCCAAAGAATGCCATGTACCAATCCCCAGAAATTCAAAATGAAATAGTTAAAGTAATGACTGATCTCATTCAAGAGGAAGTTTCCAATGACATAAAGAATGCAGATGTCCCTTTTTTTCTGTCTTGGAGGATGGAACAAAAGACAAAAATCAAATCAATTAGCAAACCCCTGCTAATTGGGTAAGAGGCACTTTTTCAAGTGGGTGCTCCTCTTTTTTTAGCAGGGGGAGAGTAACTGGCCCACCTCACCCCAGCAGTGTCTGTTCTAGTGGCTGTCTGCTGGTATTCTTTTGCATCTTTTAAGATTGTGAGCCCTTTTGGGACAGGGAGCCATTTAGCTATTTGATTTTTTCCTGTAAACCGCTTTGTGAACTTTTAGTTGAAAAGCGGTATATAAATACTAGAAGAAGAAGAAGATGATGATGATGATGATGATGGTGATGATACAGCAATTGCTAATAGATATGTTAAAGATGGTGAAATGATGAATCCATGCTATCCATAGAGACAACAACTGCTTTGGATGCTGAGACTTTTACAAACACAACTTTATATATGTTCCGAAGGTATGGTTTAAATCCTAATAAACTGTTGAGCCAATGTTATGATGGAGCATCAGTTATGAGTGGCAAGAAAGGTGGTGTCCAGGCATTAATTAAAAAAAAAAACTGAAGAAAGAAATTCCGTACATCTATTGTTTTAACCACAGGCTGAATTTAGTTGTAGTTAAAGCAGTTGAAGTTGTGTCAATGGTGAGGGAATTTTTTGGACAATGTGTGGAATTATACAACTTTTTGTCCCATGGGGTAGTAGCTGCTGAGTATGAAGGCAAAGCTCTTTCTCATCTGCTGGAACAGAGATGGTCAGGACATCTTCAGGTGTATAGGACAATTTTTGAAGAATACAAACATATATCAGAAACTCTTGAACTAATATCAATAAATAATGGAAAAAGATTTGCTGGGGAAGATGTGGTTCTTAGCACTGGTCTCCATCTTATAATGTGGAAGCAAGAGTTTAGATTTTGTCTAGTGGTAATGAAAAATATTTTGGAAATTCTTTCTCCAGTAGATAAGGGACTCCAAAGTCATGACATTTCCTTCGAACAGGCCTATAACTTAATTCAAGCTACAGAAAGTTCACTAGAAGACTTAAGAAACAGTGAGACTTTGAAATCAATTCTGCAGGAAGCATCAAAACTGGCTAAAGAAGAAGAAATAAAAATGCCAAGGAAAAGGAAATTTAATTCCTTACTTGATGATTATGTGGTGTCTGAAACAACGGGTAACAGAGCATCATGTAGTGACACCCACAGTAAGCATGCGTCTGACTTTTTTGAAATTCTGGATGTAGTGCTAGCCGAAATAAAAAGAAGATTCCACGACAATGAAGAGATTCTTCAGCCAATAATTGCAGCAGAAAATTTAGATGATGAAATGGTAGGCTTAATTATCTAAAAAATTTCAATATTATCATTCCAAGTAAAGAAGAAATGAAAGTAGTAAACATTTCCTTGAGAAGAACAAAATTGAAAAGCGAAATTTCTTCAGTGAAATATACAAACACCAGAGTGTCTTCGAAGATTGTTACAGTATGCTAGCGGCAGTAAGAACTTTTGCATGTAGCACAGCAGTTTGTGAATCAACCTTCTCAGTGCTTACACGAATTAACAGACCTCAAAGACTATCAATGTCTCCCTCAAGAATGGCTAATTTAGTATACCTAGCTTTTGAGCTAAAGAGAACCAAGAATTTAAGTATGGAAAAGGTTCTAAGAAGATTCAATTCTCAGAAAGATGGGAGAATTCAGCTCTACTAGGTAGTTTCAAATCTTCTGTACCTTGCTTTTTAAAAGTAATGAATAATGTAAAAGACTAATGTTCCATGGCGTTGCTATATTTTACTTCAATATCTTTCCTCTTGCTTGTATGTAAAGTAAATTTACTTTTGTCATCAGCAAATGAAAGGCTTTCAATACAAGTAAATACTACCTGTATCATAGAGATATGTTTTACTTTTGCAGTGTTGCAAGTCTGTGTATTGCACTGGTGCCCAAAATGAAAGGACAAGTTGCATGTTATTTCTATGTAGACAAATAGATTTTACATTGCATACAGAGATGCATTTATTCTATGCAGATCACTGTTAGATTGCTTTACAGATAATGAATGCATCTTTCAAAAAAACAAACCCAAAATATTTCCTCCTAATGAAATTTGGGTTAGTTATGGGTCTTTGATGTTTCTCCATACTTATCCTTCATTTTGCACACCAGTATAGATACCTGACATAATTGCCCCCCCTGAAAAAATGGTTGCCTCTCCACCTCTAGAATCCTGGCTACAGGCCTGCTTCCCACATGTTTGTTCTCTCTCTCTCTCTTTACCTGACCATAAAAGAAGGATGCAGTCTCCTGAGCATTGTCTCTCTTGAAGGAGGCAGCCTTCGCTGAAGAGCTTTCCTGGACACAAACAGAACAACCACAGCAGAGGTGGCCAAACTGACATAAGAGCAAGATATGATAAACTTCAGATGTTTGAGAGCCTCAATATTTTAAGAAGCATTTAAATTCTTAAATATTTTTTACTCACCATGAACATTACCAGTGAATTCTCTGTTTGTAACTGGTAAGTAAAGCTTAAAAATTTCTTATTTACCTTTTATATGAATTGTGATGCCAAAAGGAGCTCAGACAACATGTTTCCATGAGCCACATATTTATGTCAAAAGAGCTGCATGCAGCTCTTGAGCCACAGTTTGGCCACTCCTGAGCTATACAATTCTCTATTCCATAAGTAATAAACACCTCAGAAGATGTGTATGCTTGAGGAGCCATAAGTAAAATATTCCTTTTGAAATGTTAACTGCTTCTGCTCCTGCGTGTGTTTAGTGATAGCAGCAAACTAGCTGGGTGGTGGAATTTCCCATAGGAAAGGGGTACTTTTGCTGATTACTCTGCTTGCTAGAAACATCAGAACCCCCTTTTCCAACAGTTCTATCTAGTGCCAGGCTGCTGGGGCCCTAGGACAGATGTTTGCACTGGGCTTCCCATGGAACCTCTACCCACCTGATGGCACGATGGGCTCTACTTCTGTCACCTGTCTTGAGGGTTTAGGAGTTGATGCAGCCAGGTGGGCCCTCCAATGGTCATGGGCACTCAGCCAGTGACAGACCAGGTTGACTTTTTTTTTGGTCACCCCTGCTATCATTGCAATAATATCCTGGTTCTACCTCCAATCTGTGTAGCAGGTTCAACAGCAAGCTTCAGTGCAACTCCACTCCAGGCAAACTGGAAGGCTTCTTTCTACTCCAATACCACATCTGTGACCCTGTTTATTACACCCAGGCCAGCCTTGGGTTGAAGCTGGAACTGCGAGGAGACTTATTACATTCAACCCTTTTCTTTGTGTTCCTGGTGTGGTTCCTCAATGCTGCTCTGAGCCATGAGGCCAGATTGAAGCATGCAGGAAAGACAAATTTCCCTTTAAGGCAAACAATTCTTCAGTCAGGCACACTGGCAACGCAGAAGGCCCTCTGCTGCCAGTTCGATACCTGCTGTAGTCCAGATAGAGACGGGGACAGGAGGGGAGTTGTCTCTAGGGTTCCAGTAACCTCAGCCTGGCCTCTTGTGCAAGACCCATGAAAATTGTTTGAAGTCACTCCAGCTGGTGTATGGACTGACACACAGTGCTTCTCCATAATCTGTCCTGAGTTTGTTTCCAGATGGGACTTCTCACCTCACTCTCTCTCAAGAAAGCTCCTGTGACAGCCTCTTGGTCGCCTGCATCCAGGCCCATGTGTCTGTCTGGGAAGACCCCTTCACAAGCTGTTGGACAAGGTCACAGCTGCCAGGCACTGATGCATTTAGAGAGGCATACTAAACAGAACCGTGAATAGCACTGGTTTTCTTTGGATTTCTTAGTCCTGCAAACATTTTGCAAGCAGAGAACCGCATTCCTTTTGTAATTACTGCTACCAGCCTTCCCATTTAGTCCCTCACTTTGCTAAAAAGTCACTAGCCCATTACATAAGCCCCATGTTTGTGGAAACAATATCCAGGATGCATGCCAAGCAGGGAGCCATGTTACAGGCAATTCACATCACCAAAAGAATACAAAATGGAGAATCTAGTACAGAATGATGTGGCAGTGGGATTAGTTTCCTACATTCAGCAATTTTGTAGCAGAAGAAATATGGGTTGAATTGTAATTGGGAGCAATACAGGCTATAATCCTATGCACACTTTCCTGGGAGCATGTCCCATTGAGTACAGTGGTACTTACTTCTTATACCTACATAGGATTAGGCCCTCAGTCACATGACATGACTTCACCATGTACCAAACTCCACATGGGTGTGCTTGATACAATTATTGATGCACTCATTGTGGCAGTTTCCCTCCTAGGAGAAAGAGCAGCTATGCAGATCTCCAGTCCAGGTTAGGACCATGGCAAAGAGAAAAGGGTAATATCCACTCCCCTCTGCTCCTGTTCTTGATAGCACCCTGTGCTGTTGCTGCCATTTAACAAATAAAAATCAAATGCAAGGCCAAATGACATAATTGATGCTACATTGAGATGATCTGAATTTCTCTCTCTCTAAGGGGGGTCCTCGTCAGGCAGGAAGGTGCCTGTGCACAGTGGGGACACCACATCTAAGTTTCAGAACAACCTCTGTGTATGGTGCTACACAGAACTGCTTTTCACTGATGTGGTCTATGAAAGTGCATTCTTTTTAAACACTAGTCCCCTGCACAAATGTATGTAGATGTGCCAGTTTTGACTAGTGGATGTGGATGTGCCAGTTTTGACTAGTTCTTGTGGCATTAAAAGAAGCTTGATCTATAGGCAATAGCTAGTGGAATGCCATGAAAAAATCTTATTGCCAAGTTTGGTAATAAACCAGCTGCAAAAGGCACAGGAGTAGGCCAAGTCAGTATTTTGGGCCAGTGAGAAACCCTTTTGTGTGGTTGGGAGCAAATACTATCAGCTCAACAGATAATAATTTGTAGAGGCAAATTATATACCAACAGCAGTACTTAATTTCTAAACTCTTATGGGAAAGGAATTGGGCTCAGAAAACAGGCCTTTTGAGATAACAGCAGAAGATACAGAAGGAAGAGGTGATTGCTGAGCGAGCCCTCCTGCTTGGCATGGTGCTGTCTGCACTGGGCTTGTCTTGGAGATGACAGCACTGGGCACATCCCCCTCAAGGAGTGTTTTGCCAAATTCCTGGTCCAAGCTTCTCCTAGAGAACCTATGCCTACTTTAAGCTGGTTAGCTCCCCTTTGTTCCCCAGCAATGAGCTGAGTTCTGCACTGCAGCACTCCACCACCAGGGTAGCTCGCCTATTCAACCTGCAGAGGTTCTCCTTCCTCCCCTCTCCTGCCAGCAGCTTCACCAGCCACCACAGCAACACCTTGGTCCTTAGCACCTTGGGCATGGCAGTCACACACCAGTCTCCAGCTGTCCTTGTTCCAGCAATCCTCAGAAGTCCATTCACCCATCTGTCAGTCAGTTAGTCCATTGGTCAGTCAGCAGGTCCAGTAGTCCATCAGTTCCATTAATCCATCAGTTTAGCTCACCCACCCACCCTCCAAGCTTTCCTCCTCCTTCTACTACCCACACCCTTTTCCTTCCTGCAGGTGCTGCTTTTAACCCTGAGGGGCTTTTTGCCAGCACACTCACTGCAATCTAAGGCCCTGTGATTGGGCCCTGCAATCTAAGGCCCTAAGTATGTTAACCCCATACTTGCCAGAGCAAGGGGCCACTGTTGACACCACACCCTATCTTTTCAAGGGATCTTGCATATTTCCATTACCAGGAGATGCTGGCTATGCAGTTGGACACACAATGGATGGGTAAGAGGGACCAGGACCCATATGCAAAGTAACTGACACTGCTGCTTCCATCCATTGCATTGCAGGGCCTCTCCAGCAAGAAAGGACTGGATTTCCTGCCTAGGCCAGGATACAGGGCAGGGGGATTTTGGCTGTCAGAATATGCCCTCAGGGAACTCTGCTCACAACTTAAAGCAGGGGTGGGCAAACTTTTAACTTTAGGGATCCTGGACCTTTAACATTTGTATAGAAGCGGGAATTACAGCAGGTACAGCTTGTCATCTCACAAACAAGCTGCGGGGGTCCTATAGCAGAAAATATGGTTCGTGCCCTTCCTGCCTTACCACATATTTTCTCTCTCCTTGTTCCACAAATGGCAAGGAAACTTTCCCCTGCATGATTTAAAGGATCATTTTAATGGGAAGAAATTAGGTGGAGATATGTTCAAAGCGACAGATTAAAAAGGATCCTTCATGAAGGTGGAATTGGGCTTGGAGGTGGAGGTCAGAGCCATTTACTTCTGCCTAATTCTCAACCTGGACAGACAAGGGCAGGGCTAGCCCATCTATAGAGACAAACCACATAACTGTCTGGGATACTTGCCTTAGCTCTGTAGATGCCCTGGAGAGAGAACAGCTGCCTGACATCTGTAGAAAGTGCAGACAGCTAAGCTCATTGGTGGCAGGGCTGAGTGCTGTTGAATTCTGGAGGGGGGGGCAATCTAGAGCCCTCTGATCTCTTCCCACCAGCTGCCTAGCTTATATAGAGTGAGCTGTAAAGGGTTGTAAGTACAGTGACATTCACTAAACCTGAAAACAATAAAACTATATCCTGACTGAGTCTAAATAATTTAATGTGGTATTGCTTGTTTGTTTAAAATAGAGTTCTAAGACCTGCAATCTGATTTTTTTTAAAGATGTCTTGGATAGTCTGGTTTAACCCAGAAAGGCAGGACAGAGATGTTCCTAGCTCACTGTTGTCAGGCTCAGTGGACAATGACGAGACACGATGGGAGAGGTGACATTTCAATTTGCTTAGGGTCATCCAAAAGATTTTCAGCTAGCTCTGGGTGAGGGCTCACATCTGCATGCTGCTGTCACTATTAGCTGGGAACTTGAGGGAACAACACACATGCACTATTCTTTGTCCCCACTAGTTTTTTTTTTCCATTTTTGTGTAAGAAGCCTTTCCTCATGCTCTGCTTGCATCCCTCAAGGGCCCTTCCCATCTGTAGAAACCTCTCTTGACTCCACTTCTTCCTGTTTTGGGGAGCCCACTGCATCTACACATGGGACATCTGCTTTACTGATAGAATTCTACTGTGCAACCAAACATAAGAACACCCCTCACTGGATCAGGCCATAGGCCCATCTAGTCCAGCTTCCTGTATCTCAGTGGCCCACTAAATGCCCCAGGGAGCACACCAGATAACAAGAGACCTGCATCCTGGTGCCCTCCCTTGCATTGGCATTCTGACATAGCCCATTTCTAAAATCAGGAGGTTGCACATACACATCATGGCTTGTAACCCATAATGGATTTTTCCTCCATAAACTTGTCCAATCCCCTTTTAAAGGCATCCAGGCCAGATGCCGTCACCACATCCTGTTGCAAGGAGTTCCACAGACTGACCACACACCGAGTAAAGAAATATTTTCTTTTGTCTCTCCTAACCCTCCCAACACTCAATTTTAGTGAATGTCCCCTGGTTCTGGTGTTATGTGAGAGTGTAAAGAGCATTTCTCTATCCACTTTATCCTTCCCATGCATAATGCAAAGCAGGAAGTATTTGGCTTTTTCACCAAAATATCCCACAAGAGGCTTTAATCACCCCAGGGTGGTAACAGAAGTCAACTGAATACTCTCATTCTCTAGCCTATGCCTCAGCCCTCCTTCTCCTCTTCCTGTGCAATCACTGAAGATGCTCAGATGCCATCTGGTAATAATTACCTGGATCAGGGCTGCCCTCAGCCTATACAGCACATTTGTGCACATTAAAAAAAATGTGACCCTCCCAGCCAGAAGTGACATTCTACCTGCACCCTCTTCCTCCTTGCTATTTAGATGTCTAAATGGTGTGGCACCCTTGTGCACACCCTTAGATGTGGCACCCTTGTGCACAAACATAACCCTGACCTGAATACCATTGAATATTGCACACAAGTATGGTAAAGTGTAATTCTATTGGGGAGTGGATCAGACACCACCACTCCAGGAGAGCTGGAGGCAAAATCTTGTTGGCATCCACAATGCCGTGACTAGTTCTATACTTGCTTACTTCTTTCAGAAGTCAGGATTGTGTATGATTCATTCATGCCTTCCTCCTTATAGAAGCATTTAAGCAACACTCCAGAGTTACTTCAACATCAGCAGTATCCTCCACCTTGGGAGTTTATTTTTCTACCTTGGAAACTATTGAATGTTGATAAAGCCACAATGAATGTGAATAAAGTTTGAGCAAATTCCAGTTGAAGTCTGAATTCTACTTTGAATTCAATTTACTGTTCACAACTATGGATGCTATTTAAGTTTATTTACCCCAGTTGGGCATTTGTTCCCATTCAAAGTTTAAGCCATAACAGCACATTTTCCCAAGCACCTCAAATCTAGATGCACATTTAATAAACTTCACCAGATGCCAAGTGCAAGCAGTTTAAGAGTTAAATTACAACAAAGAACAAGTATTATTTAATGTATTTTAATAGCAAACTTACAGGAACAGCACAGAAGACAGACAACATTAAAAACAAGTACTTGCATGTAGGACAACTTAGGTAGAAAAGTATAATGAATGGATGGAATCTACTGTATAATAAAAATGTTACAGACACCATATAGTTGCCATCAATAAGAAATTTACTATTCTTTAAAAAAATCCAAATGCTGGCATTGTCCAGAAAAGTTTGACTGGCATATTTATAATTATTATAAAGTTGAACTGCTGAAACTTGTTCACTGAAATGGTTTTTTGATAGCAATAATGCTTTATATGTCCCCACGTTTATATTTAAAAATCCACACACAAATGAAAATGAAAAAAAGCTTGCCAATATTCGATTCTGTCCCCTATTTTCCCCCATTTGCAACCATATACTTAGGTACCTTTTAACCCATGGGAAAAAAATATCTAACGTTCATTACTACCAATAACAGGAAGAAGAGATTTTATTTGTTTTGAGAATGACAAATCCATCTTCGTAGAATTAAGCACGCTCTCCACGTATGCGGCGTGCTAGCTGGATATCTTTTGGCATGATTGTGACACGTTTGGCGTGGATAGCACACAGGTTGGTGTCTTCGAACAGGCCAACCAGGTAGGCCTCACTTGCCTCCTATTTAAAAAAAAAAAGGAGAGAGAATTTAGTTTATTCATTTGAAGTATGTATTCTTACCCCTTCCCCCACAAGAGGGCAAAATTCAAATGTCAAAGGAACTCAGACCCATAAACAATTACAAAAACATTTTCAGCTTGTTTGTTTCTGTTCTTGAAACTGAAACAAGAAGTTGCAATGCTTCCTTAGGAATGTTCTCCATTAAAGATAACTTGCATTGCTCTTGCTTCAGAGGAGCTTAAGTGTATCTTAGGCTTTAGGTCCCCTGCCCTTTAAGCAGCACCCAGCTGCAGAATCCACCTGTTCTCTTTCCTTTTCCTGCTTCCACACCCAGATCAGAAGCCAGACTTATTCTCTTTAGTAACATACTGCACCAGCAGTTTGCAAGGTTCATTCACAAGGTTCTCTACTGGAGTCTGATCCACCATGTGGGATGACTAGGGAAGTGTCCAATAATTCTTTCCAAAAGAAATGTGGTATTCTGGCCAATGCACAAAGCCACTGGTGGACACAAAAGGAATCAACGGAAGCTCACCAACATGATCCAAGTCACTTCAAGTACTTTCTAGTACTAAAGACAGCTCTCTGCCTGTCAAATGGTAACTGAGGTAGTCCATTAACTGTCTTCTTGTATAATACTGGACAATCTCAAGATAGTAAAGAATACATCAGAATACTGAGCTGGACTAGGCAGTGTTACAGTCCTTCCACCTTTACTTTTTAGGATTTCAGGACCAACACTCTCATATATTTATTTTATATACACATAAACATACCCTTTAGTGCGTGTGTGGTGTGTGTAAATTATATTTCAGGTATGAGCAATATCTAGGCAGGATGAATGGGTTGATTATGGGATCTTATGAAGAAGCAGAACAGATTGTGCCATACACTGGTGCAGTTTCTCAAAATCTGGCCATAATGTTGCACTCTGATTTCTTGATGGTTCTGTTTTGCAACAGCAGATAGACTTCACAGCATCTTAGTTACAGCCCCTTGAGCAGGCATGCACAGCTTGTGACCCACAAAGCCAAAAGCAGCCCACCAGAGGCTCAATTTTCACCTGTTTTGCAGTCCCAGGGAGATGGCAAAACATTGGGTGTCAGGAGCTTGGCAGCCTGAAATTAGCAATAATTGGGCTGCGTAGAACATGCCTGGATAGCGTTAAGTATTTTAATCAAGTACTCTGCTTAGAACTCTACCCATGTCCTTTACACTGTGCTCTCTTTTGCATGTTCACAAGACACTGCCTACACTACTTTTACATTAGCTCTCTTTTCATCATAGAGCTACAAGTACTTCTGCTTTGTACTTCTGTCCAATTAGGGCACCACACAGAACAGGCAAAGCATTCCAATGAGCATGTGCAAGATTATGAATCCATGACAGACATGCCCACACTGCGCTAAATAGCCCAGATTAGAAAGTGTCATGAAACTGGTCCAATACGCTGGCGCAGCAACCAACTTCAAATAGAGGGCTACTACTGGCATAAGGAACAGCCTTCTCCAAGTACAGTAGTGATAACGCAAGGGGGCTAGGTCCCCATATTAATTAACCCTTTTCAATTCACACCTGCAAGTCATTCTTTTTAATAAAAATACCAAATGAGAGAGGATAACGTTCCTTACTCTCTCTGAAAGATACACTTAACAATAGCATAGCACAATTGGTACATAAAACGGAAGCAGGCCATGGTTCTAAAGCACAAATTCCTGCTTTGTATTTGGAAATCACTACTTCACCACACTATTCCAATCTACTGAAGCTTTGTGTTTAATTTGGTAACATACAAATGAAAGCAAGACAAAGGCTCAGCTAATCCAGAATTTTGTCCTCAATGATCTAGCCACTGAGGGAGTGTTTTGCTATTATACCAATACCTTACATTTCTCATAAGTCATCCTAAGAGGCTATATAGCAAGCTGCCCAACTCTTCTTACTTGTATGGAAAAAGGAACGACACATTATGGGTAGATAGCGCAGGAAACGTCACAAGGTGAGAAACTACTAAATACCTACAGATCATAATATGGCTTGCATTCACAACATATCCATCTTCCTAACCAAAGAATCAAAATTTTGTATACCTACATCTCTAAGCAAAAAGATAAGGATGCATTTTGAAAGATGCAAGAACACACAACATAACTTTGTCTGCAGCAATGTTTTTTTTTTTTTCAAAAGATCTGTATTGAAACTCTTATGTTCCAACACTTTAGCTTCTATAGCAAGTGATTTTTACTTTGGGCAACCAATTACTCTGGAAAAATTAAAATGCTGGCAGTTATCAGCTCACCTACAAACACATGGATGCTCACTGCTCAAACTCACCAATCATGTGAGATTTTGACTGACCATAGAAACAGCTCAACCAATAACACAAGCATATGGAAGTAACCAATCGCATTCTCTCTCACGTACCAACAGCACAGCACCGTCAATGGCTGCACTCTAGAAAGGGCTCTGTATGTCATTTGTGTTGGTAAAACTACACCACATACGTCCTGCATAAGATAGTGGTAAACTAAGTTCTATATGCTATATATTTTTTAAGAAGTCAACATAATTATTTAAAAGTAATTTGCTTCCAAGTATCAGACTGGGCAGCACTGGCTTAAAACAAAAACTATCACTTAAAACAAAACAGTTACTTTAACATCTTTCACCCAAAACCTACCCACCTGATAATTCATTTGTTCAAACAACCCATGATGTGTATTAAAGACAGAGGCTAACACCAGAGGAGGGATTTCAATTTATGTTTTTACCTGCAAAGCACCAATAGCTGCGCTCTGGAAACGCAGATCTGTTTTGAAGTCCTGAGCAATTTCACGCACCAGGCGCTGAAAAGGAAGCTTGCGGATCAGAAGTTCAGTTGACTTCTGATAACGCCTGATTTCACGAAGAGCCACAGTACCTGGCCTTTGAACAAAAAAAATTAAAAATATTAATAAACTTTTCCCTATTACTCTAAAAAGGTGGGTATAAACTGCATGTTTATATAATTTTTCCTTTGAAGTGATCTAAGCATCTACATAAGAACTGCTTCCAAAATATTAGTAAGGGCCTGCTGACAGAATTTTGATAGCATTTGAACCAGAGGAATCAGTCTCTAGATGACCTCCAAGATCCCTTCCAGCTCTAACATCTGATACTTTTTTGTGCTTGCTCCTATAGCTACTATTTTTTAGAAGACTATGGGATGAGGAAAAAACATGATTTGGCTAAAACTGGAAGGAATCAGGGGGCAGGATCCCTCCATATTTTGAGCACCAAGTACATTTCAGTTAACAGCAAAAAACAGAATGACAAATTAACTGAAGAGCATAATCATAACTCTCAGTACCCATTTTCTTTCCCTTTTCCTAAAGTGTGAATAACGTAAAACATTGATCACAGAAAAACAACTACTACTATCAGCAAAGTTATGCAAATTATAGTTTACCATCTTGCACATATTTTTAAAAACATTAAGTGTAAAACTTGCTATTTACCTGCTTATCTGCTGGGAGCTACTGACCTCTAGTGGCAAACAGTATGAATTCTATCAGTTTTATAGCAATCTCTTAAAGAGCTAAACTAAATTAAATAAATTGACAAGTGGTCAGGCTTGTACAGATCTGAAACAAAATAAAACAAACTGTGCACTGTAACAAAGTTTATCAGTAATCACCACTACGTCCTAAGCAACGGAACAAGATTTCATTATTTAAAAAAAAAGAATGGCATTTTCAGACTTTGAAAATCTAATTAATAAAATCAATTAATGAAACACATTTCTAAAGCTTTTTGGAAATGTTCAATCTGAAAACGATATTTAAGTTGGTGACAAATGGCTTGAAGTCAGGCTGAGGAATAACGCTGGTTGGACTTGTCTTGATCCCATCCTTTTAAATAAAGCCCATCCTTTTAAATAAAGCCCCCCTATTTCCTCAAAGCCAAGAAGTTCTGCTCATCAGCCACTTCCATGTGGTTGAGGGATGACTGCATCACATGGCTTCATTTCCGGACATTTCTGTACCTGTAGCGATGAGGTTTCTTGACCCCACCGGTAGAAGGCGCGCTCTTGCGGGCGGCTTTTGTGGCGAGCTGCTTCCTGGGCGCCTTCCCACCAGTGGATTTACGGGCAGTCTGCTTGGTACGAGCCATGTTCCTGCGGACTTCTCCTTACACCTACAGGCAAGAGATCCCCCCACGCGATCAGTAAACACCATCGCAAGGCAGCGCCGAAAATGGGGTTGGGGAGAAATAATCCTTAAGCACAAGGTGGGATGTGAAGGACCCTCAACACCCAAGGCAACGAGCCTGCAGCTGGAGCAGAGAGAGGGCCGACTTCTCCAGCTGCATGAGATGCTGGAGTTGACGGGGGGGGGGGAAATGGGGGGCAACCAGTGCCAGGTTCAAATAAGTGTCCAAGTTTTGGGTTGAGGTCAGAATCCAGCCATTGCACCCGGGGCTTAAAAGGGAGATACAGCAAGCAGGCGTGGGGGGGACGCTTGCCCGCCTCGCTGCCAGAGCACCCCCTGCCCGCCTAAGCACCATAGTCTTCTGGAGATGGGCAGCCTGTGGACGGCTTACGACGAGCAAGAAGGGGGGGGGGTCCGATTGCAGGCCAGAAACAAGAGGGCAAGACGGTAGCCATTCCCGGCGGGGGGAGCAGGCTCCGTTTCGGGGAGGGGCCGCTTGCCCGCCTCGCTGCCAAGCCTGAGTGCTCCGCCCCCCTCCAGCTACGCCACCGGGGCGAGAGCAACTCCGGGCTGTCCAGCGCTCTCCCACCAGAGCGGAGCTCTGCCGTGCCTGCCAAGGGGAGCCCCTGGAAGCCGCGCTTCCTCAGCCCAAGAGGGGGACACCGGCAGGGCTCTCGGGCCAGAACTTTTCTCGGGGGGCCGGTCCAGCGGCGCTGCCTCCCGCCCTGCCACGGCCCGCCGGGGATGCCGCGCTTCCAAGCGCCTCTCGCGGGCAAACTCGGCCCCAACAAAATGGAAACAATCGCGAAATGCGGCTCCTTCGGCGAGTGAAGACGGGGGACGGCGACACGAGAGCCGCGAGCCCCGGGAGGGCCGGGGCTGCGGGCGGGCGGGGAAAAGTTCGGGCTGCCCACCAGAGCTCGGCGGGGCGGAGGCGGCTTCCGCGCAGAGGGGAGGGAGGGAGGGAAACATGGTCGGTGACCAGAGACAAGATGGTGAAGCTCGGCGGCAACTGTGGAGCGGGGAAGGCGGCGGCGGCGGCGGCGGCGGACTTTCCCCGGGCTGGCACCGCTCCCGTGCGCAGCCGCCTCCCGGCCCCGAGCCGGGCGAGGACGGGCCGGGGGGGGCGGCGGCGGGGGGGTCCAGAGGGGCGGCGGGCGCCACCGAGGGGGCGACGGCCGCCAGAGCGGGGCTGGCGCTGAAAGAAGGAGCCGTCCGGGCTGCGCTCCGGAAGGCGGAGGAGGGCACTGCGCTCCCCCACGGCTGCTGCCGCGGCCCCCAGAAGTTTGCCGGGGGGCCGGGGGACGCCCGCAGGGGAGCGGAGGCGCGCGGGGGAGGCCGGAGACTCACCCCCTTTCCGCTGAGCCGAGCGCGCTGCCGAGCAGGCGAGGAAGAGCGACGAGGCTGCTGCGGGCGACGGCGGCTGCGAGCACAATTGAAAGATGGCTGACTCGGGAGGGCCGTCGCGCCGCCCGGCCCCGCCCCCGCCCGCCGCCCCGCCAATGGGGGACAATGGGGGACGGCAAGGCCACGCCCTCCCCGCCCTCCCCGCCCACTCGCGGCTTCCCGCGGCCGCCTCTGTGTGTACAAACACAAAAGACACGCCGCGCGAGCGGGAGGAGCGCAGGGTTCCCCTCGTCCCGCTAAGCCGAGGGGGCGCCGGCAGGCGGGGGAGTCCCGGGCCAACGGCCTGGCGGGAGCGGCCAACGGCCCCGCCAACGGTCCCCTCACCAGCGCCGCTCTGGAACCCGAACCCCCAGGCAGCTGCGGAGCGGGTGGGGGTCGCCAGCCCTCCAGGACGGGCCTGGCTCAAGCTCGCCTCGCTCTCCAGGAGGACGTGGCAGAGGCAGCCTCCAGGGGTTTCCAGCGCCGCATCGCCCCAGGGGCAGACTGACAGCCCAAGCCTATGTACGTCTACTCAGAAGCAAGTCCCATTAGAGTCAGTGGGGCTTACTCCCAGGAAAGTGTGGCTAGGACTGGGAGTGAGCCCCATTGACTAGAGTGGGGCTTACTTCTGCGTAGACATGCCTGGATTGGGCTCTGATGCTACAACACTATCCACGCTTTCCTGGGAGTAAGCCCCACTGACTATAATGGGACCGCTCCTGAGTAGACACGCACAGGATCAGGCTCTCCATTAGTTGCAGCAGCATCCTAAAAAGCCACACAAGAAGAAGGGGGGAGAAGTTATTGATGTGCTCAGGCCTGGGTACTATATGGTGCTGGCTTTTGCCAGGGCAGTGCAGGAGGTCTGGCTCTCTCCAGATTAAAATGCCTCCCATTTCACTCCCAGTCAGTCCAGTGGGGCATGGCAAGTGAAGAGGGCCGCAAGCTGGAAATCTGGGCTGGGTCGCGTATATCCACGTGTGTCCCTCAGTGACCGAAGCAGCAAAGAGTGACCGGCATGGACTGAGCCATCACAGACTAAACACCAGAGGAATGTTGGTTGTCCTTCAGTGTCCTTCATCGAAGTGATGCGAGCACAATGGCCCATGAAGCAAAACAGACTTGGTGTTGGTTAAAATGAGACAAAGCGTGAAGAGCATCTTTTTTCCCCCCTAAAAGACTTGTAAAAGTGTCACATACTTTCCAAAAGGTACAAAGATAGAATTTCTATATTTCTTCCTCCTTGCATCACTTCAGCCACAATGTGGTGCAGTCTGATTTGAGCTGCAAGTCTACAAGTGGTAAGCAGTCCAATGATGTGCATACACCTGTGAGTTGGCCCTTATGAATATCACTAGTCAGTTTTTGGTCCTCTGCTGGTTCTCTGTATTGTCTTCAGCTTAAGCTATTTACTGTAGTCTAGTAGTCCCACCAGCACTGCTCAGGTGGCTGTTGTGGTTGTGGCAAAAATGTCCAGTTTACTCTCTTTCTGCTCAGTTACCCATCTGTAAAACTACAATACATGTAGAACTGTAGAACTGTCACTTCCTGATCTTAATACAATACAGATTGTAAAACATCATAATTCCCGGGCTAAATGGGAAACAGGGAAAACTACTGAGGTGAATAACAGGGTCAGTGGAAATATTTGCTTTCTAAAGACACCATCTTGTTGTTGAGATTTGTGAAATCTTATGAATCCGAGGTTGGCTCCTACCTGATGGTGATCCACAACCCTCCTTTTCTAATCACTTGCACACTAATATGCAACAGGTGCCTTGCACTTGTGATCAAAGAGTGCAGTTTTATTAGAAACCATTTGCAAGGAAAGGGGATAAAAACTATGCTGTGTGTTGGTCAGAAACACTTTGACTCCAACCTATTAAAAGGTTGTGATCTTTTCTCTTTGCTTTGGACGTACCAGAGCACTGTCTCCTTGACAAACACATTGAGACTAGACTGCTAGCATGAGCTCTCCATAAGACTGCCCTTCATGAAAATTTAGGTGGTTTTGAACACAGAGTGGAGTCGGGCTATCAAGCATATTACACAAGTGCATCAGCATTTTTTTGTTGTTGTTGTTGCTCCAGTAGCATTCTGTGGCTAACCAAGGTGCTTATTCTGTAAACTCCTAAATTGTCTGGGCCCAGCATATCGGAGACAACCTGCCCTTACTTGTGTCCAGGTCACAATCTCCAAGATTATCCAAGAGTATCTTATCAATTGTAACAGAAACGCATCCGGTTTGTACCACAAAAGGATAGAGTGCTGTTTTTGGTTACAACTCAGCATATATGGAAGAATTTCCCCCCAGAAACTCATTGTGTCTTGCTGTTGGAAGCCCCAGCCAATCTTTTTGCTTCATGTCAAGGAAGGGACTTCTTCATTTATTTCTTTTTAAAATGTGCATCCTGTGCAGCGTTCCCCTCCTACTCAGGAGTCACTCAAGGTGGCCAGCAATACAAACACTAAGAAAAAACATTAAAATTTCAGAAGCAGAGCAAGTTTTCAATATCTTTGCCTGCTTCCCCTTTCTCTGCTGCTTCTCCCTCAAAGGACAGTTGGTGTTAAATTACACAATGAAAGTCCGGGATCTGGCCAATCAGCTTCCTCCCATCTCTTCTCATTTGCATTCAGTAAGAGATCACCAGACAGAGTCCACAATTCCTGGGATTTAGTAGTTTGATCTGGTCTGGTCAGTTATTAACAAGAACCTGCAATCTCAGAGGTCCCCTCCTTCCAACTTGTGGTGAGAGAAGATGGACAATAAGTAAAGCTTCTGGTGAGAGAACACCTGTCCCAGAAAAGCTGTTACGTTGAATGAGTAATCCTATTTTCATCTTATTTATTAATTCATTATGAAACTCATGAATTGAATTTCCTGGCATAAAGAATGTCAGAAGCTCTACCAAATAGACATATCTTTTTCTTCTTCTCCCTTCCAAGTCATATGGAGAAAGGGAGAGAATGTGCTTATCCACATTGAAGGGTCTTTCAGCTTAATTGCATTTATCATTCAAAGTTTCCTACTGAACACCACTTGTTTCTGTGGATTAAATCAGTTTAGATTTAAATTGTGATCCTATATCCTCAATTGTGGATCTCTGGATCTCAAACCAAACTCTGGTTTAACTGGTTTGTAAATTGTGCTGAAAATATTTGAGGATCAGTATATAAAAACTTTGAAGAATATTAAAGATAATTGAGAATGGGGAGGAATCTTTTTCCTCTTTCCCTGTAAAATAAATGATTGTGGATATTGTTTCACCTGAGAAATCAAGGTTAGTAAGAGCAGTCAAAATAATAAAAGCAATTTTGAAGATATTTCAAAGTCAGAGTTATATTGGATAAGGAATAAAAAGAATGTTCACAAAAAAGAAATAGTCAGAAAATTGTCTGGGTAAATGTAGCTCCCATCTTCACAGTTGCTAGTTCTTTTTCATGATGAAAAAGCAGACCACAGTCCTGCAAAGACTTTCATGGATACTTACTTTCATGGACTTTTTAAGCTGTTATAATTAACAGCTTAAAAAATGAAGCTTTGTGTAATAGATTTGATTCTTGCATTCATTTCCTGTTACATTCAGTCCTAAGATTTATAAGCAAACCCAAGCTGTATGGGAACTTCTTAGCAACAGTATGTGGAAAATCTGTTCCAATTATTTAAACATAACATAATTCAATATTTAACCTGCAGAATCTTTATTCCTGGTGGGTGTTTATATCCCACCCTTCAGTCCTCAAAGGTTGCCATGTTAACCTACACAATTGCAGTAATATATCAAGTAACCACCATTAATATCTATTTAATTCATCCACTTGCTCTCCCTCTTTTCATCCCTCACATAGGGAGGAGGTACAAATGTACACAGAAGTATGTACAAAAATAAACATACTCAATTTTAACAAGTACTTAATTGTTAAGAAGACCATCACTAATACATTATCCTATCTTATCATAAATATTTTGAAGTTGCTGCTTGCCTCAGCACAAACTGCTTTTGCAGATTCCTAAAATTTCAAAAGCAGGTTCTCCTATGCCATGGGGTATGACTATTTGAGAAAAAAAAAAAAGTTAACAACAACAGTGAGCGAGTTGATTCAGTTTGCAATCTCATGCTTACCTGCTTAGAAGCAATTCCCATGGAACTCAGTTTTACTTACTGTTAAGTAAACAGTCATACATTACTCAGGTCTCTGTACAGAACTGGGTCCTTAGACTGCAGTTGGGAATGAGGAATTCTCTATTTTATGTACCACAAACTTAGTGTAACCTGTTCCATCAAAGATTGTTAAAACATGCCCTCTAGTGTTAATGAGACTATTCCATATTCCCAGCCAGGAACTCTTTTATTGGTGAAAAGGTTCAGGATTTCTATGATGGCACAGTTCAAGGAAGCATGAATATTCTTTGTCTCCATTTCTATCCAGTAATGTATACACATGTTGGTTCTCTAGATACAGTGTATTTTTCCTTCTCCCCCTCCCCCAAAAGAATAAAAACAAACAATTCAGAAGATTGTAAGTGAAACCCAGTGAGCTGAATAGAAAAGAGGTGTGTGTTGATCCACACTGAGGGATCTACCAACATACTTGCAATTATCCATTTGATGCTTCTTTTAACTGAATTGAGCCCTTGAATTGAGGGATGATATTTTTTGGACTGAATTGTATCCTCAGGCATATTGGAGCTCTTGATTAATTGAAAGGGAAATCTAATCTATGTTATTTGGAAAAAGATTTTTTTCCTTTTGACTGTTACTGTCCATTTTAACATAACTATTATTTTCAAAAATAACCTGTAAATGGAAATATATACATATATTATATACACATACAGTATATAAAACACATTATATATACTGTAGAATACTTTCACCAATAAGGGCTGTGGTAGAGCACATGCTTTGCATGTAGACGGTTTCAGGTAGTGGAGAGAAAAATTCCTCTCTGATGAAACTTTGGACAGTTGCTGCCTGTCTGAGTTGACAGTACTGGCCTAGATAGACTGATGGTCTGACTGGGTATGGTAACTTCCTATGATGACACTGACCCTCTGATTAATTTTCTTTTGTACCAGGCAAAGAAAATTTTGTCCTAATTTTGCTACACCTGTGGAATTTCAGACTGTTGTGCACCTGATAAAGTCACAGTGCCATTGTCAGAAAAAAGTTCCAATGCATTTTGAGGAAGCTGCACATGAACTTTTGCCTTCCAACTTTTTGTGATACGTAATACTCCTAGCTCTTTGCCAGTTCAATTTTTAATCTTGTTATCATAGTGAGATGATTTTTGACTTCAGTGGATGATTGCTTTATCCAAAATGTCATAATGTACTTTTAAAGATGGTCTCCTGCTTCCCAGGAATATCATCAGCCATGTATAAGAGAATAAGAATTGTGTTTGATATATAACCTGAGCCCTGAGGAGCTCTGACTGACTACCCCACCTCAAAGAGCCAGCTTAGATTACTTCGTGTGCTCTGCATCCCAGATACACACACACACACAGAGAGAGAGAGAGAGAGAGAGAGAGAGATGGCCAGAGTTCCCATATGAGCTCACAAATTATATGATTCTTAATTTCACATTCATAAGTAGGCTCCATGAATGAAAACACAACTTTATAATACCCTTGCATTAACACACTCCCTCCCCTTCATATGCTCAATTAACTGCTAAATTCTGTGACCATCCTTTGTGACACTTGCAACTTATTTTGTGAGTTGTAAAACAGGGAAGGGCTATTAATTGTGCCTGAAGCAGTATTAACTAACCAGTCAAATTGACATGGCCCAGTGGCCACAAGGATTTTGTGGAAGAGAAAGTCACCACTCCGTGGAAAAGGTGTCATCTCAGAAGTGTACATCCTCTGCTCCCCAGCTTTTTACAACATCTGTGCTCTGCTGCACTTTGTACTGCTTGGATTAAAATGAAGAAAAAGATAGGCTAGCAAGTCTAGAGTTACTCACCACCTGAAAATTCTGTAGAAGTCAGATTGTAATAATTATGGTATACCTAATTTAGCTGTCATTCTCAATTTAAAGGAGGTTTATTAATTTAAGTTTTTTAAATTGACATTTGTATCACATTAAACCAAAATTGGTTTTAGAATGTTCTATCACCTTGAAGAATGTTATATGCCCTATTAAACTGTGGGCTTGTGGAGCAAGTGATGTTACGGTCATGGAGCCCTGACAAAAAAAGCAACATTTGCTCTGTTAAGTCATGTGCAACGGTGTTGAGTAGCAACTTTCAACCAGTCTGCAGCTGTGCCATGGGAGTTTGGGGGAAGGTCACTTATTAGGAGGGCCACTGGGGGATGTGAGTCCCCCACAGGCAGTCAATTGTCAAAAAATTGATGATGTGCCTTGACAATTTTAGCATCTTGTCAGTGTGTGATTAAATTTAAAAAGCTTGAAAATTGCTGGGGTAGAGCAACCCCAGTAATGGCTTTTTAAATAAATTAACTTCTGCAGGCAATCATGCATAAATACATTGACATACCTCTCCTTTTTCAAAATGGATGCTGCCAAAACCCCTGTTTTGGATATGCAGATGGACAAAATAAGTTGCAAGTGTCATAAATGGAGGGTCATGGAGTTCACCAGCTAGCTGAGCACATGAAAGGGAGCGAGTGTGTTAATGCAAGTGAATTATAAAGTTGTGTTTCAATTCACTGAGCCTACTTAGATATGTGAAATCAAGGCTGTAATCCTACACACACTTGCCTGGGCGTAAACCCCATTGACTCAATGGGACTTACTTCTGAGTAGATAGGTGTAGAATTGTGCCCTAACAATCATATAATTTGTGAGCTCATATGGGAATTCTGGTTGTCTGTCTGTCTCTCTGCGTCAATCTTGCAGACAGCCATCTGCCTGTTTGTGGTGTCTGGGATGCAGAACCTGCTGGAAGTAGTTAAGCTGGCTCTTTGAGTTGGGGTAGTCAGTCAGAGCTCCTGGGGCTCAGGTTTCCCTTTTAAAGGTATCTAGGCCAGATGCCATCACAGTATCCTGAAGCAAGGGTCTTACAGACTAATTGCACACTAGGTAAATATTTTCTTTTGTCTGTTCTAACTCTCCCGACACGTAATTTTAGTGAATTTCCCCTAGTTCTGGTGCTGTGTGAGAGGGAAAAGAGCATCCCTCAATCCACTCTATCCATTTCCTGCATAATTTTGTACACCTCAGTCATATCCCCCCTCAGGCACCTCTTTTCTGGACTGAAGAGCCTCAAACACTGTAGCCTTTCCTCATAAGGGAGGTGTGACTTGTGACCTTCTCCCACAAACCTTTAGAATAGTAGTTTTGTGAACGTCTGTGAATTCTATTTGTGGGTCCAATCCTATCCAACTTCCAGCACCAATGCAGCTGTAATGCAGCCCTTAGCCAAGGGAACAAACACCCCCTTACCTTGGGAGTACCTCCATGACTGCCCACCGCCACCACAGGACACAGCGCATGCCCCATTGGCACAGTTGCATCAGCACTGGAAAGTTGGATAGGATTAGGCCTTACACTCTTACTGTTTTTAGTGTACCCTGTGGCAGGAGGATGGGGGGCAATTTGACGGTTTGAGATTTGTTTGTTTTTAAAGTTTTTTCCCTCCCCCCAAATATCTCTATCAGCGAGCCAGAAAGTTCCAGCAGTCCAAAAAACACATGCACTAAACCAGTTCTGAACATAAATAATAATCTCAGGGCGCCCCCCCCCATGCCCAGAGGTCATCAAGGAAGAACCAGCTCTAAATTTCCTTTTTGTTTGAGCTTAGGCTGGCAGGGACGAGGAGCAAGGTTTCCTTAGTGGTGGGATCAATCCTTTGGAATGCCCTCTCCATTACACTACACCATTTGCAGTTAAATTGGTTAACTGTGAAAATGAATGTTTTGCCTAAAATAAACTTTCTTTTCCAAACAATCCCTGTAATTTTGAAGCAAGATATATTTAAAGAAACTAATCAAATTATCTCAAAATTCATCTGGCAGGGAAAGAAACCAAGAGTTGAAGGCCTTGCAAGATGTGAAACTAAGAGGAGGCATGGGGCTTCCTGATTGGTTTTTATATTATAAGGCCGCAGCGCCACTATGGATTAAAGAGTGGATTATATTAGAAGATCAAAGAACACTTAAACTGGAGGGACATGATCTTGAATGGGGATGGCATGCATTTGTTTGGTATGGAAAAGCAAACGAATATAAGCGATTTAATAATCGTATATTAAGGAAATCTTTATTATGGATCTGAGCTAAAATACAAAGACAGATGTATACCAAAATCCCCCGATGGGTGGCACCGCTAGAAGCATGTACCTGGCTGAATTTACTAGAGACAACAAAAATGCTTAGATATGAAAGTTTATTGAAGAAAGATGGGCAATTAAAGGCAAAAGAAGAACTGTTAAGACAGGGTGTGGAGATGGATTGGTGGACTCGCTTGCAACTTGATTCAAAATTTGGGAAAGATAAACAAGAAGGATTCTATTCAGAGCAGATGGCATTTGATAGAATATTCTTAGAAACAAAAAAAATATATCAAAAGAATGTATATGTTCCTATTGGATTTTGAGATGCATGAAGAAACAATAAAAGAATGTATGATAAAATGGGCGCAAAATATAGGCCATAATATTACATTTGAACAATGGGAACAGATTTGGAAATATAATGTAAAATTTACTAGAGCAACAAATTTTAAAGAAAATGTATATAAAATGTTTTATAGATGGTACATGACATCAGTAAAACTGGTAAAAATGAATCAGAACATATCAAAAAAATGTTGGAAGTGTTAATGTGAAGAAGGGACGTTTTATCATATGTGGTAGACATGTAAAAAAATGCAAGTATACTGGAAAATGGTAAGGAATCTAATACAAGAGATTGTTGGATTTACGATACAGCTGAAACCAGAGTTATTTTTGCTTAATATCACCTTAGATATTATAAAGAAAATGATATGTATTTAGTTATTATGATATTAACTGCTGCAAGGATTTTATATGCTACATACTGGAAAGATATTAAAATTCTAATGAAAGATGAATTAATAGAGAAAATAATGAATGTGGCGGAAATGGATAGACTTACAGAGATTTTGGATCAACAGCGTAAATCGATACAGACAGAGCAATGGAGACCATTTTATGCTTGGTTGAAAATGAAGTTGTGGATGTATAAGACAGGGCATTTAGATGAATATATTGTATACAGGATATATTATACAGGATATGATACGATAGATAAATGATATTAAGAGGCTAAACTAGAAGAGGAACAAGATTAGAAGATATGTATTGATTGATTAGATATATTGATATATGATTGCTTGTACCCTTCAATAGTATGTTTTTGTTTTTGTGTGTGTTGTGTATTGAGTTTGTGTTTGTTTATATTTGTTGTTTGTTTTTATTTTGGAAAATAATTTAAAAATTAATTTAAAAAAATTGGTTAACTCACATTCCAGCAAATGTTTGGAGGGCAAACTTGTTGATTATTGATATGGTAACATTTTATCTGCTGCTATGCAGTCCTCTTGTAGTTTCAGTGGCTTGTACTTACTGATTACATTTTGAGGTTTCTTGTATTGTAAATATATTGTTTTTCATGCTTGTGTTTCCAAGCCACCCTGAAAGCCTGCTGGGTTGATTTGTTTATAAACAGATTTTTAAAACCACCAGAAATCCACAAATATGTCACTTGGTTAATTAAACCTACCAGTATGCACATTTACATTCCTTCTTGTTTATGTAAACACTTGTTAACACCTTATAATATCCAAGAAACTGATTCAACAGTACATGTGCATCAGTGGTGCTGTATAAATAACAAATACAGAGCCTAAGAGCAAAATTAATCATGATTAGGAGGAAAAATTCTCAACATTATCTTTCTCTCATTACTTTTTAGTCATGTATAAATGTGCTGCCTACTTATAGTATTTGAATATAAAAGGTCTGACCCTTAAAGAAAGCATCTGGTCAAAGGGGAAATCCAGTTGTAACTTCTATTTTTCTGTTGTAGCATTGTCATAATTAACTTTAAAATGCACTCCCTTAGTTTCTGAGGTGGCAGATCAATAGTGATATTAGTTCAACTAATTTTAGATGGGCAGTTGAGCTGTACTCTCAGAGCCTGCACCTGACAGCACACAGGAGTATAATGGGATCGCAACTGACAGGGAAGCATAGCAGGGACATACTACTTGTTTCAAAAAGGAAACTGCGATTGCTGTGCTGTTGCAAGCCACCCAAGTATTGTCACAGCTGTGCACAGGGGAAGGTGATGTAAGAATTTATCAGACCTGTTACTTCCCTAACATGTCTGTTTCTTACATTATGAAAACACAGAAGTGCTGTGCACTGAAAAGAGTGCTGGAGCACCAGTATTGGAATTACTGGATGAGATGTTTTTCTTGGTAATGAAATCATTACCACAAGAACTAGCCAAACCAGTTTGATTGCATTGCTTCCCTGAAGGGAAACTGGGAATTGGAATTTTGTAAGGGTGTAGAGCACTTTCTGTTAGAAATCCACATCCCCTCACAGAATGACAATTTCCTTGTGGTGAGAAGGAACAGGACAGTAAAATCATTTAAAAACCAGTTTATACAGATATTAGAAGGCCATATTGTGCCTCATATGTAGCATGATTCCCGGGCAACTCTGCTGCTGTCCTTTGGATTGGTCTGTAGCTCCCTTGTCCAGATGAGATGGTATGGTTTGACTTATATCCTTTGGTTTGGGCCTAAAGAAGGGCCCTTGGAGCAACAAATCCTAATCAATATGGCCCGAGTATGTTTGAGCAAAAAATATTGTAAACAAAGGGCGCATTCCAACCAAAGTGCTACAAAAGCACATTGATGTCTATGGGAGAGATTTGTAATGCAGTCCTATGCATGTTTACTCCAAAGTAAGCCCCACTGAGTTCAACCGGCCTTACTTCAAAGTAAGTGTGTATAGGACTTTAGCTATTAGCATACACTTATCTCTCCTATTGAATTCAGTGGGCCTGGCAGTGCTTCATTTTGGCTGGATCTTGTCCCAAATGTTCACAAAGTGGTAGGGCATGACTACTGTTCCTGAGCTGAAGAGGATTTGGCAACTTTAGTTCCATGCATGAGCTCAGCCATGCTCTTGTGCAAACTGTATTCATTTCAGTGTGGCTTCTCAGAACTTGATTGTTCTTAGTGAGCCACCGTCACTCATGGATGGTGCTCTTTTCTCTCATTTTAGCTCACCTGTTCTGATGCCCATCCTGCTGTCCAACAGCAAATTGCGCAAATAACTTGTGCAAAAGTAATTTGCACGAGTAATGGAGTGCAAAATGCAGGTGTAGTAGTCACACCTTTTCCCTGCCTTTCCTTTGTTAGTGCAATATGGAGTCATGGAGAGTGACTCCATCTGTTCTCTGTCACTCTTCAAATACTTCCTGCTGCATAAATAACAGTGCAGATAACTTCCTATTTACTCAACATTTTTTAATCATGCACATCCTCCTAGGCTTGCAGACATGGCCATTATTATATCTTATTCTTACAGCAACCTTGTGAAGTGGGGAGAGGGAGTATCTGGTTCAGTTTCTGGAGGAAAAATCCATTACGGGCTACAAGCCATGATGTGTATGCGCAACCCCCTGATTTTAGAAATGGGTTATGTCAGAATGCCAGATGCAAGGGAGGGCACCAGGATGAGGTCTCTTGTTATCTGGTGTGCTCCCTGGGGCATTTGGTGGGCCGCTGTGAGATACAGGAAGCTGGACTAGATGGGCCTATGGCCTGATCCAGTGGGGCTGTTCTTATGTTCTTATGTCCTCATTGATGTCTATTGAACCTCAGTGTCCTGTGTTCATTGAACCTCATGGATGAGGTTCCCCAGGGATTTGAACCCAAACCTTCCTGGTCCAACACATTTTCCACTACACATCAGTGATTCTCTCTAAACCCTTTATTGTCAAGTCTGAAGGACTGTTTGGATCTTGACTGAATTGGAGTGCACCTAACTCAGAGTCTCAGAAGATTTAAGTCTTACAGGTTTTTCTTCTTAAACCACTCTCCACTTAAACCTATTCTCTGTATTCTTCTTTAATTACTGGCCTTTTGGCTGAATATAAGTGTTCTAAATGAGGGATTTTGTTCAGTTGGTTGGTTCAAGCTCTTCAACTGAACATGTCCATCGCATCATGAGCCCTTTTCCGCAAACATCAAACGATTGCAAATGGTGTCAAGCTCTGTTCCAGGAGACATATTCCAAGGTCCTACTGTACAACTTTTGTTCTCTAATTTCTTACACATTGTGACATTCACAGACTTGGCTAGCAGCTCAAATGCCCTCAAGACACATTGAAGCCAGTATGTTCATGCTTCAGCTATGTTGCCAAATGCTCAGATGCTAATTAGGAAAAACTAGAATCCTTACCTAGAAGTTAAGTAATTCAGCACATTGTCTCTTTGTAAGCTATAATTAAAGTCACAGTACCTCTGTACAAGGGAGAACAAAAAGAGAAAAAGCTTATTTTGTCAGTTTTCTTCTCTGAACTCTCCTGTATGTTGGGTTTGCCAACTCTTCTTGCCCTGCCACAGAGAGTCGGTCAAATGCCCTTCAAAAAGCATAAAGCAAACTAGTGCTTCAGGAGAGAATTAAAATGCCTGAGGCACTGGGGAGGTGACTTTTTTTTTTTTTGAAAGCAGCCACTTCCCAATAAAATTATGTTGGACTTTTCTGTGACTTGAAATCATCATGTGGGGTACTCCTAGAACCTGGATCTTGGTCTCAGAGAGGAACAGGGTGCAGCATCAGTCAGATGCAGTCAGGAAATCAGTCAGCCTCAGTCTGGGAATGCTGCATTACCCACTGAGATTTGGAGACTGGGTCAATTTGTGTTCTGGTCACGATAAGGAAACCGGATTTCTTGACGTGCTAAATGACTGTGGCTTAGATCAGCTAGTCACGGAGCCCACCAGAGGACAGGTGACTCTGGATTTAATTTTGTGCGGTACGCAGGACCTGGTTAGAGATGTAAACGTTACTGAGCCATTGGGGAACAGTGATCATGCTGCGATCCGTTTTGACGTGCACGTTGGGGGAGGAATACCAGGCAAATCTCTAACAAAAACCCTTGACTTCCGACGGGCGGACTTCCCTCAAATGAGGAGGCTGGTTAGAAGGAGGCTGAAAGGGAGGGTAGAAAGAGTCCAGTCTCTCCAGAGTGCATGGAGGCTGCTTAAAACAACAGTAATAGAGGCCCAGCAGAGGTGTATACCGCAAAGAAAGAAGGGTTCCACTAAATCCAGGAGAGTGCCCGCATGGCTAACCAGCCAAGTTAGGGAGGCTGTGAAGGGCAAGGAAGCTTCCTTCCGTAAATGGAAGTTTTGCCCTAATGAAGAGAATAAAAAGGAACATAAACTGTGGCAAAAGAAATGTAAGAAGGTGATAGGGGAGGCCAAGCGAGACTATGAGGAACGCATGGCCAGCAACATTAAGGGGAATAATAAAAGCTTCTTCAAATATGTTAGAAGCAGGAAACCCGCCAGAGAAGCGGTTGGCCCTCTGGATGGTGAGGGAGGGAAAGGGGAGATAAAAGGAGACTTAGAGATGGCAGAGAAATTAAATGAGTTCTTTGCATCTGTCTTCACGGCAGAAGACCTCGGGCAGATACCGCTGCCCGAACGGCCCCTTCTGACCGAGGAGTTAAGTCAGATAGAGGTTAAAAGAGAAGATGTTTCAGACCTCATTGATAAATTAAAGATCAATAAGTCACCGGGCCCTGATGGCATACACCCAAGGGTTATTAAGGAATTGAAGAATGAAGTTGCAGATCTCTTGACTAAGGTATGCAACTTGTCTCTCAAAACGGCCACAGTGCCAGAAGATTGGAGGATAGCAAATGTCACGCCTATTTTTAAAAAGGGAAAGAGGGGGGACCCGGGAAACTATAGGCCGGTCAGCCTAACATCTATACCGGGTAAGATGGTGGAATGCCTCATCAAAGATAGGATCTCAAAACACATAGACGAACAGGCCTTGCTGAGGGAGAGTCAGCATGGCTTCTGTAAGGGTAAGTCTTGCCTCACAAACCTTATAGAATTCTTTGAAAAGGTCAACAGGCATGTGGATGCGGGAGAACCCGTGGACATTATATATCTGGACTTTCAGAAGGCGTTTGACACGGTCCCTCACCAAAGGTTACTGAAAAAACTCCACAGTCAGGGAATTAGAGGACAGGTCCTCTCGTGGATTGAGAACTGGTTGGAGGCCAGGAAGCAGAGAGTGGGTGTCAATGGGCAATTTTCACAATGGAGAGAGGTGAAAAGCGGTGTGCCCCAAGGATCTGTCCTGGGACCGGTGCTTTTCAACCTCTTCATAAATGACCTGGAGACAGGGTTGAGCAGTGAAGTGGCTAAGTTTGCAGATGACACCAAACTTTTCCGAGTGGTAAAGACCAGAAGTGATTGTGAGGAGCTCCAGAAGGATCTCTCCAGACTGGCAGAATGGGCAGCAAAATGGCAGATGCGCTTCAATGTCAGTAAGTGTAAAGTCATGCACATTGGGGCAAAAAATCAAAACTTCACATATAGGCTGATGGGTTCTGAGCTGTCTGTGACAGATCAGGAGAGAGATCTTGGGGTGGTGGTGGACAGGTCGATGAAAGTGTCGACCCAATGTGCGGCGGCAGTGAAGAAGGCCAATTCTATGCTTGGGATCATTAGGAAGGGTATTGAGAACAAAACGGTTAGTATTATAATGCCATTGTACAAATCTATGGTAAGGCCACACCTGGAGTATTGTGTCCAGTTCTGGTCGCCGCATCTCAAAAAAGACATAGTGGAAATGGAAAAGGTGCAAAAGAGAGCGACTAAGATGATTACGGGGCTGGGGCACCTTCCTTATGAGGAAAGGCTACGGCGTTTGGGCCTCTTCAGCCTAGAAAAGAGACGCTTGAGGGGGGACATGATTGAGACATACAAAATTATGCAGGGGATGGACAGAGTGGATAGGGAGATGCTCTTTACACTCTCACATAATACCAGAACCAGGGGACATCCACTCAAATTGAGTGTTGGGCGGGTTAGGACAGACAAAAGAAAATATTTCTTTACTCAGCGCGTGGTCGGTCTGTGGAACTCCTTGCCACAGGATGTGGTGCTGGCGTCTAGCCTAGACGCCTTTAAAAGGGGATTGGACGAGTTTCTGGAGGAAAAATCCATTATGGGGTACAAGCCATGATGTGTATGCGCAACCTCCTGATTTTAGGAATGGGTTAAGTCAGAATGCCAGATGTAGGGGAGAGCACCAGGATGAGGTCTCTTGTTATCTGGTGTGCTCCCTGGGGCATTTGGTGGGCCGCTGTGAGATACAGGAAGCTGGACTAGATGGGCCTATGGCCTGATCCAGTGGGGCTGTTCTTATGTTCTTATGTTCTTATGAGATGGCTCCAAATTTGTCTCCTTACATTTGTCTCCTTACCCAGAGTAAAGCCCCAGCCTGCTCAATGGGAATTCTTGAGTCTGCACTAGCTATTTTGCTGGTGCAGACTCAAGAAGCCCCATGTTGGGCTTTGGAGCTCAACAAGTGGGATAGGATTCTGTGGAGGAGGCCTCCACTGGTCCCATCCTCCTCCCAGTCCTGTCCCACCCCCCATTTAGTTCTCCACTAGCCCAGAATGCCTCCACACACGCAATCACTCCACTTTCACTTTTGAAGCATTGGGGAGCCCTGCAGATTGTCATGCAGGGCTCCCCCCACCCCTGGGAGGCTGCAGGAGGCTCTGGTAAGTGCACTCAAGCCCCTGCAGCCCCCTGAGCAGCATGATCCTGGGGATCACACCGCTGCCTTCCCCCGCCCCCACAAGGACTTACAGTGGTTTTCAAACGCCCGGAAAGTTTGAAAACCGCTGCCTTAAGGAAATAGTTAATGAAAATGAGGGACCCCTAATTAGAAAGCACCCAGCAGACTTTACCTTAGCAGTGGTACGGATGCAAAAGCAATATGCAATTTATATTCCTGCAGCACAATGTTTCTGTAAAGCTTAATGTCAATTACCACAATGCATGGCTTCCATCCATTATACCGGTGATACCAACTGCAGATCAGGAGCTTATTAATATAGTATTCCATTTCATTATGGTTGTGTTCCATAGCATGATGCCACCACATCTTAAAATGAAAAGTGTCTCCTTGCCTGTACAATATAGCTCACATATCAAGAATATTAATTAACCTCACATATCAATAATATTCTATGAACGTATGAAGCCTACTGGTTCATCTAGGTGAGTATTGTTAACACTGATTGGGAGCATCTCTCGAGGGTTTCAGGCAGCAGTCTTTCCCAATCTTACATGGAGATGCTGCCATGGAGTTGAGGCCTCAGAAAGGCACCCCTGACACCCCCCTCCAGCATGGCACTCGGGGCAATTGATCTCTCCCAGGCTTCCTTAGCTATGCCACTGTCCAAGATGTGCAACACAATGTGGTTTATTTCCCTCCTCACCTAGTATAAGCTCAGGAGGAGGGTTGAAGCTAGTCTGCATAGTGCTACACTTTGGAGGCACTCCAAGCACCTCAGAAGCAGCACAGTGATGTGGATGAGCCCCAGCACTCTTCCTGGGAAGATAGGCAATTGTCCCTAACCTTGCACTGCACTTCAGGGGTACTCCAAACACCTTGGAAACTCAACAATGTTAAAGAAAAGACTGCTGGGGGGCAAGGCAGAGCCTGGCTGACTACCAAGGCCTGTCAAAATGTGTGATCTCCTGTCTCTAGATGACAAATAAATGACCACCTGTAACTTAAAGTAGTAACAAAACAGAATAGCATAATTTTAAAAATGCAATTCCTTGGAAGTGTTATTTCCTCTCTCAGAAGCTTAAAGCTTGATAATTTTAATGGTTCCAAACTTTTTATCAAGGAAAATGGCCATTTAAAAAAATGACTTTGATACATTTTTCAGTGAGAGAGGCTTGGCTGATGGGGTCAGATGGCTGCCAGAGCCTTAATGCATTAACCAGCTCACTCGCCAGAGCTGTTGTGGTTTTCTCTCAATAGAGGGTCAGGCCAGGCTGGCATGTCTCCAAACTTGCCAAGTCCTGCATGAAGATTCACCTGTGATAGTGTGCAGGAGTTGCAGTTCTCTTATTTCATGTACTGGGCCTCTACTTCCCACCCCAACAATGCCCAATAGTCTCCTCTAAAGCTGGAGCAGCCTTGAGAGAGGTTGGTTACAACTGGAAGTTCAAAAAGGATGTTTTCTTGGCTTCTGGATTTTGACTACAGCTATGAATTTTTAGGTAACTGATGGCCTTACAATGACAGTTATTAGGATGATTTTGTAAATTATTTTTGTTACTTTGAAAATGCATATCCTGCATTTTGATTATTAGATTTTCCTCAAGATGGATGAGAACAAATTAAAATCAAAAAAGAGCAGCTAATGGCTTTCTGTTCAGTTTCAGTGATATAATGGCAAAGAAGTAAAATTTCTTCCTCAGCTTCACTGCCGCTTCTTTACAGACCAGCAAATGGATTCTATGCAGGCTGTTTGCTCACATCCAGCCGGCCTTTCCCGCCACTAACACACCAATTAAAATGTTGCAGAATCTCTAGCGAACAAGTACTGTATTTTGCAGGAATTAAGGGCAGATTTTGTCTTGAGTAAATACACTAGTCATTCATCCATTGGAAGCTGATCACGAATGCGTTTCTTGGGGGTGGGAAGCGCATGAAGAGAGGATTGTAAAAATGGAGAACATCTGCAATGAAAAACTGAGACTGATGAGAAGGAAAAGGTGCCATTTCCAAAAGTCCCTCTAAGTACAAACCCAGAAGCAGTTGCCTGCTGAGTGTCAGTGGCTTCACACAAAGGCCTTTTTGCACTCGACATTTCTCAACAGATTTCTCAGGACAGAGTTCAGGACAGAGGCCTGAACAGCCTGGTCTACTTCGAAATCCCCTTGGCTTCAGGGGCGTCTCATGGTCCCCAGCCAGGCCTGTGGTGTTCAGCCTCCTCGCCTGCCTGGCTCCCTGCTCTGCTTTTACGTTCATAGTAAAGCTGTAGTAAGGAGCGCGGTTTAAAAATAGCAGCATTCCTGTGGGAGGACATCCTACAAGGCTCCGGCTGCCGCCTGCGAGTGAAACTCCTTTCCGCCTATTGTCAGGCAGCCGGCTTCCCTTTGCAGCCATGGGGGGGGGGGGGCTCCGTGCGAGATCCGCAGGCCCCTCGCCGAGCTCTGGAGCGAAGCCGTCACAGCCTCCGGGGCGAGGCGGCAGCCATGCGGGAGCGCAGCCGGCCCGAAGGCCTGGTTGCCGTGTCTGGCTAGCAGCCGGGGCGGAGCTTCCCGCTTCACGGCGCAGGCGAGCCGAAGCTCTCCCTCTCGAGGGCTTGGCAGGCAGGGAAAGGCTCTGGCAGCTGCGCCCTTCAAGCGCCTGCTTCGTGGGGCCGCAGCTCACAGCCCTTCCCGGCAAGGGGAGCCGACGCCTGCCGGCCGGAGCGGGAGCGGGAGCGGGACTCGTGCCCAGTTCTGGGGAAGGGCACGGGAGAAGCTCCCCCTCCAGGCGCGCTCTGTGCCAGGGGAGGGCCTGCTCGCTTCCTCGAAGGCATTCACTGCGGAGAGAGGAACTGGCCGTGCGCTGCGCTCACCTCGAGATTGCTCGGCTCTCCGGAAACGGGCCAGCTGCCGGCCCCACCAGCACAGGGCTGGTCGCAGGGCAACAGGCTTCGCTCCGCAGAAAAACAGCGTGTCTGCATGGGGAGGGGGCAGCAATCAGCAGGCAAAATACTGTGTCTGGCTGGCTACAAACTCTACGCAGAGTAAGCATGGCCAGACCGGAAGGGCAGCCTTCTGCCAGAAGGCAAAAACCAGGATCATATGTAAAATGATCGTATGAATCATATGCATGTGCCCACAGCTCCACGTCAAAGGAGTGTGCACGCAATGGCACACTTCTAACCTGGGTATAACCCATGCCAGCGGTTCTCAAACGTTTGAGCCCAGGATCCACTTTCTAGAATGATAATCTGTCAGGACACACCAGAAATGGTGTCAGTAACCAGGATGTGATATCATGGCCAGAAGTTGCATTATCAAGCAGGAAACATTTTCACAATCTTAGGCTGCAACTGGATCCACACTCACCCAGGAGTAAGTCCCATTGACTATCATTGTTAAAAGCATATACGTTGTAGCCTGTTAAAAGGACGGATCTGTCACATACCATGTTTGTATCAAGTGTAATATAAATATACTAAAAATAAAACATTGAAATGAATGGGGACCCACTTGAAATTGGCTTACGACCCACCTAGTGGGTCCCAACCCACAGTTTGAGTAACAGTGACCTATTTTGTTGTACCTAAGCTCATTAATAAAAACGGACTTAGATGTGCTCTACACAGCTTGGACTGTTATTTAAGCACCTGTCTTGGGGGTATTGTTGATTATCCAACAAAAAAAAGTGGCCAACTTGATGACACTCACACAGCTGAATAGGAGTTCTAGTATTAGCTCTGATGTTTTAGAGCTGGGTTTCCATGCTGGCAGGACAACCACTGGGAGTCTGCTGTGGTGTGTAGGCCACCAAGCTACAGAGAGGCGTTCCAGGGCAGGGAGAGGGTGGGGGAAGACAGAAATGGGTGAAACTGGGGGAAAGGGCAGCCCAGGGAGCAGTTCATGTCCGGGAGCAGGGCAGGGACAGTAGCATATGCTGCCGCCAAATCCTATCTCTGGTGCCTGAAAGCCTGACTCAGGGTACTTGAATTTGCACCAGCTCAATCACTGGTGCAGATCTAAGTAGCTCCACAGGGGCTTCCTGGTCCCAACATGGGATAAAGTATGGATGTTCCCTTACCCCAAGGAGACCTCTGACTTCCTCCCTGGCCCCACAGGATACAACAGCAGCCTTTTCAGTGCCATTGTACTTCAGTGCCAGCAGCCAGGATAGGATTGTTCTGTAGGAGTGTGCCAGTGCACACTCCTGCATTAGTCCAATGAATGTACCATGTCCCATGGTGCACTGGGTGGCAAAACAGAGGAAAGAACAAGGTAGGAGGTCCCTTCATTGTGTAGTGTGCAGCAAAAATAATGGGACGCTGACCCAATTTTGGTAATAGTATTGGATATGTGTCCTGAGGCAGAAATAGTCCAACTTCAATCCCCAAAAAGGGCGGATGCAGCAGTCCCCTATTATGGGAGAATCTGCCTATTGGTGTGGGTAGATGCACACAGTTGTTGGAAGACATGCGTGCACACACACACAAAGATGCAATACAGACAATGATATTTTTCCACAATGCCTCACTTCATGTATCTACTATTAATTAATTCCAAAGATATATACCCCATTTTTTAAATCAAATGATGACCAGTACAAGCACTTGTGTTGCTTAAGGCTTCTGTAAGCAGAGTTTCAGTGTACAGAAGCCTGACTATGTTATTACTGGAATCTCCGTATTCAATGAGTTAAACTGGTATCAATGCAAAATGTTAGCCTTGATTTAAGTCGGGGAGAGCTAGAGTGCACGTTTCAATGGTTGTTAGTTATGATGGCTCTACTCTCCAGGTTCAGAAGCAATAGGTTTCTAACATTTAAATACCAGTTGCAGGAGAGAATTATTCCCTTCAACCCTTCCTGCAGGCTTCCCAGAAGTGACTGTGGGGATCATGATACTGGACCAGATGGACTCTTGAGGTCTGATCTAGATTTAAGTGCTTAACCACCTTAAGTAAGTGCATCTGATTTCACCTGGATTTACAGCACAGTCTTACGCATGTTTATTCAAAAGTTAGGCTGCAATTGTACGAATGCTTATTTGGGAAGTTTCTGCCTTAGTACTTTAGTTAATTAACCAGCATAGCCAGGGCAGCAGCTTTTAACTATTACTGCTTTTGGGAATGTTCATTGTGCTTTTCGTAATAATGGTCATTGACTTTACCTCTTTGACCCCATCCTTTTTTTTCTGTTCCTCTGTCCCCATCTTGCACGAGTTCTCCATAGAGGAGATCCTTTGGGATCCGGCCATCATCCATTCTCACAACATGACCGAGCCAACGCAGGCGTCTCTGTTTCAGCAGTGCATACATGCTAGGGATTCCAGCACGTTCCAGGACTGTGTTGTTAGGAACTTTGTCCTGCCAGGTGATGCCGAGAATGCACCGGAGGCAGCGCATGTGGAAAGCGTTCAGTTTCCTCTGGCCTCTGAGCGGTCCGCTTGGAGGCAGGCTGTGCAGCATGGCCTTTCCCAGTTTGAAGAGACACTTTGCCAGCAGTCTGAGGCTAAGAGGCAAAGAAGGAAGGCCCATAGCCTGGGAGACAGACCAGGGACAGACTGCACTTGCTCCCGGTGTGGAAGGGATTGTCACTCCCGGATTGGCCTTTTCAGCCACACTAGACGCTGTGCCAGAACCACCTTTCAGAGCGCGATACCATAGTCTTTCGAGACTGAAGGTTGCCAATGCCAATGTCCCCATCTATGTATATATACCTGTCAACTGAGGATTTCACTTTATACTTCTAATGAAGTAGTTGTAGTGCACCAAAGCTGATGCTGAAGTAAACGTACTAACTTTTTGTCATCTTTGCTGCAATGGACCAACAGGACTGTCTCACTGAAAGTTATTTGGGATGTAGGTGTCATTGAACTCAGCAGGACTGATGTTTGAGTAAAAATGCAGAGGGACATGACTGTACATCTCAGTAGCTTCCCTGGGGCTTGTTCTCAGGGGCAGGCATGGATTTTTCTACTGTTTCCTTAGTGTAGTGTCTTTAACAAATGCTGATTACTTTACTCTTAGCTCCGCCTCCCCTGTTTCAGGTGTTGTCTGCTTTGTTTTTTAAAGTGTTTTCCATGATTATCTGATCAACATTTTGTTCAGCACTTTAAGCCACACTCAAATTTTTTCCATACTTGGAAAAACTGCTCCAAGAAAGTTGTGTTCATGGCTTCATGATTGACACAAGAGCTAGCAAATCAGTGCAGTGCACTGTCCCATCAGCTGCAACCAGAATAAGTTTCCACTAAACTTGATTGTACATCTGTCTAAAATGCAGTGAGTGCATTTCTACAATGGTGTAAAATTATGTACCACTGTGTGTGTGTGTGTGTGTGATATATATACAGTATACTTAATTGCAATGAACTTTTGTCACCTTGTGCCCTAAACGACATGCTGCCTTCAGTCTGGAAAGACTATGGTATTGCGCTCTGAATGGTGGTTCTGGAACAGCGTCTAGTGTGGATGAAAAGGCCAATACGGGAGTGACAATCCCTTCCACACTGGGAGCAAGTGCAGTCTGCCCCTGGTCTGTCTCCCTGGCTATGGGCCTTCCTTCTTTGCCTCTTTGCCTCAGACTGTTGGCAAAGTGTCTCTTCAAACTGGGAAAGGCCATGCTGCACAGCCTGCCTCCAAGCGGGCCGCTCAGAGGCCAGGGTTTCCCACCTGTTGAGGTCCACTCCTAAGGCCTTCAGATCCCTCTTGCAGATGTCCTTGTATCGCAGTTGTGGTCTACCTGTAGGGCGCTTTCCTTGCACGAGTTCTCCATAGAGGAGATCCTTTGGGATCAGGCCATCATCCATTCTCACGACATGACCGAGCCAACGCAGGCGTCTCAGTTTCAGCAGTGCATACATGCTAGGGATTCCAGCACATTCCAGGACAAAGTTGTTTGGAACTTTGTCCTGCCAGGTGTTGCTGAGAATGCGTCGGAGGCAGCGCATGTGGAAAGCGTTCAGTTTCCTCTCCTGTTGTGAGTGAAGAGTCCATGACTCGCTGCAGTACAGAAGTGTACTCAGGACGCAAGCTCTGTAGACCTGGATCTTGGTATGTTCCGTCAGCTTCTTGTTGGACCAGACTCTCTTTGTGAGTCTGGAAAACGTGGTAGCTGCTTTACCGATGCGTTTGTTTAGCTCGCTATCGAGAGAAAGAGTGTCAGAGATCGTTGAGCCAAGGTACACATAGTCATGGACAACCTCCAGTTCAAGCGCAGAGATTGTAATGCAGGGAGGTGAGTCCAAATCTTGGCAGGCCTTGCTAAAACGATCCATGAGCTGCTGGAGATCTTTGGCAGAGTGGGTAGTGACAGCTGCATCGTCGGCAAAGAGGAAGTCACGCAGACATTTCAGCTGGACTTTGGACTTTGCTCTCAGTCTGGAGAGGTTGAAGAGCTTTCCGTCTGATCTGGTCCGGAGATAGATGCCTTCTGTTGCAGTTCCAAAGGCATGCTTCAGCAGGACAGCAAAGAAAATCCCAAACAAGGTTGGCGCAAGTACACAGCCCTGCTTCACGCCGCTTCGGATGTCAAAGGGGTTTGATGTTGAGCCATCGAAGACAACAGTACCCTTCATGTCCTTGTGGAAAGATCTGATGATGCTGAGGAGCCTGGGTGGACATCCAATCTTGGAGAGAATCTTGAAGAGGCCGTCCCTGCTGACCAGGTTGAAAGCCTTCCTGAGATCTATGAAGGCTATAAAGAGTGGCTGTTGTTGTTCCCTGCATTTCTCCTGCAGTTGTCTAAGGGAGAATACCATATCAGTGGTGGACCTGTTGAGTCGGAATCCGCACTGTGATTCTGGATAAACGCTCTCTGCAAGTACCTGGAGCTTCTTTAGTGCAACTCGGGCAAACAACTTTCCTACAACGCTAAGGAGAGAGATGCCTCGGTAGTTGTTGCAGTCACCCCTGTCGCCTTTGTTCTTGTACAGCATGATGATGTTTGCATCCCTCATGTCTTGAGGTACTCCACCTTCTCTCCAGCAGAGACAGAGGATTTCATGACATATGCTTAGGATTAAACTCATAGTACTTGTAGTTTTATAAGATAAAAATATGTCTTATTTTTAGTAAATAGTCATATCTTATCTGAGCTATCTGTTTTTTCCATCATTCCCTCGAGTGTGCTATCTCTGGCCAGAATTCAAAGAATATTGAAGCTAGTTCTGTGACCCCCAATGTGGCTTTAGGCATGCCTCTTTCATAGAGAGGCCCCACCATGCATCATGGCAAGGGAGTTTCAAAGTGGTCTGTGTTGTGACATGGGGATAAACAATTTTTTAAAAGGTAAAAATTCCATTGGGCTAGCAAAAACCCCCACTTTATGCAAAACTAAACAGCTATTTAGATCCTGCTAATTATCTATTTGAGTACTTCTGTGATCCCAGTTGCCAACCTAACAAAGCATTTCATTGTTATTCCTCCTATAAAACCTGTTGAAGGAATTGCAACATCTTACTATATGGAGTGGCTTCGGAGAGTTATGTTAAGCTCATAGAAGGCTGGGATAGCAGTCATACACTTTTTCTAAGAATTTTTGCAATATATTTCTGAAATACAGTTTCTGATTCAATAAGAATATTGTATCTCTAACCAGTACTATCCCATACTATATAAAATAATTACTGTATTTTTAACCAATACTAACATAAAAGCTAACAAAGGAAAATAAACATTTTTTAAATGATAAGATATCCTGAATATGATATTAAACATAGGAAGCTGCCTTACACTGAATCAGATGATTGGTCCATCTAGCTTCGTACTGTCTAACAGTGGTTTTCAAAAGGTGGGTCCTGATCCACCAGTGGGTCACAACCAGATTTTTGATGGGCTGTAGAACTGACAGTCTCATAACTGACAAGGAAAATGCATTGAGTTCTATGGAAAGCGAAACGGAGCAACACATGCATGTTTACTACTGGGAAGGCGAACATGCCTCAGTCCACTTCGAAGGGCGGTTGAGGGGGAAGCAACACCACCAGAATGGTCTCAATTTGATTAATGCAGGCCCCAACAAACTCTTGAGAAGGAAATCCCCTCCCCTCTAAGCAGACAAGGAAAATGTGTTGAGCCCTTTAGAAAGTCAAACTGAGCAACACATGCATGTTTACTCATGAGTAGGTGGCTGTGCCTTGGGTCTTATCAAAGGCCAGGTGAAAGGGAACACAAGGCCACCAGAATGGTTCCAGTCTGATGAACGTGGAGCTCAATAAATGTTCCAGAAGATGGTCCCTCTTACCATAGTAAAAAGGATAAAATCATAGTCTTGACTGGCTTGTAAAGTGAAACTTTTTTTTTGTCTCATAAAACTAGGTGGACCCTGATAAAGTATAATTTTAAAAAAGTGGGTCCCAGTGCTAAAAAGCTTGGAAACCATTGGTCTATAATGAGTAGCAGCATCTCTCCAAGGCTGCAGGCAGGAAACCTTTCTAGCCTAACTGGAGATGACTAGGACTGAACCTGGGACCTTCTGCATGAAAAGCATGTCCTCCACCTCTGAGCTATAGCCCTATTTCTCTAAGGTAAACATTGTCTATGAAAGTCATAACCTAGTAATGCTGTTTGTTGCATTCTGAGCTTAAACATTTATTGGTTGAAGTGTTTTATGTGCTTATATTTTGTTTTTAGTTATCTTAACTAGATTTGCCTTTCAATCATTTATATTTTAATTGTCACCCACTTGAGGCTTGGGTGAGGAAGGAGGGCAATAAAATACATGTCAACTGATTTTACAGCCCAAAGCCTCATTGAAATAAACACTGGATTTCTATATTTACACCAGATGGCTTTGGCAATTACCAGAACTAGATGCAGACCTCCAAACCAGGCATAATTTGAGCCAGGATTAGTCCCATAATCTCTTGCAAAATCCCAAAAGAAAATATGGGACTAGTAGAGGAATACCCGTGAGCATGCATAAAGTGCATGGCTAGTTGGCATACATCTGCAATCAGGAGCCAGAGTGTCTGATTCATAGGGTGTACCTCTGAGTACATGTGAGCCTGACACCTTTTTTTTAAAGAATTAAATAACTGCCTCCAAGGTAATTCAGACTCAGACTATAACTACTTTACCACCCTTCTTACTAGGATATGTACTGTAATTATAATCAGAATCATATTTCATATCATGCTGCTAGGCAGCGGCAATATCACTTCACCTAGCACAGGGGTGTCCAAAGTTTTTGGATGGAGGGCCACATCATTTCTCTGACACTGTGTCAGGGGGCCGGGGAAAAAAGAATTAATTTACATTTAAAATTTGAATAAATTTACATAAATTAATATACTAGAGGTGGAACTTATATGAGTGAATGAAGGTCTTGCAATAGCTCAAGGCCTATAAAAGGCCTTGAACAAAGCAAGACTGGCCTTTCCTTTGCTGCTGCATCACAGACGTGAAACAGCAAGCAGTGGAGGGAGCCCTCATTCCACAGCTCACGTGAGTGGTCGAACAGTTGGCCGTCAGGCCAGTGTGGGCTCCAGCAAGTCTCCAGAGGGCCAGAGGCTCATTAGAGACTGGGGTCTCCCTGAGGGCCACATTGGGAGTCCTCAAGGGCCACAAGTGGCCCCAGGGCCAGGGTTTGGGTACCCCTGACCTAGCACATCATTGCAGAGTCCCTTCAAGTAGCTGTGCTAACAGAACAGCATCTATTTCATATGGAACATCTGTGATTCTCATTTATATGGGCACTGTTGATGTTGGGGCAAGTTGATTAGTGCTAGGCTCACGAATCAGTTCCAGATGCTGTTCTTTAGTGCTTGAACTGGAGTATTTTGTATAATAACTTTGGAATATTGACATGAAATTGCTGGGTGAAGTTAGCCAGAAGTGAGATATCCATATGCTGATAATACAATACTCAGCTCTTCATTTACCTTTCAGCAGATTTCAGGCTGGTAGTGAAAATCCTGACCTTGCAGACTGTAAGGGATTGGATAGGGTGAACAAACTGAAATTTAATCCAGATAAGATCAACATACTGTTCTTTAGGGGTCCTGGCAATCCAAGGTGGAAATACAACTTGCTTTGGATGAGGTTGTATTCTCCCTGCACTCACGTTCATAGTGTGGGGCTGCTTCTTGATCCAGTGCTGCTTTTAGATACGCAGTGGTGACCATGGGTGCTTTTTACTAACTTCAGCTGGTACACCAGCTATGTTCCTTTCTGGAGAAAGCAAACCTGGCCAAAGGCAATCATGCTTTAGAAACCTCCAGATTGCACTATTGCAATGCACTCTATGTGAGGATACCTTTAAAACTGTTTGGAAACTACAATTGGTACAAAATGCAACTGTCAGATTATCTGATATGAGATTATCTGATCAACCCAGCCTATTGTTGATCTTCACTGGTTACCTGTTTGGTTCTGGATCCAATATAATTTGCTTCTTTTATCTAAATGGCATAGGACTAAAGGCCACCTCTAATACTTTGCTCCATGCCTAAGGCCTTGCTCCATGTTCCTCTGTTTCCTTGGGTGCAGCAAGTAGCTAGAAGGAGCCAGACCCTTTTGTATTGTGGCGCAAGCTCTGTGGAATGTGCCCTCCCTAGAGAGGTCCATCATTTTCCTAAGCTGATTTTAGACAGAGAGAAGAAATATAGTTACTCAGGGAAGCAACTTTGGGCACAATCCTAACCCCTTATGTCAGTGCTCTTTAGCACTGACTTAAGAGGAGTGCAGCTCTGAGGTAAGGGAACAAACATTCCCTTACTTTGAGGAGGCCTCTGCGAGTGCCACCCAACTACAGGATGCAGCACACGTTCCATTGGCACTGCTATGCCAGTGCTGGAAAGCACTGACATAAGGGGTTAGGATTGCACCCATAGATTGCCAAACTGTCCTGACTATACTGTTTTATTGCCTTGTTCCTTGCGTCATGATTACCAGTTTGAGTTGGGCAATTTTATTTGTTGCTGTTTGTTTATATTTTGTTGAATTTTTTAAATTCTTGGCTTTGCGAGTCATTCTGGGTCCCTTTTAGAAGAGCAGGATGTGCTGTTCTACCTAAAAAAAACAGATATAATGCCACATCACTGCTTGACACTGGCTGGAGATGGCATGTGTGGAGTGGCCATGTCTCCCAATGAATCAGCACCGCCATCTTGATTGTTCTGATGCTAGCTTTTGGCTAGGGAGTGAGGAATGCGTAAGGCATCCAGCCACACCTCGGCATAAACACTCATTAGGGAGGGCCTTGCAAGGTGGTTGCCTCATGCGCAGGATTTTCCATCTCTAAAAGGTTTTGTGTGACTATTTAGATTTGAACTATGCTATGCTGGCTTGGAAATGAGCAGGGATGTGCAGTGGGTGGGGAGGCAGGCGAGGCAAAACCCACACAATGTGGGTGCTTGGGTGCCTCACGCGGCGGCGGCGCTTTTCAAGCGACAGCGATGGGGAGGCTCTGCCTCACCTGTCTCCCCACCCACTGCACATCCATGTCGTGTGTGTGTGTCCTGCTGCAGAGCACGGGGGTCTCGGGCGCGCTGCGGGGCAGGGCGAGGAGAGCCGGAGCCTGGCACGCTGCAGCTGCAAAGGGCAGGCGGGCTGGGAGGAAGGAACAAGCCGCGGCTCCGCCACGCAAGGCCTCAGCAGCAGCACCCCGCCGCCTCCACTGAGGCGGCCGCCGCCCTCTTTATCGACCGCCTTCAGGCGTCTCGGGGGACCCGCCCTCCGCGCGGCGCAGACACACCCTCGCCAGTCACGCGGGGGGAGGGCGGCGCGTCGTTCCCTGCGGCGCCAGGCTTGCTGCTTCCTGGACGTCAGCAGGGCGCGCCAACGGAGCCCCGCGGAGGGCGGCAAGCGAGAGATGGCCTGCCTTGTGAGAGATCCTCTGAGTTCCCGGCCGCGCTGGGTGTCTCTGCCGGCTGACGACGGCTCGGTCTCGGCCCTGCTCCGCACCCGCTGCCACGCGCAGGTACGCAGACGCGGAAGGAGAGGGAAGGAGGCTGTTTCTGGTTCCTTGTACCCCGAGCAAGGCAGGTGGTTGGCAGCTCTGGGTTGCCCTTGGAGCCCAGTCCTGTGCGTGTCTACTCAGAAGTCAGTTCCATTAGAGTCAATGGGGCTTACTCCCAGGTAAGTGTGGACAGCATTGCAGCCTTACAGCCCAATCCTGTGCGCATCTACTCAAAAGTAAGTTCCGTTAGGGTCAATGGGGCTTACTCCCAGGTAAGTGTGGACAGCATTGCAATCTGACAGCCCAGTCCTGTCTACTCAGAAGTCAGTTCCATTAGAGTCAGTGGGGCTTATCCCAGGTAAGTGTGGACAGCATTGCAGCCTTACAGCCCAGTCCTGTGTGTGGCTTCTCAGAAGTAAGTCTCATTGCAGTCAGTGGGGCTTACTTCTAATTGCAGCCTTAGAGCCCTAACCCTGTGCATGTCTATGCAGAAGTAAGTTCCATTAGGGGCGATGGGGTATACTCCCAGGTAAGTATGGATAGGATTGTGGCCTAAGTTTCCTCTAAATATTTGTCATCTGCTTCTCTTTCTGGAGTAAACCCAAAGTTGCTGGTATTAAAACTCAGTACCACATTAAAATACAGTAATAGCCCACTACATAATAACAAAAGTTCTAACAATAGTTCAGGAACTATTGACTTAAGTCTGTAGCTGGCTTTATGTGCTCCTGTTTGTAGTGACAGGAAGTGCATTTTTGCTGTTAAAAGCAACATACATGTTTGTATTCTTGAAATATTTCAATAAATGTTTCTGTTGTCTGCAGAAATGGTAAAATGTGCTTTCTCAGATTACTTACACAAAATTGCTTCCTTGAGCTTTGTTTGCTGATCTAGTTTTTCGCCTCATTCCATGCATGTAGTTAGAATCCCTGCCTTGCCCACAAGCAAGTGTTGGGAGAGGGAAAAATTCTTATCCTTCTACAACTTCTTGACATCTATGCTTTTCGGTAAAGCAAGTTGGATAGAGATTGTTAAAGTGGTAGTGAGTCTGTGTTTTCTGATCCAGAGAATTAAGCCTTAGTGTTGCATAACTGGCCTTTTTTAGTAGTTGGATTTTCTGTCTTGCCCTTCTCAAAGGTTTGGGAAGGTAGCAGCAATTAAAGGAAAAAATAATACCGACACATACACATATGCATTTGTACTCACTGAAAGGTAGGTACTGTACTATAGTAATTTAAAACTGCCCCACGATTGCTTAATCTGGTTACAAATGCCAGATTGAAGGGGAATGTTTTACAGTTCTTCCAAAAAGCATATAACAGGCCACACTGAGGTGTGGAAGAGTTGCAGAGGTCCCTAATGCATATAATTGCCATCATATTTTTCAGTTCTGTAAAAAAACATATTGTATTCCATGCTTATCTGAAAAAGGGACATTCACACTATCCATTTTTTTTTCCTGCTGCCCTCGTTTTTGAAAAGGAGGTGGTCTAGGGAGGAAAATAGGAAGTTCTTCTTTTCTTGCACTAGTCTTGTTTGCAGTCAATCTTGTAGTTCTATATTGCCTTCAGACATGACGTGTTTGCTCATGCTCAGTCCCAGTATGTTTTGTTGGGCTGCGTGGACCTGTGCCTTCTCCACTGTGCCCATACACTTCTGTGTCTTGGAGCAAGGCCTCTTTTTTATGGGCAGCACCAGCATTGGGTCAAGTGTTTATGGGAGAAGGGTCTGAGGGCTGGTTTCTCATGGGACAGGGAGGAGTTGGAGACAAGCAGTCCAGTCCTGAGCTCCTGTGGCACGCGGCTGCAGTGGCACAGAAAACAGCTGCCGCCACATCCTGCATTCCAATAGCAACCGTGGGCGGCACCTCGGGAGAAGGGGACATTCGCCCCCTTCTCCCGGGTAAGGGAAGTAGCACCGCAGTGGGGCTACTCGATTCACCACCGACCTAAAGGTTAGTGGTGAAGTAAGAGTGTTTGTGTTGGGCACCAAGCCCCATATGAATGTGCAGGATTTGGTGGAGCTCTGCTCCCGGTCCCTCCCCTGGCACGCCTCCTCCTCACCCCACTTACTATGGCTTAACGGTCCATGCGACCACCGAGTAGTGGAGGCTGGATGCCCGCCCAGCACTGAGCTAGCGTGGGTGCTCTCCCGGCAGTAAGCCTTGCAAATGTACCTTATGGTACATTTGCGATAGTGCACACTGACAGTAAGCTGGTGCATCAAGCCCAGGACTGGTCTCACTCCACCCTCTGTATATCTTTTGGTATACAGCCTGTGTTTGATGAACCTCTTGGGAAGGAGGTTTCATAGTCGTGTCATTTTGAAAATTTGTTTTTTTCAACTACATTTGGTCCCCAAGAAGTGTAATCTGAATTCATTTGGAGTGGTATTCTTATCTTATTTATTCTTTCTTATTTAATTTATTTGGGCTTTGCACATCTCTGCATAAAGGTTCTGCACAAGTGCTGTCCTACCTAGAGGAATAACAAAATCCTTCACCTATCTTCCTCTTCATCCTGAGAGAACTGCCTGCTGCTGTCTTAAATATAATAAGAAACTAATCTGGCTTCCATTTGCTATAGATTAAAATATTTATCTCTCGAGTGTGCTTTGTTTTTAAAAAAAAACACACAACTTTTTCTAGGGCTTTCCTGAAGATCACTTTTATGTAAAGTGTAATGGTCGACATGCAAATCCTGATGACCTGCTGCAGGATGGAGCATTCTACAGTCTGGAGCCAAGACTATGTGGTGGAAAGGGAGGTTGGTTCACTCCTTCTGCTTTATGCTAAATAATGCATGACACTGGAATAGGTCTCTGAAACAAGTGCAATGATATCAAGAATGTAATATATCATTTACAAGTAACTTGTAACTATAAAACCTAAAGCTTAGCTTCCTACTAAGTAGTAACCAAAGCACCAGAATGCTTTTATAGTAACAGTGGGATTTTATAATAAAAGAAATTTCATTCCTGACACAACTAACCCAGTACTCAGGATGACAGAAACTAAATTATTGGAAAAGGTCACTGGACTATTTATTGCTGTTAAAAGCAGCATACATGTTCATGGTCTTGAAATCTTTCAGTAAATGTTTTTGCTGTCTGCATTTACATTCTGTACAAGTCTGAGGCTGGCCTGTCATTATGGATGTAGATATACTTCTAGTCAGGGCTGTGGAGTTGGTACAAAAATCTCCAACTCTACTCAAAATTACTTCTGACTCCAACTGCTGGAACTCCTAAGGGCTGTGGATTTGGAAGTTTAGTATGCCAACTTGGCAATTCTGCTCTCTTGAGTTATCTGGTCAGTAGCGGTAGGCCAACTACTAACCTAGCAGGGCTATGAAGTCCATAAACAAAACCTCCACCTCCATCCAAAGTAACTTCCAACTCCACAGCCCTGCTTATAATCATAAGGACAGTTACATGTTAATACTCAGATAAAAAGAAGTTTTTAGATCCTCTCCAAGGGATTCTGTGCCTGGTCACATGGTACTTCCTTCTAAACTTGTAGTTTGCATCATTGTCATCTTTTTGTAGCCTGCTGTTGATCAAATAAGTTGCTTGATTCACTGATGTCACTAAGATTCTGCTAGGTTTTGATCCTTTTTAATGGCTCACTTGAACAAGTTTAATGTGGCTACTGATTACATATCAGCATCATATCATATTGTGCATTAGTCATACATAACTCTTCATCAGAAAGCTTTTTCACTAGTTTTTTGACAGAGCAAGTAACATTCCAGATGTCAGGTTGCCCATATTCACCTCAATGCTGAGGTGTTACCAGAAACTGGAAATGTTTTTTTCCTTTCAGTTCTGCATATATAGATCTTAAAACTCACTTTTCACATTAAATCTTTACTAGTGCCTGCGGTGCTAAGTTTGAACCAGTAGCATATGGTTTAGCTGTAGTTCTCTGCTCTTTTTTGGCTTATAAAGTACAATGAATTATATAATTTCATTAATGTATTCAGATCTTATACAGTATATTCATTCACACAAATTTATCCAGGAATCTCCCTTAGCCTCTTAATCCTTTGCCCTGGTACAGTTTCATGGGTTTGATAGAGTGCTTTGAAGTCTCTTGCATGAATATTAGTAACATTTGATACTGAAAATCATTGGTCAACTCTAGTAGCTGTATCTAAGACTTATTATAAGCCTCTTTTGAAGGTATGCATTTCTCATACAGAGGGACAAAACCCTGAAAATGGCAAGTCACAATTTAAACTACTTCACAAAATACAGACATCTTTGTGGTCTCCCCATTGTGCTACTAGGCTACCATGCCATATTCTGTGTTGTCAACTTCAGATGACACTTGGTACAGGAGCTGCTAAAATCAGCTGCCTACTCTCAAGGGTCAAACTCCTAAAACTTATTTGTGAATAATTGAGCCAAGATTATGAAAATTGACCTGAACATTAATAAATGTTTGTCTCAAATTACTGGGTGTGGTAGTAAGAAAAACTCAGCAAATGCAGAAAATTAAAATTCTTGTTTAAGCAGTATTACAGTTTAGTTGTTGCTGTTGTCCATTGACCACTTTTCAGTTATTACACAGTTATATTAAAATTATTTTAATTAAATTAAAATTAAAATGCAGAAAATTAAAATTATTAAAATTAAAATGCAGAAAATTAAAATTCTTGTTTAAGCAGTATTACAGTTTAGTTGTTGCTATTGCCCATTGACCACTTTTCAGTTATTACACAGTTCCAGAAGAATTGGGATTGTGTTAAGCACTGCTCTTAAGTGAAGTTCTAACTTAAAACTCAGAAGTGTAACTTGAATAATATATCTAAAATCTCTTCAGCAGTTGGTTGATGGAGGATAAACATACCAAGAACAGTATTGGGATTAATTTTAAATAAATTCTCCCTGGTAGATAGGCAAGCACCAGACTGTGGTTTTTCCCCCTTTTGTATTGTGAGGTTTTTTTTTCCCTTTTAAACTTTCTAGAGTAGTGATTCTCAAACTGGTCGGTTGTGACCCATCAGCCCGAGAACCCCTGCCCTTTCCCTTTAAGAGGTGGGGGCAGGGAGAAAGCAGCAATGCGATCCCCAGGATCATGCTGCTGCAGGAGAAGGGAGGCTGTTTTTTACGTTACTTGTTGCCGGGGTGTGTGGAGCCCTGCAGAGCGTTCTGCAGGGCTCCCTGTGGCTTGTAGAATGTTTAAAAAATGATCGCAGCCCACTTCCAGTTTAGTGATCACAAATGGGAAGTGGTTTGTGATAATTTTTTCTCATTCTATAAGCCACGGAGAGTCCTGCAGAAGGCTCCATGAGACTCCCTGTACCCAGGACCCTGGAAGTAAGTAGGTAACAAAAAAGCCCCTCCTTCCCCTGCAGTGATGCAATTCTGGGAATCATTTTGCTGCTTCATCCTGCCCCCGCAAAGACTTAGTGGATGGAAAACTCTACACAAGAGTTTGAGAACCATGTTCTAGAGTTCTTCTATTTTTGCACTTCTATTGCTGAAGTTTGTTAATTACTTCCTAGGTTTTGGATCTATGCTCCGAGCACTTGGTGCTCAGATTGAAAAGACAACCAACCGAGAAGCTTGCAGAGATCTTAGTGGAAGGAGACTTCGTGATGTTAACCATGAAAAAGCGTGAGACATTTCTCTCTCTCTGTCTCTCTCTCTCTCTCTAATGTAAACCAACCATAGGGAGCAGTGTTACTACTACTGCATGGCTTTAGAAGATAGTTTCTCAAGTGTAACAAAAAGTGCAGATGAGAACACAGGATCTGGTGCAAAATGCTAGTACCCTGTGTCTCACAGAGTCTCTTTAAACCCAGAAATTGAGTACCATTTGAAAGGACTGAAATGACTTTGTGTTCCTCTGCCTTCTGTGTAGCTGTCTGAAGTCAGATATGTAAAATGTTCAGCAGTATTCTGCTTATATAGTGCAATTGCATTCTGGCAGACTGGGGATATTTGGTTACATTGTTAAAGCACCCAGCCCTTTGAAACTTTATGTACAGGCAGCAAGTCATAAGTGGAAACACAAAAAGCATTGTTTTGAATGAAACTGACAATGATATGATGAAGTGATTTTAATGAGCAAGACATCTCTTTACCTCTGCTGTGGTGATCATATGTTTCTTTAGAGAACTTCTAATATCTAATGATCATATGTTGTGATTTTATGTGCGTGTGTCCCCTTCTTGCCTCCCTTGATGGTGATCTGTGCTGAGCTATGCCCAATTACTTAAGCATTTATATTCCATGCTTTACCCATCTATTAGGGATGTGCTCAAGACGGTTAACAGTGCAAAGTTAAAAACAATAAAAGAACTGAAAATGCAACCATGAAATGGTCAATCAATAATACCACAAAAGTCAGTCTTAAGCAGCAGATAGAAACATCAAACCAAGCACCACAATCAAGAGGGGAGGTCAGCTGAGATTATAAGGTTCTGAACTGGTAATGAAACTGAATTAGCAAGAGCACTCATTTCACCTCCTACAGGAAGGAGTTCTATAATCTGGGTGCCACCATAGAGAAAACTTGCATGTTGCTGCTGGATTTACTTTGTTTTTACTTTCTCTTCTGGTAAACTTTCACAAGATTATGCAGGCATGTGGATGAAGTTTTTCACTTTTCCACTCAGTGGTAGATGGATAAAATGGGTGACTTAAAGCAGTATGGTTTCTTTCCCTTCGCAGAATGGCTGAATGGGTGAAGCAGCAAGCAGAGCGTGAAGCAGACAAGGAACAAAGACGTTTGGAAAGGCTGAAGCGCAAACTTGCTGAACCAAAACACTTTTTCACTAATCCAGACTACCAGCAGCAGTGTCATGAGATGGCAGAGAGGCTAGAGGACTCTGTCCTCAAAGGTAGTACTGAAAACATGACCTTGTTGAGTTTGTGGTTGGGTTATTCAGTTACATCTTACTAAGGACCCATCAGTAAGGTAGACCTGGGGCATTACTGAACTCCCCTCTCTGTATTTGCAACCCCTGTCTGACCTCTGTCAGTGGCTGATCTGCCGTCAGAGTGATTTTGACTATGCAGATTTTGTCACAGACCCCTTTGCCTGCTGTTGACTTGCCTGCTTCGGTAGAGGTTGTGCTGACATTAATCTTTGGGTTCTTAAGGCTGCCTGTAGGATCTCAAACTCAGAGATCCATGACCAATTTCTGTCACAATTCTAGGAGATTTTGAATGGCATATCGTTGACACATAGTTTAGTTCAGCAGTATCATGACTTTTGCTGAAATTCGATTCAGCAGTGTGCATGTCCAAACAAGAAAGTGTTTGCTAACCTTTATTTTGGAAAATGATTAGTTAAAAAACCATATTTCTTGGTGTTCAGTTTGATAGTGTGCTAAATAAAACTTGATTTTATTAAGAAGCAGAGATGGAAAATTGAAATGCAGTCTTTTCTGTGAAATTCTCTTACACATGAGCTTTCTATGATGAATTTCTAAATTTCTTTTGAAGTAATAGACTAAATAAAGTGGGAAAAGCTGAATGTGTTAACTTCTGTTCAGGCATGCAAGCTTCTTCCAGCACAATGGTATCGCCAGAAAGCAGTGAAAGTAGGAAGCGGCCAAATGCATCTGAAAGGGGAGGAACATCGGAGAAGAAAAGGTGTCTTTGGTAAGCTAACATTGGTTTAGTTAGAGTTTTTGGCCTCTTGGAAGGTGACAAGGACAAATGATGAGACACTTCAGAAAACTGTTAGAATTACTGGGAGATGGCATGTGTGCTTAAATACAATGGCTTGGACATAAGAACCAAAAGCACTTCTACTCATAGAACAGGGCTTTCCTATTTGCCTTTGTTCATGTAAGTGTTCCATTGGACCTAAGCTAATAACTTTATTCTTCTATCCATGTGTATGGTGCTTCTCAACAGATGACAACAGGTCATTCCCTAAGGAACTCACAACCTAGAAATAGACACAAAGGAGACAACGGAAGGAGATATAGGTGGAGGCAGAGAGCAGGAGAAAAATTTCATGTACATTCATTCATGACATTATTTCTTGTGATCAGGTCAGAGGCCTAGGGGGATGTGCTACTCCTTAGCAGTCTTCCACAAGAGCATGTTGAATTCTACACTTGGTGCAGAACATAAGAAAATCAGAAGGGAACCTGTCTTCTGTTTGTGTTCCATCTGGTGAACTGTAGTAGTTAGAGATACTGCAGTGTAGTTTGAGTGGTGCTTATAGATGATTTATTTCAACTTGGTGTGGGGTCCTGGCTTGAGGGGGACCCTCGTATTTGCAAGAGGCAGCGGCGGGGCCCTGGAGGTTCTGTCTCCCAGAGCAACAGCCCAACCACTGGGGCCTCAGCAGAGAGTGTGGGGGGAAGGGGGTTGCATCAACGAGGTCCTTCTTGCCCAGCTGCTTGGGCTTCTTGGCTCCTAGCCAGTCCTTGGTTCATAGGCAGGCTGGGTTCTGCTCCCTCTAGCTGCCTGCCCCAGACTGACCTCATCCTTGGCCCAGCTGGGCTTTATGCTCATGACCAGCCCCTACAGGCCCGCCCCCTCCATGGGAGGGTTAAAAGGCTGACTGACCTCTCCCAGCCCCTCTCCTCATTGCTTGTGAGAGCCAAAAGGCTGGGGCCTGGTGTTCCTCCCCACTCCTCCCTCTCCTAGCTCTCCAGGCTGGTACTCCACCTGCTGCTGGCCTTGGAGCCTGTCTCCTCCTTGCCTTGAGCTTCCCTCTTGCCCTGCAAGCCTGCTCCCTCCAGATTTCCCCCAGGTAAGTCGGGGACCCTGCCACTTGGATTGAATGTCTTAGAGTCCATCAGCTAGGCGGGGTGAGGGGGGGGAGAATTTCTCTGATGGTTATAGGGCAAGCATATTCTTTTTCTTTGGGGAATTCAACTTCCAAAACAACCACTCAACTTCTGTGTCTTGTCCAAACCCTTTACAAAATTGCATACATATTACCAAAAAACCCCATTATTTTTGCTGATTTTGTCAGGTTGGGAGTGGAAGGATTGGAGGATCCTGATAGTGCAGAAGACAGCAGTGACAGTGAAGTTGCTGAATCTCCTAGTACATCTGGAAGTGGTACAGGATCAACTACTGACCATTTCAAAATGGCTGAAAGCGCAGTACAGTGGTCTGCCAGTTCAGAAGATTCTGCAAGCTGTGGTTCAACCTCTGATACAGCTGAAAAATCAGAAGAACATGTGGAGGATTCTGGAAAACATCTAGTAGAGTATCCACCTACCAATGAAATTGCAGCTAATGAGAAACTTGAAGCAGCCAAGACCTTGAAGGAAGGAGACCAAGCAAATGTCTCAAGCACTCAGCAAACCATCGGCCAATTGCAGAGCACAGTAAGTGTTATAAATTATTTCTCACTAGAGGAAAGGCCGTTCCTGCTCTTTGAATCATCTGGGTGTCTTTGTCAAAAGAGTGGGGTCTTTTGGTCAAGTACCTAGACACTTTGTCAACTCAAATTGTTGCTGGAATTATAAAGTGGGAATAGTAGCTAATAGGACTTGCATGATATGTTCTTCAATAGCAAAAAACAAATCGAGTTATATTCTATATCGGCAATTCTCAAACTTTAGGTCCCCAGAGCCCTTTTACTCCTAAATGGATTCTTAGGGAGCCCAACCGGTGCAAGCACAGATTGGTGCAGTGCCAAGCAGGTGGCAGCAACTTGTGGTCTGCTTGTGGAGCCCTTGAAGGTGTCTCAGGGAGCCCCAGAAGAAACACGGCTCTGTGTACAGGGCCCTTTAGAACATTTCCACTTACAAGAATGCAGTCTCTGAGGAAGGCAATCCCAAAAATGTGTTGTGGTCTTATGTTTCTAGGAGTTAGAAACTTTAATTAAAGTTTTAATTAAAGCCTCATAGAACGTTTAGCATAAGGTTGCATGAATGCATCAATCAAAACCAGGATGGTTGCTATATTGGTCGAAATGTGATACACACTGAGGTATCCTGCCTCATGGAGAAGTCAATCCTTTGCCAGTGTGCAAGACTTTGTCATAGCGTTTCTGGCTGAAGGCACTGTTGCAACCAGGTTGGTCCTGTATGAAGCTCAGGTGACCTAAATTTCTGAGTTAAAAACCATCACATGTTACAAGCCATGATGTGTATGTGCAACCTCCTGATTTTAGAAATGGGCTACGTCAGAATGCCAGATGCAAGGAACGGCATCAGGATGCAGGTTTTTTGTTGTCTTGTGTGCTCCCTTGGCATTTGGTGGGCCACTGTGAGATACAGGAAGCTGGACTAGATGGGCCTATGGCCTGATCCAGCGGGCTCTTATGTTAATTGAAGCTTTTCATTTTTAAAATATAGGGTTTAGGAGTTCTATAGATGATGCTTGTATCATTTAAACCCAAGCATCCAGCGCATTATATTACACTGAAAGTGTTCAGTTTTATACTGGGGGGGAAAATCCACTGTTCCATCTCTTTGGGTATAGGTGGGTCATGTTTTAAATGCGGTGTGTTTCTCTCTTCTTTTAGGAATCTGCAGCAATAGCTCTGCTGGAGTTCAACTCTGTTGCTGAACTGGAAGCTGTAGGGCTAGAGAAGCTGAAACTTGAACTGATGGCCCTGGGACTGAAATGTGGGGGCACGTTACAGGAAAGAGCAGCACGACTCTTTTCAGTGAGGGGTCTCTCTAGAGATCAGATTGATCCTGTTTTGTTTGCAAAGCCTTCAAAGGGGAAGAAGAAATGAAAGGAACTCCAGCCCAGCTTTTTGTAGCTAGCCTTATTAAAGATTCTTAACATGAAAATGTTTGTATAATTTTTATAACTTGTGTTCTTTCAATACAATTATTATAAATACTGTAATATTTTCTATGTTGAAAGTGAGAACTAGAAGTCCTTGTCAGTAGACTCTTCTCATCCTTGATTTTTGCAGCTTTTTGAATGCATTACTTTCAGAAGACCATAGAGAGATACTGCTAATTGGAAGAGTATTTACATTCAAGCCCATTTGGTAGAAGTAGCACACTGGCACTTTTTTTAAAAGCTATAAAGTTGTGAAAAATTGAAACCACTGTTTGAATTATACTCTTCAGGCAGTTTGAATACAGTATGACTTATGACAGCCATTAAATGCATGGTGGCACTGTGACAGTTGATAAAAATTTTACTACTGATCCTGTGGCAAATTTTCTACTTGTCCTTGTCCATCTGTATCCTTGTAACTGCAAATTGAGTTTAAAATACTAGTTTTAAACATGAAACCTGAGTGAGTGCTATGCTGTGACAACATGCACTGAAACTAGCTTCTACTGGAGTAGCAGGTACAGTTTATGAGCAGACATTATTTTAACAAATCAAATTTAGACTTTAGTTAACTACTGATGAGTTCTAGGTACTTCAAGAATAACTGCTTCTAATTGTTTAATTTGTGTAGTTATACAAATTAGCTGCAGTCTAATGAACCAAAATAGAAAAGAAAAATGTATTAATTGTTGTCTATTCTGCCAACATTCATTTTCTAAACTCAGTCACATCCAAGGAACTGAAGGTTTCATTTATAGGGCTCCCTGGCCAGTTTCCTATTGAGGAACAGACTGCTACTATCCATACTATCTAAATGGGATTCCCAATGGTTTCCCAGTGTGCAGGGGGCTTCAGCAGTACTAAACCAGCATAACTTCAGCTGTCTCTGGAGGATATGCCATTTGGTCATCCATATGATTCCTTTTAGTGGTATTGTATTGTATTGGTAACCTTCAGTCTCGAAAGACTATGGTATCGCGCTCTGAAAGGTGGTTCTGGCACAGCATCTAGTGTGGCTGAAAAGGCCAATCCGGGAGTGGCAATCCCTTCCACACCGGGAGCAAGTGCAGTCTGTCCCTGGTCTGTCTCCCTGGCTATGGGCCTTCCTTCTTTGCCTCAGACTGTTGGCAAAGTGTCTCTTCAAACTGGGAAAGGCCATGCTGCACAGCCTGCCTCCAAGCGGGCCGCTCAGAGGCCAGGGTTTCCCACTTGTTGAGGTCCATTCCTAAGGCCTTCAGACCCCTCTTGCGGATGTCCTTGTATCGCAGTTGTGGTCTACCTGTAGGGCGCTTTCCTTGCACAAGTTCACCATAGAGGAGATCCTTTGGGATCCGCCCATCATCCATTCTCACGACATGACCGAGCCAACGCAGGCGTCTCTGTTTCAGCAGTGCATACATGCTAGGGATTCCAGCACGTTCCAGGACTGTGTTGTTAGGAACTTTGTCCTGCCAGGTGATGCCGAGAATGCGTCGGAGGCAGCGCATGTGGAAAGCGTTCAGTTTCCTCTCCTGTTGTGAGCGGAGAGTCCATGACTCGCTGCAGTACAGAAGTGTACTCAGGACGCAAGCTCTGTAGACCTGGATCTTGGTATGTTCCGTCAGCTTCTTGTTGGACCAGACTCTTTGTGAGTCTGGAAAACGTGGTAGCTGCTTTACCAATGCGTTTGTTTAGCTCGGTATCGAGAGAAGGAGTGTCGGAGATCGTTGAGCCAAGGTACACAAAGTCATGGACAACCTCCAGTTCATGTGCAGAGATTGTAATGCAGGGAGGTGAGTCCACATCCTGAACCATGACCTGTGTTTTCTTCAGGCTTATCGTCAGTTCAAAATCTTGGCAGGCCTTACTAAAACGATCCATGAGCTGCTGGAGATCTTTGGCAGAGTGGGTAGTGACAGCTGCATCATTGGCAAAGAGGAAGTCACGCAGACATTTCAGCTGGACTTTGGACTTTGCTCTCAGTCTGGAGAGTTGAAGAGCTTTCCGTCTGATCTGGTCCGGAGATAGATGCCTTCTGTTGCAGTTCCAAAGGCATGCTTCAGCAGGACAGCGAAGAAAATCCCAAACAAGGTTGGTGCAAGAACACAGCCCTGTTCTTGCACCAACCTTTTAGTGGTGATATGCCAGAAAAATGCAGAAATCAGAGTTTTTTGTCGAACAATAAGTTATTATCTCATGTATGAGCCGTTGTGCCATGAAGATTTTATTTGTACCTCAGGCTATTCAGTCATTTTTATCTTCTTTCGATCCATCTTATGGCTGACTTTCGAATGCAATGGCCATCATTCTGCCACTAGATGTCACTAGACGCCATCCAAATTGCATAACACTCCTGGATTAAGGTTTATTGTCTGATTGGAGTAAATTAGTTATTCAAAGGAAACTGTTGCCTTTTTTTTTTAAGTAGCATACTTCCTCAGAGCCTCTCAGCCTCAACTCTTTCCTGCTAAGAAGACCTTCCATTCATTTTGAAGATCTCATTGCAACTGACACAGGGCTCTGGTTCAGACTTTGTGTTATTAGGTAGGGGTGTTCAAAAATGGTTTTATTTTTTCACAGATTTTGTAATTTGAAAGACAGAATTTGTCTGTCTTTCAAATTTGTCAGTGGTTTGTGTTTTTATTCCAAGTTCTCATTTTTATTTTAAACACTTTAAAAGTGTACTTTTAGGTGATATAGTGTCATAAAATGCAACCACAGCACTATTTCTAACTGGAAAAGTAATCTATTTTAATTTCTGGAAAATAATCTTCAGAATGGGAGTTTGTGTTAAAGAACAAACAAAAAACCTCTAGGTGTAGGGTTCACGCATTAGTTTCATATAATATAGTGAAATAATAGTGTAAATGGTGAAATTTCAGTGCATCAGTTAAACTGGTTTCAGAGTTAGGACAGCTCCTTTTGTTTTTCCCAAAAGGGTGCTTGTGCTTTTCACAGCCATCTCTAAGTGGGTAATACGTGGATTTCTGCCTCATGATTCTGCTAAAGTCACAGGTGTTTTTCTAAACTTTAGTAAAAGGGTTTTTTGTTTGTGAATGGACACATTCTATTGCTGTTTAATGTATTACATTCTGTTTCCAATGACTGTAGAACTTTGTAACAAATGCTATTTAAATGTTTTTAGTGTTGTGTTTATTGCCTCTAATGCCCTTTGCAGATGAGTAGAAACTTTAGAATGAAAACATGGAATTTAACCAGTTGTCACCCTTACAAGTTAGTATTATTGGCAGTATGTGGAAAGTAGTGGAAGCTGTTTGGAGATATACTTCTTAACTGGTATCTCTTAAGGGGTCCAGAAAGAAAGTAAATTAGGATAAGTTATTGGAGTGGTTCCCAGCACTTGTTCATACAAGTGACTTCCTGAAATTACACAAGATTTCCATAGATAGTTCACCTGCAGAGGGCAGCAGCGACCATTGCTGGCTACTGGCGTTAAGTGCTGGTATTCAATTCCATATGAAAGTCTCACTCATCGATCCAGAATGCCCTCCTGTGTGCCCTAGCTGTGATTCTACTGGGTTGAGGGAAATACTATCTACAGTCACAGTGGTACTCACTGCTCTGTGTAGCTTGTACAAAATCAGTTCTGGGATAAATGTTTAAGCCCTTCTATATATTATATAACTATTTAATATAAATATTTAAGCCCTGTTTGGATGTTTCACACCAACTCAGTTGGATGTTACGTACATGATTCCTGCTCCTGAAATAGCAGTGGAACACAGTGTTTGAAAAGGATTAATAACCAGATTGGCAAAATCTACTCTCAATATGATAAGTGGGGAGGTTTATGTCACAGAAGAATGTGGCAATGGCCAGTCAAGATAGATATAGAAGTAGGAGAAGCCTGAGGAACCCAGTTTGCACTAGAAGAGCCTATATGTTCCTTGATCTCTCTGCTAAAGCAGGGATCCAGTCAAAGTGGAAGGTGGTAATATAAAATCCTAAGAGGGCCTTTTATCTGGGAACCTCCTTGTGTTTCTGCAAACATTCTCTACTTAAAAGTGATGGCACCTCAGTGAAGTAGGAAAAGCATAGGCAGCAATTTTTAGTAACCCAGAATGCTTTGTTTGCTAACTGTGTATTATGTATTGGGTCAATTATCATTGCCAACTGAAGGTTTCAACATTCTGGAAATGTAGGCCTTACTTTCGCTCATGATCATAGAGACGCCTGCGTTGGCTTGGTCATGTCGTGAGAATGGATGATGGCCGGATCCCAAAGGATCTCCTCTATGGAGAACTCGTGCAAGGAAAGCGCCCTACGGGTAGACCACAGCTGCGATACAAGGACATCTGCAAGAGGGATCTGAAGGCCTTAGGAGTGGACCTCAACAGGTGGGAAACCCTGGCCTCTGAGCGGCCCGCTTGGAGGCAGGCTGTGCAGCATGGCCTTTCCCAGTTTGAAGAGACACTTTGCCAACAGTCTGAGGCTAAGAGGCAAAGAAGGAAGGCCCATAGCCAGGGAGACAGACCAGGGACAGACTGCACTTGCTCCCAGTGTGGAAGGGATTGTCACTCTCGGATTGGCCTTTTCAGCCACACTAGACGCTGTGCCAGAACCACCTTTCAGAGCGCGATACCATAGTCTTTCGAGACTGAAGGTTGCCAATATAAATATGCCTTATTTTATTTTTACTCCTACATGTAGCCTACAAATTAAAGGCATGCAGTGCACTCCAGTCCCATCAGTATTCTTCACTGCACAGAGGAATGGAGAGGTAGAAATGAAGACAAAGTTCAATTCTGTGGTGGTGAGAAAAGAGCTTTTGTTTATCAGATTGGTCAGGGATATTCAATTGAAAGCCAACTATAGAAGGAACGCAAGTCAGTTTCTCATAGGCTGCTTTGTACAGTCAGGTTGTGATCACATGGGCCCAGCGTATGTCCTGACAGTAACACCTATGAGGGATTAAGGAGAGGCATGTACAAAGTACATTTGGGCACATGAGTTTACAAACATGCTTTTAAATATATTATTCCTCCCCTCCGCTAAGTGTTTGCCACAAAGACAAGAGGAAGGTAATGTATGAGGCTGTGCCTTAACACAGACCTGACTGAGCTGAAGTAGCTTATGACAGTTAAAAACACATATTCCCCTTCCCCTGCAACAGAGGTGCCATCCCATTGCCTTCTAATTGTGCAGTTTGGATGACTAAATATTCAATTTGTGCATTTAGGTTTGGATAAACTGCCTCCTTTATGACTGGAGGGCAGTGGGTTACTGCCTCAGTGTGGGGGCGGACATGAATACCCACACTCATTCTCCATATGACAATAGCAGGCCAAATCAGGTTTAGTGAGACAAAAAATGCTGAGGTTCTACTTTAGACATGAGAGGCATGGTGTAGTGTAGGGACTAGAAACTGAGCTGCACATCAGAATTTTCCTCCTTCCAGTCTTGCTTCTGCCATGAGCTCGCTAACTGGCCTCAGTCTTCCCCAGCTGCAATTTGGGTATAATAATACTTCAACTAATAAGGCTGTATTAAGAGCGACTTCAAGAGAGTTCAGGCACTTTGCGCACTCCAAAATTTCTACACAGATGCTAAGGGCCCAATCCTATTGACTCCATCACAGTGCTGGGTGTTGCAAAAGTGCTGTTAGGCACTTTGCCACCAGCAGGAGACAATGTGGGCGGAGAGGCTTGTGCTAGTTGGCTCTGCACCAGGATGATGCAGAGGGGAGCACAGACTGGTGAGATCCCCCACCAGGCGGCAGGGAGGTTTTTTGGGGGGGGGGAGGCGGGGGGGTGGGCCTGATGGCGGATCGGGCCTGGGAGAAGGGCAGGGATGCTGGCAGAGAGGCTGCTGCCTTATCCCACCTACTGAGTTGCAGAGCCTGACAAAGGTGTCCTCAGTTCTGTGCCAGCTGAAGAAATAACTAGCTGATGTTCTAGTGGCTGCAGCAGCAGCCATTTCAGCACTGCTGTACCTATGCAGCATAGGATTTGGGCTGTAAGTATTGGTGTTACATCCTTTAATGGTGGTCAGACTAGTAATAAACTATCTGTTTCAACTCTCAGCAAGAGGGTTTCAAGCTTCCTGAGTGACCTTGGGCCAGTCACTATCAGTCTCAACTACCTTGCAGGGTTGTTGTGAGGACAAAAAGAGGGGAGCAGCTGTGTACACTACCCTGAGCTCCTTGGAGGAAGGGCGGTATAAAAATGTGAAAAAATAAAAATAAAATAAACTATTTAAAAATCAAAAACAAAAAAACCAGCAATCTGACACTGACATATTTTAGTGATGGACAGAAAATTTTACCTAAGATGTAAAAATGGCTAGCCTGCTAATTTCTTAATTATTTACAGTGCAATTCTATGCATGTCTGCTCAGAAGTAAGTCCTATTCTGTGCAGAGGGGTTTACCCCCAGGGACGTGTGAATAGGATTGCAGCCCTAGTTGCCTTTCCTGGAATACACCAACTCCCCAATCCTATGGGCCAGCTGTGCTATGGACCTTGTGTTTCAGTAGCACAGCATGCTTTCTGGCTCTCACATATCACAGAGCACAGCCAGGCCACTACTGCAAGTAGTGATAGGCCAGGGCTATGGGCTATGTCAGATGCAAGGGAGGGCACCAGGATGCAGGTCTCTTGTTATCAGGTGTGCTCCCTGGGGCATTTGGTGGGCTGCTGTGAGATACAGGAAGCTGGACTAGATGGGCCTATGGCCTGATCCAGTGGGGCTGTTCTTATGTTCTTATGGCTGTGCACCAGCGATTCCAGGAAAAGCCTCACTGCCATTAAGTTAGTATGGGGAGGGAAGTCAGAACAGGGCAGAGGGGGAGGAGTGGAGAAGAGATCAGGGTGGAGGTATGTGTCAAATCTAGAAGTGATAATGCGGTGGCCAATATCCAAGCCTCCTTCCCATCCTCAGTTCACCTTCTTGGGTCCACTCAGACTTGTGCCAGCTGGCACAGGTCCAAGTGGACCCATTTAGGGGTCCAATTTAAGAGAAGGTTTATGTCTGGGCAAGGAAACAAATATTCCCTTGCCTAGGACTGTCGTTCTCCCCCCCCCCCCCCCGGCCTCTGCAGGGTTAGATAGGATTTGGCTGTAAGGTTTCTAACATAGTCTATTCCAGGACCTAAAAAATATGATTTCATTTACATTTATTGAGGAATTGCAATCATTCCGACCTGGCTCTCATCCATTTTCATTTTGTTTCAATTCTTTTGCTCTTTAAAGTGTATATTTATGACCCCCTCCCGTCTGATTTACTTGTTTATACTTGCTGACTTTTCCATGAAGCTCTTCTGTTTTGTTTCAGTTTTATTTCTTACTTGACAAATAAAAAATCAATAGCTAATACAATTTTTCTGCTCAGTATAGTATTTTCATTCAGCATGGGGAAAATTCAAAAATCTTTCATGCAGGAATTTGTTAACATGAAGATTTGGGATTTGTTTTTGCTCCCATGGCAATATTTTGATTTTTTTCAAAAATATATTCCATTTGTTACAATCATAGGAGAACAGAATCAAATGAATTTAAAACAAACAAACAAAAATAATGCATTCTGTAGGTCCTGAAAAATGTACAAAGACACCAGCCTCCTTGTCTGGGGTTCTCTTTTTCCAGATCTCCAGCTGGTTTGGCAGCCGCTAAATGGAGTCCCACTAATTTCCACCTTGGTTTGGATGTGGATTGAGCATTTGTCTTTCTGTTTTAACTACCAATTAGGGGCAGCCCTAGAAAGCTAGGTGCTAGACAGTCCTTGCGGGGCATTGTCAAATGAAGGGGAGAGGGAGGACACAAGGAGAGAACAAACATAAAATCCTGCTTGCAGGAACTTTAGGACTTTGGCACAGGCATGTTGAAACCAAGTAGCAAGCAGCGAACAGTCCAAATACTGGATATATCCTATCAATGAGTACAGTATAGTCCCTTAACTAATAACAGCAAAGGAAAATATAATTAAAAAGAAGAGAGTACAAAGACAAAAAAAAATCAAACAGTAATAGCAAACCTAGTTTAAAAAAAATATTTTGATTGATATTCCACTATCCCATGGATCACAGTGTTTTAGGCATCTTTTTCCTTTCTTTTAAAATTTAGTATTATTTTATTCTATAAAATACATAAATTTACAACTAAGCATCTGGATTTTATTGCAAATTTTTATGAACTAATACATGAAATAAAATAATAAAAACTAGAATTTTAACTAAATCCAAAAGAAACGAAAGAAAAAGAACAAAACACAATCAATGTTCAGGATTTCTACAACAACCAGACCTGGAACAGATTTATTATTTACAACATAGACAAACATTCTTTTAAGAGTCCAAACATAAAGCTAATATTAAGACTTACAGTTTCAGTCAGCATAATTAATATTGTTCCTAGCAAGAAGCAGATTCAATCTCACAATCCTCTTGAGATGATTATCTTTTTTAATGTTAAGAGTCCTATCCTCAAGGGGCTTATAAAATAATGAATGAATGTAGCTAGCAGAGAAACATCTCTATGAGTGATTTTGATTATGTTAGTATTTATTGCTCATAAATGCTAGAACCAAAAAGTAAAAAGTGCAGGCCACTCTCCTGGAAATTCACTGCCCAGTCACGGTGATGCACCTGATGTTTGAAAACTGCAGAAGTAAGGTATTTGTTTAGTAAATGCCCTGGTGGTGGTGAATGCCAGCTACATATTTTTCCTTATCATGGACATAGAAAAAGGGTCCAGGCTTCTGCTGTTCAAACTGCTTCAGGTACTCTCTAAGCTGGGGTACCAAGGCCTGATTCTACATATAGTTGGTTCATTAATTTTACTAATGTCAATAGTTCAGCTGGTTTCTAGGGGGTAACTACTTAATCCAGGTTGGGTCCAAACAACTACAAGAGGAAGGCAGCCCATGGAAGGGCCCTTCTGACCAGAGGGGACCACAGTCGCCCCCCCCACTGCAGCCCCCCTGTGCCCCCTGAAAAGCTGTGGGTTGGTGGGAGAGGGGGGCTTGGAAACAGGATAGCATGTGGTGTTGGGGGCTGCAGTGGAATGAGGAAGCATCAACCCTAGGGTGCATCTTCTCTGGGAGAACTGGCAGCTGCAGTGAAGAGAAAGAGGCGGGAAAGCCTTACTGCATTAGAAGACTTCTGCTTGCAGTATTCTGGATCCAAGCCGTCATGAAAAAGGAGCAGATATATTGTAAAAATAGTGATAAAATCTAATAGCTGACTCATCGTTCCAAACTTCAGATTTATTCTGAAGATTATTATTTTTTTTATTTATTATTTTATTATTTATTAACCAATATACAATATTTATATTGTATAAATTCTATAAATTCTATAGATTCTAAAATCTAGAGGTACAATAACAGGAAATTCTATAATCTAGAGATACAATAACAGCCCAAATAAAATACTGAGCAGCCATTTACCAACTGATTGTGATGAATGGGAAGGCTCATACAAAAATCTCCTGACTTGTCAGCTGAAAGTTCACTTTTCTGCTGACAAATGCAAAGCTCTTTTGGTGGAAAATTGTGGCGCTTACTCAAGAAGAGATCTTAAGGAACAAACATCACAGTGGACTTTTTTTGTCGGGTTCTCATTTTCAGTTTCACAGTTTGGGGGATTCCCAGTTCTTGAATATTTTAACACAGATGGTTGGCAGTCCTGTTCCTTTACTGTCTCAGGAGGTGCAGCTGAAAGGGCCAATCTAACAGTGCAATTCTATTCATGTGTACTCAGAAGTAAACCCGCTGAGTTTAATGGACCTTACTCTTGGGCATGTATGTATAGGACTGCAGCCTAAGTGTACCACTGAGGGTGCTCTTAACCAGAATAACCTTTTGCTTATTTATTTTGTTAATAACAGCCACGTAGAGGGGAACTCTGTTATGTGAAAATCCCCTTTTTTCCTTTTAGTTGTGATTTTCTCTCTATATTTGGTTATGTTACTATGGTCTAAAATATCATGCAGGCTAAACTTTTCACACAGGCCACATTTCCAAAACTCTGGTCAAGTCACAAGCTCATGGTTACACAACCACCACCTCCCCATGGTCACACATTATGGGAGGGAGTCTGGTATCTTAAATCATTGTTTAACTGTCTCCTACATTACTGTATTCATTGTATTGTTTTAACCCAATCACTGTTTAAGAACTATATGCAAAAGTGTCTCCTAACCCAATCACTGTTTAAGTACTGTATGCAAACTTGAACTGCCTTCTTGTGTTGCTGAGTCATTGTATTGTTTAAGTTCCCCCATCTAGGAAGCCAGCCATAGATAGACCCCACTGAATTTTGCTGATAACTGACATCCAGATCCTTTCAATGTTTTTCACATTCCAAGCACCCTGCTGTGTGGTAGTAATCAAGCTACCATCCAGCTCAACCCCTTTTAAGTGAGGGCTTCCTCTCACACATGCTCTCTCTCTCTCCAAGGACCAACACATCTGTGTTGTGTCAGAGGGTCCTCTTCACAGGACTCTCCCCCCCCCAACTGCTCTACAGGACAGGTAACTACCTTGCGCCTGGAACTCTTTCCCTTCTTCTCTCCCCCCTTTTTCTCCCCTTCTCTTCCCATGTTTAGTTAGCAGCTGGGTTTGGCAGACCAGGGACCCCTAAAATCCTTCCCTACAGCAACATTAAGGGGAATAATAAAAGCTTCTTCAAATATGTTAGAAGCAGGAAACCCGCCAGAGAAGCAATTGGACCTCTGGATGGTGAGGGAGGGAAAGAGGAGATAAAAGGAGACTTAGAGATGGCAGAGAAATTAAATGAGTTCTTTGCATCTGTCTTCACGGCGGAAGACCTCGGGCAGATACTGCTGCCCGAACAGCCCCTCCTGACTAAGGAATTAAGTCAGATAGAGGTTAAAAGAGAAGATGTTTCAGACCTCATTGATAAATTAAAGATCAATAAGTCACCGGGCCCTGATGGCATCCACCCAAGAGTTATTAAAGAATTGAAGAATGAAGTTGCTGATCTCTTGACTAAAATATGCAACTTGTCCCTCAAAATGACCACGGTGCCAGAAGATTGGAGGATAGCAAATGTCACACCTATTTTTAAAAAGGGAAAGAGGGGGGACCCAGGAAACTATAGGCCGGTCAGCCTAACATCTATACCGGGTAAGATGGTGGAATGCCTCATCAAAGATAGAATCTCAAAACACATAGACGAACAGGCCTTGCTGAGGGAGAATCAGCATGGCTTCTGTAAGGCTAAGTCTTGCCTCACGAACCTTATAGAATTATTTGAAACAGTCAACAGGCATGTGGATGTGGGAGAACCCATAGACATTATATATCTGGACTTTCTGAAGGCGTTTGACACAGTCCCTCACCAAAGGCTACTGAAAAAACTCCAGTGTCAGGGAATTAGAGGGCAGGTCCTCTCATGGATTGAGAACTGGTTGAAGACCAGGAAACAGAGAGTGGGTGTCAATGGGCAATTTTCACAATGGAGAGAAGTGGAAAGCGGTGTGCCCCAAGGATCTGTCCTGGGAACGGTGCTTTTCAACCTCTTCATAAATGACCTGGAGACAGGGTTGAGCAGTGAGGTGGCTAAGTTTGCAGACAACACCAAACTTTTCCGAGTGGTGAAGACCAGACATGATTGTGAGGAGCTCCAGAAGGATCTCTCCAAACTGGCAGAATGGGCAGCAAAATGGCAGATGCGTTTCAATGTAAGTAAGTGTAAAGTCATGCACATTGGGGCAAAAAAATCAAAACTTTAGATATAGGCTGATGGGTTCTGAGCTGTCTGTGACAGATCAGGAGAGAGATCTTGGGGTGGTGGTGGACAGGTCGATGAAAGTATCGACCCAATGTGCGGCGGCAGTGAAGAAGGCCAATTCTATGCTTGGGATCATTAGGAAGGGTATTGAGAACAAAACGGCTAGTATTATAATGCCATTGTACAAATCAATGGTAAGGCCACACCTGGAGTATTGTGTCCAGTTCTGGTCACCGTATCTCAAAAAAAGACATAGTGGAAATGGAAAAGGTGCAAAAGAGAGCGACTAAGATGATTACTGGGCTGGGGCACCTTCCTTATGAGGAAAGGCTATGGCGTTTGGGCTCTTCAGCCTAGAAAAGAGACGCCTGAGGGGGGACATGACTGAGACATACAAAATTATGCAGGGGATGGACAGAGTGGATAGAGAGATGCTCTTTACACTCTCACATAACACCAGAACCAGGGGACATCCACTAAAATTGAGTGTTGGGAGAGTTAGAACAGACAAAAGAAAATATTTCTTTACTCAGCATGTGGTTGGTCTGTAGAACTCCTTGCCACAGGATGTGGTGATGGCGTCTGGCCTGGACGCCTTTAAAAGGGGATTGGACAACTTTCTGGAGGAAAAATCCATTACGGGGTACAAGCCATGATGTGTGTGTGCAACCTCCTGATTTTAGAAATAGGCTATGTCAGAATGCCAGATGCAAGGGAGGGCACCAGGATGAGGTCTCTTGTTATCTGGTGTGCTCCCTGGGGCATTTGGTGGGCTGCTGTGAGATACAGGAAGCTGGACTAGATGGGCCTATGGCCTGATCCAGTGGGGCTGTTCTTATGTTCTTATGGAAGCAGCTCACTAAAAAAAGATGGGGGAGAACATTCTGCTGAGATCACAGCTTGTAGTAAAATGGGCTCCAGTTGAGATGTTGCAGTTGAGCTGTTGTTTCCCAAGCTTTCCAATGACTTGAATGAGAACTAATTATTGGAGGTTACTTCAATATTAGTCCCCTTCATATGAAGTCAAACCATTAGTCCATATATATCCTGCCACTGTGTATTAGGAACAGTCTCTGTTTTTGCATTTTGGGGGATGCCTGCAAATGCTCTTAGTGTCCATTGTTAAGAGCTGTTAGAGTTCAGTTTTCCCCCCAGGGTCTCTGGAAGTTTAAGTCCTGTGTTCAACACATGTACACTCCATGCATGATATACGCATGGTAGTCCATCCACATGCATGTCCACATGTTATGTTCAATGTACAAACAGCAGTATCATTTGAAAGGAGCCAGTCCTATGTTGGTTTTTTAAATGAATGTATTTGTACAGTCACCTACATATAAATGCTTGTGTATGTATACAGTGTTACATGGGACTAGCCTCAAACACTCTGACTGGGTGCTGGATCACCATCATTATCAGGGCTTTCAGTCTTTTATTTTAGTCTAATTGTGTGCTCATGTCCTCCCATTAATCAGACTTCGCAACAGAGACCTCACTGAAAACAACTCTAACCGTTGTTCAGACTTGCACATGTCCATCTATTTCACAAACCTGTATAGAAATGAGGCTTTCTTAGCCTCTTTAATATTTTACAGCAACTGTTACCCTGCACGTGCCTGATCTTGGAAGCTAAGCAGGGTCAGGCCTGGTTAGTACTTGGATGGGAGACCGCCTGGGAATACCGGGTGCTGTAGGCTTAGACCATAGTCTTTCGAGACTGAAGGTTGCCAACTACTATATAATATTTTTATTTGCTGTAATTGTTTAAAATAACTATGAGTTGCTTTTCTTCTAAGAGTTTCCAGACTGGCACAAAAGCATAACAACCACGAAACTCTATACCAACATAATTTAAAATTCTGAAACAATAAAAATTGTGAAGGAAGCACAAGCAGCAAGCAAAACATGAGCAGCAGTGAGAACTGCTGAACCAATGATACAGCAGGAAATAATATATTAAAAGATTTGATGAATGAGAACCATATCCTAGCACCTGAATGATAACTGTGCAGGCTCACAAATCACTTTAAGGCAGGTGTTTCAGAGACAGAGCCTGATTATGGAGAAAGCCCTCCCCTTTGCTGCTGCCTGCCCATGGCCTGCCATAGACCTTCTAAGGTGGTGTGCCTAATCCTGCCCCTGGTGCTTCTGCTTCTCCCCTGCCCTGGACTGGAAAAGGAAGAGGGGAGTGGAGTGGAAGTGCAGAGAAGAGTGGTGGCCTAGAGCATTGCAGTGCTCTAGCTAGCCTGTCAGTCTCTTCTCTTGGGATGCAATCCTAACCACACTTTCCTGAGAGTAGGCCCCACTGAACAAAATAGGACTTACTTCTGAGTAGACCTGGTTAGGATTGTGCCCTTTGACTGTTTCCCTCTTCTTTTTTCAATCCAGGGAGGAGGAATTGCAGTGAAGGTGTGGGTAGATGTTAGCATAATGAATGGACTGACCTTGCATCTGTCTCGCCTCAGATGACAAGGGCACCCAGAGAAGGGCCTCCGAAGATGATCATAAAGCTCAGGTGGGAGAAAGAAGTTCTTTCAGCAACATGATCCCAAGCAAGCTACTAAGTCAAAATCTTAAACCAGCGCTTTGAATTGAGCCTGGAAACAGAGTAGCTGCCAGTTTTAGACACTACCAGTCCAGCAAAGTTTGAAGTATCTAGGCATCGTGCACAGTTAGCTCTATGCAGATGTGGCATAGCTTATCAACAAAAAACCTCAAACGCATTGCAGAGTCAGAAACCACACATATAGGAATCATGCATGTATTGCAAACTGTGTACAGCTCACAGAGCATATTGATCAAGAACAAGATGAGAAACACACAGGAATATACAGTAAGGATTTAACAGAAGTATGTCAGTTTGTATGAAGCCACATGCAAACTCTAGAAGCAGTCACTCTGAAGATACAAATGGTCTGGATGTTGCATTATTTGTGTGTCTACTGAAAGAGGGGCCTTTTTTTCTAGCCATTGCTCATCGCCATGCGATGCTCATGCTCATTGCTCATGCACCATGCTCATCTGGCCATGCCCAGATGGACTCGGTTTCTCAGAGAGCAGAATGTTTTTCTACAACCAAAGAACCATTTCAGCAAGAATGAATCTAAGAATTAATCTTTCAACCAGAATGAATCCAAGATCCTGTTTTGTTAATTTTATACTTCATTTGCTTTCATAGTGTTTCAAAATATACAAAATTGGGGGGAGGGGAGGAAATTCATCAATTGCAATATCTGTATATTACAACTAAAAAATACCCAACCCACACATATGCCTTCAATTATTCAGTTCCATGATTTCTGGATCAGTGTTTAAAGCTTAAAATGGATCAGCCTTTTGGTGAAGATGCCAGAATAAGAATAGAGAATATGTATGAATGAATTCCACTTTATTTACAGTTAAGTGCTTTGAGTATTATCATTTCAGTAAATGCACAACAACCCTGTAAGGTGGGCTCATATTATTATCCTCACACAGCAGATGGGGGCTTGAAGCACAGTGGTCTGCCTATAGCCACTTAGCTTTTACTCAGGGCAAAGGTAAGATTCAAACTGTGCACTTTCTGGTTATTGTTGTCTCTTAGCTATGATGCTACCCTGGTTGTTCTTGCCTAGGAAGACAGTAACACACAGGCGCACAGTGATTCCTAGTACCATTGCTACTAAGTAGTTCACATAAACAACTCCATAGAATGCCAACATAAGGGGACATTGCTGGCCCTGCTCAGGGTAACTCCTTTGACTGTGCCATGGAAAGGAAGGTACATGAGCACTTCAGCGAGGATGCTATCTATATTCTAACAGAAGGGGCATGACTTGCCCTCTCAAGCTGGCACTGAAACCTACATGTCTGATCCTGTAAATTCCTATCTCAGGATAATAGTTCATAAGACTGGCTGCTAAATCCCATTTGGAAAAGAAGTAAAGGACACAAAGGAATAATGGAGCAATTTTCACAGTAGAAGGAAGTAAGTGGGTTCCCCAAAGATCATTCTTGGGACTGTGTCCTTGAGCCTGAACCCATTTCTGCCCAGCCCACAAGTGTACACAATTTGATCCCTGCTGCATGTATATAACGTTGAGCAGAAATGGCTTTAACTTTTTTTAAGTGGTCTGAAGCTAGGGATAAGCAATGTTTGCAGATGACACCAACGTATTCAAGGTGGTAAAAATCAAGGCAGATTATGAAGGGTTCCAAGAGGACCTCTTCAAACTTGATGAATGGACAACTGAATGGCAAATACAATTCAATGTCAATAAGTGTAAGGTGAAGCACATTGAGGCAAACAAAACTGTAGGTGATAAGTTCTCAGGAAAGAGCTTGCAGTAACCAAGATTGACTCAGTGTGAGGCTGTGAAGAAGGCAAATTCCATGTTAAGGGTCAAGAGAAAAGGGACTGATAATAAGACAGTTAATATTAGAACACCCTCCATACAAATCTATGGTGCAAGCACATTTGGAATACTGTGTACAGTTTTGGCCATCACTCCTCAAGAAGGCTACTGTAAAGCTGGAAAGATGCAAGAGAGGGCAACCGAAATGATCGGGAAACTGGAGCACTTTCCTTATGAGGACATGCTACAAGATTTCTTATGAGAAGAAGCTACAAAGTTCAGTTTGGAAAAATCTTCATTTGTGGTGACATAATTATTATTCCTTGGTGGAAGGGGAAACTAACAATACTATAAATGTATTCACAAGAGCAAAAATAAACATCTTTTCAGTCAGGATTAGAAGCACAAAGGTTTGTGTCTGCCTATGAAGAGGCCATTGAAGTTGAAAAAGAGCACCCTGTAGCTGACCCACTTTTGAACTTCAGCCGGAATCACCCAATACCAGCCTGTGTGTTTATAGCTAGACCACTGCTATGTTGTCCATGACACAGCCACACTTTTCTACTATCATGTTAGGGAACTCTGCCACCTCAATTTCTGTGTAGTTTCCTTTCTTGACTAGGTACATCATAGGAAGCGGCGAACTCTCCACCACAGCACAGGTTCTTTCTCCGTAGCCAAAATGGTGCAGCAAGTTCTTGGGTTGCCGACAGCCGCCCACACAGTGGTAAGCCTGGTAGCCGGCTGGTTCAATAATCCAATACTGAGTCCAGGTCAGCTCTCGGAAATTGATGTAATGCTCCTGCCGGCAGCAGGCACTCTTCTCTGTCAACATTTCTTCTTTACAGTCTCCAGGACCTCTGTTAAAAAGCAGAACAGTTTTGGGTCTGCGATGTGGAATCAATTGCCACTAGAGAGACCTGAACTAGAGATACACAGGAGCTTATAAACGTTGGGTTTGATACAAACATGTTTCTTCTTCTTTAAGTTGTTTTAAGTACCGTATTTGGAGAGGGGCCACAGTTCAGTAGTTAAGCCCCTGTTTTGCATGCAGAAGTTCAATCTCTGGTATCTCCAGGTAAAGCAGAGAAAAACTCCCATCTGAAACTTTTCAGAGCCATTGCCAGTCAGCACTGACAATACTAACTTAGATGGACTAATGCATTGAGTTAATATAAGGCATATTGTCCATATAATTTCTGTGTTCTCAGGAGTTTTCCTATTTAGAACATTTTATCTCACCCTTTTCTTCCAGCAAGTCAGAGTGGCATACATGATTTCTTTCCCACATCTAATTTTATCTCCAAAACAGCTTTCTGATATGAGAGATAGTAACATGTTTACTCAGTGTAACCCCAAATGACCCAGTAAGCTTCATGATGAACAGGAATTTGAATCCAGATCTCTCTGATCCAAGTCTGACATGCAATCCATTATATCACACTGGCTTTCCAATTTGGTAAATATTTATTTCAACATGTTTGTAAGATTTTGGTTCAGTGCCTGAATTTCATACCTGGCTCTTACCTCTAGAACAGCTTGTGGACTATCATACTCAGAGCTGAACACCCAACTCTCCCTGCATCTTTTAAAGCAAAGCACAATGGACCTGTCTCAAGGTCAGCTCCAAAATTCCACCATGTACAGCTGTGCATGTTTACTCAGTGTCATCCTGTGCGTGTTTACTCGGAAGTGAGCAAGGATGCAATGCTCTGCAAACTGACCTGGGAGTAATTCCAACTGAACAGAGTTCCTTACTTCCAAGGAAAAACACATAGGATCATGCCGCACAGTTCCGCATAGGATCATGCCGATCCTGAACATGCTTGCTGAGAAGCAAATCTGAGCCCTCCTGAAATCAAACTGACCTAACGTCTAAGTAGGTTGGGTTGTGATGATTGGGTTCAAGGAAGATGTAAACTTTGCCTGAGATTTTAATCAGTGAGAAGGGAGAACAATAACTTCAAGGTTGCTATGGAGTTATGGTCAGACACTTACCCGTATTCTTCTAGGTTGAGTGTGTAAAGCACCAACTCCGGTTTGCCCAGAGCTTTATCTGAAGGATCCTGAGAAGTAAAGCGCACAACTTTGGCCACTTCAGAGGCATAGCTGCCTAATCTTTCTCCTTCAATCCAAATCTGCAGGAACATGGGCCCTTGCTTCTTGGTTTTTAGCCAAAAATGCACTGCCTGAGTGACATCGAAATTCTTCCAGCCAGACTCTACAATTGGAACTAACCTAAATAATAATAAAAGTTTGACAATGAAGATAGAGTGTAGAAGCTTTGGACTCAACTGCTAAGAAAAACAAATCTAGGGAAAAAATTAAAATTAGACTGAAATTGAAACAAAAGCAAATTTGGAATGAGTGAGGTATACAGTTACTGTTTTCAGACAAATTGCAGAAGATGAAATACTTTCTAAGAAATGGAAGAAGCCAATTTTTTAATTGAGACTTTTGACTAATCCAAAATATGAACCCATTCATACTTTGCATTTTGAACATTTGCCTAATCTCAGAGCCCCTTGTCTTTATTGATGCCTGCTGTTTTTATTGTTGTACAGTATTTTACTGCCTCCTCTCGCTTTTCATGATTTTTAAAAAATTGGGCTTGTTTTTGTTACATTCAAAAGCCACCTTGGGTGTGATTTTAATCACAGAAAGGTGGGTTATATATAGCCATAATGCAATAATAAATAGACCAGCACATGTTTGTTCCCCACTGTACCACTGCGCATGGTCCACCTATTGGAAGTACCACCGGCATCACTGACATCATCGCCAGTTACTTCTGGATTGGGAGGCCAGACACAATGCAACAAACATTGGTAAGAGGCTCAGGGCAGATAGGAGGGCTTTTTTTGAACATGCAAAAAGTGCGCTGGAGCTCTAAATGCTGAGCCTCCCAGACCTGTTTGTCATGTTGCAGTGCTGAGCAGACACCACCTCAGGTACCACTGGATACCTTCTCAAGTACCACCAGTGGCACAAGTGCCATTGGCTGAGCAACACTGAAATAGACAAACTTTGATACCAAAAGTATCTGAATTTACATGGCAAAGTACACACACCCTGTTGTCAATTAAGAGGTTCATGCATGGCTAAATTGGGAAGTTTTCCCACAATAAATAGAGAAGTGATAAGCAGGGAGGAATCAAACACCATTTATGTGTTTATTGGAGGAGCTCAGCAACAAGAGCATGAGTGTTTTGCCATTCAAACAGGCATGTTTTGTATCCAAATTCAAAAAAACATAGCTTTTTCAAGCACTAAACCAATTGCAAGTAGCTTCTTATAATTTTAGCAGAGGCAGGGAAGAGAACGAGCAGGTCCTATAAATGAATCTGCACTTACTGATATTGGACATTTCATACAACTGGAATACTGAGAATGTGGGCTGAGTGGGTCCCCACAGACTTTGCTAAAGTAATTGCGTAACAGCCACATTTACCAGACCATCCATTTACCATTTACCAGACCAGCTCTGGTCGAACCAGTTTTGCAGACATATGCAATGTGGATTAAAACACTGTTTGTCCTCTACCATACCACTTCATATGGTCCACCTATCCGAAACGCCACTGGATATAACTGGTGATGATGTCATCATCAGTTACTTCTGGGTTGGGAGGCCAGATACAATGCAACAAACGCTAGTAAGAGACTCAGGGTGAACGGAAGGGCTTTTTCGAGTGCGGAAAAGCATGCTTTGGAGCTCTGCCTGCCAAGCCACATCTCCTACCACTGTTTGTTGTGTGTTGTTCCTGGTCTCACTGTCAGGCAGCAGGTGTCCAAGGGTCCCATGAGTACCACCTGACCCCACCTCAAGTATCACTGATGGTATCTGTACCACTGGTTGAGAAACACTGGATTAAACTATTAGTTGCGTACAATGTAAGGCAGTGATGCAATCACTTCACCGTGTGCCAAACTTTACAGCGATATTTGAAAAACCTTATTTTCAACATGCCAACTGAATTGTGGGAATTTGCTCTTTAAAACAATATGGATATGACCTAGAACAGGGGTGCCCAAACCCCGGCCCTGGGGCCACTTGCGGCCCTCGAGGCCTCTCAATGCAGCCCTCAGGGAGCCCCCAGTCTCCAATGAGCCTCTGGCCCTCCAGAGATTTGTTGGAGCCCACACTGGCAAGACGCAACTGCTCTTACCATGAGGGCGACTGTTTGACCTTTTGTGTGAGCTGTGGGCTGAGGGCTCCCTCCACTGCTTGTTGTTTCATGTCTGTGATGCAGTAGCGGCAGCAAAGGAAAGGCCAGCCTTGTTTTGTGCAAGGCCTTTTATAGGCCTTGAGCTATTGCAAGACCTTCATTCAATCATATAAGCTCATCTTTAATATATTCATTTATGTGAATTTATTCAAATTTTAAATGTAAATTAATTCTTTTTTTCCCCTGGCCCCCGACACAGCATCAGAGAGATGATGTGGCCCTCCTGCCAAAAACGTTGGACACCCCTGACCTAGAAGCTCTAGTTTGTAGTGGCACTCCTGTGCAAGCAAGGTCTTCCTTACATTCGCTCCAGCTGCATCAGGAGCTGTCCCCAATGATATAGTAAACAAAAAGTCCCTGCTTTCTTGGGATTTATGTGTGTGCATATGATCCATGTGGAGCAATGGACTGACCAGACAGGCATTCAAGACAATAATGACATAAGAACCTTCATGAAAACCTTAACAAATTATCTGATAAGGAAATTTTTGCAAGAGAACGAACTCATACAGGTTGTCATCAGTCATGTCCTGAAAGCTGTCAGTTCAGATACTGCCAGACTATCCAATAAAGTCATAATGTAGCACAGTATAACTAGATAGCCAAATGCAGTCTCCGAATATAAGGGAAGTTAAGAAATATTATAATTCACAGAAGGGGGTATTTGGAGACTGTTGCAATAGCACAAAATTTCCCTTAGGATTTTATAGGTGTACACAACTTACTACTGAAAACTGCTGGCCAGGAGGAAAACTACAGTTTTCCTTTTACACAAAAGTTTTATTTTTACACACACACGCACACAAGGGAAAAACGTTTAAAAGACAGTGGTCAGAAATGTTTACAAAAATGTTGACTAAGACTTTTCTTACATTTACCTCACTACAGGCACATGAGGAACCTAACAATACAATCCTATTTGTGTATACTCAGAAGTAAATCTCATAAAGTTCAATGGGACTTACTCCCAGGTATATTTACATAGAATTGCAGCCTTAAGCATTTCAACCAGTGCCTGCAGAAAGCATCATATAAGTTGCCTATCACATACAAGTTGACAATAGTGAACTAGATCATCCCTCAGAGATGCTGTTTGGGAAGAGGTGGAGGGTGAAGTCCAGTCCTCTTCCCATTCCCTTTTCAGACCACACAATTAATGTTCCTTAGGAGCAACTATATCTCTTGTTATCACGAAGTACAAAAAGTTCTAAGAAAACGTTTCTAACTATTGTTGCAAATCTTGTCATCCCAACTGCAACTGAAGTGGCACCTGAATACTCAAGTGTACTTTTCCTGAGCCGTTTCACTGGACTACTCATTCATACCTGGAATCAATCAATGAAGTTCGGTTGGTGCCGTTGTCTTGAAGCTGCACCCAGTATACGCTCACCCTAGCATTTGTGACTGGCCTATGAGACTGCTTCCTGGGCAGGTGTGTCCTCTCCAGAGGCTTCTTGAAAAGCTTCAGTTCAGCCATGGTGACTTCACTATTTTCTGGGATTCTGCCCTCCATGTCAAAGATAAGATTCTGGCGGGTGGTGTCCGAATAGAGAATATCTCCTGGAATATCTGTATGTATTTGGGGGCAGAAATACTGAAGTTCAGGATGGACAGCACTGACTGTACAGAAAGAATCATATTTTGGTTCAGCAGAAAAACACCTGCCTTTACCCACTTTATCCTGCTACCTGCATTACTAGTCTAGTATACAAACACCAAATGAAGATCACACAAAGTTGTCACCTGGACATACCCTCCAAGCAATCATAATGAATGATTCATGAAATCTCTTCCAACAGATGATCATGTTGCAGATGGTCATAACTTTAAAATGTTCAGTTCAGTGAACTGAACTGTAGCACACATCTCACTCTTCCATTCTTGATGGGTGTATGGCTAGAGCCCGCAAATAAGTATGTATGTTAGAGCTGTCGTTCAGGAATAATGAAAACAGCAACAATGTGGTATACTGTCATTTCCCCCCTTTACCATTTTATACAAACATCTTGATTCTTAATGTACAAATTCAAGCAGACAAAGGCTGCAATCCTACACACCCTTATTTGTGTAGATCCTTTGAACTTAATGAAACTCACTACTGAATTAAACACATTTAGGATGCACACAAGGGAAGTAATGTAAATTAATCCTGTGGGGGGGAAAATGGATGAATTTCCACTAAAGGATCAGAATAGCACTTGCCAATTTTAAAATTGCAGAACAACAGAACATGAGTTAATTGTTGAGCATCATACAAGAGGTGCAATATTCCCCTGGAATCAGTCTGTTCCTGCTCTAGTCATTAAATCAGGATATATTTACACTACCTTAACATCACCTTTATTGCAAATAGATTAAATGTACAGAAAAGTTCTGAACAATGAAGTTCATCTTTGGGTAGAGATTTAGATCTCAGTTTCTCAGAGGTATTTCAGTAGTTTGAATAACAATTATCACGTGTTCTGCATCTACAGTTTCAGATGTACAGTTTCAGTGGATGTAGGACAAAGATTTTGCTTCCAGGTGCATGCAAGAATAACAGCACTGTTTACCTGCATTGCCAGGAATTCCTCTCAGGATCCCGGCAAGACTCGGCAAGGCTCTCCGCTTCACTCGGTGATGCCTCAGCATGGATGTGTATTTATTCCTTATATTCTCTGGGATGACCAGATTCTCTAGGTCTGTCCTTTGAAGAGCAGGGACTTCAGGAAGCCCTAGTTTCTCCAGCAAAATCTCTTTGAGCCTTTTGTCGCTAAATCCACTGGCGGCGGCAGCTATGAAGAGGGCAGAGGTTACCACCCAGTTAAGGCTGACAGCCATCCTTTAACTGTCACTCAGATGCGGAAAAGAACCCCTGAAGCTCTCCACAAGCTGTTGTGGGCAGGGAAGGGACAGCTCAGTAAGGCTGCAAGCTGCTCAAACGAAAAAGGGACCTGATGTGATGGTTTTATATAGCAAGGCTGATCCCACTGACATAACAAATTCCACAAGTGGAGATGAGGCAGAGGACTTGAAAGCGTCACATCCCCTTTGATACAAATAAGCTATAGTAACACCTTCCAGGGCCGTGAACTTAATACAGGAATAGTTAGAAGGTGCTCTGTTTGTTCCCCCACGTGGCTTGACATATCTCAGGCCTACTTCATTCACTACAGTACTTTTTTTTTCTGAACAGAGATCATCTCCATGAAGGAAAACAAAGTTAATAGTTGATGTGTGTTGTGATATTTTTTCCTGCAATGTGTAAAGAGATGGGGAGGAGCTATTCAGAAACTACTTAATTCTATTACATTACATTTATTGCTGCTATTGTAGTTGTTATTATTGATTCCAGAAAACCTGGCTCAGAGCTTTGTGGATCTGATGGGGCTGCCAAATTAGAACACCATTGAACTGTCCTGTTATGCTTGAAGGAGATGGGAGCAATTTTCAAAAGTATTCTCATGATTTTTGACAGCTTCCTGTAATTTTAGAGAATAAATATAGCATGTGAGATTTAGTTAAAATTAAATTATGTACTTCTTGCTGCTGTCTGAAATACAATTTCCTGTTTTCCAGGGGAAAAGCTTACAAAATCCCATTACTGTAGTACTATCAACAATCACATTAGAGGACTGTCTTTGAGGAGGAATAAAACTCAAATGAATAGACTTGGTTTACTTGTTATTGCTTTAATTTTGGGAAGCAATTTCTTTGATCAAGGTGGAAGGAAATTAGGTTAAAAATAGATGCAGTACAAAATATTACATTAAGAGGATAACTAGTACATGCTTGTGTAAAAGCATGCAAGCTAGTAGCAATGGGAATAAGCAAATTTCTTCAAGTAGGGCATTCCAATGTGTCATCACTGGAAGGGCTCTGTCCCTCATGCTCATCTGTAATAATTCTCATAGCAGGGGGACCTGAAGCAGAACCTCAGGAGATTTTCTCAATAGTTGGGCACATTCACATTCTTAAGATACTCTGGTTCCCAACCATTAGATAGCACTGGGCTATGTACGCAGCTGAAATTGCTCACAAGGCTCTGTCTCTCTGACCACACTGATAAACTTTCACTCACGGAATAGAGAAGCCTGATCAGGTCTCCTCCCCACCATATTTGGTAAGCACTATCAAAAATGGCAGCACCAATCATCTCTTCAGGAGAATAGTACAAGTGTGATTCCATGCAGATCCTGTTGCTTGATGTGGATACTGGTATGCACTCACTAGCTAGAAGGGTTGCAAAGCACGCAGTTTTGCAGGGAGCCTCACTGCAGCATGCAAGCAGTCCCTCCCCTCCCCTTTGGAGCCATTCTGGGTGGGGGGAGCAAAATGGAGGCGAATGCATTTTGCTCCCACCATCCTGAATGGCTCCAAAGGGGAGGGGTGGGAATACTGATTAACATTAGCCATGTTAATCAGCTGCAGCAAAAATTTGGAGTCTTGTAACAATTTAAAGCCTAGGGGGCCCAATCCTATCCAACTTTCCAGCAATGATGCAGCAATAGTAAGGGGAAGTTTGCTGCATCCTCTAGTGGAAAGGCAGTCACAAGGGTCTCCTCAAGAAAAGGGAACATTTGTTCCCTTACCTTAGGGCTGCATTGTGGCTGCACAGGTGCTAGAAAGTTGGATAGGATTGGGCCCTAACATATTTATTTCAGAATAGGTCTAGAGTCCACTTCATCTAACAAAATAAATATGTTAGTCCTTAAGGTGTTACAAGACTGTTTTTAATTTACTGCATCGATATCTGAGGGTCTCATAGAGTGATACAAGTTCTGGCTGTGAAATAATGAGGTCTCTTTTATTACTGGATATTGGGTTGTATCCTAAGAGCCATTCATTGAAGAAACTGCACCCCAGCAAGGTGAGATTTTTGCTGATTCCTGTCATCCCCTAGCAGCTCCCCTGTGTCCAGATATCTGCTCCTAAAGGTCCCCAACCCCATTATTATTATTATTTTCTTTTGATTGAGTCTAATTTAAAAAAAAAAAACCTCTCAAGCATCTATACAAAAGGGGTCTCACTATTCATTTGTCCCAAGAGCACACACAGAATTTTTGTGTAACCCGATGGTGTACAAATACAGTACTTTCATACATAGTACCCCACTTTAGATAATGTTAGTACAAGTTTAATGCACAACGAAACTGAAACTTATGTAGTTGGCTTTACTGAGAAACTATCCTTGAGTAAAGCAAGAACATACATTTCATGAGTTTTATACCATGTATCTGAAGTACTCAATTAGTAATGCTAATGCAGCTCTCAACTACCTGTTCATTTTTAAAATTGACTTTAGTGATATGAGTCAAGCTTTGTTAGGTGCTCTTTATAGCAACATTTTTCAGATAGAGTATTTGCAGTAAGGGCCTCTCAATTAGAAAGTGCCTCCTCTTGGGTCTGGTGTTCAGTCCAATAGATTGAAAATACTTTAATGTCAAATGTGTATTGGAAGCAGATTTATGAGCTCCACAGGTAATATAAAATTATTAAGCAGACCGACAGCTGAAGCTCAGTTAGAAAGACAACATGTGGATTCAAGTCTCTTCACACAATGGTGATTATCTGCTCCAATTGCTGGATTTACCGTTCTCTTTTTGTCGTGCAAACAAGAAAAGGCAGGCATTTTATAGAAGCTCTTTTTGTGTGATGTGTATTAGAATCTACATGGTGAATTTAAAATGTCAGACAAGGGATTTAAAAGTGTCTGCAAAGAATGAAATATGAGAGAACCCAGTTTTCAGTTCAAGGCTACAAGTTTTTGATGGTGGTGCCAATAAACGTCAGGCTAGTTTTTACTGTGCAACCATACTATTGGGATTATGTTCTTTTTTTCGGGGATATATCTGCATAATGACAGCATGCTCTTTCATCACAGCCTATGTGTTAATAGGGAAAGTGTGATAGGCTCAAACCTAATTGTTAAGATTTTGCTAGATAAGCAAGGACATTTCAAACCATTTTGTCATAGAAACTAGGGCACAGTATTTGCTGGTAGAACCTCACTTTATTTAAGCTTTTATTTTTCTTCATCTTCACTGTACCATAATATAAGCTTGGACTGTCAAACATGGTCAGTTTTGGGGATATTCTTCCATTCACTCCCATGTGGAACGGCATCTCTCAGTAAAAAACATATCATCCATTTTCGTGGCTTATGTAATCATCTAACCACCAGCAAGAGAAACAATTTAGGTGGTAGTTTCCATGACATATTTATTGGAGCTAGTTCAAAGTTATTTTTCTCATTTCTATGACACCATTACCTAATTCTTAATAGGTCATATACAATGGTTGGGGGGGGGGGGTCAGTGTATATATTTAATCTGGAAGTCTTCACCTAAATAGCTATTTGCCCATAGCAATTCCAGGAGCTGTCAAGATTTACTTGCAAAAGATTCAGTGAGTGAAATCAGCAGGATCACATGAAGGATCACCTTCTCCCACATAAACCTGTCTCAGAGGCCCTCATCCAGAGGCCTTGCTTCAGATGCCCTCATCCACATGCTGTCAACTTCAGAAGTTAGGCAGCTGGCAACTAGTGAAGGGGCATTTTCAGTGGTTGCATAACTGCGTCAGTGGAAGACCTCAACAGGTAGCTCAGTGATGTACCAGCACTGTTATATTTTAGGGTCAAATTAAGAATGCTGCAGAGATGCTCCTCTGCCTCTTCAAAATTAAGTCGACATGAAGGAGACCAGATCCAGACTGCAACAGTTGTGCAGGGAAAGGGGTTAACCCTTCCCCCAAGCTATTTACCTTAGTAAGAAAAACATATGTGTACATATATTTTAGTAGAAAAGCAACATATAAATATTATAAATTAAAATAGATGAGATAAAGTATTTTCATGTAGATCAAAGGGTTGTTTTTTTTGTTATGCTTCTTAGAGTAAATCTGACACCAAAGAGTAGCATAGAAATAATAAAATTCCTTTACCACTGAACTTGTGAGTTCAATATAGATTGCGTTATTATGGCACACATACAAGTAGTTTTCAGCTCACTGGGCTTTTTCTTCAGTATCTTCTACTTGAAGAGAGGTACAATATGGTGTCTGTATGAATAGGCATACTTAGCAGGCTTCTGTGTAGTGGAGGATACTGGGATCAGATGTTTTAAATTATGTGCATTTGGCAAACTTGCAGTGTATCAGTGTTCTCTGTACAAAAGCTTTTAGTATGTTACTTATTGTAGAAATAAGAAACAAAGCAGTTTCATTACAACATTTCCTTCAGTCTGCTACAACTCACTTCCCCAATCCTGATAATATTAGATAGAAATGCACTTCCGTATGCTGGCTGGAGAGTCCTCAGCACTTGGTAAAGTGTTATCTGATTGAATGATACACAAGGTAGGTGAAAAACAGTTGGATTGATGCATGTTGTAGGATTGTTTTATGCTGCTTACTTTTCTGTGACTGATATAGACTTCCTCAATCCTTTAATATTATTAAGAATATTTAGGATGGTGTGCTTGACTATAAAACCCTAAGTGACAAGAGGCGTACATACCTTAGATTTTGGTCCTGCAGCAAAAGAAGGGTGGTGCAAAACAGCAGAGATCTAAGGTGGCAGGACAGTATTATTTCAGCCTGCTCATGGTGGATTACACTTTTGAAGGCTCTCTCATGTAAAATATACCCTACAAGTTAGAAACTATCATCTCTGGAAGAAAGATTTAGCCCAGACATCCCTAGATCTTAGAGAATGCAAACACGGTATAAAGCACAGCTGAACATATACAGGATCGAAAAAGGATCTACTGTACAGTACAATGGGAGCAGTCCAGTTCCCTTAAAATCAATGAAGTTTACTACAGAATTCTGAAAGATAAAGATTGCACCCATAATTTTCACTGGATCACAAGTAGTTTTTCTGAATGCTACTAATTTGACTAAGCTCCTGGTTTCCTCTTAAATCTTGTGGTTTCAATTTGCATAGGTTAATTATGCATTGTGTAAAAAAGTTCTTCCTATAATTAGAATTCTGTTGACATTTAATTTCTCCAGGTGTTCCTTGTTCCAACAAAGGGAAAGTAAATGCTGCTCTATGCTGTTTTTTTCCACTTTAAAGGTCTTCCTGCAAATAACAACTTCTCCTAGGTGTTATTTAGATGCATTAATAAAGGTCTTCAAAGGCAGAGTTGCCACAAACCAGATGCTAATGAAAGAAAAATGATTTGCATTTTTAAATCTCCTAGAAAGTGTCTTCTCAATCACCTCTGCCCAAAATACATATTAAAGAGCAAGCTAAATAAGAATTGCAGAGGTCTCCTGCTAAAGATCTGTGATATGGTTAGTGCCAAAACAGCTTTAATTCCATGAAAATAAATTAAGCGGAGAAGTGACACTTGTAGTGATATTAAATCTTGAACAAGATCCATTGCAGGAGCTGCTACAATATTTCCAAAGAAGTTAGTGCCCAAGTTAATATCTTCATTTATTATTATTATTATTATTATTATTATTGAGAAAGAGGCACTTTTTCACCTGGTGCTTATAGTTATCAGAGGTAAAGTAACTGTCCCTATTCACTGCAGCACTGTGTCTTCTCTAGTGGCTGTTGTCTGCATCTTTTTAGACTGTGAGTCCTTTTGGAACAAGGAGCCATTTATTTATTTGATTCTCTCTATAAGCCATTTTGTCAACTTTTTGCTAAAAAGCAGAATATGAACAGTTTTAATAACAATACTAGCAAGAGGATGTTTTTATATGCGATAAAAGCTGCAAACCTAGGCACATTTACCTGGGAGTAAGCCCAACTGAATGCAGTGGGATCTACTTATGAGTAAACCTGTATAGGCCTGTAAATTTAAGGCAAGTTCCTGAACCCTCATAATTCAAAATATTAAATCTATGCAGTGCACTGGAAATACTATACAGGTATGTTACGTGAAAATCCCCCATAATCTTTTTTTGAAAGTTATCTTTCTCTGTCTCCTCTTTAAGCAAAAGGGAATTTCTCTGCATTACACTGTCTTGTTATCCAGCCTGAGACCCTAATGTCCCAATTGGACTGTGTTAATAATTTCCCTAAACAGAAACAGCTCTTTTGGTAACAGACATACTCTCAGAAAGCATATTGGTACAGTCAGGAAGTAAAGCTAAATAGACCTGCTTCCGACTCTTCTAATCTGCATTATTTGGTGAAGTCTATACACGTCAGATTACTGTATACCTTTGGACTTTTCACATAAGTTCCAGAGCTCAGGGTTAGGAATGGGTCCATGCGATAGGCTGTCATAATACCAAGAATGTCTGAAACACTAACAAGTAACTATTCTCAGCACAATTTTAGAAAGGAACTCTGCATGTGCACTGACTCAGTTCAAGCAGCCAGAATTTTTGTAACAAAAACATGGTTTTAAGTAAAGAATGTCAGCGGTGTTTATCCTCTGCAACTAGCAGTTTGAGTTCTAAGGCTGCAATAGCACACATTTTCCTGGGAGTAAGCTCCATTGAACAAACAAAATGGAACTTACTTCTGAGTAGACACAGGGTTGCACTCTAAATGTTGTGTGCACCAACAATGTCTATTAACTCTAATAAAACAAAGGATCCTTAACAATACATTCTGAATTCATTAAAGTATACCAATGTACATACTAATTTGATGCTGCTTAACGGAAAAGATTATTTCTGCAGTAATTTACAAAATGACTGTCACAGAGTTGCAAGATACTACATTTCTTCATCCTCTTTCTTCTGATCAGACTTTGCTGTGGTTTGCAAACAGATATAATGCCACAATATGCTGTCCATGTGCTTGGGACATGTACACTTCCTATGCGATGAAATAGTAGTGGTTAAGCTTACAGTGCAGGACCTGAAAAAAGTTACAGAAAAAGTAACAGCACCTCTAAGAATGAGGATGGTGGGGGAAAGAGGCAGCAGCAACCAACTCTTTAGTAGTGATCAAGGATAAAACAATGTGCAAGAGAGGGGGCATGAGAAAATGAAACGGAGAGAAGAAAAAACTCAGCAGAAAGGTATGCAAACTTAAGTGGAGGAGATTCATCTGTCAAATGAATGACAATATTCAGGAATTATTTCATATCGTGCTTTCACTGCTACAATTCTGGAATTATGTCATATCCCTGTGGAATCTAGGCAGTGATAGTATTAACAACTTGCCTGAACGTTCTGTGACTTGAACCCAACGGCCATTTTGTACAGAGAGTAATGCATGTGGGACTACACTTTTATGTTTTTGGTCCATGGTCTATAAAAAATTGATTTTTTAAAATTTCAGAGTAGGAGTTCTTATCAGCTTATCAATACACAATGTCTTCATACCAAGTTAACTCTTGTCAAGTATTTAACTTTCACTTCCCTCCCCCCTCGACCACACTGCATCATTAAGCTATTCTACCCATGTTGGATACCCTGCATTCATAGCCCTGAATATCTTCAGTGGGATAATCCAGCACACCCCTTTCCTGTTCTCAAAAGCAAAGCTGTGAATTAAACTACTGTTTGTTGCTGGAATTGTTAACAATACTGTCACTACTCTGAACCTTAGAACTGTATAGTTCAAGACGATTTCAATTAGCTAAAGGACATGACTTTGGAGTCATCTGGAACTTCATAGAGTCTACTCCTTAACAAACATATACATGTGTTTGTACTCTTTGCAAACATGTAATGTACCCAGCAAAATGAAATGCAAATATAAATGCTTTGAGGCTGGGATAGCTTGGAGATGTTCCCTGCTCAGTGGAAGGTCAAACTTTTCCATTCTGGAAACACAGGGCAAACCTAAGCTAGTTATTATTGCTGGATTTACTGCACTCAAGCTATCTGCATTCCTCATTACTTTGTAGCCCAGACCAGCTAAGGGTAGAGCCAGTCCCAAAGGAGCGCATGTAAAAACCTACTGGATTTTGCTTTTGTTGCTTAATGAACCTGACATTCAAAGCATAGTATACAAATTATCTTTGGTTTGCCCCAGCATACAGGGGAAATAAAGGAAAAAAGTCTCTTTACATTATTTCTCTCACCTATGTGATTGTGGTCACAGTGAAAGAGAAGACTATACTGTATTGTACATGGTAAGATCAAAGCTTTTAGCGTAGCTCCTTACAACCTTTAGAGGAAAGGTGAGATTTTGTTGCCAGGGAATGCATCCTCAACTGGGTGCCAGAGTCATTCCCACCCTCCTAACAAATGTACCTGTATAATACTTGTGTTTGCAAATGAGCATTGGTTGTAGTCACACTTTGCATTATTAGGCATATGTGTTTAAACTTAAAATGCATAATGTGTGAAGAGTGCTTCCGATCAGCTATCAAGAATGTGAATTAGATCTATTAATTAGAGTCCCAACAGGGAGACATTTAACAGCTAATCTGGCCCCTGTTTTACTTTCACCCCTCTGAAAGACAAAACATTTATAGTGGAAATGCTATAACCACAGGGAGAAGCTAGGTAAGTGGTAACACCTCAAACCACCTGCTGCCTAAAAATCTGAGGATATGTATGCTTGAAGGGGAGTTGACCCACAGAGGAAAATCCTGCTGGGAAGAATAAAGATATAAATACAGAACTGGGGTTAATCTGATGATGGGTGGTACCGATGATCCAGTGATCTAAGTCATACAGAAAGAAAATCACACATGTAAATGAAAGCACTGGCACACTTAGTTTTCTCAACTAAGGAGAGATAAGGAATATCTCCAGGGGAGATATGGAATATGCAAAAGACAGCAATCGCAGAAGGATTTAGGGATCTGTTGACTTCTTTTTTAGATCCTAATATAGTTTTCATCAATCCCCAGGAGTGAAAAATAAATGCTTGCTAATTAGTAATAGGATGCTGCTTTTGCCACTAGAAGAACAGACAGAGTCAAACAAAAACAACTTTATTGACAAGGTGGGGGACAGAGGAAAGATGGCTCTACTGCTGGAGTTGCAGATAAACAACATTGCAGTAGTTGGTTAAAAAGGTCTGTCTAGACATTTGCAGAAAGAAGCACAGGACAAAGACAAGGAGTTACTTACCACTGCAACTAATATTACCTTTCACCTGAGCAAACAATCATAAATTTCTAATGCAAGACTGAACTAACTAAACAGAATCTGCTTTAAAATACATAAATGTTCAAATCATAGTCTTGCTATTCACATTCATCTAAGCTTCAGGTTTGCACATATTCAGGATTCAAAAAATGATGATTCTCTAGATCTAATTAGGGTACAATCCTAACCCACTTTCCAGCACTGAGATAAGGGAACAAAATTCTCTTACCTTGAGGAGGCCTCCACAACTACCACCCAACTGCAGGATGCATGCCCCATTGGCACAGCTGTGCCAGTGCTGGAAAGTTGGTTAGGTTTTGGGCCTTAATGTGTTTTGTTTATATGGATATACAGCATCCTATTTTCTCAATTTTGCCATCACATTCCAGTACCTGCAAAATAAAAATAAAAATGGACACAATCTTTTATAGCACTCTGTGTGACATAGATTCTGGTAGCACTGGAAATACTGGACTTGGGGGCACTGGACAGACAGCCCATTCTCCATCCTAGCACTACTTCAAATTACTGGCAATGTTACAGTGGTTTATGCTTGTGAGGACAGCCAAATAAACACTGAACTGATAACCATGGTGTGCTACCGGGCATACCCTGCAGCTTGTATGCTTACCAAACAGAAAAAGTAAAGTTTTTTTTAATGCTGCTGAAATACACAAAGGAAAAACAGACAATTTTACAAAAGTTCTCAACCAAAAAGGGATAGAAGAAAAACAAGCTAACAAACCTTGTTAGCCATGATCACATTTTAAGCACAGATGTAAGGCTATACTTTAGACACAGACCTAGAACCGACATTTGTGATCAACCTGTGATCAACAATGTTAGTAAGGACATTACTAGAGATATAAAAAGAAACACTTAAAAGTCATGATTACAAATAATCAGGAGCATGTTCATCCCCATCAAGAAAATGCAGCACTGCATTCTTGATAACATGCTAGTAAGGGCCAAAATACATGCTACATGAGAGATCTGTGATGGTATCCCTGGATGTTTTTATTTTAGCTGAAAGGCAGTCACCCAGTGCGTATGTGTGCTTGCATGCACCAAACCGATCAAAGCAGCAACAGGAGATGAGGAAGGAAATGTTTAACACTTTCTTTCCATGCTGTTTTCCTGCCAAAATCTCCTCTCCCCAGAATGCTGTTTGCCCTGCAGGAGTGAAACATGCAAGTACCAGTATTTGTCCTCTGTGAGAAAAAGTTTGGGATCAAATATGCTATTTTGATCAGACAAGAACAAGGGGAGAAAATGTCAAACTACCGCTTTGATCAGACTGGCAGTCCCAGGACCCAATCCTATCCAACTTTCCAGCATTGGGGCAGCCGCAACGCAGCCCCGAGGCAAGGGAACAAATGTTCCCATACCTTGAGGAGGCCTCCAAGACTGCCTCCCCAACACAGGAAGCAGTGCATACCCCATAGGCACAGCAGCACCGACACTGGAAAATTGGATAGGATTGGGCCCTCACATGGCTACATTTCAGCAAGAAAGACTTGCTGAATCAGGGGATCTGATCACGAGGCTTCCACATAGCAAGCAGTTAGGCCCTAATCGAAAATCAGAGGGAAGAATTCATGCTATTGTTGAATGGTAATAAAATACTTACTGTTTGTATAGCACTATTCAAAGTGCCCACATGCAGTAGTTTAAAATCCTTACAACAACACTATTTATCATAAGGTCAATATAATTATCCCTGTACTGTAAGTGATGGAGCTGAGGCTTAATAACTTGCAGGAGGTCACCTAGCAAGTTTGGCAAGACTTGCAGAGGCTTCCTGGTTCACAGTTTGGTGATTCAAACACTACATTTCCAGTTATTCCTGTTTCAGCTTTAGAGGGGTTGGCTACTGCAGAATGCCAGTGCAAGGGAGGGCACCAGGATGCATGTCTCTTGTCTTTTGTGTGCTCCCTGAGGGCCCAATCCTATCCAACTTTCCAGCACAGCCCCGGGGTAAGGGAACAAATGTTGCCATACCTTGAGGAGGCCTCCAAGACCGTCCCCCCACCACAGGACGCAGCGCATGCCCCACTGGCACAGCTACACCGGCAATGGAAAACTGGATAGGACTGGGCCCTGAGAATCCTATCCACACTTTCCTGGGAGTAAGTCCCATTGACTCCAATGGGACTTACTTATGAGTAGACATGCATAGGCTTGGCCTCTGGTGGGCCAGTGTGAGATACAGGAAGCTGGACTAGAGGGGCCTCAGGCCTGATGCAGCCAAAGGGGCTCTTCTCATGTTCTTGCGACAGGCGTGGTGGACTTTAGGGGCAAGCGCCCTCAGGAGGCACGAGGAGAGCTTTGAGAACATAAGAACAGCCCCACTGGATCAGGCCATAGGCCCATCTAGTCCAGCTTCCTGTATCTCACAGCGGCCCACCAAATGCCCCAGGGAGCACACCAGATAACAGGAGACCTGCATCCTGGTGCCCTCCCTTGCATCTGGCATTCTGACATAGCCCATTTCTAAAATCAGGAGGTTGTACATGCACATCATGGCTTGTAAACCGTAATGGATTTTTCCTCCATAAAGTTGTCCAATCCCCTTTTAAAGGCGTCCAGGCCAGACGCCATCACCACATCCTGTGGCAAGGAGTTCCACAGACCAACCACACACTGAGTAAAGAAATATTTTCTTTTGTCTGTTCTAACTCTCCCAACACTCAATTTTAGTGGATGTCCCCTGGTTCTGATGTTATGTGAGAGTGTAAAGAGCATCCCTCTGTCCACTCTGTCCATCCCATGCATAATTTTGTATGTCTCAATCATGTCCCCCCTCAGGCGCCTCTTTTCTACGCTGAAGAGGCCCAAACGCCGTAGCCTTTCCTGGTAAGGAAGGTGCCCCAGCCCCGTAATCATCTTAGTCGCTCTCTTTTGCACCTTTTCCATTTCCACTATGTCTTTTTTGAGATGCGGCGACCAGAACTGGACACAATATTCCAGGTGTGGCCTTACCATCGATTTGTACAACGGCATTATAATATTGCCATTTTGTTCTCAATACCTTTCCTAATGATCCCAAGCATAGAATTGGCCTTCTTCACTGCCGCCGCACACTGGGTCGACACTTTCATCGACCTGTCCACCACCACCCCAAGAGGCTGCTCTTGGCCAAATGCGGCGCACGCGCGGCTCTAGGACTAGCTGCTTCTCTACAGGGAGGGCGACCCTCCTCAGTGACTGGTGCCCTTCTCCCCCTGGCAGAGCCTGTGGGGAAAGTTCTGCGCCGGGGCAGTCCCCACTACTGGAGCACTCCCCACTCCCCACTACTGGAGCAGCAGCGTCCTCTCCTCGGCAGCCTGAGCGAGGAAGGCGGGAAGGAGGGGAAGCGCCACAGAGGAGCGGGAGGGTGGAGTCTCCTGCCCGCCCCTGCTGTTCTGTGGGGGGACTGGTGGGGAGAGCTCCTCCCCTCCCCTCCCCTCCCCGCCTGCCCGCCCTGTGGCAGTGCTGTGTCGCCTGTCGCGCCCGCTGCCTTCGTAGGAGGAAAGGGTCTGGACTGTGCCTTTGGGCCCCGCTTCCCCCCTGCCTCCCGCCAACTCTGTGACTTCAGGCAAGTCCCCTCCCCTCCCCGGTCTTCTCTCGCGCTGTGAGGAGGCACCTTTCCTGCCAGCAGCGCTGCCAGCTGTGAGCGCGGCTCCTCCTGTGCACGCAGCTGGGCTGGCTTGTCCGGACACCAGGCGCGTGTCCATTTTCTGGACGCTTCAGGCTGCAGCACCTGAGGGCTCCCCCGAGTCCCACAGAGGCGCCACAGCTGCAGGGCGGGCGGAAATGCAGTCGGCTTTCCAGCATGAAGAGCGCTGCACCTGTTGAACTTCTGCATCTTGCAGCGCAGCGCCTCTGGCAGGCCAAAACTGCCACCCCGCACTTTCCCTGTGATGCCCACGCTGAGGCGGTCCTGTGGTTGGTGTTGCATATGGCGGGGTGGACTCCTCACGTGCTGCTCTGCTTGCTGTACTTTGAACTGACCTGGTCCTGCCAGCTTTGGCTTCTGATTCTTTCCTAAGGCAGGTGACTGACATGCTTCAGGGCCTTTGAGCCTCTTAATTCTCATTTAAAAGCATATTGCTAAGTTCCTCATTCAGGCTGCAATCCTACACACCCTTTCCTGGGAGTAAGCTCCACTGACTATAATGGAACTTACTTCTGAGAAGAAAGTTATAGAATTGGGCTCTTAGTCTTCAGGCAAAGTTGTTAATTACACATATTCTCAGGCTGTTATCAGGCTCCTGATGAACTTGGCTGTCTTCTGTGCCCTGCAAGGTTTAGAATTTCCTAATCTTCCAGTTTTTGATGGTTGGCAACCTTCAGTCTCTAAAGTCTATGGTATAAACCTACAGCACCCAGTATCCCCAGGCGGTCTCCCATCTAAGTGACAGATGAGAATTTAAGACATGGAAGGGCGTTGACATCCTTTGTTGTCCATTTTCTAAAGCTGTGATCTCAGTAAAGGCAACACATTCTGCTTTGTGTATTACTGCTTTTTGATAAAGGCCCTTGAAATAATTGGATGTGATCTTAAGATATTCTTGTTATAATGTAACATTTAGCATATAAGAACATAGAAACAGCCCCACTGGATCAGGCCATAGGCCCATCTCCAGCTTCCTGTATCTCACAGCGGTCCACCAAATGGTCCAGGGAGCACATCAGATAACAAGAGACCTGCATCCTGGTGCCTCCCTTGCATCTGGCATTCTGACATAGCCAATTTCTAAAATCAGGAGCTTGCACATACACATCATGGCTTGTAACCCGTAATGGATTTTTCGTCCAGAAACTTGTCCAATCACCTTTTTAAGGCATCCAGGCCAGATGCCGTCAGCACATCCTGTGGCAAGGAGTTCCACAGATCAACCACACGCTGAGTAAAGAAATATTTTCTTTTGTCTGCCCTAACTCTCCCAACACTCACTCTCTCAACACTCAATTTTAGTGGATATCATGAATATAAAACTTGAAAACAAAAATAATTTAAACGTATTATACATCCGCTTGCATGCAGATATTTCCTTGAAATGGCCCCTGTCCAGGAATCCAGCCTAATCTTATGGAATCTTTAAGGACCACATTGCATGAATGTCTTATTTGGATGACATGTGTTTTTGTATGCACCCATTGGAATTGCTTGTGTAAGCAGAGATTACAACTGAAGTTGAGGTATTGTGTTTACTGTGGATATGTCTTTATTGTAGTAATAGTACTTTGTCTTTAAGAATAGTACAGTATTGTACCTTAGACAGTTTCTGTGGCCACCGAAATAAGCTAAATTTCTATTTGCATGTGTCTTTAGGTAGTTAGCTTATATGTGAGTGATTTGACCCCAGGTCTCATGATTTTTTTTGGTCTTCAGATTCAGTGAAGGCTCCCCCCCTCAGTTATTGAAATTTAATGTGTTTTGAAGTTCTGCTTTTTGCTATACATGTTCAATTGAATTTAAGGAAAAGAGCAACTTATTTGAAATAAAGCACATACAAAAATATATTTGATGGTGCATGCGGCACAAAAGGTTAAGAACTTCTGGTCTGGACTTCTGTTTGCTGAATATAGTGATATATCTTGGAAGTAGTGGTTTATCAATTAAAATATATTTACACTGCCTTTATAAAAAGCCAATCAAAGCTGTGAACAACACAAATAGTGCAAACACTAGTCTCTTAAAAGTTAAAACCTATTTTAATATTTTGATATTTTTTCATGTTGCGAAACTTCTTAAGTAATGGTTTTGGTAAAATTACTTTGACATTCTTGTTTTGTTTTGTAAAAAACCAACGCAAATGTTTTCTGGCTATATTACCCAAGTATACTGCTTCCTTTTCAGCTGTAACTTCCCTATTATATTCTTTAAGTGAGACAACATGTTACTGGATGTTGGAAATTCCTCAGGGAATCATTCTGCAGATGAGATATACTGCTACCGCACTGCACCGAAAAGCACAGTGCTTCAAGGCGTAACCTTTGGTGGAGTCCCTACTGTGTTGCTGCTCGATGTAATTTGCTTTTTGGTATGTGCATTTGAGGACCGCTGTAATAACTGGCAAATTTCTCTTTTATCTAGAATCTCTTATCTCTCAGGAGGGAATTTGGAAAAGGGTGAATCAGTATCTACTTTACTGTGCTCAGATAGACAATATCAGTCCCTTTCTTTCCTGCAGACAGATCATGCTGTAGAATCTAGTATGCTAAAGAATAATAAATGGTAGGAATGTAAAATAGGTTTTAATATAAGTAACAGGGTTTGTAGCTTGGATACTAAATTGTCTTTTAAATTCTGCCTGATAGTGGTGTTTGCCAAACTAAATTTAGTAGCAACCAGGCAGTATCATTTATATGTCAAAAGTTTGTTCTTATCTCACTTAACACTAATACCACTTCAGGCCTTTCTTCCCTTTGTAGCACATGTCTTACTGGTTTAGCATTGAGGGATTACTGTATATCCAGTGTGTTGAACACTAGAGTCAGGACTATGTTCTGGTGATAGTTCACAGAAATCCGTAAGTTTGTCCTATGGTGCCTGGGGGGGGCGGTCAAGATTGAGACATAAAATTGTGCATTGGATGGATAGCGAGACGTTCTTCTTTCTCTTGAGTGGTGGAAGAGTTAGAACAGACAAAAAATATTTCTTTACCCAATGTTTAATTAAGAAAACATTTCTTTACCCAATGTTAATTATGGAACTCCTTGCCACAGGATGTGGTGATGTCACCTGAAGACCTTGTTGCTTTTAAAAGAGAATTGGACACATTTATGGAGGAAAGGTCCATCAGATGTTATAACCCATGATGGGCATATGCAACTTCCTGGTTCTAGAAATAGGCTGTCTCTGAATGCCAGATGCAAGCCAGATGCAAGGGAGAATACAGGTGTCTTGTTGTCTTTTGTGCTCTGAAGCATCTGGTAGGCTACTATGAGATACAGGAAGCTGGACTAGATGAGCCTTTGGCCTGATCCAGCAGGGCTCTTCTTGTATTCTTACGTAAATTTGATCCTGAAAATCTTGTTGGCACTGACAAAATTGAACGATGAAACCAATTTAACCTGAAATGATATAGACTTATGGTGGTGTTATAATAATGAAACATCTAATCATTTTTTTCTTTCCTAGATTTTAATATTGGTATTTTCCATTATACGAAAGCATTTCTGGGATTATGGACGCATTGCACTGGTATCGGATCTAGAGAGGTAAAGATGTGCAAAAATCAGTGTCAAATATTGGTGTCAAGCACAATGAAGGGTTTTGCCAAGGTGACAGTGCCTTGCTCTTTGGTGTCCATGGAATGCTTTTGGTATGATTGGGCATTACCACAAGCCATACTCTCAGCTCTATGGACCACAAAGGAATTTTATGCCAATAAAGTTGGAATGAGTGCATGAATGACCACAAAGGAAGAGAACTGAGAGAAGACAATGAGTAGGAAACCCTTAGACATCAAATGCCAACTCATCACAGATCTGAGATTTTCTGGTAGGAGCTGTTTGGCACAAGGTTTTAATTGCAGTGGTCCTGTCCAAGCAGTCATTTGATGACTGTGCATGTAGGAGATGGATTTTTTTCTCATTACTCAGTGGCAACTGCCTATAGAGGGTGGAGTATGTAGTACTTCAGCTGTTTAAATAATAAGAATTGATTCGGTAATCTAAATGTACTTGTCCATATGTTTCATTGTGCTGAACCAGTGACTCTGGGATGGACAGGAATTATCTATATTGGGTACAACTTGATAGGGTATCTTATTCATACCCCTTGTTTTTTCAGATGGCAAATGTTCTTAAAATTCAGCTGTGATGGTGTTTGGTCTCAGAAGGAGCTGGAGAGCCCCTGTACTGTCTAGAATTTAAGACTTGGATCTGTTGCAAGCTTGAAATGGGTTTTAAAATTATAGGATCTAGAAAAAAAGCAACTGGTTTAAATTGTTAGGAGCAAAGTGAAGTAGTTTTTTGTATTTCCTAATGCAGTGGTTCTCACACTTTTAGCACCAGGACCCACTTTTTAGAATGAGAATCTGTCGGGATCCACCGGAAGTGATGTCATGACCAGAAGTGACATCATCAAGCAGGGAAATTTTTAACAATCCTAGGCTGTAATCCTACCCACACTTACCCAGGAGAAAAAAGCATAAACATAATAACCTATTCAAAGTACAGATCTGTCACATTTCCCCAAATGCAGTCACATACCATGGTAATATTAAGTCTAATGTATTAAAAATAAAATATTAAAATGAATGGGGACCCACCTGAAATTGGCTCGTGACCCACCTAGTGGGTCCCGACACACAGTTTCAGAAACACTGCCCTAGTGTACTTGCTCCTAGTGTACTAGTTGTTCTATTTCCACTCTTTAAAACCAATTTTTTATTGGTGTTTTCACAGTTTCTAATTTTCATAATCATGTTCATATTTTAAGAGCTTCTTCTATGAGTCTGTGAGTTTTAGTATTTATTGTTTATATAGGATTCTAATTCTGAGGGCTTTATGTCTTTTAGTGAATCCAGGTTTCGTAGACTGTCTACTTTATCATCACCTTATGAACTGGATCCTGACACGGTTAGTATTTGGGTTTAGGCTTGCCACCTAGGCTACAAGTATACATACGTACTGTATAATGTTCCTGATCACCTATAAGTAAACAGCTCTAATGTCTGAAGTAGTAATATTGTCAGAAGTGTGCACATATGGGATCTTTTTGCTTTTATGGCTTTTTCATCTATCTCTTCTAAGCTTAACATTAAATATTAAAATTCAAATAAATAAATGGTATTTTGAAGAAATATGTAATTGCTTACTGTTAGCACTAGTTAAATATTCCTTATGTTTAGAAAGGAAATCTTTGCAACACAGAAGTCCCATTGAGTTCAGTTAAATTTATTCCTAAATAAGAGTATAGGATTGTTTGATATAATTTGTTTTTATATGTCTCATAGCCCAATCTATCCTTTCTCCCCACCCCCCCATGCAGCCGTGCCAAAAAGGAAGGGGGTTGAGGATTGGGAAGTTTCAGAGGGAAAAGGAAATTTAAATCTCCTTACCCCTTCATAAGTTTTCTGCTCTGTGTCAGTGCATCTCCTCAGACCTGCACCACCGCTTTAGCTGACACAAGTCTGAGGAGAGAAAGGGGGCAGGGAGGCTGCTGACACAGGGAATAGGATCCAGTGCAGCCATCACCACCAAATGTCGCCTTCCCACCCCCTTCTCCAGTGGCCACAGCAGGGTCCAGCAGTGGATGTGGGGTAAAGCCACTTCCTGCAGCAAAATGGCTCCATGCACTGTTGGTGGTCATTTTACGGCGGCCGAACTCCATTCTGCTATTGCAAAGTGTCTGGTGGTGTCTCAATCCTGCATAGGATTGGGCTGCCTATCTTGTACACCTCATCAGTGGCTACTGATTATTCAAGTCAGGAGTTGGCTTTTTATGGTTCTGATTCATGTTGTCTCTGTTTTAATCCTATGTGTAACTGTTTAAAAATGCGTTGTATGAGAAATGTTTGTCTCACCTAGCAATTGCCTCCTTAAGGAAGCTCACCCTGAGACTTAGAAACATATGGAGTTACCCATAATAATTTCACTTCAATTCATATACAACATATATCTTTCCCCTTGTTTTGGCAGAGCTGAAGGAGTAATTGGGGCTTGTGAGACTCCCAATTTGGCAAGTTTCTAAGGAAAAATTCCATATGTATCATAGAATCATTGAGTTGGAAGGGGCATAATAGGACATCTAGTCCAACCCCCTGCCTAAGGCAGGAAATCCTCTTAGAGCATATCCAACAGGTGCTTGTCAAGCCTCTGCTTGAATGTAGCAAGCATGATGGACCCATGAACATCAGCTGCACACCTGAGTGACCAGGAAGGACCAAATTCCATCTGTATTGAGTCCTTGTCCCACTCCAGATCACAAGGCTTGTTCAACATATTCATGATTCAGTATCAGTCAGCCTGCCAGAGGAGTGTGGGACCTAAAATGAGTTGCTACCACCCTGGTGGTATATTTGCAGAGAATAAACATTAGTGTAGAACAATCTCACTTAATATTTCCAAACGTTTCTAAAGCTACCATGTTGAAATTATATTTGGTATTCTGTCTCTAAAACCTGATGGTGCTGACATTGAGAAGTTGAAGATAAACCCACAGTTCTTTTTCCTTGGAGAAGGAAATGTAGTTACAGTTACAAATGTAAATTTGTACATTTGACAAACAACAATTATATTTGGTATTCTGTCTCTAAAACCTGATGGTGCTGACATTGAGAAGTTGAAGATAAACCCACAGTTCTTTTTCCTTGGAGAAGGAAATGTAGTTACAGTTACAAATGTAAATTTGTACATTTGACAAGTCAAAATTCGGTTTGACTCTGTCGAGCCGTTGCTTCGGCGACTACACTGGCTGCTGGTTCTGTTCCGGGCCCAATTCAAGGTGCTAGTTTTGACTTTTAAAGCCCTTCACAGCTCAGGCCGGGGGTATTTGAGGGACCGCCTCCTTCCTTACAATCCTGCTCTTAGATCATCTTAGATAATCTGGGGGGGCCCTTTGTGCCACCACCAAGAGATGTGAGAGGGGCGGCGGCCAGGAAGAGGGCCTTCTCGGTGGTGGCCCCCAAACTTTGGAATACCCTCCCCTTAGAATTGAGAACTGCTCCCTCTTTGCTAATGTTTCGGCGTGGACTGAAGACCTTTTTATTTCAAAAAGCTTTTAACTGTTGACAGGCTGGATGGCTTTCTTTCTCCTTTTATATTAGAACCCACGGGGTTTGTTTTAGATTTTTAATTATTTGAAAACTGTTTTAGTGTTTTTAATTGTTAATTTTGTATTTTTTAATTGTTGTAGGCTGCCTTGTGTGCCCATGGGGCAAAAAGGCAGGATATAAATCAATAAAATAATAATAATAATAAATAATAATAATAATAATAATAATAATTCAGATTACTACATTATTGTACTCCTTGAGAGAATCCAGAAAGCCTCATGCTTATGCAGAAAATAATTCTCTTAATGCAAGAGTTTTTCCAGTTTCTGCTGATTTCTCCTCCAGCCCCTGCCCCACCCCACATTGCATGCTATTCTGGATACTTCTTCAATCCCTAGGGAGCATATGTGATTGCAGTGGAAAGGAGGAGGCAGGAACTCTTACATGAACCATTGAGCAAGTGGAATTCTTCATACTCTGTAGCCTCTTTGGTATTTAGAAAATTAAATATATTTACTGTTTGTTTGTAGGGCTTTTGTTCTTGGGTGACAGCTGCCTTTCGAATGCAGTGAGTATACAAACAAGCAGTGATCTCAGTGGTGTCTAACATATACTTTATATTTTTTGTTATATAACAATTTTGAAAATGGGAAGCTGTTACCTTAATGTTTTCTACCTAATTTTTCAAAGTCACTTGGGAGTTTTTTAAAATTATAAGATGGAATATAATTCTTAAACAACAAAAGCCCAAGAAACAGAATTAATAAGTTTTACAGAGAAACACTTGACAGTATATTGGTCAAATATTATAGCTTTAGTATATACTATTAATGAGTACTGTAGTTAGAAATTTGGTTATGTTGTTTGTTTGAAAAGATTAATGAGCTATTTATTATATGAAACCAGCCAGCAGATGTCTTTGATTTTGTTCCATGTAATGGATAAGAAGACTTGTTGTGATGATAACAGCTTGCAGGATGAAAATCACTAGGGAAGAATAATTAAATACTGATATTGGCTCATTATATGAGCTTGCCAAGAGAATCATGGTTCTAAATTAAAGAGAATTTTAAGAAGTTCTTAAAAATAGAAAATAGGAACTTTCTGAGGAACTTGACTTTTCCATTTCCCACCTACTCAGTTATTTTTACTTCAAGATCTGTTCTTTTTAGTTGTAATATTAGTAGCATGTTTCTTATTTAATAGTGGAATAACAGACTTCTCAGAAGTTAATGGTGGAATAACAAACAGTTCTATTGAATGATGTTTACAGACCCTATCTAGGCTTTGTATTCTACAGCAAAAGATGTTACTCAGTGATTTAGAATTAAGTTTAGGTGTCCATTGCAAAAATGTCATGTACTTAATGACCTATTTATATACCTTCTTCCACATTAAGGAGAATTAAAATTCAGACTAGAGTCGTCATGCTATTTGATGTTCAGTTCCACTTTTGGCTTTCGTGTTCTGCAATAGGGAAAGATAGCTGCGTAGCTGCCTCCTTGCCAAACTAACTCTTTTTTTTGGCAATTGTACAATTTTGTCTTAATTTGTATGTCATTGAATGAAAATTACAAATTAATAGTGGAAGTCTAAATTATGTTGGCCATTTTTGAAGTATCATGGTCAGTTAGGGGCTAAGAAGCAATCCTTTAGGTGCTGGCATCTTCCTGTGGAAGAGAGTCTCCTCTAAAGCCCAAAGATTAAAAAAAAGAGAAAAAGAAAATGTGCTCACAGAAATGCTGCTTTCGACTTTCTGAGGGCGCAGTCCTGACAGTGCCCTTGGCCGGCGCAAGGGACTTCAGTAAGACACATTTGCATCTCCTCGATTGTTGACTGAGAGGCCATATTCAGCCTCCGCACCAACCTGGGAAGGAAGGCTTGTGTTGGCCAAGTTCAGGGCAGGGAGCGGGAGGCAGGGCTGGAATCTGGCTGTTATGCCAGATCCTAACCCCTGTTCCCAAGCAGCACAGAGTGGCTTCAAGCTGCTCTTCTCTCATCGGACTTGTGCCACCTTCGGAGGTGGTGCAAGTCCGAGGAGACTCATAGGGGCTGCAGTGGCTTACCTGGGGGTAGAGTTTTACCTTACCTCTGGCTGAGCTACTTTGGTGCCCTATTTTGTGCTGGATACAGTGCAAGCCTCCTGGCTTGCCTGTTCCAGTGCAATATAGGATTGCGCTGTCAGTTTTCTTACCAGCATCTTTCTCTTTCTCATTGCTTTCTCAGCTATAAATATTGGTAGCTACTCCCACTCCCAGTAGCCTCCCTTCTCAACCCCCTTGTAACATCCATAGCGGGAGGAGGCCCCTTCCCTGGGGTTGCCACCGAACACGAGGGGCTTACCTGGCCGATGAACAGAGGTCGGCGGTGTATTAAGGGACGGGAGGCAGGTATAGTTGCTCGACACAGACGGTTTAATTACGTCAGCAGTTTTACATTCATGTGGACTGTTATGTCACAGCCCACCATACATCATACTGACACGTGCCGTCGTCGTCTGGTAGGCTCCGGACCCGACCCTGCCTGCTCCTTGGCAGTCTCAGCCCGAGCTTTTCGCCCAGCGTCTCTGGGCCAGGGGTCAGGGTTCTTGAGGGCTGCAGCCCTGCTGGTCGGGGTCAGGCTAGCTGGCCTTCGGGGACCCCGTTACCTCCATGCTGGTCCCCCGGGCAGCTGGACACCATGGGGTATAGTTGGCTGCGAGCCCCTGTCCTGATAACCCCATCTCTCCAGGGGTCACCCTCTGGGTCCAGGCTGGTCTGGGGTCAGGGAGATCTCTGCCCCAGCCTCTTCTCTCCAGGGAAAACCTCAGTCCTCTCCCCCTGGAGGCCTCCCTCTTTCCCCTTAGGCAGAGGTGTTTTTTTCCCTCTCTGGAGAGGAGCCTCTTCCCTCTCCACGCTCCTTATGAGGCCAGCCCCCCCCTTGGGCCAGCCCCACCCCTTCTGACCACGTGTCTGCTTGTTGTTCCCAACTGGTCCTTGCCCCTACTCCCAGGTAGGTGTTCTGCCAGGGACTCCAGTCCTGATGGCACTTGGGTCTTACCCCCCCCCCCAGGAGGATCTCCTGCTCCTGGGGAGCTTTTGGCCACCCGGGCTGGGCCCAGGTGATACCCCTATATCATCTTGGGCAAGCAAAAGTCACCAATTGTTAACCAGTTGTTGTGAATGTTAACTGACTTTTCCCCTGACAACAAATCATCTCAACTGGAAGACTTGCTGTCCCAATCCCAGTACCCTCTCTCCATAATCACCAGTTGTCAATGTGAGTGCTGGATGACTTGTTCCCTAACCATTCCCATTATTTCCTATGGAAAAGCCATTTTTCATTTACGTGTTTCAAGATACACACCATTTTCCAGGACCATAGCCCCCATGTGAAAATGAATCTTGGCTGTTAAAATGAGCAGACTTCATAAAGAAAATATTAAACTGAAAGAAAGTATTTACTCTCTGTTTGAAAGCCGCTGGGAAGGGAATTTAGATGCCACTTCTGAAAAGTCTCTGCCCCCTTCCCACCAGTTGTTCTTCAATGTAAAGTAAAATACTGAAATTAAGAGAAAACCAGTCTTTCATTCCATCTTTCCAAGTGACTATACTTTTGAGTCTTTCACTGTCCAAACTTAGGGATGTCTACTCAGTCAGCTCCTTTGGGTTAAATAGGGTTGCAGCTTAAATGACTTTACACAGGACATAAAAGTAATGTCATTTAAAGTACTGTCCCTATGACTTTCTGTGATACCTCCTTGATAATTTGTATTGCACAAGACAGAGGGTTAACTGTCTCTGCAGTAAAACTCCCAGAGGTTTCCTATCTCTTACACAAATTCCACAAGGATAAGCTTACTGACTGACTTATTTCTTTATTTGTAAAACAGTGATGAAGAGATTTACGAAAAATGTGGGGAGGATGCCTTGCACTATCTTGCCTTTCAGCGTCATCTCATCTGTCTATTGGTGATTGTCAGCCTGTTGTCTTTGTGTATCATACTTCCTGTCAATCTATCAGGCGATTTACTTGGTAAGAAACTTTTATGGCTTAGAACAGTGGTTCTCACACATTAAGCACTGAGATCCACTTTTTAGAATGAGACTCTGTCAGGACCACAAGCAATATCATCAAGCAGGAAAAATTTTTAATAATCCTAGGCTTCAATCCTACCTACACTTACTCAGGACTAAGTCCCATTGACTATCATTGTTAAAAGAATATATATAGTAGCCTGTTAAAAGTACAGGTCTGTAACATTTCCCCAAGTGCAGTCACATACCATGGTAGCATCAAGTCTAATATATTAAAAATAAAATATTGAAATGAATGGAAACCCACCTGAAATTGGCTTGCAACCCACCTAGTGGGTCCAGACCCACAGTTTGAGAAACACTGACTTAGAATATGTTTTGTGTCACCCTTAAAGTTTTGTGGGTCAACATATTAGACTTGGGTTAGAAAACCCATTCTGAAAATTCTGGTTCTGGTCATCAAAATACCCTGTTATGTAGCTATGTTGGCACGGAAGAAAAAATACAGTCACTTTTATTATTTTCTTCTGAAAGTATGTGGGTGTCTGGCAAAATAACTGTGGAAAATATTGATGTAGATGGTAGGTTGATACTTCTGTATTTGTGGCAATTCTCTCTTGATACGACCCATTACAAATGCTCTAATTTGCAATATGCAGGGACAGGTGTGATTGCACGTTATCTGTGCTATGTGGTCTAGATTTTCCTGATTTCTGCAATTCTCATAATGCTGCTGTTACCATTATTTGTAATTTCTAAAGTGCTTAATTCAAGGTAGTTTCCTAAAATTTTAGGAATTCATTCCTAAAAGGTCAATGAATTCTAGACTGTCTTAGCCATCTTATGCGCAGCATCATGGTCATTGCAAATGCACAATGAATTTTGAATTGCTGTCATTTCTGTGTACCAGAAATGATGATGGAACTGTCAGCACAATCCTATATATGTTTACTCAGAAGTAAGACCCACTATATTCAGAGGGGCTTGCTCCAAGGTAAGTGTATATAAGATTGTATCCTGAGTGTTTTATTGCAAAATAATTCAAAAAGTGGATAGAGCCCCTAATAATTCAAGGCCTTGTTCATCACTTTTGCTTTCATTGCATTCATCTCTGTATCCAAAGGTTGGTTGGTTGTTTTCAAGACTTCTTGAAACTTCTTGTCTTCAGCACTTCTGTTTCTAATTACCAGGATGACTTCTCAGAAGGGGTTTTTGCCGAATACTCCTCTGTAATGTTCAAGTCCAGCCTATGATAATACAAAATGGGTAGAGAGAGAAGACTCTTCTTTCTCCCCCTGTTCCTAACTCTCAGAGATTCTTCCTCTTCCCTGCTTCTTTCCTTCATTCTTCTTGGAGTATAAACAGAGGAAGGGAAGATGAGACTTTTCTTCACTTCTCTATAACTCATTTTCCACAAGGTGCAATGTAGCTGCTATTAGTCTATTGGGCCTGGGAACAAAACCTTCTACAGTATTTGGCAGTAAGACCCAGGTGATAAGTGAATTTTTATATGGAATTTAGGATGGGGTGAGAGTTAGAAGCAACAGCATTTTTCATGTGTGTACCCCTGCAAATAAAAGGGAGACCATGGGAGAATGAAGGTGTCAGCACATTTTATGGTGGAGGAGTGCAGATAAGCCGAATTGTAAAGTACACTAATCCTGCATCTAATCCAGTACATATAAGGTAGCCTTGTATGTACTACCTCGGTATCACCGAGGTATGCCTTATATGCATCCTCAGCATCATCTGGCAGGACAAAGTTCCAAACAACACAGTCCTGGAACGAGCTGGAATCCCTAGCATGTATGCACTGCTGAAACAGAGACGCCTGCGTTGGCTCGGTCATGTTGTGAGAATGGATGATGGCCGGATCCCAAAGGATCTCCTCTATGGAGAACTCGTGCAAGGAAAGCGCCCTACGGGTAGACCACAGCTGCGATACAAGGACATCTGCAAGAGGGATCTGAAGGCCTTAGGGATGGATCTCAACAAGTGGGAAACCCTGGCCTCTGAGCAGCCCGCTTGGAGGCAGGCTGTGCAGCATGGCCTTTCCCAGTTTGAAGAGACACTTGGCCAACAGTCTGAGGCAAAGAGGCAAAGAAGGAAGGCCCATAGCCAGGGAGACAGACCAGGGACAGACTGCACTTGTTCCCAGTGTGGAAGGGATTGTCACTCCCGAATTGGCCTTTTCAGCCACACTAGACGCTGTTCCAGAACCACCATTCAGAGCGCGATACCATAGTCTTTCGAGACTGAAGGTTGCCAACAACAACAAGGTAGCCTTGCCTGCCAGAAGATTCCTAATCACTTTGAAACAATTACACATGTGTTTTCCTGCCTGGGTGCTTCAGGAGTTGAGAGTGGACAATTCCACTTCATTTTGCTGCTTTTTTTTTTTGCAATACTAGATGTTTACCAGTGTTACATACATCCTTGCTGAAGGATGATTGTGTTGACTAATATGATGATTTTGTTGTAACATGCAGAAGGAAAATATGAATATAAAACATTTCTTGTGCAAAAGTGTTTTGCTGTTGTACTTTGAACTTGTTCATCTAAATAAATGATGTTTTCCTATTTCTCAGTAAAAGATCCTTACAGCTTTGGGAGAACCACGATAGCAAACATACACATTGAGTAAGTAATCAAAGTGTTGCATCCTAAATTATTGTGTATGATGTTTTTTTTTTAACCCAAATGGCATTTCTCAATTTTAACTATTTTTTAAAAAGCTTGACTCGAAATGGTATTTGGTTTTTGTTTCTTCTTGAAAAATTGCCTTTCATTGGTAAGTCCAAAACACCTTTGGGCTTGTGTAACTAGTTCTAAGGTTCCTTGAATCCTAATTCTCATTAGGAATGTACAAATCAATCATTTTGCCTTTGTTTATAATTGCTGAATATAGCAGAGACCTACTAATTAGTTCAAATATGGGAAGTCACACCAAATTTGGTGTATAATTAGATTAGATTAGTGACTTTCTTTTTTTTAATACCTCAGTTTCCTGTCTGGACTATAGTTTAAACTGGAACTATAGGGTGACACAAAGCTAAAGCTTGCTGTTCATCAAAAAGTCATAAATTGAATAGTATTCTAAGCAGGTGTTATACCCCAGTCATCTCACTTCTAATATACTGAAATGATCTTTCCCACAGTGACAATATTCTTTGGCTGCACACAGTCTTTGCTGTTGTTTATCTGATTTTGACATTTGTCTTTATGAAACATCACGGTAAATCAATCACATACAAAGAAGAAGGCACAGTAAGTTTTTGTATTAAAGGTGTTTAAATTATTGTTCATCCTATATGTTGTTGAACCAGAATGGCTGGGGCATGGAGAATTTCATGGAAAACTCCCTACCTTAGTAAATCAAGTACCTGTTTTTGTTTGGGGGAGCGGAACCTGCAAAACAAGGTAAAAATGTTTGCTCATTCATGGTGCTTCTTTCTCTAATCAGCAACTTCAATATCTCCATTATTTTATTTTATGTATATATATTTTTGAAAGAGTTTTTTAAAAGAGGATTTCAACCAATAAGAGAGCATGTAGACAATGATTACTCCCACTCTGAAAGGACTTCCTGACACCACTAGATAGCCAGACTAATATTACTCTGGCTCTGAAATGTTAATCTGGCTATCTAGTGTTGTCAGGAAGTCTTTTCAGAGTGGGAGTAATCATTGTCTACGTGCTCTCTTATTGGTTGAAATACTCTAAAAAAAAAACTCTTTCAAAAATATATACATATAAAATAAAATAATGAAGTGGGCCAACACCTGCCTCTGGGAAGCCCATAAGCAGGAGGGAAAGGCATATTTCTACCTTACCATTGCTCCCATGCATTTGGTAATCAGAGCAGACAATTGATGAATGTGGAAGTAGTGATGCTTTAATTTAGGATACCTGCTAAGAAACTCATGTTAAATGAATTTACTATAACATACACATTGTGTACAGAAGATCCCCAATTTATGTAAACCTAGACTTGTGTAATTTTGAACGTGTGCAAAGCCTTCCATAAACCATGACAATAACAGATGGCCACCTGTCTTATCTTCTAACAGTTCTTTCCTCGCTCATCCCAAAAGCCTCCATGGAGCTGTGCATGCTCAGAAAGACCTCTGGATTGCATAAAATAGCTTGCATAAGGGTGACCAGAATGGAACCTTTATGTAAGTGGGGGAGTAACTGTATTTGGAAAAAGAAGATAACTAAATAGAAATATGCCGCAGCAATTTTCCTGGTTTGGCTTTTGCTCTGGGCTAGTATTCTTGACAAACCTTGATGTTTTGTTGTTTTAGGTGAAGCGCACATTGTTCATAACTGGCATTCCCAAAAGTGCTGAAAAAGAATACATTAAAAATCACTTCGTGTAAGTAATAATAACCTTGGCTGATTTGGCTGTTGAATAATAATTATTATTATTACTAATAGCAATATAAGGTTCTTGTAATTTAAGCTCTCTATTTATTTATTATTTATTTTATTTATTTGTTAGAAAAATTTATATCCTGCCTTTCCCATGCCGAAGAAAATGCCCAAGGTGGTCTACAAAGCTCCATAACAAAAGTACAATGTATCACAACAATAAGTAAAAAAAAAAAATCAAAACTGAGCATTAAAACATTAATTTTAACATTAAACACAAAAACATTAAAAATATTAAAACAAAGCAAAACCCAACACACATCACTGAGCCTGAGGGAACAAACACACAGATTAGTCCAGGGAAGCAATCAAGTTGCAACCCTCTTACAGAGGCACCGATAACCACATTGTTAACAAATTAGAATTCTGACTTTTTTTTGCAAACTTTATTTTTTCTAAAGCAAGTTTGCAGTATGAGCACTTCGGTCTGTCAGCAAATGTTGAAAGCTATGGTCCATGGGACCATTAACGATGAAAGCATGGGAGTAGGTCAGTTTGTTTATTGGATGATGCAGACTACAAATTTGGATGGGAAGGGGAAATTGCATTCTGGCAGAGTGGTTTTTAAAAAGTCACACGGATTAAGTTAATGGCTTAAAACAGTGGTTCTCAAACTTTCAGCACTGGGACCCACTTTTTAGAATGAGAATCTGTCATGACTGGAAGTGACATCATCAAGCAGGAAAATTTTTAACAATCCTAGGCTGTAATCTTATCCACATTTACCCAAGAGTAAGTCCAATTGACTGTCATTGTTGTAAGGATATACATACTAGCTTGTTAAAAGTACAGATCTGTAACATTTCCCCAAATGCAGTCATGCACCATGGGAGCACCAAGTCTATTAAAAAATTGAAATGAATGGGAACCCATCAGAAATTGGCTCACGACCCACAGTTTGAGAAGCACTGGCTTAAAAAGTTAATGTTCAGTAAAATCAGAGTTGTGCCTAATATGAGCTTTTTGGTATTGCATGAAATGTACTGTTGCCACAAAGTGCAGTACAGGTGGTGCCTTGGTATCCACAGGGGATCTGTTCCCAAACCCCCCATGGATACTGAAATCATGGATAATCAAATCCACGGATCTCCCCACCTGCTGTCCTTTGAACGTGACTGGAACTGTGCTCTGGTTGCATTTAGAGACCCTTCTGAGGGCTGGGGAGGCCTTGCATGGCTTCCCTGATCTTAAGGATGCTCTCTAAGGCCTATGGAAGGCCGAAAATTGGCACTTCTGATTTTTGGCTGTAAAACCATGGGTCCCAAATCCATGGATAAAGTGGCCCCATCTATATTGAATCAGGAATAGGTTTGCATAGGTAAAATAAGTACAGGTTGGACCTTGGTATCCACAGGGGGTGTGTTCCCACACTTCTTGCAGATACGGATAATGGAATCCGTGTCTGGTATCCAATAGGCCCTCTGGACACGACCAGAAGCACATTTGTGTCTGAAGGCACTTCTGGTCACATCCGGGAGGTTCTCTGTAGATTCTTCAGATGTGGGTTCAAAACAAACAGTGAGCCAAATCCATGAATAAAGAGGACCCACTGTATTATTGAGTTGAAGATATAATTCCTGAATGGCTACTGTACATATGTTACAGACTGAATTTTTTTCATTCAGTTACTGACAGACTACATTACACTTTTTTAATTGTCTGTATAAATCTACAAAATATGTCAAATGTAAATTTTAAAGTGATTATACCATTAAGCCTGAATAGTCTGTTCATAAAATCTAGACAATTTACTTGGTCAGTATGAAGTTAGTATGGAGGAGCTACCTTGTAAAGTATATAATTTTATCAAATTTTAGACTACTTCCACTTTGAACGACTCAGTTATAATAGTTTTAAACTTGTGCTTTGCATCAGACTTATTCTGCTTGCAACAATTTTTCTTTTTTTGTTCCCTCCTCTGAACATAGTTTAAATTTCTCTTTTGACTGATTATGTCAAATTCAAAATAAAGTTCCCAGGAGGGCTCAATCCCTGGGAACTTATATTTTTATTAATTCTTGACACGTGGTTGCTACTATGGCAGTGTTCCAGGGCCTCAGGAAGTTCCTGTAAACAACTGCCACCAGGTACATTTACAAGAGAAAAGAGTGACAGTGTCAGCAACAACAGAAGATGCTTGTGATGAGGCAAGCCTATTCTGAGCTGCAGCCAAACTTCAAAGCCATTTGGCTCCAAGTGAATGTGGATGGGGCTGAAATCCAAACATTTTGTATTCTGAGCCTACCCAAGCTGAAATTTGGTACCATCATCAATAAAGTCTGATAACAGTATCCATGACTTTCTTTTGTAGTGAGGCATATCCAACCTGCACAGTGGAAGAGGTCCAACTATGTTATGATGTATCTGGGATCACCTATCTTTTCACAGAGAGGTATCTGTATGAATAATGGCCTGTTCGCAGAACATTTTCTCCAGTAAAAGTGATGCTGAATAACAAGATTGTAGCTTTATTTGTGATAGTGTTAATTATTTCAGACTTGCAGCATCACTCAGGAGATTTTATCATATTTTGCATACAGAAAAATAATTTTGATAGGGAAAATGAATGAAGATCAGGAAAAACAGCTGCAGAAATGTTTTGCAGTATGGAAGATTTATATATTACATGTTTCCATTATGTGTCCCTTTCGAAAAGCCATTTTCAACCACTGTGCTATGGCACACTAGTGTGCCGCAAGTGGTCCACAGGTGTGCCACAGGAATTTGGGAGAAGATCATTTATTAGTAGGGCCAATGGGAATGTGAGCCCCTCCCCCCCACTGGCAGCATGGTGTGCCTTGTCAATTGTCAAAAACCTGATGGTGTACCTTGACAATTTTATTGCCTTGTCAGTGTGCCACGAGATGAAAAAGGTTGAAAATCACTGCTTTAGAGAGCTGGAGTACCATAGTGCCTAAGCGACCGAGGTTCAAATAAGAAAGGTTTTTGTTTGTATCTCACTTCTAGGAAATCACAAATACCTAAAACGCACACTTGGAAATAATTTTTTAGAGTACTATATAGGTGGAGCCTCTTTATTCACAATATTTTTAACTGTGAGTCTGACTCAATGTGGGTCCCTAGGACCTGCATGGAGCCATACTTCACTTGGCTCCACCTGAGTCCTCCAGAGGTGACAGGAGCTGGGCTCCAGTCGCCTCCGGAGGCACTTCTGAGGCCCGTGGAGGCCGCATGCAGCCTCCATGAGCCTCACAATGGCCAAAAACCAGAAGTGCCTCTCTAGGCCCTCCGGAGGCCTTTCTGAGGCCCGTGGAGGCTGCGCACGGCCTTCACGGGCCTCAGAAGGGCCTGCAGACGTGACTAGAGGAAGACTCTGGTTGTGTTCAAGGTGGGTGGAGCCCAAATTTCACTTGGTTCCATGCAAAATTTGGTATTCACATGGGTTCCAGGAACTGAACCCTTGCGAATAATGACTCTACCTGTAAATGTATAACCATCCTTTTATATACAAAAGATATATAAAATATCTTACAACTCATACATATCTGCAGATCCCATATCCACAGATTCAGTTATCTGTGGATTGGGTTTGCAGGCCTCCTGCATGCGCCCCATCCAGAGGTTAGGGGAGGGGAGGGTCCTCTGAGCTCAGCACAGGCCGCAGATGTGGCCTCTGATAGATTCAGACCAAGCTCAGAGAGTGAAAAAACTTCCGGTTTCACAAAGAAACTGGAAGTGACATTTTTAATGTCTTAGAAGGCATCCAGAGACTTGGGAAGCCTCTCTGAACTCAGTATGAACCTGGCAGAGGCCGTGGACAGATGTCCGTAGCCTCTGCTGAGATCAGAGGGCCCTCCGTAGGGGAACCAGGCTCCACTCGCCTCCAGACGGTCGAGACCATGGGGATGGGCGTTTGCCCATATCCGCAGTTTCATTTATCTGTGGGGGTTCTGAAATTGAACCCTTGTGGTTAAGGTGGCATGTCTGCACATTGTGCAAAGTAATGGCTGACTCCGGCTTCACGTAAAAGCAATTACAAATAGAATCTGCCAATGGTTTGAAAATCTGTTAATAAGAAAGTATGAATTACAAATATCTACGGTCATTCAGTAATTTTTCTGTTTCAGTGGAAACTGCTTCTTCAAACCTTTCTTCTATGGTCAATAGATTAATGTCTCTATAGTTACCTTAAAACTTCTAGTCAGTAAAATCCAGTTAATTTTGGTAAATAGCTATAAAGCTTGAAATTTTTAAATTTGCCTTTTGTATTAGTTGTGACATATTTCTGTGAGCTGTACATTATATGTCAAAGAGCAAACTGCACATATGTCAATGTGGTTCGCAAGCCGTGGTTTGGTCACCCCTACCATATAGGTATGCCTGTTATTCTGTAACTTAACAGTGTAGTTTTTTGGATGAAAAGGTTCTTTCATCATCAGTGAATGAAAGAACCTTTTCATCCAAAAAATTAAGTGTGCATTCTCCACTTAATTTTGTAGATGACTGTAGCCAAGCATGATGTCCAACCAGACTGGGGAAAAAGTCCTACTGATCAATTGTAGAGTGTAGCAAAGGGTGATGATGGTATTGGCCATTGCCCATTGTCAACAGATAATTATCCATTACTTTGGCTTCTTTCTCACTGTGATGGTTTTCCAGAACACTTTGGACTGTTCTCTGAGGAGGAGGAAGGGCCCATGACAATCGCATATTATCAGTGACAAGGGCTCAAAGTGGTTTATTTAAATTTTATCTACATGATTCATCATACATAGCTGGATACATTTTTTAATTGGTGCAAATGTTAGCATGTGTAACGCTTATGGTGGCTGTTCTGCTTATGAAAACTGAGTTGCACTAAATGCGGGGCGCTGACTTTCTGTTTTATCACAAAACCTTTGTGTTTGTGCCTAGAACAAAGGCAGAGAAAAGTATGCTTTATTATACACACATGTTTCAGAGGTTTGGCAAGCGATATTTAATAAATTCGAAACCATGCGGCCAGTTCTGCTGTTGTGATGTTGGCGAATGCAGAAGGGTAAGAAACTGTTATATTCCGTCTTAATTGCTTAAAACTGTGAAAGTGTTTTCTGTTTCATCAACAACAGAAATCTGTTGCACCAGCTGTTTAAAATAGGAAAAGTCTAAAATATGAAAAAAGGAAGTAGGTATGGTGGGCCGTTTGTATCCATGAGGTTTTGGTTCCGGAAGCTTGCACAGATATCAAAACCATGAATATTGAAGTCTGCAGAAGCCATGCTGACAAAATTGTGTCAATTTGCCCAAACTGCATAAATTGCCAAAAAGAATACATAAATTGGCTAAACTTTCGTAAATGGATGGGTTTGAGATAAACATGGCTATGTGGCCAGGATATGTGAATTTTTTAAAATACATTTTCAGTCTGTGCTTGATTAAATCTGTGGATGTGGAGCCACTGACAAGGGGGCCCACTGTACTATTTTTGGAACTTGTGATTATTGTTTGATCAGTAATGACAGTGTATCTTTTTCAGCAGGAGGATGCTATAGATTACTACACCAAGCTAACCGCTATATATTTGGAAAAATATTTGAAAGAAGCACAAATAGTATATAATAAGCCATTGGGAATGGCATTTGTAACATTCCAGGAGAAATCCATGGCAACACTGTAAGTGCTTGTTCTTTAATTCTATATCTAAAGTTGCTTTTTTTAGAATGAAATATTCATTCCAAGTTCATGGGTCTGTTAAAATACTGTAGAAACTCACATGGCGCAACTTGAAATGCATTGCTTTTTAATCACATTATTACATTAAACCAGGGGTGTCCAAACATTTTGGCAGGAGGGCCACATCATCTCTCTGACACTGTGTCAGGGGCTGGGAAAGAAAGAATTAATTTACAATTTAAAATTTGAATAAATTTACATAAATGAATATATTAGAGAGGGAACTTATACGAATGAATGAAGCTCTTGGAATAGCTCAAGGCTTATAAAAGGCCTTGCACAAAGCAAGACCAGCCTTTCCTTCACTACCACTGCTGCATAACAGACATGAAACAGCAAGTAGCAGAGGGAGCCCCTCGTCCACAGCTCAGATGAGAGGTCGAACAGTTGTCCTCATGCTGAGAGCAGTTGCACTGGGCCAGCGTGGGCTCCAGAAAGTCTCCGGAGGGCCAGAGGCTCATTGGAGACTGGGGGATCCCCGAGGGCCCGATTGGGAGCCTCTGAGGGCCGCAAGTGGCCCCCGGGCCAGGGTTTGGGCACCCCTGCATTAAACCAACAATTAATTGACTTGTCTTGGGCTGCAATCCTATACATATTTTCCTGTGAGTAAGCCCCATTGAAAACAATGGGACTTCATTCTGAGTGGGTAGGCAGAATTGCAGTATTAGACAATAAACCTCTTTCATCTGAGCTATGGTTCATTAGAAATACCTTTTTTAAAAAGACTTTTTTCCCCACGCAGTTAGCATTATCCTATGTAAATGGTACTCTATTTGAACTTCTGATTCTACTAACTTTTTAGGTGTTATGTAGGCCATTCAGATAAACAAAGTACAGGGGGATCCTGTACCTGTGGATTCAGTTATCCGTGAATTGGGTCTGCAGGGCCCTCCACATGTATCCCCTCTGGAGGCGAGGGGAGCTCTCCTCCCCTTGCCTCCAGAGGGTTCTCTGACATTTGTCCGCAGCCTCGGCAGGGCTAAGACTGAGCTTGGCAGCTAAAAACACGACTTCCAATTTCACTGAGAAACTGGAAGTGAGGTTTTTAATGCCTTATAAGGTTTCTCAGTGAAAACTTATAAGGTCACGTGTTTTTAGTCATGTGTTTTTAGCTACTGGGCTCAGTGAACCCTCTGGAGGTGAGGGAAGCAGGGTTCCCCTCACTTCCAGGGAATGGGGGTGCAGGCATTCACCCGTATCTGCAGTTTCAGGTAACTTCAGGGGATTCTGGAACAGAATCCCAATGAATACAGAGGCACAATTGTATGCTGTGAAATGTTTGCATGTGAACAGACTATGCTTTATAGTTTTGGAGCTAAAATTTTGAGACACTTTCTCAGGTCAGTTTTGAAGATGCAATTGAAGATGCATGTGGATAGATGTACCTATATTCTGCCTATGTTGGGTATGAAAATTTGATTGCTTCTTTAAGAGAAAGAGAGTGACGAACAGAGTTCTTCATTCTAGCAGTTTGGTTCAGTTTCATATAAAAGTGTCAATTTATAGGAAGGAACCAGCAGCCCGCAGATTGTCTGCCATGCCAAGTAAGTTGATAGTTGGGGAAGATCATGGTGTGGAGTGGGTCATGGCAGCAGCAGTGGGTCGGGGTGAGTCAGAGTGGAACTCAGAGACACAGTGTCCACCAGGATCCAGAACCCACAACTCTTGGGCCTACCAAATTTAATCCAGCTAATAACAGGCGTAGATCTGAGTAGGCCTGAAGTGGAATAGGTAAGTAAGGCATGTCTTTACTTACCTGTCTGGGCCCCAGCCCAGGAAGTGTCAGCATCTCTGCACTCCGCTGGCCAACCAAGGATAGGATTGGTCTGCCAGCTATTTAAGAGAGAGTGGCTGACTTCCTTTCTGCCTTTTTGCGTATCTTCAAATCAGAGTGCAGTGCATTGGCTAGGAGAGTTGGGGATAAATTTGTATATCCCATCATATATCTGAACTACAGATAAATGGGACAATTCTGCACTAGCATTGGGTTAGCAATACCTTATCTTTCATCGCTTTGCTTTTTCAACTGTTTTCAATTATGACTACACTTCTAATTTCATCCTCATGCTTTCTTGTTTTGTCCCATTTCATGACATTCATCGATGTCACTGTGTTTGCCTTGTGCTTTTAATTATTATGAGCTGCTCTGAAAGTCTATCTCCCATTCCTCCACACAAGCTCTGTTTTTCACTGGCCAAAATTAATTTGCAAGCTAAATAAGACTATGCTTTGACATTCATCCATGTATTGACTTTCTTCAGTGCTTTAGTCCCTAACCAGATGAAAGTGCTAAGTTCTGCTATATTTCATATTGATAGTTTGGATACAGGGTTTCCTGTAAAAAGCAATATTGATGGTTGCAGGGGTCATGGGCTATGCAAACATTGCCTTGGTCAGATGCTGTTGCCTTTCCTTTGACAGTCTCTCAGTGTACATATTGAGCTTTTCTACGCATTAAAAGTAAAATACTTTTTCTTTCACTACAGTGTTCTTAAAGATTTCAATGCCTGTAAATGTCAAGGCTACAGCCTTACAATGTGTAAGGGAGATCCTCAGCCATCAACCTATAGCAAAGAACTCGGCATTTCAAAGTGGAATGTTGCATATGCTTCCTTTCCTGACAATATTCATTGGTAACTTGCCTGACCATTTTCTTCTGTTCATATTTGAAATAACCAGAAGTAAAAGAGTGATTGTTTTGTGTTTCCAGAATTTCCCTTTTCTAGTTATAAGTTTATGGGCTATGGAGACTGAAGTTTGTGAGCAGCGCGAACAATACAATCTTAAAGCAATTACAGTCATGTCATTTTAAGTCATGTACTAAAAATACAAACCAATTTGAAATTGGCTTATCTGCCACGGTCACTTTCAAGGAACCCTTGTGCCTTGGTTTAGTTGTGCATGTTCCTAGCAGACACAGCTGTGCATGCAGTACCTGTTCAAAGGCAGTAGTTGAATTGATGAGCTCTTCAAGGGATGTGGGATTCAATTCAGTGGAAGCAAAGTGCAAAAATTCAGACTGGTGCCTATATTATAGATTCTAGATGCACTTGGAGCACTGTGTTCTTCAAGGGAGGAAGGAATTTTAGCATGTAAATTCTAATAAAGGCATTAATCTGGTCAATTAAAATTGTTCTAATTCTAATCAAGTTTTTTGATTTAAAAAGTGCTCCCCCAAAGAGCATCCTGATGCTCAAAATATGTAGGGTTCTCTAATAAACATTGGCTTGCTGCTTTTCTCCAGCTATGTGTTCTGAATGCACGCTTACTGCAACACTGGTTCAGGGGAGAAGTGGAAGGCCTGAGAAAAGGGTTAAGTGTCTACTACTTCAAATAATTACCTCCCCCTTCCTCCGATGGTTGGCATCTGCCTAGTAAAATAGTTCTATCCATTTTAACACAACAATATGCCATCTGTTTGTGTTAGTACTGCAAAATATAAAATGCTTACTGATAAGCTTTTTGTTATGACTTCTTGCTTGGCAGGTGCAATCTCTCAGTTCAAGGGCTGAAGTGGTGGTTTCAGTGGTTTTGTATCAACATAATCCTTTTCATCCTTCTCTTTTTTCTGACCACTCCTTCCATCATTATCTCAACTATGGATAAATTCAACGTAACGAAACCTATTGAGTATCTTCATGTGAGTAGTATACTATGTCCACGTTTCATCATCTTTTTCTCTTAGGCTGATATGCATTGTCCATTTCATTTTCTTTCTACTTTTATGCAAAATCAGGAAGATGTAGAAGGGCTGAAAATGGTACAGCCAAATGTAACAGATGCCATACATGTTTCTTATAACATCCTGCCTGGAAATAATAAATGATCAAGGAAAAAGCCGTATTTCATCAACTTCTCTGGTCATGGGTTAACACAGTAGTTCTCACATTAGTTCTCATTTAGTACTGGGACCCACTTTTTAGAATCAGAATCTGTCGGGACCCACCAGAAGTGATGTCATGACTGGAAGTGACATCATCAAGCAGGATAATTTTAACAATCCTAGGCTGAAATCCTACCTACACTTACCCAGCAATAAGTCCCATTTACTATCATTGTTAAAAGAATATACATAGTAGCTTGTTAACAGTACAGATCTGTAACATTTCCCCAAATGCAGTCACATATCATGGCAGCATCAAGTTTAATATATTAAAAATAAAATATTGAAATGAATGGGGACCCATCTGAAATTGGCTCACGACCCACCTAGTGGGTCCCGACCCACAGTTTAAGAAACACTGGGTGAACAACATGTTATACAAGTGTTGATCTCTGGCCAAATCCTAGCTACTTTCTCAACTACTTACTACATTTCATTCCCCTGGGGGCTGGGGATAAGAATAGGCCCTCAGTTTGGCTGTACTTGTCGTAAGAGGCGACTAAACAGCCACCGGGTAGATGGGACTCGTCAGCCTGGGAAGGCAGCTCATCTGAGAGAAGGAAAACTCTGATCCCAAACCTCCACTGCCTTGTGGCTACATCCAGTTATGGAAAAGGCTTCAGGAGTCAACCTTGAGGCAAAATCTGGAGCCGGAGTCCCTGAGGCAGTTCATGGCTGAACACAGTCACGTTCTGGCAACTCCTGCGACGCCGCTGGAACCAACCGTATTGGCCTCTGCCTTTCCATTGGACCATTTCAGCAACGTGGAGAGGGGGGATTTGCTGCATGGGTAACAGCCTATCCTCCATACCTACTTTACCCAGGCTTCGCGCACTGGAGAGGACACTCTGTTCCAGAACCACCATTCAGAGCGTGACACCATAGTCTTCCGAGACTGAAGGATGCCAACAAGACTACATTTCAAGCAATATTTCAGTGGGTTGTATACCTATTTAAAGCCTATGAAGAAATCATGCTTTCACCTAAGCTGTGTTAGACAATTGTACTGGCCTACATTTCTTATTCTTTTCTTTTTCTCTTTTTCCAGAGCCCTATTATTAGCCAGTTCTTCCCAACAGTCCTTCTTTGGTCTTTCTCAGCTTTGCTACCAAATATCGTCTATTATTCAGCATTGTTCGAATCGCACTGGACAAAGTAAAGAACATTTTGTTACTTTTTACCTGCCTAATGCTCTCAAGATCTCTGTAAGAGAGAATGGGAAGGGGAGGGGAAATGTTCAAATGCTACAGAAAGTGGAACTGCAAACTCTCACTTCCCCCATTCATAAAAATTTATTTGACTGTGGGATTCCATCACCCTTTCCAAATGCTCCATCCAGCCAGGTGTAGTTTCCCCCTCCCTGTGAAAAGATGTGGTGATAAGACCATTGTTGATTAAATCCACCCTGATCCTGACCTCCCTAAATAATTTGTGGCTTCTCCAACTTGCCAATCTTGGAGCCTATAGTGGTGTTTCAAATCCAGGTTGTCCTGGATGATACTGATTACTTAAATTCCTTCCAGCCTGGTTTTGGGAAAGAAATTGCCTTAATTATCTTGGTGGATGACCTTCCCCAGGAGATAGATGGGGTAGTTCAACCCTCTTAATTTCCTTGGACTCCTCAGTGGCTTTTTATACCAACAGCTATGATATCCTTCTGGGTCATCTTGCAGGTTTGGGTCTGTGAAGCACTGTATTGTTGTGACTTCAGTCCCCACCAGCACCACCTTCTGAGTATAGTATAATCTTCCAGATGACTGTTCTGGCGAGTTGATCTAGAAAGGCAGTAGAAACCTTGAATTTATCCCTGAAGGTAGTTCTGGTCTTGATAAGGGCGAGTATGTTGAAGCTAAATTCAGAAAAAACAGAAGTGCTCTGGATTTGTAAACACTACTGATGTGGTGGTGTGCAATGTGTTCTAGAGGAGCTGCACTGCTTCTAAAAGTCTGCAGCTTGGGAGTGATCTTGAACTCAGCATTATCCTTAGATAGTGAGGTGACATTGTCTACCAGTAATATGTTTTACCAGAAGTGGGTTCATCAGCTGTGACTCTACCTGGTACTCTTCTCTACCTGGAGAAGGCTTCAGTTACACATGCATTCATTGTGTCCAGATTTATCTGGACACACACGCTGTGTGTGGAGCTGCCTCTGAAAATGAGTCAGAATTGCAGCTAGTGCAAAATGCCACCACATGGGTGCTTGTAGGAGCAGAGTGGCATGATTCTGTATCAGTTTTGCTGATTACCAGTCAATTTCTGCACTCAATTCAAAATGCTAGTTTTGACTTGTACCATGGTCTGGGACCAACTCCAGACGGACTGTGCCTGCCCATATGAGCCAACTTGACAGTTACGTTATTTGGCTCAACATTAAACAGAAGTCTGACTGGTGGGAACTAGGGACTGGGCTTTTTTGGTTCAAATCTGAACTTGTCAGGTGGGGAAGCCAACTTCTTGGCCTCTGTTCCCCAATTAGAGCATGTTTAGAGCATGGGGATGTTGCAACATGGGGGGAACTCTACAGGGTTATTGTAAGCGAAACACGTGGAGTGTTTTGTACATGCTGAAAGTGCTATAGAGGTGCTAGGTATTACCTTGAGTAGAACAGGAGCTTCTCCTAAATCAGCGGTCTCCAAACCATGGGACCTCTACGTGTAGAAAATAGACATGCAGAAAACTGATGCCTCATCATGAGTGGCACTTACTGTCCTGTGCTGCTGCCTCTTATCTTCCCTTCTCACAAAGTAGCTCTGGCCAGCTGCTTCTGCTGCCCAGATCAGGGTGCGGAACCTCCTGGGACAGCAGGCATCAGATGCAGCTGTATGGCACAACTTTGTGAAGAGATTGGAGGGAAGATACAGCAGCACAGAATGGTAAGCACTGCACATGCAGCAACTGTTGCCCTGCACATGCCTGATCTCGTCTGATCTTGGAAGCTAAGCAGGGTCAGGCCTGGTTAGTACTTGGATGGGAGACCGCCTGGGAATACCGGGTGCTGTAGGCTTATACCATAGTCTTGCGAGACTGAAGGTTGCCAACCATTTGGCAGAGAAGGCATATTCCAGGCACCTGATCCAGCCCATGGGCCAGGGTTTGGCACCTGCTGTCCTAAAGTATAAGGAGACATGCTATGTTTCCAATATAGTCCATGGCTTTGATAAAGATTCTAATCAGGTTCAGTGTTTCATTTGTGAAAAGATGTGGTGAAGCATGTACCATTACCATTACATGCTTTGAGGCAGACCTGCTCTAACAATGGCCTGCATTGCTTATGTTCCTTGGTAGCTGAGTAGATTTAATGTGGACTAGGTAATTAGTACGAATCTTAACTCTTTGTTTCATTTTAAGAGTTTTGAGAGTAACAGAGTTAAAATAGCAAAGGAAACATTATAAAAAGGAAGCAATTTTATTTCCAAATAATCTTCTCATTTCCATATTTATTTGTCAGAACTAGCAGGGTAGAAAGAAGAGAGAGCCATAAAATATGAGGCACTTGATTGTTAATCACTTTTCTTTCTGGTAGGTCCTCAGAAAACCGAATAATGATGCATAAAATCTTTTTCTTTTTGATCTTCATGGTGTTAATTCTGCCTTCACTTGGTTTGACCAGGTAAGAGCACATTAGAATGCAAGCTTTAAAAAGGGGCGGTGGTGGTTGCAGAGGTCTTCTGGAATGTATCATGTTGAAATATCTAATGAGGGTTCTTGCTGTGTCAAACAAAAAATTGCTCACTTCTGTAATGTAAAGTGAATATCTTAAATTTCCTTTCACTTTTGCATGTTGACTGCTTTTATTTATTATATTGCTATTGTTTGTTTTTTTAAAGAAACAATGCTGTAACTGGAGCTGAATCTACCACTCTGTGCTTATGCCACATAACTCTTTCTTATCTTTTTATTTGCTTGTGTCAACCCTGTGTTACTTCGTCTCTGCTGTATCATGCATATTTGTATTCCAGTATTGATTTTGTATTGATACAATATCAAAAGAGGGGTAATTTTAAATATTGCTGATATAAATAGAACATACATTCATTGCTTTCCCCCATTCTTTTCAAGGGGGCAAGGCCAAAACAGAAGTGATGCAGGAGGTCTGTAATGAGATTTTCTGACTTTTTTAGGACTTAAAAGTAGCCACAGACTAGAAATCGCCATCTTAAATCATGTGTGTTATGTTGTAATGAGTACGAAATGTATTTCTTCCAGTCTGGCTTTCTTCTTTCGTTGGCTATTTGACAGAGAATCCAATGACTCTAAAGTGAGATTAGAGTAAGTAGTTTTTTTAAAGTCTTTCATTTGTTTTCTATCTGAAGATACATTCGTATCCTCAGCTTTTCTCTATAAGTGCAGATACAGAGTATACAAATTAATTTAACCTGGAAAAATAAAAACATAATTCTAATCATGTTGAAAATTCAGGAAATATCTACCAGTTGTGGTGCAGACAAAGTTGTTTAAGAGACAAGTATATGTTCTCAGTCAAGTCAGACAAGTCAAGTATGCATGTATTCATTTCAAGGGGGCAAGGCTAAAACAGGAGGTCTGTAATGATATCTTCTGAATGTGTGAAATTGGGGGAGAGATGATAGGGAAGCCAAAATTAGAAGAGAGTGGTACAAGAATGCTCAAGTGAATGGAGTTGTGGGATCTGTGTGTGGAAGGTTCACATCACAGAGGGATAAAAATGAAGAGCTTTGCTGCCTGCCTCCTCTGACGATGTGACTTTTTCCCCCTAAAACTTGGTACAGATGTGTCTTCCTGCCAGATCAAGGAGCCTTCTTTGTAAACTATGTGATTGCATCAACTTTTATTGGCAATGGAATGGAGCTACTACGTTTGCCAGGTCTTATCTTGTATACCATTCGCATGATATTGGCTAAATCCACTGCTGAGAGAAAAAATATTAAGCAGGTACAAGAGTTTTCTATAGGATAAGAAGACTTATATTTACAAGCAGGTTTTTTCAGTGATAGCAAAATAAAAATACTTAACACCTCTCTCATTTTTGTAAAAAAAAACACAAAAACCTGAAATCTGTGAAAAAATAAAACCATTCACACCTCTACATGTATGTGGCTGCATCTGCTGACACTGTTTCACCTATATCACCTACCTAGTACACTTTTAAAGTGATTATAATTATAAAAATGCACTCTTGGAATAAAAATACATACCACTTTCTGCACTTCAAACTTTGGAAAAGACCAAAATCTGTGGAAAAAAATAAAACCATTTTCACCCACCTCTACTTATATTAGCCAACTTTATACAGGGGTACTTTTTATCTTAAGATTTTGCCTGCTGACCTTTATTGCAGGATTTTTTTGTTCCCTTGATAATGGGCAGCCCAATCCTGCGCTGCCTGGAGTGCCCAGGCTTGGCGGCACCGAAAAGGGCTGCCGCCGAATCCTGCACCTCCCGCGCTACTGCTGGAGGCTCCTCAGTAGAAGGGGACATTTGTCCCCTTCCCCCAAATAAGGTAAGCAGCCCTGCAATGGGGCTACTCACTTTACGAGTAAAGGTGCTCGTGTAGGGTGCATAGCCCTCCACGAGTGCCCTGGATCCTGCGGAGCTCAGCTCCACGGATCTGCCTCCCCCCGCCCCTCGGCACACCACCTCCATACCCCCGCCAGCCTCCCCCCTCCCCGGAACGCCTCCCACATGCCCCCATCCACCCCTCCGCCTCCCGTTTTGCAGCCCGGCGGTCTGGGAGACTGCCAAGCCGTGGAACCTGGGCCACCGCCTGGCGCTAGCCCAGCACCACCTGGTGCTGGGCTAACACTGGTGGGAGCCTGACGGTGAGCCCTGCAAACGTGCCTTACGGCACATTTGCAACTGTGATTAGTGGCACGGAGACGTGCCGCCAACCATTGCATTGGGTGGAACACAGGTCTTGCAGTGGATGCTCTGTTTCTTCTGACCTTCTGTTTAACACCTTTAGTAACCTTTAGTATATATTACATCAAAGAGCAAAACATCTTATTCTTGCATTGCAACCTGCCTTTGAATAAACATTATCAAAACATCTATTGTTTATGACCAAGCATACTGAGAGCCCTATCCTATCCAACTTTCCAGCACTGATGCAGCGGTGCCAATGGGGCATGCACTGCATCCTCTGGTGGGCGGGGGGACGAGGCCTTCTCAAGGTAAGGGAACATTTATTCCCTTACCTTGGGATTACATTGTGGCTGCATCAGCGCTGGAAAGTTGGATAGGATAGGGCCCATAACTTCTAGCCGTGGATCCCTGAATTTTTATGATATTAAGTAGAAAATAGATCTATAACTAGAGCTGGATTTTTTCAGTGATAACAAAAGAAAATCACATAACACTGTTTTTTGCACATCTGATTTTTGTAGAAACCAAAATTGGCGAAAAATTTTTTGTCTGACACCTCTATAGATTCTCTAATATCTCTGCATGCATGTGGCTCCATCTGCCAACACTATACCACCTACTTAATACACTTTTAAAGCAACTTATTAAAAAATACACCCTAGGACTAAAAACACATAACATCTTTCTGCACTTCTCATTTTTGTCAAAAAATAGTCTGCTAAAAAATAAAATTGAATAAGCACACTTCTATCTATGATCCACATCAAAAACAGTTCCATGCTCTGAATTAAATAAGTAAATATGTGAACCTATCTTACTTGTTGTCTTAGGTCTTAATTAATTTTTAGCTATACAACTTAATGCTCATCCTTTCCCCCAGAAGTTGCTGATGGTATAAATCATTTTCAGAATAGAAGGTGTATCACTGTAACAAAGAGAATACAGAAATAATAGGCAGAGTTCTAGTTTCATGAATCTTGTGTTCCTACAACTTTAATGTAAATATTTTGGTTTCTTGTAGCACCAAGCATATGAATATGAATTCGGATCAATGTATGCCTGGATGCTGTGTGTGTTCACAGTTGTCATGGCCTACAGTATCACTTGTCCTATTATTGTCCCCTTTGGTAAGTTTTTGACCTGTGAGTTGGACTTGTAACAGACAAGCAGAAATCCTTGGTGGAAGATTTACATGAGCATAGTACTGAGATCTAGGAATTATGCATTGTACCCACTGTGATACTGTTTGAGTTTGGACATGTAGTATCAAAGAAAATAATACCTGAATCGCATAGTGTGCAGACATTACAAGTGGGAAGGGATAATTATTCTAAATGCTGGTAAAGGTCTTACTCTGCATGTTTGCATTTTAAAAATTTGGGATTGAACTTTCCATTTTTCTGAGGGATTATATGCTCTGGAAGAGGAAGGAGGGCATTCTTTACTGAGTGCGTTGCCCCTCCCACTCTGAGAGGCAGGGTCGGGCTTGCTGAGGTCTCTTCCTCCTGTGGGAGACAGCCCAGTCCAGTTCTGCTGTGCCTCTATAAGAGAGAAGTTGGGGCATTGCTGAGCCCATAGGCTCATTTTTTCTGGCCTTCTTCCTCCATCTCTTTGTTCCTTCCTTCATTCCTTCTGCGCCCTTCCCCACAGCCTTCCTTTCCCAATTCTGGCCTTCCATCCTGCCCTGCTGCTTTCTCCTCATCCATTCTCTTCACTCAGCCGGGGAACAGGGGAGACGGGGCAGCCTAGTATGCCTCACCAGCGTAGCTTTGCTGCTGCTGGGAGGCCTTTTTGGTACTCACTCTCTAATGCCTCGGAGTTTCACACCAGTGCGACCAGAGCAGTGGGAGAAGAGGGGAGAACGCATTCGAGCTTCCTACTGTGGCACACTGCCGTGTTCCCCTCCAATAGAGGCAGCAGAGCTCTGGAGCGGCTCCAGGCTGGCCAAGGAGCTGTGCAGGAAAGGCGCGCCTTTTTGAAGAGGCTGCTGCTGCCATTTTGAAGAGGCCTGCTGCTGCGTCTGGGAGAGATCTGGCAGGACAAGTCCCAGGAGCTGTCATCTCTGTGGCCCAGGACTGTGCAACCAAGTAGAGAGCAGCAGCATTGCAGCCAGACCAGGTTTGATCCACTGCAGGTACTGGAGAACCCGTTATGGCAGCATGGCAGGGAGACAGTGGGGAGCTCTCCAAGGGGCAGGAACCCAAACCAGGTCCTTCACAGGGCAAGCTCAGGGACTCTGAACTTTTCTCCCAAATCTCTGCTATGGTATGGATGGGGCCCTAAAATCCCACCTCCCCTCTCTGGTCAGATAAACTATTAAGCAGGTCCAAAAACCTAAGAAAAGGCATAGATCTCTGAGCCCATTGTCCTCATCTCCCTCCTCACCATAAGTGCTCCCATAAGCATCACTCTAAGCATAAAAGGAGAAAGATGCCCTTGCATAGGTCCAAGGGCAGTCGCAGGAGGTCAGGCTCTCCTTCCTATGATCTCAGCCCTTCCCCCATCACATCATCTTCTGAGGTGGGAAGGGAAGAAGGGGAGCTGTCTGATGATGAGGCTGAGGAAATAAAGGCTCAGAAAGTGGGCAGACTTTTTCCTCTTGACTTCTTCTCGGATATGTGATAGAGAAAGCCTCCCAGATGCTTGGTCTCTCAACTTCAACATCCTCCGTGGGAAGCTGCAGTGCTGCAGCTGCACCAAACACCTCTTCCCTCAGGGACCTTCCAAGCCAGCAGTGATGCCATTTCCAGAGTCTTTCCAAAGGGTCCTAGCCAACGAATGAAGCAATTCCATGGAACACAAGCATAGCTCCCACTTGGTGGACAAGTTATATTCCTTCCCTGACAAGATCATGCAGACCCTCAAGGTCCCAGTCATGGATGCACCAGTCACTGCAATCTCACATACAGCAGTGTTGCCTTTGGAAGGGGAGAGTGAACCCAAGGACAGCTGCAAGAAAAAAATGGACTCTGCCTTAAAACCTCTCATGCTTTCAGGGCAGCTGCTGCAAGTTCAGTTATGTCCAGGACTGCTTTCCAATGGACTGAGGAGTTGGCCTCTTCTGAGCAGGGTCTTTCTAAAAGAACTGTTTGAAGAAAATTTCTTTGGCAGCAGCTTTTTCTTTCTCATTCTTTGACACCATGCAACTGTCTGCCAGGGCAATGGCATCTAATGTGGTGGCAAGGCATAACATCTGGCTTCGCCACTAGGATGGGGATTCTAGCTCCCAGACCAAATTAGTCAGAGTCCCTTTTCAGGGGGTTAAGCTTTTTGGCCAAGCACTCGACCCCCTTATTCGTTGAAAACAAAGAAATGAGAAAGGTGTTTCCCTCTGGGAAGAAGGACTTGACCAAGGCCAAGTCCAAGTCTGGTTCCTTTCGTTTGCCTAAGCCAGGTTACTGCCAGCGGGAGCAGTTCAAGCAAAGATCAAAGTGGAACAAGGCTCGACTGTTCCCCAGAACAAGGATGCAGGGTAACGCTAGGTCCTCCTTATCTAGAGCAAGCAAAGACTAGCAAGCCTGACACCAGGCCTGGAGATGCCCCTTGTAATATAGGGGGGGACCTCTTTGGCTTTGCAGACTCTTGGCAAAATACTACATCAGACGCTTGGGTCCTTAACACAGTTTCACAAGGTTCTGCCCTGGAATTCAACAGAATGCCCAGAGACCAATATTGGAAAGTTCCTGCTTCATGGACCTTCAGAAACATCGGCGGAAGCTCCAAGCCATAGAACACCTTCTGCAGATCTGAGCAATTGAGCCAGTCCTGTCAGGACAGAGAGGCAAGGGAGTATATTCTGTATTCTTTCTGGTCCCAAAGAAAAATAGGGACATGAGAGCAATACTGGCCTCTTTCCACAAGAGAAAGTTCAAGATGGAAACTTGGAGATCCATCATGGTGGCAATTCAGAAAGGAGATTTCCTCACTTCAATAGATTTCTCAGAGGCGTATCTCCATATCCATATACTCCCAGCTCACTGGAAATTCCTAAGGTTTTGCTACAACAACCAGCATTTTCAAAACAAGGCTCTTCCTTTCAGATTGACCATGGCCCCTCGTGATTTCACGAAGGTCCTGATAGCACTAGTGACCCATCTGAGGCACCACGGGGTTTCTCTGTTTCTGTACCTCAACGACGTTCTTCTGAGGGCTCTTTCCAGTGAACAAGTGTCAAAAGATCTCCTTCTGACCCTGAAATGTCTTTGCAGCCACGGTTTTGTAGTCAACGAAAAGATGAGTTTTCTTACACCAGTTCAACAATTGGAACACCTGGGCCTACTGGTCTATACGAAAGTATTCAAACTTTTGTTGTCTTGCAGACAGCAGACTCTACAGGAACTTCTTTCCCTTTCAGCTCATTCGAACAGCCTGGACCAGATGACACTAGCCAGTCTTCAGGGGCTCATGGTCTTGTGCCAAGATGTGAAGTCCTGGTTCCGTTTTTACTGGTGTCCTCTCCAGACTCTTCTGGCTTTGTATCTTCACCTGATCAAGAGTGCACACCAACATCCGCATCAGCGAGGTGAGGAGCTGCCTGGTTTGGTGGCTAGCTCCAGGGAGATTGTAACAGAAGGTCTCCTTGAAATTCCCGGGTGTCTGATAGTCACCACAGACATGAGCCTCCTTGGTGGGAGTGTGCATATCAGCAGCTTGGTGACCCAGGGAACCTGGTCCGCAGTGGAGTCGAAGCACAGCATCAACTGGCTCGAACTGCGGGCTATCTGTCTTGCGCTTCCAGAGCATACTCCAGGGCCATCATATCCTGATTCGGATGGACAACATGATGACCAAGGCCTATGTGAACTGTCAAGGCGACACAAGTTCCAAGAGCCTCATGGAGGAAGCAACTCTCCTTCTGCAGTGGGCAGAAAGGAATGTGGCCTTGATAAGGGTGGAACATCTGGTGGGCACTGCAAATGCAGAGGCAGATCAGCTCAGCAGACACAAACTCAATGAGGTTTGTGCATCTGCACCTGGACGTGTTCTCTCAGATCATGTCAAGACTAGGTCTTCCAGTTCTGGACTTGTTTGCCACACAGGAAAACAGGCAAGTAACAAGATTCTTTTCCAGAGTGCAGTCGAGAGATGCAGAAGGAATAGACGCCCTTCAGACACCATGGCCAATGGGGCTTTTCTACGCCTTTCCCCTATATCTCTGCTTCCCCTCACCTTGCATTGGGCCAGACTGTTTGGGTTGGAGGTCCTATTGGTATTGGGTTGGAGGTCCCAGGTGTCCACATCATCTGTGATTCTCGGAGATCATCAGAATTTTGACACAACCGGGATGGACTCTCCTCCTCCCATGTCTAGCAGTGTTCAATTTGACAGTCTGGTGATTGAACATTCTGAATGTTATGGGGTACTCTGAGGAGGTCGTAGGCACCCTCTTGGCTTCCAGGAGACCATCCACCAATATACAGGTCTACTTGGTGGAAGTTCTTCTATTGGTGTTTAGAGAAAAGGGTACCTACTATGAAGCCAAAGTTTTGCCATATCCTCAACTTCCTGTAGGATGGACTGAGTAAGGGGCTTAGCACCAATACCCTCAGGAGGCAAGGCACTGCACTGAATAGTACTTTGGGAGTGAGCCTTAGCTATAACATTTCCTCTCATCCGCACATCTGATGGTTCCTGTGGGGGGTAGCTCACCTGAATCCCCCAGTAGTTCACCACTTTCTATGTGGGACATCAATAGGGTACTTTCAGCCATGATGAGGGCCCCTTTTGAGCCTATGGCTAAGGTTTCTCTCAGAGAAGTGATCCTTAAAACGCTGTTTTTAGTGGCAATTACTCCACTAGGTGTGTGTCAGAGCTAGGTGCTCTTTCTGTTAATCCTAATTTATGTGTCTTCCACAAAGATAAGGTAGTTCTCTGTCCAGATCCTGTTTTTATCCCAAAAGTTAACTCCCTTTTTCATTGCTCCCAAGAACTGGTTTTGCCCTCTTTCTGTCCCAGTCCTGTGCACCCAAAAGAGCAAAGCTGGCATTCATTGGATGTTAAGAGGGCCCTTTGCTATTAACACCGAGGATGCAATCCTAACCCCTTGTGTCTTTCCAGCACTGACATAAGGGCAATGCAGCTCTGAGGTAAGGGAACAAACATTCCCTTACTTTGAGGAGGCCTCCGTGAGTGACATCCAGCTGCAGGATGCAGCATATGTCCCATTGGCACCGCTATGCCAGTGCTTTCCAGCACTGACATAAGGGGTTAGGATTGCGCCCTGAGCAAACCAAGGCAATAAGGAAAACTGATGCTTTGTTCGTAATCTTTGCAGGCTCACTACCAGGCAAAAAAGCTTCTGCTGCCTCTCTTTCCAAATGGCTCAAGTTACCTATAGAGGAGGCATATAGAGCTTTGGGCAAAGAACCTCTTCTAGGGATTACTGCCCATTCCACAAGAGGAGCTGCTGCCTCTGCAGCATATGAGGGTGTAACCTCCCTAGCAGAAATTTGTAAGAAATTTTATAATACCTTTATAAAACACTACAAGGTTGACCTGGCAGCCTTGGCTCAGGCAGCTTTTGGTAAGAGGGTCCTACAAAAGGTGATATCTGATGACATGCCCTTGCCAAACCTGCCAAGGGTAGCCTAGCTCTGGCATATCCCACTCAGTAAAGATTACCCTCCTTCCTCTTCCAGAGAAAATTGAATTCTTACCTGTGAATGTCCCATTCTTGGAAGAGGAAGGAGGGCATTTTACCCACCTGCTTTTTGGCAGGGCACCCTTCTCTTCAGACTGACAGCAGAGGGGTGGCAGACAGGGTATCCGGAGGTTGCCCCTCCCCCAGTCTTACCCTGTTTTTTTCTTCAAAGTTTTCCTATGCTAACTTTGTTCTGTTGTTGAGACTGTTGGTTGTTAACCTCCTGGCTGCTTGCCAGTTATATTTGTCACCTTAGATGACTCTGCTTGGGTCCCTCATGTTGGTCTCTGTATGGAGAGTGTCTTAGTTCCAGCTTTTCAGATCCAGACTGAGCTGGGCTGCCTCCCACAGCAGGAAGAGACCTCAGGAAGTCTGGCTCTGCCTCTCGGAGTGGGAGGAGCAACCCACTCAGTAAAGAAAGCCTTCCTTTCTCTTCCAAGAACAGCACATTCACAGATGAGGATTCCATTTTTCTCCTTTTTAGCTTTAATTTCTGCTAATATGAAATACAACACTAGCAGCCAAATAGTTCAGAAGGTGGTTCCCCTCCTACCATAGTAAAAAAAGATAAAAACAGAAGCTTGAGCAATTGGTGAAGAAAACTTTTTTTTTAGTCTCATAAAGCTAGGTGGCTCTCAATAGAGTGTCATTTTTAAAAGTGCATCCCTATGCTAAAACCACTTTTGGCAGTGTTTTGGAACCACTGCACTAGAGTATGCAGATACTCTAGTTCACAGAATAATCTTCTGTATGTTTACTCAGAAATAAGTCCTATTGTATTCAGTGATGTATCCTTGCCATCTAGAAAGTCAACTCATCTTAACATTGGTGTCTGGGGGGCCAATTCTATCCAATTTTCCAGCACTGATGCAACTGTGGTGTGTGTGCTGATCCTGTGGTGCGGGGCAGTCATGGAGGCCTCTTTAGGGTAAGGGAACAAATGTTCCCTTACCTCGAGATTGCATTCTGGATGTATCAGTGCTAGAAAGTTGGACAGGATTGGGCCCTAGATTTGATGATGCTTTAGCATTCCTGAATATAGAAAAACTCATTGTTTCCCTCTCTGTCTCAATCCTTCTGAAAATGCTAAACAAAATGTACAAGTCCAACCTTTGTATACACAGATTTTTTATACACGGATTTGACTCAACATGAATGGCCACCGCAAATGAGAAGGAATGTGCTGATCCCTGGAGAAGGGGAAAAATGCATCTCTTTAAAATCACAGTTTAAAAAAACTGCTTTTCTTACTGTTGTAGAGAGATAGTCATATAAGTGATCATTCCATTCTTCAGCTGAACCAGGCAAAGCAGGGGGTTCTTTGCATTTCTATTGCTGATTGCCTCTCTACAACAGTAAGAAGAGCTGTTTTTAAACCACAGTTGTAAAGGACACACTTCTTAATTTTTAAACTGCTTTTATTTAACACATTTTATGGTAGCAGGAGGAAGTCCCAGAATCAAACCTCTGTGAATGTCGAGGCATGACAGTCGAGCAATGGAGGGGCAAGAAACCTGGAAGTCGGTCTTTAAATCTGTTTTTCCACTGGTTTTTTTTTTATCCACTAGGGGTTCTGAAACAGAACCCCAGCAGATAACGAGGGACAACATGTATACTTTTCTAAATATATCTTTATGCAAGAAATCTCAGTTCTAGTATTTTTTAAATAAAGAACCCAACAGACCCCATAGGAGTATAGCTACATGAGGAAAATTATTTAGCAGCATAGCTGATCTATGTTTTCAGTGTGATATACTGTTCTTGGCTTCCTGTCCTAATCTGAAACCATAGGGGACTAGTTAAGCGTAACTCAGTTTTCCATATTGGAATTTGCTTAGAACTTGAAAACCATCATGCTTGCTTTTCTCTTATGAGCTTTTGTTTGCCTCAGTTATTGATAACATGTTTAATTTTGTGTCACATTATTTTTAAAAAATAATGTAATGCCCTATTTTCTTATAAGTAAAATGTGCTTGTCACATGATACAATTAGTCCCACAATGTGTGATGGATTGCATTTTTACTGGAGGGAATTCTTCCTGATTGCTGGCTGGTGCTTATCTAACAGTGATACATAGCATTTGTCAGCAGAAAAGAATGATCCCAGTAGAGTGTTGTTGTTGTTTTTTTGTTCTTTAGACAGTCTGGTTACTCTGTGCTCTGCATCACCATAGGTGCACTTGTTCAATATTTGTAGAAGAGCAAAACAATCTAAAGATATGTGAAATCCCCAAGCACATGCTAGCAGAATGCTGATAGGAGCAGTACTGAGCCACTGTTAACAAACATATCATGTTGTGTGCATCACAAAATAAGCATGAAAAAGCAAACTTGCTATTTTGGGATGGAATTGTTGAAAACAAAAAGTGCTGCTGCATATTCATTACATGAAGGAAACTCCAGTGAAAAGATTTTGCAGTAGAACCATTCTATATCTTTGTATCCCACCACTTGGAGTAGGAAGGCTAAACCTTACAATACATTTTACTTTGTTTTCTTCAAAGTCAGTGGCAAGAGTCTGCTATAGGCCTATCATGTACCCTACACGTGTTGTAACTCCTGGTTGGCACAAAAAGTCTGAACACTCTTGGTGCCTTGGCTTGTACAGGGAAAAAAGTGAGACTTGACAGCTAGATGGTGACATGATTTTTGAGAAGTGTAGATGGGATAGAGTTGGAGGTTGGGCACTGACTGAGGGGCCACCTGGTCAAGTCAGCTTTGGAGTCTTCTGTATCGATGGCAGTGCCCAACATATCCTCAGGGGGTAGATGGTGGGGGCGGACCTTGGGGGACTAGGGGCAAGGTTTTGCAGTCCAGCATCAGCACTGGTGGTAGATATTTTGTAGTTTTTGGTAACTTTATTTTTTCCTATTTTCAGGGTTAATCTATCTGCTGATGAAGCATACAGTTGACCGACACAATCTCTACTATGCATATCTCCCGGCTAAATTAGAGAAGCAGATGCATTTTGCAGCAATGAGTCAGGCGCTTACGGCTCCCATTCTGTGCCTGTTCTGGATGCTCTTTTTCTCTGTTTTGAAGCTAGGTAAGTATAGGTGGTTTGGTAGGTCAGCACACTGAAGGTGAAGACATTTTGTACAGTAGATGGAGAGTGACTTTATCATTCTCATGGATATCTCTGAACTAAATTATGTATGTGTGTAGTGACGGGAGCATAGAAAGGAGTTATGGTTGAAGGGGATAGGTCTTCCATGGGGGCCAGGTGTGGCCTGTGGTGAACCTCTGTCTGGCCCGCAGCCAGCCTCTGATCCCCTGAGAACCTCTGGCCCAGTTGACCAAACACAACCAGAGTTGTGCTTGTGTGGTGGGGGTCCATTTAAGTGTGTACTTTATTTCTTGGGCTGTGTTTGTACTTGGAGAAGTCCTAGACATTTGAGCCCATTCCTTTATTCATTCATCTAAGTTTCATCTCTAATGTATTTATTTAAATTTTACATTTAATTTTTTTTTCCAGCCCTCAACACTGTGCCAGATACTTGATGCAGCCCTTTGACCGAAAAGTTTAGAGACCCCTGATAGACCCAAATGTTGAGACTGAGAATAGGTGGCAAAAAGCACTTTTAAAATGATACACTTGAAGATTTGCATGAATATATGTTTGGCATTGTTTTCTTTCACCTGTGTCTTTTCTTAGTATTAATTCTGTGCCCCCATCTTCTATTTTTACATCATGTTTATAGATGCTTTGTGTCTTTTTTAGGTCTTCAAGCAGCTACAACTATATTTACATTCATAATTCTTGGTATAGCAATTACAGTTTCCATTGGCTATGCTTGTTTTGGTGCCTTCAAGAAAATGAGCTACATATATTATGAGGTAACTTCCCCATTGGCTTTATCTGAAGACTGTGAAATCATCCCCACTTAATTAGAGGTGGATTTGTCACATGCTGGTACCAAAAGTAGTCAAGACGTTGTATGCTTTAGTAGGGCCAAGTTGTGTTTGTGGACAGCTTAGTTGTAAATACGTAAATGATGCAAGAAGAAGGGGACTTCTTTTATAATGTGAATACATAAATGTAATATAACTCTAGTTCCCTGGGGGCTAGGGATAAGAGTAGGCCCTCAGTTTGGCTGTACTTGTCGTAAGAGGCGACTAAACAGCCGCCGAGTAGATGGGACTCGTCAGCCTGGGAAGGCAGCTCATCTGAGAGAAGGAAAACTCTGATCCCAAACCTCCACTGCCTTGTGGCTACATCCAGTTATGGAAAAGGCTTCAGGAGTCAACCTCGAGGCAAAATCCGGAGCTGGAGTCCCTGAGGCAGTTCATGGCTGAACACAGTCACGTTCTGGCAACTCCTGCGATGCCGCTGGAACCAACCGTATTGGCCTCTGCCTTTCCATTGGAACATTTCAGCGACGTGGAGAGGGGGGATTTGCTGCATGGGTAACAGCCTATCCTCCATACCTACTTTACCCAGGCTTTGCGCACTGGAGAGGACACTGTTCCAGAACCACTATTCAGAGCGCAATACCATAGTCTTCCGATACTGAAGGATGCCAACAATATAACTCTAAAGTGGGAGACTTGAGAGTAATGCTAGACAGTAATTGACAGATAACTATATTGTTATAGATATTGCATTTTATCTGGGATTGCACACATTTGTTGGTTTGACTCTTTTTCATTGGTATCTGTAGGAAGAAGGCGACATGAATGGTGAAGGAGGGAGTGACACTGAATCGGTAGCACCAAAATATCTAGTAAGAATTTATCATAAAATAGTTACTTGCTTGTTGTTCTTCATGCCAAAAGAACAACAATTTCATGCCAGTGAAGGGTTTGCATGCATTTGCAAGTTCTGTGGTAATAGGTAACATGCGTTGGTCGGCCAGGGCTAGCTGACCTAAAGTATATACAATGCTGACAAATTTTCTTTCCTCAAGCTAAGATTTTGGTCCAGTTGAGACACATTTAGAATTAATGTACTCTGCTTAAATCCAGTTCGGGTGATCTGATAAATGATGGTGGTTGGATTTTAAACAAGTGAGGAAAGAGTAACAACCCTGTAAGCTTCCTCTCCCACCCCATTTCCTGCTAAGTGAAAAATTGGCTGGCTTATGCTAAATAAGTACCCCCTGATGTCCAAACCAAGGACAATCACTTAAGCTATCCCACAAAGAAGGATGTCAGACTGTGGTTTGATCTTGTTTATAGGCAGCACTTAAGCCATAGTTACACAATTCAGATATCATGGGAAACTGTGGTTTACCAAGCCAGAAACTTTCCATTTAGTGGAGTGTGTAAGGGGTGTGTGTGCAAGGACTCCTTGCACATTCACAGTCTAACAAATCTTAGTTTGAATCATCTGAACCAGACCATATTAATGGTACATGCAATGCTCAGATTTAGCAGTGTCTCACTTGAACATAGACATTCGAATCATTCTTGAAATCTTCAAGATCATGAAATGCTATTCATTCAAGAGCAATTGCATGAGTTAAATCTTTCTGGTCCTAATGAAACCTGTTGAGAAAAAGCATAAGATTCAACTTGTGGAGTTTTTATGTGGCGTGCTGGTAATTGGGAAATCTTGTGAGAGTAGGTAGGAGAGAAAGAACACCAGGGGTAAGAGGTTTGATGAAATTTTGGAATAGTCATACATTGCCTCAGTATTTCTTAATTATTGAAAATTCTAATTGTTCTACATTCCAGAGATACGTTCCCCGTGTTCTGCTTTACGGTCCTAGTGAAAACATAGTTCTGCCCCATCCTCAAAGAGACCAGCTATCCTATGGCACCATGGCAAAGACCAGTACAAACGTGGAAATCGCCCATCTGTCTCCTGGAATGCAGTCGACTTATGGCACCATGACAGAGACCAGTACAAACGTGGAAGATGTCCACCTGTCTCCTAGAGAGCAGTCAACCAGTGGCACCTTGGAAGAGACCAGTACAAATGTGGAAGATGTCCACCTGTCTCCTAGAGAGCAGTCAACCAGTGGCACCTTGGAAGAGACCAGTACAAAGGTGGAAGATGTCCACCTGTCTCCTAGAGAGCAGTCAACCAGTGGCACCTTGGAAGAGACCAGTACAAACGTGGAAGATGTCCACCTGTCTTCTAGAAAGCAGTCAACTTATGGCACCATGGAAGAGACCAGTGCAGAGTTGGAGGTCCATGTTTCTTTTGCAGAAGAACCAATTAACAACAAAGAAAAGTAAAAATATGTAGCTCAATGTTACAGACTAACACAAGAGGGCGTACTTTCCCTGATACAAAAAATAAACTTCACCAAAGATTCTTAATGTTGTAGGGTCTCTTTCAAAAGAAGCACTGCTATGACCATTCAGGAGAGGCTTGGTTGCTGTACAGATGTTTACAGAGTTGCTAATGTGGGATTTTTTTGTTTGTTTTTTGTTTTTGTAGGCCATCACGCAAATTGTGGCATAGGCATACTGAACAACTGTGCTCAGAGAAACTACTTTGGGATTTACATGTCTAATTATTTGCCTTGTGGAAAGATTTGACTGTGTGCTTTAAGTGCAAGATCACTGGAGCCAAAAGAGTTGTCAAAAATGGCACCTAGGTTTGTTTTGTTTTGTTTAAATTATGCCTTCTGAATTTTAACCAGCCTTGGGGTCTGTTAAACACTTGCCTGGAGGGAGGCAGCATAAATCCAAATGCAACATTTTTTCTTAAACAAAAACTAACATAAGAAATGCCAAGTCAGTGTAATCAGGGAATACTCTGAACCGCTGCCCAGTGCCCCATACTTTTCAGAGTATGCAGGAGCACTTTTCTATCACAGAAGGGAATTGTCCTGTACACGTAGAGACAAATTGTGCCAAAACTACAGGATTTGGGATGAAAACATTCATGTCTGACAATTTTTAAGTATGGACTGCATTTGTTAATGTTTAGGTCACTGTTTTAAGGGCCTCACGCACATGGAAATTTATTTACTCACAATAAAGGATGTGAACATTTTATAATTTTTAAATCTCTGGTTATAAAAAGAAATGCCTGCTTAAGTGCCAAGAGTATCACTTGTATCACAGTATGATAGGCTGTTTTTAAATTTTGAAGTAGGTATAAGTTTCTACAAAGCTACATTGAATCCAATGGTAATTAAGCAATCACATTTAATAAAACACTGAATTAAGATACAATTTCTGGCTGAGTAGATTGACTTCCTTTAACACTGCTCCTTTATTGAAACTCAGTCAAGAATTTAATGTAGAATCCATGGTTAAATACACCCCAGTACCTATATTCTACCCCAAGAAAATGGTTGTGTGTGTCTGTGATGTGCTAAGCAAAATATTATACTTTTGTCATGATGGAGAAGGGAAAGAAACTATGTGAAGAACTGAAGACCACTTTTTGCTCACTGAAAAGCAAACAAGATTCCCAAAACATTCCTACTTAATATTGTGCTGATTTTTTTTTTTTTTAAGATTCTTGCGATGTTGACTTCTGATACTGTTGTACTTCTGTGGCATGATTGCAAAATATTCTGGTGTATTATCATAATTTATTTTGTATCTGAAGGTGGACCTCTCAGCAGTCTTTGATACCATTGACCATGGTATCCTTCTGGCCAAGTTGGGGCTTAAGGACACTGCTCTGCAGTAGTTCCACTCCATCTCGGCTGACAGGTCCCAGATGGTAATACTGGGGCACACCTGCTCAGTGCCCTGGCCTTTAAAGTGTGGGGTGCCACACAGTTCTAGTCTACCCCCCCCCCCATGCTTTTTAACATGAAACTGCTGGGAGAGATCATCCAGAGATTTGGAGTGGAGTGTCACCAGTATGCTGATGACACCCAATTCTGTTTCTCCTTTCCATCTTGTGCCAAGGGAGGCAGCGGAAGTCCTGGGGCATTGCCAGGAAGCAATTGGAGTCAGAATGAAAGCCCACAGGTTGAGATTGAATCCAGAAAAGACAGAAGTCCTCCTGGTCAAGAAATCCTTGATGCTGGTACTGAGTCATTTACCCAATCTGAATGGGGTTGCATGCCCCTGCAAGAATTGGTGCACAGTCTCGGAGCGCTCCTGAACTCTTTCTGGAGAATCAGGTGGCAGCTGTGGTTAGGAGTGTGTTTGCCCAGCTTTGACTGGTGCACCAACTGTAACCCTATGTGAGCCAATCGAACCTGGTCATGGTGGTTTGTGCCTTAATGTCTTCAAGACATTACTGTAATGCACTGTGCATGGCACTACCGCTGAGGATGGTTCGGAAGCTGCATTTAGGCCGAATGCAGTAGCCTGGGTGGGTACAGGGGCCAGACAGTTTAAATCTATTGGACTACTGCTTCAGCAGCTATACTGTCTGCCAGTCCCAATTCAAGATGCTGGTACTGACTTTTAAGACCCTTCACAAAGGTCCAGCCTATCTGAGGAAGCGCCTTCTCCCATACATTCCATCCTGCCCTCTTAGGTTATATGAAGGGGCTCTCCTTAAAGTGCCACCACTATCCCAAGAGAGAGGGACAAACCTTCTCTGTAGTGGTGCCACAACTATGGAATTCCCTTCCAGATAAATTCTCCCTCCCTTGTGGTTTTTCGGCAAGGGCTCAAAACATACCTATTTTATTTGGCATTTGGATAGGTGAATGTTTGAATTCTGAGCTCTGCAATAGTGCTGTGGCTTGACTGCTTCCCTGGACTAATTAGTTGTGTGTGTCCCCCAATGGCTCAACAATGTGTGTTGGGTTTTGCTTTGTTTTAATTATTTTTATGTTTTAATGTTTAATATTAAAATCAATGTTTTAATGCTTTGTTTTGATTTTTTTTAACTTTGTATTGTGATACACAGGACACTTATTATGGACCTTAGCCATCTTAGACATTTGCTTGGGCATGGAAAAGGCGGGATATCATTTTTTAAAAAAAAGTTCTATTTATGGAAGAAGTTCTGTTAGCGGAAGGACGATTTTCCTGGATCTTTCCCCTGCAACTTGACGTACCTTCTGAAAATCTGTTTCCAAAGGTTGGGGGGACCCTTTTGCCCCGAGCAGATATTTGTGGCTGCAGAAGGAATGGGAGGTCTGCAAAGACTATTATCATCCCTGTTGCACAAACAGAACTTCCTGCACAAACAGAATGGCTTATGTTGCATACTTAGTCTTGATTATTGAAATGCTGTGTAAATATCTGAGATGGGTACTGAAAACTTGCTGATCATTAAACCTGTTTGTCAGGAAGAGGAGAGTGAATCCTGGAAGAAAGCAGGCTGACTAAGTGAAGAAGTACCCAGTGGTCAGTGTGTGCACATTCTTTCCTGCTTTCCCTTTACAGGACAAGCAGCTGAACAGGAAAAAAACAGCACCCTCCAGCTAGGGGCTGACCGTTTCTTGCATACCTGAGGTGTGAAATCCCTATGTAATAGGACTTTGTTGAAACTGTACCAATGGTGAACCAAAGTTGAATGCCATTTACACTCACAGTAAGGATCATTGTGGGCTGCATTTGCAGGAAAGGCAAAATACAAACCCTCTGAAGAAGTAAGTAGTCTTAAGGGTGGACCTGAAGTCTCTGGCTGTTTTAATTCTGTTCATTTTTATGCAGTTGGGCAAAAGCCAGACTGCTGTGTAAAAAAATACACCAAGAATGATGGCAACCTGGAATAATACGATCATGGTGATATTGGAACATCATGGAACGGAAGAATCCTCAAAGAGATTTGTATTAGCTTGAGAGGGTTCTGAGGAACTACGTACTTAATAGGCACAAATGTTGCTTGCAGGACAGAAAGTTGCTGGTTCTGCCTGTCATGGGAGGCAGTATCTTTGGGAAAGGGGGCATAGCTAAGTGGTGGAGCATATGTCTTGCAAGCTGCTGCTTCTTCAGTCCTTAGCTGGTACTTGGTGAGACGTTTGTTCTCTCAATATGCTGCTGTAGGTGCAGTTGGAATCCATGTGTCATGACACGCTTCCATTCTTTGTGATTGTTGGCAATATTTCTTGTCTTATTGATTGTCAATTGCTGGTTCCTTAGATCTTCCATAATGTATTTGAGCCACGTTGTCTTTGGAGCTGCCCAATGAACCCTCCAGTGGGAAAATCGCTCTCACAAGAGGAGCTTGAGTGGCAAGCTTGGTGTTCGTTCTGCAGACATAGCCAAACATTGCAGTCTGTGTTTTTGGATTTGTTCTTCTACAGATGACTAATGGTCGCACATTATCTGAATTGTCACATTACGATGGCGATCACAAAGAGATAGCCGCAGGATCTGTCTCAGGCATCGCATTTGGAAAACATTCAGCTTGTTCATGTCCAGTTTGAGCAGAGTCCATGTTTCCGATCCATATAGGTGAATCGGTAAGATCGGTGTTTGGAAGAGGCTAATTTTGGTCTTGATGGAGATACTGGCCTTACATAAGAACAGCCATAGACCCATCTAGTCCAGCTTCCCGTATCTCACAGCGGCCCCACCAAATACCCAGGGGAGCACACCTGATAATAAGAGACCTGCATCCTGGTGCCCTCCCTTGCATCTGATATAGCCCATTTCTAAAATCAGGAGGTTGCACATACACATCATGGCTTGTAACCCGTAATGGATTTTTCCTCCAGAAACTTGTCCAATCCCCTTTTAAAGGCATCCAGGCCAGACGCCGTCACCACATCCTGTGACAAGGAGTTCCACAGACCAACCACACGCTGAGTAAAGAAATATTTTATTTTTTCTGTCCTAACCCTCCCAACACTCAATTTTAGTGGATGTCCCCTGGTTCTGGTGTTATGTGAGAGTGTAAAGAGCATTTCTCTATCCACTTTATACTTCCCATGCATAATTTTGTATGTCTCAATCATGTCCCCCCTCAGGTGTCTCTTTTCTAGGCTGAAGAGGCCTAAATGCCGTAGCCTTTCCTCATAAGGAAGGTGCCCCAGCCCAGTAATCATCTTAGTCACTCTCTTTTGCATCTTTTCCATTTCCACTATGTCCTTTTTGAGATGCGGCGACCAGAACTGGACACAATACTCCAGGTGTGGCCTTACCATCAATTTGTACAACGGCATTATAATATTAGCTGTTTTGTTCTCAATACTTCCTAATGATCCCAAGCATAGAATTGGCCTTCTTCACTGCCGCCGCACATTGGGTCGACACTTTCATTGACCTGTCCACCACCACCCCAAGATCTCCAGATCTGTCACAGACAGCTCAGAACCCATTAGCTTATATGTGAAGTTTTGATTTTTTGCCCCAATGTGCATGACTTTACACTTACTTACATTGACATGCATCTGCCATTTTGCTGCCCATTCTGCCAGTTTGAGGGATCCTTCTGGAGCTCCTCACAATCACTTCTGGTCTTCACCACTCGGTAAAACTTGGTGTCGTCTGCAAACATAGCCACCTCACTGCTCAACCCTGTCTCCATGTCATTTATGAACAGGTTGAAGAGCACTGGTCTCAGGACAGATCCTTGGGGCACACTGCTTTACACCTCTCTCCATTGTGAAAATTGCCCATTGACACCCACTCTCTGTTTCCTGATCTTCAACCAGGTCTCAATCCAGGAGAGGACCTGCCCTCTAATTCCCTGACTGGAGTTTTTTCAGTAGCCTTTGTTGAGGGACCTTGTCGAATGCCTTCTGAAAGTCCAAATATATAATGTCCACAGGTTCTCCCGCATCCACATCCATCCTGTTGACCAGCATCCCGTTTCTGGGCAAGGTAATTGAGCGGGTGGTGGCGTCCCAACTCCAGAGGGTCTTGGATGAAGAGGGTCTTGGATGATTGGATCCTTTTCAATCTGGTTTCAGACCGGGCTTTGGGACGGAAACTGCCTTGGTCGCCTTGGTGGATGACCTACGCCGGGGACTGGACAGGGGGAGTGCGTTCCTGTTGGTCCTGCTGGACCTCTCGGCGGCTTTTGATACCATTGACAATGGTATCCTTCTGGGCCGATTGGCCGAGTTGGGAGTTGGAGGCACTGTTTTGCGGTGGTTCCGCTCCTACTTGGAGGGTCAGTCCCAGATGGTGGTGCTGGGGGATGCCTGTTCGACACCCTGGCCCTTGAGGTGCGGGGTGCCGCAGGGTTCAATTCTGTCCCCCATGCTATTTAATATCTACATGAAACCGCTGGGAGAGGTCATCCGGGGGTTTGGAGTGAGGTGTCATCAATATGCTGATGACACCCAGCTCTGTCTCTCCTTTCCTCCAGACTCCAGGGTGGCGGTTGAGGGCCTGGAGCGCTGTCTGGAAGCAGAGAGGATCTGGATGGGGGCTAACAAGCTGAAATTAAATCCGGATAAGACAGAGGCTCTCCTGGTTCGGAAATCCTCGATGCAGGTGCTGGATTATCGACTTGCCCTGAATGGGGTTGCACTCCCTCTGAAGGAGCAGGTTCGCAGCTTGGGGGTCCTCCTGGACTCGCAGCTGCTCCTGGATTCCCAGGTGGCGGCTGTGGCTAGGGGGGCCTTTGTTCAGCTTCGGCTGGTGCACCAGCTGCGACCGTATTTGGATCGTGCAGACCTGGCCACAGTGATCCATGCCACGGTGACATCAAGGTTAGATTACTGTAACGCGCTCTATGGGGGGCTGCCCCTGAAGACGGTTTGGAAACTACAATTAGTACAGAATGCGGCGGCCCGTGTGGTCACCGGAGCTAGGCGGTTTGACTCTGTCAGCCCGCTTCTCCGGGGGCTACATTGGCTGCCAATTTGTTTCCGGGCCCAATTCAAGGTGTTGGTTTTGACCTTTAAAGCCCTATACTGCTCTGGGCCATGATATCTTAGAAACCGCCTACTCCTGTACAATCCGGCTCGCCCTCTCAGGTCATCAGAAAAGGCCTTTTTGCAAGTGCCGCCACCCAAGGAGGTCCAGGGGGCAGCTGCAAGAAATAGGGCCTTCTCGGTAGTGGCACCAACATTATGGAACTCCCTTCCCCTTGACTTGAGAATGGCTCCCTCTCTTGAGAGTTTTCGGCGAGGCCTGAAAACACTGTTGTTTAAACAAGCCTTCTGATTTCTGGCCTTTTTAACATTTTTATACATCTTTTAGTTTTTTTTTACAGGCTTGATTCCTCAGTGACTTGCTCTTTTATGCTGTCTTTTAATCTGACTACTGTTTTTATGGCCCTGTAATGTGTTTTTAAATGTTTTTATCTGTTATGGATTAATGTTTTTAAAATTTGTTTTTTTTAATATGTTGTTAGCCACCCTGGGTCCTGTTAGGGAGAAGGGCGGGATAAAAATAAAGTTTTATTATTATTTTATTATATACAAAGAATTCTAAAAGGTTTGTGAGGCAAGACTTACTCTTACAGAAGCCATGCTGATTCTCCCTCAGCAAGGCTTGTTCATCTATGTGTTTTGAGATTCTATCTTTGATGAGGCATTCCACCATCTTACCCAGTATAGATGTTAGGCTGACCGGCCTATAGTTTCCTGGGTCCCCACTCTTTCCCTTTTTAAAGATAGGTGTGACATTTGCTATCCTCCAATCTTTTGGCACCGTGGCCATTTTGAGGGACAAGTTGCATATTTTAGTCAAGAGATCAGCAACTTCATCCTTCAATTCCTTGATAACTCTAGGGTGGATGCCATCAGGGCCCGGTGACTTACTGAACTTTAATTTATCAATGAGGTCTGAAACATCTTCTCTTTTAACCTCTATCTGACTTAATTCCTTGGTCAGGAGGGGCTGTTCGGGCAGCAGTATCTGCCCGAGGTCTTCTGCCGTGAAGACAGATGCAAAGAACTCGTTTAATTTCTCTGCCATCTCTAAGTCTTCTTTTATCTCCCCTTTCCCTCCCTCACCATCCAGAGGGCCAACCACTTCTCTGGCGGGTTTCCTGCTTCTAACATATTTGAAGAAGCTTTTATTATTCCCTTTAATGTTGCTGGCCATGCGTTCCTCATAGTTTCTCTTGGCCTCCCATATCACCTTCTTACATTTCTTTTCCCACAGTTTATGTTTCTTTTTATTCTCCTCATTAGGGCAAGACTTCCATTTATGGAAGGAAGCTTCCTTGTCCTTTACGGCCTCTCTAACTTGGCTGGTTAGCCATGCGGGCACCCTCCTGGATTTAGTCGAGCCCTTCTTCCTTTGTGGTTTACACTTCCGCTAGGCCTCTATTACTGTTGATTTGAGCAATCTCCAGGCTCTCTGTAGAGACTGGACTCTTTTTACCTTCCCTTTCAACCTCCTTCTAACCAGCCTCCTCATTTGAGAGAAGTCCGCTCGTCGGAAGTCAAGGGTTTTGTGAGATTTGCCCGGTATTCTTCCCCTGACGTGCATGTCAAAACAGATCACAGCATGATCACTGTTCCCCAATGGCTCAGTAACATTGACATCTCTAACCAGGTCCTGAGTACCGCACGATATTAAATCCAGATTCACCTGTCCTCTGGTGGGCTCCATGACTAGCTGCTCTAAGGCACAGTCATTTAGCATGTCAAGGAATTCGGTCTCCTTTTCGTGACCAGAACACAAATTGACCCAGTCAATATGAGGATAATTGAAGTCCCCCATGATTACAACCCTGTCCCTCCTTGTCACCTCCCTGATCTGTTTCCTCATTTCAAGTTCCCCTTCTGGTTTCAGTTCTGGAGGACGATAGTACGCCCCCAGTATTACATCACTCCTCAGGCCTGGTAATTTAACCCTTAGGGATTCTATGGAGTTGGACCCGCCTTCAATCTCTACTTTGCTGGATTCTATCCCTTCCTTAACTTAAAGGGCCACCCCACCTCCAACAAGCCCCTCCCTGGCCCTCCTGTAGAGTTTGTAGCCCGGGATTGCGGTATCCCACTGATTCTCCGCATTCCACCAGGTTTCCGTTATGCCCACTCTGTCAATGTTTTCCCTTGTCACCAGACATTCCAGTTCTCCCATCTTTGCTCGGAAACTTCGGGCATTTGCATAAAAGCATTTGTACATGGAATGCCCCAGGATGAGCTGCTTATTAGCTCCTTTATACCTGAATGCTCTCATTGTGCCAAACCGTCTATCACATCCCATCTCGCTACCATTCCCAATTTCTTCTCCTACTCTGCCTTTACCTTGTTCTCTAACCTCCCCATCCTCGTCCCATAGGGATGAGGAGTCCCGAACCAGATGCCCCTTGGCTTCTGTTGGCCTTCCCCCAGGGATCGGTTTAAAAGCTGCTCTGCCACCTTTTTAATGTTATGCACCAGTAGTCTGGTTCCATTCTGGTTCAAGTGAAGCCCGTCCCTCTTGTACAGGCCCCGCTTGTCCCAAAACTCTCCCCAGTGCCTAATGAATCGAAACCCTTCCTCCCTACACCACCGTCTCATCCACACATTGAGACCCCTGATCTCCGCCTGCCTAGCTGGCCCTGCGCGTGGAACAGGTAGCACATCAGAGAACGCTACCTTTGAGGTCCTGGCTTTCAGCCTCCTACCTAATAGCCTAAATTTGACTTCCAGGACCTCCCAGCTACACTTGCCCATGTCGTTGGTGCCGACATGCACCACAACCGCTACCTCCTCCCCAGCACTACCTTCCAGAAGCCTTCTTCCAGAGGCACTATTTTGAATGAGGCAAATGCTACTGTTGCCTGGCCTATCCTGCTGTGGACTTCGGTGATGGATGCCACTTTTTCCTCCTGTGCCTGTGATCCCAGGTATTTGAATTCTTGATTTGAATTCTTGATTCCATCCAAATTGATCTGCATAATTTGGACTCCACTGAGGTGAGTGTTTATCTGTGATCCATCTGTGGTCATAACTTTGGTTTTATCCACATTGATTCTTAGGCTGTAGGAATGGGTGATGTGGGCAGTGTGGTAAATGATGTCAGACATCCTCGTCTTGGATGTCTTGCAAGCAGAAAGTCTCAGGCACTTGGCATGAAATTGGGCACAAATAATCTCTATCAATGCAACTCTGCTCACAAAAGATGCCTTTGCGGTCAGAAGGTCAGTCATGGAGGCCTCCTCAAGGTAAGGAACTTTCTATTCCTTTATGTCAGGGCTGCGTTGCAGCTGCATTGGCACTGGAATGTTGGATAGGACTGAGCCCTTACTGCATTGGCCTTTTTCCTCACACCATGAAGAATTTCTTACAGCTAAACATTTAAAACCTTTTTTTTCATTTATTGATTTTTGCCCGTTTTCAGCCTCTGTCTGGTCAGTGACACTTTCATCTGTTAGCCTCAAATTTTTAGCAGGAGGACTTGACCTTTGTGCTGTCCCTCTGTTAACAGCTGCAAGGGACGGCTTTGGAAATTTCATGGCCTGCAAGGCAGAGACAAGATTTCAGTCCAAATGCAGCTGTTCCATAAAACTATGGCAGTGCATAAACTAATGACAGCAACTGTCTCCTGAGGTCCATACTTGAAAGCGTTCACCCTTGTACATTACTCCTACTTTTTGCAGATATGTCTCTGCGATTGCATAACATGAGATCCCACCAGCCTGCAGAGAATGTAAAGCTCTAGGATGCCAGCTGGAGCAAATGCAGTGTTCCCATTTTCTTCTAGTGCTGGGTTTCTGACATATATGGTCATCTTTCTCCTTCCAGTTTGTAAGCAGTTGTCCCCTTGGGAAGTGTGCAAATTTGAGCCAGCTGTTTCTCTGCTGCCTGTACAAAGGATTAATCTTCATGATGGAATGCAAGTGGGGAGGGTGCCCCATGCATGAGATGGCAAAAATGTGTCACTCTTGCCAGTTTGACTCTTCTCCATTACAAATCTAATCTATTGGCCTCTATTAGCCCCAATCCAGAGAAACTCAGTTGAGCATTTCTTGATAGGGCTGTTCCACTCTTTATCCAGAAAAGTCTTGAACTCATTTTTAAAAACAAGCCATTCTTCCCACAGAAATCTGAGAGCTACAGTTCTGTGAAGGGGGAGTGATTTCTAACAGAATTCTTGGCACCCTCATTCCAATGCCTCATTCAGGCCACTTTGAGGAAAGATAAAGCGACTAATAGAAAACTAAGGATGCAATCCTAACTTGTGCCAGTACAGCAGGCCGCAGTGTCCTGTGCTGTATTCAGTGCAGGTTAGGAGCAGGTTGGAGATCACCTCAACGTAAAGGGACATTTTCCCCCCTTACCCCATGTTGAGCCCCAGCAAGCTGTATGGGGCTACTTGGATCTGTGCCAGCTATTTAGCTGGTGCAAATACAAGCAGCCCATGTAAAGCTGCCCAGGTTGGCGATGGGTTAGAATATGGCATGCACTGCCACTGCAGATCCTATCTACAATCGTCCCCTGGTTCCACCAGTGGTGGACCTCCCCAGCCTTGCGCACCAGGGCAAAGGTCCGTGCTGGCACCCCCTATGGGATGTTGCCACCCCTGCATGCAAATTCGTCCCTCCTTACCTGGAGTGCACAGTGCCTCACGCAACTCCAGAATGCATCAGAACATGCTTTACAGCACCTTTGCAACACGAGAGTCAGCGCAGGAGGCCTCTGCCAGCTGAAGTCATTTTTAGGATTGGGCTACCTGTTGCAGAGTGTGGCTAACATGCAAACTGAATGAAGATGCATCCATAGTGCAACACATATTTGGATGGGAAGCTTATTATGTATCCTGCATTTGCACTTCAAGATATGAAAAGAAACAAGACCCTATGAGATCTTCTACAGAGGGTGGCTGTCTTTCACCTCCCACTAACAACTGAACAATTTTATTTAGGATGGAGGTGAGGCTGAATTTTTTGGTAGCTGACTTTTTAGGGTTGTTACTTTAAAAACTTTCACTGCTGGGCTGCTCTCTTGATATTGGGTTATTTACTTCTGGATCAGTTTCCTTTTTATTTACTTGTTGTGATGCTACTTTTTGTTTTCATTGTTATATAATTTTTAAAAAAACTTTTTTTAGCCGTTGTGTGCATTTTATGGAAAGGCTGGTTATTAATCTGGATTAATCTGGAAAGGCTGGATTAAGCACGATACACTTGCTGTGTGTCATTCACTGTTCATAGTATTAGGCTTATGGGTAAGGGAGTAGAAAGGCAGGCTAGATCTTCTACTGGCTGTTTTATGTCACACAAGTGAATTCAGGAGCACCACAGAAAGGTGATGTATGCATTTTTAGAAAGAACAAATTCAGCAATGTAGGCCTGTTCGTAAATACACTGCTCAAAACAATAAAGGGAACACTTAAACAACACAATGTCACTCCAAGTCAATCACACTTCTGTGAAATCAAACTGTCCACCTAGGAAGCCACACCGATTGACAATCAAGTTCACATACTGTTGCACAAATGGAGTAGACAACAGGTGGAAATCATAGGCAAGTAACAAGACACCCCCAATAAAGGCGTGGTTCTGCAGGTGGTGACCACAGACCATTTTGCAGTCCTTATGCTTTCTGGCTGATGTTTGGGTGACCTTTGAATGCTGGCAGTGCTGTCACTCTAGTGACAGCATGAGGCGGAGTCTGCAACCCACACAAGTGGCTCAGGTAATGCAGCTCATCCAGGATGGCACATCAATGTGGCAAGAAGGTTTGCTGTGTCTGTCAGTGTAGTGTCCAGAGCATGGAGGCGCTACCAGGAGACAGGCCAGTACACCAGGAGACGTGGAGGAGGCCGTAGGAGGGCAACAACCCAGCATCAGGACCGCTACCTCCGCCTTCGTGCCAGGAGGAACAGGAGGAGCACTGCTAGAGCCCTGCAAAATGACCTCCAAAAGGCCACAAATGTGCGTGTGTCTGCTCAAACGGTCAGAAACAGACTCCATGAGGGTGGTATGAGGGCCCGACGTCCACAGGTGGGGGTTGTGCTGACAGCCCGACACCGTGCAGGACGTTTGGCATTTGCCAGAGAACACCAAGATTGGCAACCTCGCCACTGGCGCCCTGTGCTCTTCACAGATGAAAGCAGGTTCACACTGAGCACATGTGACAGACGTGACAGAGTCTGGAGATGGCAGGGAGAACGTTCTGCTGCCTGCAACATCCTCCAGCATGACCGGTTTGGCAGTGGGTCAGTAATGGTGTGGGGTGGCATTTCTTTGGGGGGCCTCACAGCCCTCCATGTGCTCGCCAGAGGTAGCCTGACTGCCATTAGGTACCGAGATGAGATCCTCAGACCCCTTGTGAGACCATATGCTGGCGCGGTTGGCCCTGGGTTCCTCCTAATGCAGGACAATGCTAGACCTAATGTGGCTGGAGTGTGTCAGCAGTTCCTGCAAGATGAAGACATTGATGCTATGGACTGGCCCGCCCATTCCCCAGACCTGAATCCAATTGAGCACATCTGGGACATCATGTCTCGCTCCATCCACCAGCACCACGTTGCACCACAGACTGTCCAGGAGTTGGCGGATGCTTTAGTCCAGATCTGGGAGGCGATCCCTCAGGAGACTATCCGCCACCTCATCAGGAGCATGCCCAGGCGTTGTAGGGAGGTCATACAGGCACGTGGAGGCCACGCACACTACTGAGCCTCATTTTGCCTTGCTGTATGGACATTACATCGAAATTGGATCAGCCTGTAGTGTGTTTTTCCACTTCAATTTTGAGTATGACACCAAACCTAGACCTCCATGGGTTAATAAATGTGATTTCCATTGATGATTGTTGTGTGATTTTGTTGTTAGCACATTCAACTATGTCAGGAACAAAGAATTTAATAGGAATATTTCGTTCATTCAGATCTCGGATGTGTTGTTTAAGTGTTCCCTTTATTGTTTTGAGCGGTGTATCTTTTGCATCCGCTTGGGACAGAGTGGCCAACAGACCCCCATCTTTTAATGGTGGGACAAAAGGTTAGTATCCTCTGTGCATAAGGCTGCTGCTATCACAAGGCTTTCCTTTGTAAGCCTTTTACCATGTAAAGGAATCTACGAGTGGGCTCAGCTAAAGAGGAAGTCAATAGAGTACCCAGGGAAGTGCAAGGGGGGCAAATGCTCTGGGTGCTCACTTGGTGAGGTAGTACTGTGATCCTCTCCCACCCCCCCATATGCTGAGAACCATGCCAACAGTGACTGTAGGAGTGGAGGAGCTGTTCCTCCCCTCTCCTTTCTTTAAAGGGGAGGAGAGCAGAGCTCAGATCAGCGGGGAACTACACTGAGAGTGACTGCACTCCTGCAGCCACTCTCAGCATGGTTCCCAGCCATGTTTGAGGGCTGCCCCCTCTCCTCCCCTTTAAAGAAAGAGGAGAGAGGGGCTGCCCTCAGAGTGGTGGGAAGTGGCACGTGCCTCCTCTTCCTCCGCAACGACTTCTGTGCAGCTGCCTCCTCCGTTCACCCTTTGTTTCAAGCAGCACAAAAGGCTCCATCAGAGCATTTTGACGCTGCTGGAAGTGGCACCTGGGACAGAGGTGAGTGCTGCTTCCAGGAGGTGTGCAGAACATGCCTCCTGGGCATTGCTGCCAGGGGCGCCAAAACATTCCGATGGAGCCTTTCGTGCCACTTAGAAGCTTGTTTCAAAGAGAGAACAGAAGAGGCAGCTGTGCAGAAGTAATTGCAATGATGTCGTCATCACCGCAATTACTTCCAGGTCAGGGATGGGGGGCAGCAAAGACAGAGGTGGCCCCAGGCGGGGAAAAGCCCAGGACTGCCTTTGGAGGAAGTGTCTTTGGTGAAAGATTGCACAGACTGTCCTCAAAAAAACCAAACTTCTGGTCTCCCTGGACTGGAATGCATTTGAGCAGAATCAGGATTTCCATTGCAGTGATCCATACAGGTTTCCTTAAGTCCGTGATTTCCTTTCATTCTTGTTCTTCTTACCACAGTGAACCTGACTTCAATCCAGAGGCATGGTCAATAAACACAATTTTGCAAACCGGAAAGGTATGCGATGATGTCCTTGTAGTGTAGACAACATTTAAATGGGAAGGTCAGTCTTATAATATGGAGCATCTATCACTGAACTCTTTTTGGAGTGAGCAGTCCTTGAACAGAGATGGAATGTTAATGAGACACTGGCAGCTGAACCTATGCATATCAACTAATTGCTCAAATGTAGTCATAGTTAATTAGGTAAGAAAAACAGGAAAAAATCCTCAGTGGCTAGTAGAGATGGGCATCAGAAGGCACAAATCATTTTCTCCTTTATGAGGGGGAGTCCCCCCTCCATTTTGGTCATCTTTAAAAAGAAGCACAGATGTCATAAGGTGACAGATGCAGGGGAGGGTACCAGGATGCAGATGTTGTCTTGTGTGCTCCCTGAAGAATTTGGTGGGCCACTGTGAGATACAGGAAGCTGGACTAGATGGACCTTTGGCCTGATCCAGCGGGGCTCTTCTCATGTTTTTATGACTGCTTAGAACTGTGCAGAAAATGTGACTATTTCAGATGTTCCCTAAATCACATCCTCTCTGTTTTACCTTGATTTAAAAATGGAAACAGAGCTCCATTCACCTCTTGTGTAATGTCTGTTTGTAACAGAATCTTTCTTTGCACACTGAAATTCAATGTAGCCTTGGGTTGAATCTCCTGGAAAATATTTGAGAACTGCAGCAGCTGCTAGATATTTTCTAATCAATCTGTTATTTATTGTTTACAATGTACTTTCGTATCCAGGACATAAAAAACTTCATTTGGAAAAAAAACAAATGCAAATACAACTCCTCAGATGATCATCTCTGAATACTGGTCCATTTTGACGTGGAGTAGTTCAGATCCCTGAGGATCTCACAGAGGCATAACTACTCCCACAGACCTCTGTCATAAAAATGAAGCTGTTTCCTCTAGTTTCTCACATAACCTGTCTCATCCTGAGACCTTATTATTGAGAAGATTTAGACCTTCTGGAAACTCAGAATGGCTTACATCATAAAAGACAAGATAAAAACAATAAAAATAATCAGTACAATCCAGACTCCAATAGTAAGCAGTGACACCCTAATTAAAAGCAACATGAAATTTTAAAAAGTGTCTTCAGTTCTCTGAGGAAGGCTAGGAAAGAGGAGCAGAGAGTTCCAGAGGCAGGCACCACCAGCCACAAAAAAGTCTCTGTTGCAAGTTGTCCAAAGGCAGGATAGAACACGTGGCAACAGGGCCTCTGAGAGGAATTTTGTCAGGGGGTACAAAGTTTCTTTTGGGCCCCTTCCCAAAGGGGGAGGGGTCAACGAGGGCAGCGACAGGGGTCAGTGAGTATAATAAATATAAATAAAAGAGGATAAGAAAGCACATTTGTTTTGAACATATTTGTTTACGCTATAATGCAGATGAGAAAGAACAATACCGATAAGGAGACAAAATTCACATTGAAACACCATTTTGTATTAATATGCAAATATGATCATCAGAAGACATAACTATTATTAAGAAACTTACAGTGCAATCCTAATAATGTCTACTCATAAGTAAACCTCATTGTGTTCAATAAGGCTTACTCCCTGAAACGCATGTATAGAATTGTAGCTTTACTATTTGTAAAAACAGCGTTCCTGGTCTTTTTCTGTGAAAAGTTTTGAATCACAACATGGAAATTAATTGTTCTGGCAACACTTGATTCAATACTTAGCCTGGCCAAATCCACAAGATGTCCCTGAGACACTGTATTTCTTAAATAATTCTTAATTAGCTTTAGTTTGCTAAATGACCGCACTGCAGAAGCTACTGTTGCTGGAATTGTTAACAATATTCTTAAACTAATACAAACATTTGGAAACAGATCACCTAGTCTGTACTCTGTTAACAATAGATCTAATGATTTTAACTGTGCATTTCCAAAATTTGCCTTATGCACCGATGGTAAATGTTGCATTTCTTTTCCAGTCATCACTATTAAGGTCAGCAAGATATTGTTCTGACAAAATTAAAACTTTTCTCTCCACGTCACATGCAGACATGGAGAGATACTTCATTCATTAATTCATTCATTCATTCCACCTTTATTGGCATAAACAATCCAACAAGAAAACAAAATTAAAACATTCAAGGTAGCCACCAATCATTGATCAGGCAAAGAAATACAGAGGAATTTACGCCTTGACAGTGCCTTAAATATATATTTTGCTACATTTGATGAGCGGCACTCATTTCTGCCATCTAACAAGTACCGGACCAAGTCTGTATCTGAACCATGGAAGCTTTCCAGAAATGGATATAGAAATTGATGGTGTAAATCAATATAGTGGGTACAGTACAGAAATACATGGGCCAAGGACTCTTTTGAGGTCAGGTCGCAAGAACATGACTGGGGACTTTCCAATGGTCTATTAAATCTTGCTCTTAGTACATTTGTAGGTAAGATATTAAACCTACCCAGTGTAAAGGCTCTATGAATCTGAGGTGAACACATGAACGATAGATAGCTTGAACCCAAATCAGAGGGCCATGAAAGACCAATATATAGAGGTGAACAAGACTCACGGACTGCAGTTTGCAAATCCTGTTTCTCTATATCAAATAATCGGGTCCAAATAAGATTGTAAGCTGCAGACATGGGTAATCCTCCTATCAGATTAGTTGATAGACCTAGGAGCTGGAGTCTTTTATGAAATAAGGTTAGACCAGGGGAAAAAGAAACATCAGCAAGAATATTGGAGAGCATGATGTTCTGATTTGCCTCGAAACTGACCCTTAGCCAAAATCTCAAGAATCTCAGCCAGGCCAGTGTTTCAATTTTATGCAGACCAGCTTCAAGGCATGATGCTGCGTAAGGGACGCAGTGAGGTACCGCAAAGATCTTATAGAGGAATATGGATTGGACTACTAGAGTGGAATTGGCTGAAATCCAGATAGGGGTACCAAACAGCAATCGTGCCAGAACCTTGGACTTAAAGATCTGCACTGCTGCTAGGATATAAGAATTGCCCCAGGTGTAAAAAAACCGCAAAGTAGCTTGAACTAATAAATTGCTTGAGTTAATAGCAGCCTGGCGATGGGGTGACCAAGTATGTTTATGATGAAACAGAATTCCGAGGTACTTGAAAAATTTAACTTGTTCGATTACCTTCCCACCAAAGGACCAAGAGGTAGGTTTCCATTGGGAACCAAAAACCACTATCTTAGACTTCTCAAAGTTTAACTGCAATTTATTGGAAGTTAGGTATTTAATACACAAGTTGATTAAATGCTTCAAGCCAATTTTCGTACGGGACAATAGCAGCATATCGTCTGCATACAACAGAAGGGGGAACGGTAAATTACCTAATTTAGGAGAATGGGCGTCAACTAGGGACAAATGAGGAGCCCGATCATTAATGAATATGTTAAACAGCATAGGAGCTAAGACACATCCTTGTTTGACTCCTAAATTAGTAGGAATTGGGGCTGAAATTTTCCCACATGGTGTTAATTTAACACGGCAGCTAGTCATGGAGAGATACTGCCACAAGAAATCAAATTTTTCTGCTAACTGCTTAACAGCATTGAAGCAGACGGTGAATCCTGCTATAACATGGTCCACCAAAACATAAAACGCACACATTCTGAAATAGGCCTGGAGTATCATCTGTGTCATCCATTTCTTCCAAGTCAGCATCAGGTGTATTGTCATCATGTGGCCTTGCCCTCTTGTGCCTAACTCCATCACCTCTGTGGGAGAGTGTTATTTCTATATTTAGATTTGATGCAACCAATTTGGCTTCATTTCATATGCTTTTCTAGTTGTTTTGAAGTTCTTTTATCTCTGTGATAAGAGTTTCTATGTTTGCTACTTCAACATCCAGCGTGGCATCTCTAGCTTGGATGACCTTGTTGCAAATATCTATGGCAGCTAATATTTTGTACTGATATTAACACACATGCAAACAATTTCACGTATACTAAAACTCCAGTGACTTCATATCTTGCTTTTGTGGTCAAATTTAGTTCTCGGAGGTCTTTCAGTGCTAATTTAATGCCAGGCAAGTGAGCTGCAAAAGGTTGTACACATTCAATGTGACCAGACCATTGTGTTTCAGACATACAATGAAGAGAACAATCAATACGGTTTTATAGTAATTCCCTCCTCTTAGGACAGGAACTGAATAGGTGGTACACAGTTTGAATTGTTCCAAAGAAGGTTATTGCTTCAGGTAGGGATTCAGCAGCATCATTTCCACATAATGGTTGATGTGGATAATTTCCACATGTGGTTGAGTGTATGACAACCACAAGGTGAAAAAATTGGTATAGAGCACTGTTCTAGTATTTTTGCTTATGTACCATTGTACTTTCCGGCCATACTAGCCCCATTATCATAGGCTTGAGCTCTACAATCACTGAGAGGAATACCATGTTCTTTCAATGTATCAACTGAGCAATTTCTTCCCCTCTTGTTGCTACAATCTGCAAATGTGCGACATCTTTCTTGAATCTCATGCTGCATTTCTTTTAAAAGTACATATCTCAAAAGAAATGTTTGTTCCGTATGGGTGGAATCTGGTGTGGGATCTACTATTACTGCAAAGCACTTTGTAGATTGCCTCTCAAGCAAAATGTGTTTCACAAGATTTGAGCATTTTGCAATAAACTCATTCTGTGAGTCAGGGGACAGATAATGAACTTGAAGCCGCTCACCCCTTTTCTGTGACTCCTCCACACATAGTACATGTTCCTGAACGATGGGGTTCCACCTGGAGAGCTGTTCAATGAGTCCTAAAAAGTTTCCATTGTCTGGATCACCAATTCGTTGGGATGAACCAGTAAATCTGTTGGCAACCTTCAGTCTCAAAAGACTATGGTGTCGCGCTCTGAATGGTGGTTCTGGAACAGCGTCTAGTGTGGCTAAAAAGACCAATTCGGGAGTGACAATCCCTTCCACACTAGGAGCAAGTGCAGTCTGTCCCTGGTCTGTCTCCCTGGCTATGGGCCTTCCTTCTTTGTCCCTTTGCCTCAGACTGTTGGCCAAGTGTCTCTTCAAACTGGGAAAGGCCATGCTGCACAGCCTGCCTCCAAGCGGGCCGCTCAGAGGCCAGGGTTTCCCACTTGTTGAGGTCCACTCCTAAGGCCTCCAGATCCCTCTTGCAGATGTCCTTGTATCGCAGCTGTGGTCTACCTGTAGGGCTGTGGTCTACCTGTAGGTCTACTCCTTGCACAAGTTCTCCATAGAGGACATCCTTTCGGATCCAGGCGTCTCTGTTTCAGCAGTGCATACATGCTAGGGATTCCAGCATGTTCCAGAACTGTGTTGTTTGGAACTTTGTCCTGCCGGGTGATGCCGAGAATGCGTCGGAGGCAGCGCATGTGGAAAGCGTTCAGTTTCCTCTCCTGTTGTGAGCGAAGAGTCCGTGACTCGCTGCAATACAGAAGTGTATTCAGGACACAAGCTCTGTAGACCTGGATCTTGGTATGTTCTGTCAGCTTCTTGTTGGACCAGACTCTCTTTGTGAGTGTAGAAAATGTGGTAGCTGCTTTACCGATGTGTTTGTTTAGCTCGGTATCGAGAGAAAGAGTGTTCGAGATCGTTGAGCCAAGGTACACAAAGTCATGGACAACCTCCAGTTCATGCGCAGAGATTGTAATGCAGGGAGGTGAGTCCACATCCTGAACCATGACCTGTGTTTTCTTCAAGCTGATCGTCAGCCCAAAATCTTGGCAGGCCTTGCTAAAACGATCCATGAGCTGCTGGAGATCTTTGGCAGAGTGGGTAGTGACAGCTGCATCGTCGGCAAAGAGGAAGTCACGCAGATATTTCAGCTGAACTTTGGACTTTGCTTTCAGTCTGGAGAGGTTGAAGAGCTTTCCATCTGATCTGGTCTGGAGATAGATGCCTTCTGTTGCAGTTCCAAAGGCATGCTTCAGCAGGACAGCGAAGAAAATCCCAAACAAGGTTGGTGCAAGAACACAGCCCTGCTTCACGCCGCTTCGGATGTCAAAGGGGTCTGATGTTGAGCCATCGAAGACAACAGTGCCCTTCATGTCCTTGTGGAAGGATCTGATGATGCTGAGGAGCCTGGGTGGACATCCAATCTTGGGGAGGATGTTGAAGAGGCCATCCCTGCTGACCAGGTCGAAAGCCTTTGTGAGATCTATGAAGGCTATAAAGAGTGGCTGTCGTTGTTCCCTGCATTTCTCCTGCAGTTGTCTAAGGGAGAATACCATATCAGTGGTGGACCTGTTGACTCGGAATCCACACTGCAATAGTCTGGATAGATGCTCTCTGAAAGTACCTGGAGCCTGTTTAGTGCAACTCGGGCAAACAACTTTCCTACAACACTAAGGAGAGAGATGCCACGGTAGTTGTTGCAGTCACCCTTGTCGCCTTTGTTCTTGTACAGGGTGATGATGTTTGCATCCCTCATGTCTTGAGGTACTCCACCTTCTCTCCAGCAGAGACAGAGGATTTCGTGCAGCTCAGTGACGATGATCCCTTTGCAGCACTTTAGGACTTCAGCAGGGATGCTGTCTTTTCCAGGTGCCTTGCCAAAGGCAAGGGAGTCCAGGGCCATGTGAAGTTCTTCTAAGGTTGGTTCACTGTTCAGCCTGGGAAGGCAGCTCATCTAAGAGAAGGAAAACTCTGACCAGTAAATGGTAGACCACATTCTCCCAAGACGAGTACAACATCTATTATATGCTTTAAGAGGTTATAGCATTTTGCAGCTTCAGGTTTGATTGATGTTTGTAAGATTATGTCAGCTCCTGTCCCAGGCAGCAGGTGCCTTTCCAGTTCTTGCCAAGCCAGGACACATTCTCTGTGGCTATTGCTTTTTTCATGTTTTGGGATCCTGTAGGAAAGTTTCTGCCACTTTCCATTCAAACCCCAGCCTTCAGCAGATACCATTGCAGACTTCTGTGCAGCAGAAGTGCTAGTCTTGACTGTCTTGTGCCAAAATAATCTACATGGGAAGCAATATAAAGCTTGTTTCTGTTGACTCCAAACAAGCCAGTCTCAGCCACAAAATTTTTTTTTCAGACGTTGAAAATGTTGAGGAAATATTTAGGATGCCAGCAGGCCACAAGAACAGATCTCAGCCCCTCTTACAGCTCAGATCACAGGCCCACCTTGTGTACTTGTACTCAAGCCCAGTAGGTGGCGCAGCTGCTTTGCCTTATGGGAGTTGGAGGCCAGTTTGTGGGAGCTAGCATCAGTGTCCTGTCCCCCGTGCAGCAGTCTGCTGAGCTCTCAGGAAAATGAATGGCTCCTCCTCTAGTTCCTGGGCTCCCTTTCAGACCCCGGGCCCGGGTACAAATTACCCCCTTTACCCCCCTCTCCTAGGCCCTGCGTGGCACATTTACTTCCCAGGCAGTGATTGCTAGGGTGGGTGTGCTTATAGATGCATGTATATAGATATAACTGTAGATCTCTCTCTCCCCAGTTCCACTGTTCTCCCTGCCACCCCTGCAGACAGAGTCTGCATAATTTTATAAAAGCCCAGCAAACAGCATGCTGTAGCCTCTACCCACTTCACTCCCCTTTCTGGGTCTGGCCCCTGATCTGAGGCTGACTCAGGAGCAAGATGAGAATATTCCTGCGCTTACAGTTGAACAGAGGTCTGGCAAGCATCACTTTGTGAACTTCCTTCCCACTTATTTTGTCTGTATCATGACAGATCAGTCTACAAGGGACCATTAATTTAAGTTACGGTACAGCTATGCTTCCTGGCTGGAACAGATGTTGGCATGTGCCTGAAACCTTCCATAGGGTGACCTCGAGGCCTGAAACAGGAGACCACACGTGGGAGATCTGGAGCCAGAGGAGAACACATTAATGTCACTAGAGCTAAGTCAAAGAACAAAGCCGTCTCAATAAATAATACAAGGAGAGTTACCTTCAGATACTGAGTCTGTTGATCCAATTGCTTGAGGTGGTAGACCTTTTTCATTCTGGTTTGAGTTCCCGCCTTGTAGGGTACTTCTCCTGTGCTTTTTGTTTGGTTAATGATCTGCTCTGTTTTGTTTTTATGGGCTTTGATGTCTTATTTATCACTGCTTTGGTATTCCAGTCTTATGTATTGTGTTTAATACTGATTGCTGATTTCAGTGCAATTTGTTTTTAGGGTATTGCATATTCATTTATGGTTGTAAGATGCTGTGGGCACCCTGATGTTTGGGGGTGGGATAGAAATAAACAAACTTCAGCCCCTGGAGCTGTACCTCATCCCCGACTTTAAATGAGTTTCAACACATCATGCAGATGTGTTAGTTCTGAAGAGCACTTAATCTTGGGTGATTCTCTGTTTTCACCATTCTTGCTCTGTGAGCTGTTTTTTTATTTTTTGCTCTTTAAATTTACTTCATTCATTGTCATAATTGCGATGTTTGGATTAGTCTTGCTTTAAATTGTTAATAGCAGCTGTGAATGCTCACAGAAAAGCAGGTGAACAGTATTTTATAGGAATAAATAAATTCCAAAGCTGTGGGTTACAAGACGGAAGTTAAATAAGGCTCCTAAAAGGCTATTGAGGGCCCAGTACCCAAAGGGAGTCCCCTGCTGACATCTGCCTTGGCTTTGGAAGGAGTGGTGGTGACTGAACCCAGCTAGCAATTGGCAGCTGCCAGGTAGGTGGGCCCCTTTCCTCACAGTGGTGGCAGCAGCAAGAACAGTAGGCCAATAAGCAGTCTCTACCTGCCATGTTATTTCTACTCACAATGTCTCATGTAGCATTGCAATAGTATATCGTGGCAGATGGCAACACCTGGACAAGGCACTGGTACTGGTGCTGCCCTGCTGGCTGAAAGAAGTCAGTGTCCACTAACATGACTAGGGGACAGGCCTATCCAGGAACAGGGAAACACACAAGAAGTCATCTTGCTGAGGGCCCTGCACTGTGAAGCAATGATGGAGTTAGACTGAATGAAGCATCCAGCCAAGGAATTGCCCAGTAATCATCTGAGGCCTTCTCTGTGTAACACCAATTCTCGATTGACTGAGGAGACAGGAGAAGTTATAAAGCTACCCTGGTGTCCCAAAGGTTATCAGTTATTTCACTTGTCCAGTATAACACATGTGCTCTTTGTATTGGGAACATAAATTCCGTTTCTGAGCAGGGGCCTGACAGCACTGCGACAGACTTATCTTGATGGTCTTCCATGTGCCAAGCATTGGCTCTTCAATGACAACACAACCAGGGGGCCTTGATGAATTCTGGCCTCAGCTAGCTGCAGCACAGGCAACTTTCACTTCCAACAACTGGAGCACCACACAGAGATTTGTGACAGTCCTACTGAATGGTTGTTGGGGGGGGGGGACATCTGTTGTAAAAGCTCATCCACTAGGATTATTAATTGCAGGACAATTCCAGTCTCCTCCCCACTTCCTGTACTTCTCTCCTATTAAAGAAGAACAATTGCTTCTCTTGGACTAGACAGAAAAGTAATCTCCCTCTCCAGGGTCATTTTTCTACTGCTGAACTTGCATCATTTGCAGTTGTACATGGTTTACCTGCCAGAACTTGCTTACTTCTAGCAAAAGCTAAAACTGGCTCCTTTAAAATCCTGACACAGGGTTCTCTCTGCCTGTTTCTTAAGGCACTGCATGCCCAATTCTATCCAACTTTCCAGCACCGATGCAGCCCCAAGGTAAGAGAACAACATTTCCTTACCTTGAGGAGGCCTCCATGGCTGCCTCACCACCACAGGATACAGTGCACGCTCTGTTGGCATGGCTGCATTGGCACTGGAAGCCTGGATAGGATAGGGCCCTGCATCACATTTATTGGGGCACATATAGGTCAAACTGTGCATTATCAGTGTTATTTCAGAAACATAAATGCCTGTGATGTCAGATGAAAGAAATGTGTGTGATATTAATCCCAAGGGCTGTGAGTGAAATTAAATGCAGTGTGAATTCTGGGCAGGGTGCATCCCTTGGAAATTTAACACATTTGTAGAGATTTTCCCTTAGAAGTCTCTTTGAACACAGTTTTGCTCATCTCCAGATACTGTCTCCACAAGCAACCTATGGTTCTTTTGCTATTATGTAATAAATTCCATGTAAGAAAATTGAAAAAAAGATTATTTTGTTCAGTTTATACCCCGCCCCCAATCACAATAGTTTACAGGACTCCAGGACCTCCAAAGCCAATTTGAATTAAAAAACAAGAGGTCTGACATTTTTAACAGGAGAGCATATGCTTAGTCCCCCACAAATGAAGCAGAAGCAAGCACTTACAAAGTTTAAATGTTACAGGCAACATTTTCATTCAGGTAATATAAGGAATACCTAAGAAGTCTATGCTAGGACCCCCCCCCCCCCAAACACTAGGCAAAGTATTACATATCTCCTACAGAGTGCTAAGGCATCCCACAGACTAGCTGATGTTGAGTCAGCAATGTGCGGAACATCCGTCAAAGTGCAAATACCAGGGGCTCTGCAGAGTATCGGCTGTCTTTGAATTACGCAAACTTAGACCTCCTAGAAATTGGAAGGATGTCATTGCAATCAGTTGCTATAGATTAGTGGTGCTCAAACCCCAGTCTGGGGGGGCCATTTGCAGCCCTCAGGGATTCCCAATCCATCCCGCAGGGAGCCCCCAGTCTCCAATGAGCCTATGGTCCTCTGGAGACTTGCTGGAGCCAACGCTGAACTGACACAACTGGTCTCAGCATGAGCATGCCTGTTCGACCTTTTGTGTGAGCTGCAATCCGAGGGCTTGCTCCACTGCTTGCTGTTTCATGTCTGTGATGCAGCAGTGGCAGCAAAGAAACTGCTGGCCTTGCTTTGTGCAAGGCCTTTTATAGGCCTTGAGCTATTGCAAGACCTTCATTCATTCACATAAGTTCCATCTCTAATGTATTAATTTATGTAAACTTATTCTAATTTGAAATGTAAATTAATTCTTTTTTTCCCCCAGTCCCTGACACAGTGTCAGAGAGATGATTTGGCCCTTCTGCCAAAAAGTTTGGACAGCCAGCCCTGCTATAGCTCAAACAGCTGGAAATGGACTAAGTTTTGCAAAATTGCAAGACTTAAATGCCAAAGTCAATAATAATAATAATAATAATAATAATAATAATAATAATAATAATAATAATAATAATAAACTTTATTTTTATCAAGTCAAATGCTGATTTTATGTCAGGAATAATGTTCTGTGTCAAGTTAGGTGTCATTCATGCTTGTCATGGTATGATAATTCATGTAATTAACTATGTTATGCATCTGATGAATGCTGACTGGGCTGTGATTCATAAGGGTGCACCATTAAGTCATCATGCATTAGTATTTGCTTCCATTGCAATTACAGATCATTTTATTAATAACTTATTTATAAGCACACACAATACAGAATATTTATTTAATTTTTCTTGTCTTTGGTATTTTAGCAAACGTTGCCTACTCCAATCCACAGAATTTCTGGGAAAAACATCATGGTTTATCCTGGGCATTGTAATATTTTCTTGCTTTCTCATATTGCCTAATTTTTGCTTGAAAATCCACAGAATTCCTAGAGATTGTACAGACAGTTTTCATTTGGCCTTGTTCAGTACTCTGCCTATACCGCATGATCAGCCTTGGAACTGACACCTTTCATCAATGACTAGGAATTCTATAAGATACCCAATGGTTGTATTTTGCCTGTAACAGAAACAAAACACTAGAACTGGATTGCAAATATAATTTTAAAAATCCAAAATTTTCTGCAGGGGAAGGGGCTGTAACTTCAGTTTGATCTTTCTATTGTGCAAATGACAGGAAAGGATTCTTATCCACTTATAAACTAATTCAATTTTCATCATGCACTGTTATATTTACCACAAAATCCTCATACAATTTTCTTTACTCAAGATAATAAATGTGGGAGAGAAAGCAGTTAAGCACCTAATGTTCATAGGAATGTTATAGTTCAACTGTTATGGAATTTTGTGCCCTCCGTAAAGCAAACGGCAAGCATAAAAGTTAAACAGTGGTAATTCTTGAAGCAGCTACTGTTGCTTATAATAGATATCAAGTTGATAGTTTTCATAGGAAAAAGTGCTTTGCACTTTATTCTTCCTTGATCCTCACCACAACCCTGTGAGGTAGGTTGGATTGAAAGTTCATGACATGCCACTCTCAATGCAATTCTGTGCATATTCACTCAGAAGCAAGTCACACAGTGTTAAATGGGACTTATTCCCCAATAAGTGCTTTTAGGATGGTAGTGTCAGTTGATGTCATGGGTGAGTAGGAACTGTAATCTATATTTTCTAAAGCCAGGTCCTCTCCATGCTTCCCCCTCTTCCTGAAGATGTCAAAGAGTCAAAAGAGTTCTAATTTCAACTCATCTAATTCCCAAGCAGTAAATTTACACATAGCAAAAGAAGGTACATAGTTTCTTACATTTGCACATTCAGGGCTGTGAATACTCCTGCCTTGCAAGGAAGCTCATGTCTGGTACATAATTAAGCATTTTGAGCACCACAGATTTTATCTGAAAACACAGCTACAGCATTTAATATTCATGGGGATATAAAAGACTAGTAGTACATGGACAGTATCTGGTTTAGAAGGAAGTGCCCTCTTAGTGACTGGGGGAAGACTGAGGTTGCAGTAGTTTATTTTTTTAATAGCTCTCACTAATTCTTACCCACAAGTCCTTAGCCCTCTCTCCTTATACAAGGTCTTTTCTGCAGCTCCCTGAAAATCTGCATATAGGGGTTGGTGGACCTTCTGGAACAGAATGGGAATCTGTGAGAACTGCCCCCCCCCCCAAGAATAGAAGTTTGTATGTTTGCAGAAACAGAATACCAATTAGTTCTTAATTTTTTATTTATTAGTTCTTAATTTTATAATCAGAAAAGATTATAAAGATTATACATGAACCACCTAAAAATAATGAAACTATTGTATACCTTTATTCCCTTCAAAAGTATTTTATCATATGCATATTTCATCAACCAACTCAAAGTCATTAACTGGGGACAGCACCACCATCAATTTATTTATTGAAAATCTCAATTAGGAGGTTCCATTAGGGGACTTACTTGTATTATTTATGTCTAAGGCAGAATTTGCACTCTGGGCCACAGGCTTCCTTCTATGCTCCTTGGGAATGAAGAAACTTGCATCTTGCTGGTTTCCCAGTTCATACAATTCTTGACCAGCAATCCAAACTGAACTGAATTACTCCAATTGGGGTCATGGCCTACTGGTCCTTAAACTAGGCTCTGTCGCTTGTTCCACTTATCCACTGCTCTCTTATCACATGAGTAGCAGCAAGTTGGCAGACCTGCTTCATGCCCTGACTGGCGTTCCTTCCAAGATGTGCAGCCACGCACCTCTCAATCAAGTTGATAACATCACATCTGACTGCCAGAAAGATACAGCCATGTTGCTGTGTAGCGTGGGAGGGCTCTGCGCAGCGGCACCAAGTCTTAGAGGGAACATCCCTAAGTATCCTACTTAGCACTGTATGTACTAAGGGCCAAATCCTATCCAATTTTCCAGTGCTGGTGCTGCTGTGACAACAGGGCATGTGCTGCATCCTGTAGTAGGGGGACAATCCCTTTTCTATGTAAGGGAATATTTGTTCCCTCTCCTTGGGGCTGCAGTGCGGCTGCATCAGCACTAGAAAGCTGGATAGGATTGGGCCCTAAGTAGTTAGCACATTTCATACACATTATGAATCCTTAATCATTCTCAAAGCAACTCTGTTAGATATGTCAAGAAGATCACCCCCTATTTGCAGGTAGGCAACTGAGGCCAAGAGAGAGCAGCTTGCTCAAGTGCCACTGAGCAAGTTCATAGGTGAAGCAATTGTGAGCCAGAAACATCTCCATTCCTTGTCAAGTCTCTTAACCATGACATTATGCTAGCCCATCATGAAGCCAGTTTGAACAATATTGATTCCATTTTCAACTGGGATAAGAGTTAGAGCTATAAAGAACCTGTAAGGCCATGGCAGAATCCACCTTAAAACAAAGCACTTCTAACCTGGACAATTTCTATATGGGAAAAGTTATAGATCTGTAGGTATCTGCCTACAGCAGCCATGTTTGCAGCCGCAAACCTAAACAAAGGTTTCTTTTTCATTTGGCATAGTGCTTCTTTTCCACTTTGTCCACGAACTGCTGAATGTCCACTGCCAGTATTTTTGGTTCTTCAAAAGCTGCGAAATGACCACCTCTGGACATGAAGTTGAATGAAACAACATTGAGAAACTTCTTTTGGAGCCACGACAGAGGAGTGTGCATGACATCATTGGGAAAAACAGCAATTCCTGTAGGAACTTGCACAGAGATCCTGCAAAGCGATAAGGAGAAAAAGAAGAAAGATGAAATTCTCCTCTTCGCTACAGGGCCCTCTTCTAGCAGGACTCAGAAGAACTGCTGTCAAAATAAAGAAAGTGAGGCCTGCCGAGTGCAGGCATAGTGCCTAAGGTCAAAACTACTGGGACACATGATTCCAGAAGAGCCTCCTACTGGACAGACCCACCCCAGTGATTTGTGTGAAAGAGTGGGAGGATGAAGTGCATGCAAAATTTAGCTCACACTTCCTCCTCCTTTTCTTTCCCAGCAGTCAATACGGGGGGGGGGGGGAGAGGCAGAATGGACATTTCTGGCTACTAACTGCAAGAAACACCACCTAATTCTGTTGGGAAACAGGGAGAAGAGGTAACTGCCTACATTTTGCACTTGCACTTCCTTCTTTTTTTCCTGCTGGTCAATGGAGTGAGGGCTTCTCTCAAGTGGTATCCTCTGATATCCAATTAACTACCAGGGAGAAGGAAGCATGCACACCTGAGAAACTCAGGCTGGCACCTCTGTTTTCCCCTGCTAGCCAATGAGGTGTTCTTGCCTGCCTGTCCTGTTTCCTTTCTGTGTGAACCTGGCACATTTTCCGTAGATGAGAGAGTGTTCTCACAGTCTGGAGAAACAGTCAGGGCACAGGATATAGGCAGAATCCAGGGTACAAGATGAGAATGTTAAAATAACAGAATAAACTGAAATTTCTTACTTCTCATGCTTTTGTGTGCCAATGCCCTTCCCGAAATTCTCTTTGTAAAATCGCATTGAAGAAACCATACAGCCAGGTACCCAGTACAGCATGACATTTGTGAGAAGGTCATCCAGAGTAAACTTCCTGAAAAAAACATTCCAAAAACAGCTACATTAGAGCTTGGTGCAATTTCTATAGAGCAATTGAATGACTTCTTCCATTAGGAGCAGCGTCTTCTCCATGTTCCCCTTCACTATTAATCCCTTGCAGGCCCAGCCAGTCCAGCTTGCACAAAGCAACCGTCATCATATTCGAAATACAGATATAGCCAAATTAGCCATGACTTTTTCACCTGCAATTTATCTCAACATGATGAAAAGGGCCCTTCAAATTAAAGGAAAAAAGTCATTTAACAATGGCCTCGCTAATACAGGAGAGGGCAGCAAGCTGACAATCCATCAATCATTCTCTCTCCAGGCATTTAGAACAGCTTCACCCCAAGAAAAGCAACCCCTCCCTTCCCCCTGAGCACATGAAAGAAAGATAATCATCTTGCATTCTTTCCCAGTGCTGCGCTCTAGGTGAAGAAAGGGGTCGCTGGCTTCAAGTGAAGCCTTTCGAAGCACCTGGAGAGAGACTCTGATGGATTGCCTAATGCCTCTGTCTTACATCACAAAAGTAAGCAAGGCTGTTTTTAAATCGCCTAGCAAAGGGACATTGTTTTTAAATGGATTTGCTTTAATGCAATTTTTGCCATCCACAAAAATTCTGGGAACGGAATTTCTGAGTTCAGGGAAAGGAACCCTCACAAATACTGAGACTCAACCTGTACGCCCAAGAGAAGTTTACCAGTCTTGAGGCACCACAGTTGTTCCTTCTCTCCAAGGAACCTTTTGGCTCCTATGTAGCAAACAAGGATCCGAAACCTTTACTTCCAGCCACAAGTGACAACCTGCTGCTTGCAAGTTCCTTGCCTGGGCAGCTTCTGCTGCAATTGAACAAAGTGAAATACACAGTGCAACTGACTGATGTCTTGGCCACCTGTGGCTCACAGGTCTTCGGAAATGCAGAGTCTGATAGGAGCACATTGCTATTCCATCCCTAAAAGGCCTAGCTCACATTTCTGGAGCACTGATGTGGTATATGTGAAGATGGGAAGAGAGAGCACAGAAGATTTCTGCTCAGAAATCAGGACTCTGGATTAAACTAGGCCTTAGTAACAACTATAGGACAGGTCACTAAGGGCTCAATCCTAACCAACTTTCCAGCAGTGGCATAGCTGTGCTAGTGGGGCATGTGCTGCATCCTGCAGTTGGGGGGCAGTCATGGAGGCCTCCTCAAGGTAGGACAATGTTTATTCCCTTACCTCAGAGTTGCATTGCCCTTATGCCAGTGCTGGAAAATTGGTTAGGATTGTGGCCTAAGATCTCAAAAGCAGGTGCAAGAAAAACAAAAAAAAGTCAGGGATGGGGCAACTAGGGTATGGCTATGGGGGAAAGGAGAAGCATAGGATTCCAGGAGTGCAGTAGTGTGCCAGAACTGAACACTATAAATAAGAGGAAGGAGGAGGAGATGTAAAGTCTATGATTGTTAGTGGAGGGATAAAGAATTGCTACACAGCACTTGCTCTTAATCTACTGACTAGATGTACACTGCTATGGACCTGGTTCAGGATTTGGCCTCTGCAGGGATCAGGGTAAGATTAGAGACCATCTTGGAAATCTGCTGAGCAAACAACTTGGAGGTTCTACTAGAGAACAGTTTACATAAGAAACACATTTTGAATTATATTTCCTTTTAAGACTGTAATCTTTTATCTGCATTGAGCTTATTCTATTGTAAATTGTACAGTATTTGCTCATAATCTCTGCATATTGTACAGATTAGATGTAGGGAGAAGGGGATGTAGGGATTTTTTCCTTTTAAAAGACCCCAATATCTCCATTGTTTTCTACATCCCTGTTTGGCAGGCTACCAGAAAACAGTACAGGCTGTACACAGGTGTTTTGCAGCTTGCAGGGAGTGGGTACACTGAATCAGTGTGTTACAGTCCTGAAAAATGCCACTTGCAGACTGTATACTCCAACTATGTAACCGGACAATTTCTTTTTCAACCATGACCTACAAAAGAATGTTTAAGAGCCAGCGTTCACTCTTCTCCAAAAGGTTAAGAGCAGAACAGCAGTTTGTGACATTATTCAGAGACACAAACCCTGCCATACATTATCAATAATGCAGGAGCTAGAAATGTGACCGGCTCTCTTCCATTCAGCTTGCATACATCCGCAACAAAGGGGTGTGCAAATATTTCTTAGTGGCATTTGCTTTTAATGTGTACTGTGACACACCTTGCACCAGCAGCTTCCTCATTTTTACAGATAATCAACAGAATCTTAAGTCTATTTCTATCCCAAGTCATTACTGGATTAAATTATTTACACTAGATACTTAAAAAATGAAACTCATTAAAGCATATACACTCCCCCTCCTCTTAAAAAGATTTATGGCAGCCCTTCCCCTTTCAAGGACTCTGGGCAGGATATAGTAACATATAGGATCCCTATTCTCCTTCGAAGTGGGGACCAGTGACTGAAATACAATTTATTGTCATCTAAATTTATCATGACTTGCTGCAATATATTATTACAAATATTTTTATATTGCTTATTCTTTTTTCAATTCATTGGAACATTCTCAACTTTTGCTTCTCATTAAAAAAACAGTAACAGATGAATCTAGTAAACAGAACCCACCCTCCCCTTTGTGTTTCCTCAGCGATTTTCAACTAGTGTGCCATGGCGCTTTGGTGAGCTGCAAATGGTCTGTGGGTATGCCATGGAAGTTTGGGAGAGGATCATTTATTAGTAGGGTCATTGCAGGATGTGAGCATGGAGTGCCTTGACAATTTTAGCACCTTGTCAGTGTGCCATGAGATGAAAAAGATTGAAAACCGCTGTTCGATGGAAACAGGAACACATTGCCTTGTTCAGACATCATTTTCCTGGTCCAACAGACAACGGTTTACTAGACTGAAAACTAAGAGCCCAATCCCATTCAACTTTTCAGCACCTATGCAGGCCATGCCAACAGGGTATATACTGCATCCTGTTTTGGGAGGGAACAGCCAAGGAGGCCTCCTCAAGGTAAGGAAATGCCTATTCCCTTACCTTGGGGGCTACATTGGGGCTGCATCAGCACTGGAAAGTTAAATAGGACTGAGCCCTAGAATTACTTGTCCCCTCTCTTCTCAAGTCCCTGGCTTCATTGAAGATATTCTGGTTTGTTAAACCACAGTTCACCATGATATCTGAACTTGGAAACTACAGTTTGAATGCAGTTTGATTCTAGTTTGTAGTGAGCACTCAAACCACTTGGATGATATAGCAAACGGTGGTTTAACAAATCAGGAATTTTCTATGAAGATGAGCACATGATGAGAGGAGGAGAGGGAGAGAAGGGGCATCTCAGCTTATTGTTAGACCGGGAATGCCATGTCTACACTGGGCCAGTACAGGCAGCAGTTCCTCAAGTGTACCACATTTTGAGGAGTTGCATATTTAGTTAATTAACACAGCTCAATTATTTTGCTCTGCTTGTTAACAAATGAGTTGGAGAGCAAACAGATCCCATGCCATTTCAATAGGGCTTGCATAGGAGAGGTTCACAAAGCATTATGTCCAGTTTGGACAAAACGACTCTCAGCTTTCCAGGCAGTCAGCAGGGGTAAAGCTGCCTATGACAAAGCACAATTAAGTCTGCAACTTATAAGGAAGCAGAGGTAATTGCAGAGGGGGCTCAGATGCTGACTATGCCTTTCTTGTATAGACTATAATGAGGCTTAGGCCTTCTTTGCTCTTGAAAAGGGATGAGGAGAAGCAGAGGGGTCCAAGCCATGGATTACTTGAATGATCGTACAAGAACCAAGTTAGAAAGCAAAGCAATTGCTTATTCTTTATGCAAACTTTTGTCCAGTGGAGTGATAAATGCCTGCATTATGCTGCTTTGCATACATGTAGATACAGAACTCTCAGGGGAGGCAGAAACAATACACAATAAAAGAAACACAAAAACAGAGTCCGGTTTAGTCCTTCTGCAGCATGTGGTTTCTTGCATTCAAAGAGGCAGGGACAGAGAGAGCCTTCTTCACTGTGGCACTCAGTACTTCCTGCCCTGAGAGACCAGATTATCCCTTTCCTCCACTGCCTCGAGATGCCAGAACAAAATGCTTTTCTTCCTGCACGCTTAGGATTTGGCTGGCTCCGAGATCTCGCTGCTGAGTATTGTGTGCTGCCAATAGCCTGCTGTGTTACTTGGCTTGTTTTAAAGTTTTTAAGCTCACTACAGGATTGCCCTTAAATTATGCTGTTGTCGTTAAACTCCTCATACATCTCATCATGAGCTGGAAAGGTGGGATATAAATATTCCTAAGATGGGTAGGCAGGACTGCAAGGCATTGGCAAAACAGGGAAAGCCTCCCTGTTCAGTCACTCAGTCTGAAACTACTCATGGCGTAGTGTTGGCATAAGCTGCTTGGAATCTGCACTGGAAAGGCAATGTATAAATGCTTCATAAACACAAATAAAATTTGGGGGGACTTAACCCAGCCAGAAAAAGTTAAGTTGACATCTCTACATGGGGGGGGAGGGGGAGGAAGAAGAATTGGAAGACAGCACCCACTTTTCTAGTCCTCCGTCTTCCAGGTTCCGAAAGCTGTCATCAGTCCATGCAGAAAACTTCTCTATGATGTATGCTGCCATTCCGACAGGAGAGTCATTCAAGCCACAGCCTCAACAGAAGGAAAAACCATAGTATGCTTTCAGTCAGTACATTTTTGTACTGTATGCTTTCAGTCAGTATGCTTTCAGTCAGTACAGACTCCCTGCCCCCAACACAGATTTCAGCTGTCTGAAACAACTGCCACTTGAGAGAACACTAAATAAAAAACCCTTTGATGGCCCTGGTAAATTGCTTTGTGGGAGGAAAAATATATTACGTATTAATATAAGCAAAGATCAGATATTTCAACAGCATTAGCAGCTCTAATGGCATAAACAAAAATTACTGGAACTACTTTGAGAATTTTGTTTTTTTTCAGTGAAAAGGACAAAGCCAAATGCTTAAGGCCACAGAGATAAGGGACAGCCAGCTAGCAGCCTTCAGGGCAAATTTGGCCCCCAAAGCAATATCTGAGTCCGGGAAACATAGCAAATTTTAAGTAGAAATGTTTGGCTGTTCGAAAAAGAAAACCATGTCTCAACCAGTATTTCAATAAATGTCACTGTACTGCTCTCTCACGAGCATTTAAGAAACAGTTCTGTTTCCTTTGCACATGTCCCTGCAGGTTTGCACATTTTTGCATTTGTGAAAACATTAATTAGTTGATCACGGGGTGGGAGGGAGAATATCTACTTGCAAGGACAAGCAAGTGAAGCAATGAGTTAAAGCTTTTTACCAGCAGTGTCAGGTTTTGTAGCTTGCAAGTGAAAATAGCCACTTTCCATCAGCAACTTATAGAGCACTTTTGCTTTAAAAGGAAACATCCGCTGGACATCCTCATCTTGAAAACCAAACAGTTTCGGGAAATGTCGTCCCAGCAGAATGGATACCAGCTCTTTGAATCCCAGGGTGAGATTTACTGCCATATTTAAGTGAAGGCCTTTCACGTGTCTAAAATAATTTTAATATAAAGACAAATCAATCACCCACTGAAACAACACTTTTATAATCCATGTACTTCTGCCTTAACCATAGGTTGGCTGGCACCCCACTGCCACTGGAATAGGCATAGAGATCAAGCTTATAAACAAAGAAAGCAGATCCCATGAATATGGTACAAGCTTGGAGCCTCAAGGCAACACTCACAAGGCTCCATGTTAGGAAACCAGTACAGCCGGTAACCATAGCATACTTGGCACAGTACTTCTATTCACAGGATTTCCTTGAATGGCTGGCTTCCTGCTTTCACACATGAGTGTATCATAAGGGAAGGGAGTTACTCTTTCCAGAGACACTTTCTGTGCTCCTAGCTAGTGGCTACAGATCTAAACAGGGAAAATGATAAGACACCAAGAGAACACACTTCTATACCCTAGCTCTAACACAAACTTCTAGTGAACGTCAGAAGACACCTATCCATGTTAAAGAACCTGTTTGTACACAATAACCACTTCAGCCAGTTAGTTTGGTAGCATTCATATGATTTTTTTTTTAAAGGGCAAACCAAATTAGGCACCTTATGAAGAGTTATTCAAGTATCAGCTCTAGCAGATATGCAACATTTACTTAGACTGAACAGGACAGCTTAAAGTTAAAGGGGGTTAATACCCTCTGGGAACAAATGACCTATCCTTTTGTCCTGTTTAGATCTAGAACAGTAGTCTATTTAACAGGAGAATAAAGGTGAAGGCACCCTGTTGACATAGACAGCCTGTGGATAACCCATGAATCCAATTCTACTTGTCAAGAAGTTGAACACTCACCTTGGTGCTATCTGAGCCACATTGGTAGTGATCAGTGAACCCCAGTCTCCTCCTTGAGCATAGAATTCATGGAAGCCCAACCTGAGCATCAATTTATAGAAGACACGGGCAGTGGCCACAGAATTGAAACCTGCAGAGAGAGAAAGTTACCACGCAGGACTGCTGTTTGCCCCATGTGGACCACGCATACATATTAGACTGTATTAATTCAGACCCATATTTACTGCTGGTTTCAAAATAGTTTTCATTATGCTCTTTCTTTCTCAAGGCAGTGTTCTTTCCCTACTGTACAACTTGAGGTGGGACCACTCAAGGGGGATTTTAAAATGGAACAATAAGACATCACAATGCCAATGAAGCTGAGGGTGCAACACAAACTGCATGTTTGCGCCTCTTTGAGAGCCGGCTGGGCTGGCGTAGGGACGCATGCCATCCCCCAGAGCTTGAATCCAGCACTTACGCCGACTTGAAAGGGGAGGCTTGCCAAGCTCAGCTGACATAAGGGTCCGCGGAGGGCAAGTGGAGGCAGGGCAGAGGTGTTCTAGGGAGAGGGGAAGGTGGTTCCAGGGAAGGGGGAGGGTGGGCAGGCAGCAGGAGGCGGCGCCAGGACCTGGCAGATATGCCAGATCCCAACCCTGTTCCCCGAGCAGTGTGGAGCAGCTGCAAGCCACTCTGCTCTCCTCAGACTTATACCACCCCTGGAGGTGGCGCAAGTCCAAGGACATCCATTGGGGCTACAGTGGCTTACCCAGAGACAAGGGGAAGAGGTTCCACTTACCTTCAGTTGAGCCACTTTGGGCCCCTGTCTTGCGCTGTATACAGCACAGGCCTTCTGGCCTGCCTGTCCCAGCACAAGATAGGATGGCGTTGAGATATACTATTAGACACCTTAGTCAATCAGGAAAGAGGTTGCATCAAGAGCTGTTTAATATCCCTTAACTATAGCATGGTATTGGAAAAAGCAGATATACAGTCAAATGAATGTCTATACCACTGATGTCCCTAGTTTCTACCTTCAGACTGACTTGTCTGCTTGGTATCCATGATACCCAAGATTCCACAGCCTGTTCTAAAGTATGTACTCAGCAGGGGAGATGTCTTGTTCTAGTATTTTAATTATTGGAATTTTCTTTGTTTAGTTTTATTTTTGATTATTTTATATTATTGATGTTTAGATCTTTGCATTTTTAATAGTGAATAAGCCTATTTGGGGCAGAAAGGTGGGGCAAAAACCGACAGATAAATACATTCATACTTGGTTCATATGGAGTGCTGGCTGCAGGACAGCTTGAGGCCAATTTGGGCCCTGCTACTAATGGGCCCCCATGCCAGGCAACAGGCGGCACTTGCCTGAGTCTCCGAGATCACTTCCAGACAGTGTCGTACCAAGCTGGCAGAAGAGGCACTGCCTGGACCAAGCAAGCACTTGCAAAGCACAAATGTTCTGCCTGGTCCCAGAGCTAGCGCCGACCTTAGAACAATCTGACCAAATCGGGCCATGCACCTGGAGGGGCCCTGTGCTGTAGCAGTGAATGGAGTGGACCGCAGCCAGAACCTCACTCTATAGCAGACGCTCCAGCCCTTCCACCTGCCCCTGCATCCAACTGGCTCAAAATTGCCCCCCTGACATCACATCACTGTCAGCTACTTCCAGTTGCCATGCTTTGCATGGGGCTCCATCAGCCCTGGGCTCACTGCTGCAGCTCATTCTGGTGTAAGCCCTGCACGGGGGTGGGGGTCCTGTAAAAATTGGGTCCCACAGCTCCTTGCTGCTGACTGTGTGCCCTAGAACACATATTGTTCCTCACCTACAGCCATGCAATGCAGGGAAAGTCTGGCCAAACAGTTTTGCAAGAAAGCTTGACTACTATTCCTAATCTTCTTATGGAAAAACCTCCAATACACTTCTGAGGACATTTTTTACACTTCAGAGGAACTCCAGGGCTCTCTAGAACACAAGCAGAAAACCACAGGCCTCTGCAAGGCTTAAGAAGTAGGCAAACAGCCAGGAAAAGAGACATGATGGTGTGTGTACTTACATATATGGAACAGATTCCACAACCCTAATCTGCAGGGGTAGTCCAGAAGAAAACCAATCAGTTCACTCAGCAAGGGGAACAGCCGTATCTGAAGCAAGCAGCGATATGAAACAACATACCTTTCTTGTGAGGTGCCTCTGAGAAGCCATACCCAGGGATGGAAGGGCAAATGATTTCAAAAACATGCTTATCGCTCAGGCCGTGACTTGCAGGGTCCGTCAGGAGAGGAATGATTTTGTAAAATTCATAGACTGACCCAGGCCAGCCATGAACCATCAACAATGGCTTTGCAGATTGGCCTTGGGGCAAGTGTGCAGGTTTGACATGAAGAAAATGGATATCAATTCCTGCAGAAAGGAAACACACGCTGTATTTTCACTGTGGCCTTGGGTGACTCACTATCATTACCCTGAGACAGTGCAGTGTGATGGTTAGAGCATTAGATTAGAACAAGGAGCACTTAGGATCAAATTCCCACTCAGATACGATGCTCACGAGGTTCCCTTAGGCTAGTCACTATTTCTCAGTCTAGCCTACCTCACAGAGTCATTGCAAGGATAAGATGCAAAGGGAGCTAACCTACTTGCTAGGGTTGCTGAAACGCTAAAAATGCTGGTCCAAGGCCCAAACCATATTTGCAAAAAATCCACGATGAGCATTTTCCATGGAAGAAGCGTATGTTAGGATGCAAAACTCAGGAACAATCAAGAAGCAAGGATATGCTATTTGGAGCCTGCCCACCCCTTCCTTGTACGTACAAAGATTGCTGCATGCAGTTGCTCTGGACTCTGCCCCTCTTCTGTTTATAATAAGCATGATCAGGGAATGCTGCCTTTTTGTTTCAAACAGAAGATAAGCAGACTGAAGAGGCTGCACAGCATGCGCTTTGTAAAAAAAAACCCGAAGGAGGTGGTGGAAGCAGGTCTGCTTATTTGCCCTCCCACCCTCCATGGGAGGAGCATGCAGGAGCAGAGGTGGCAGTGGGTGGCAGATTCACTCGGCAGGAAGGCAAGCACTGCATCTGGTCTCATGCCGCACAACAGAACATATCTCTTCACCACTCATTGCTCTCCCAATCCATGAGTTTGGATTCTTCCATGAGGGTTTTTGAATGAGTGCCTCCAAAACCCACATGGTTCTCAATATTTATGAAAATGATAAGCAAGATTGATTGATTATACCCCGCCTTTCTATCCCAACTCCCAGTAAGGAGGCTTACAAATAAAACTATACTGAAAACATTGATTTTATTTATTCACACACACACACTTAAAAACAATAATACACAATAAAACTTGGATTCTGATTAAAATACTTCCATAAAAAAGTGTCACCCCCCCCGCAGCGTCAGCATAAAATGGTTTCCCTGAATAAAAAGGTCTTAAGACCCCACTGAAAGGACTCTAAAGAGGAAGCTGTTCTCAATTCCAGGGGGAGATAGATGGCATCCTAGATGGCTGTTGGCAGAGCCCTTCTTTGCCAAAGCTCCTTGTCTTTGGCTTTAAGGGGTAGCTGTCTTTCCCCTTTGCTTTTGCTTGATCATATTTGCTTAGGATGGGGGGGGGGGTAGAGTGGAAGCCCAATTCTCTTCCTGCTGAAGAGAGGGGGAAGGTGCCATATGTTTATATTAGCCTATGAAAGCCTACTCTGAAGTTCCATTGTATTCAGTGAGACTTATTCTCAGGAAAGTAAGTATAGCAGTGGTTCCCAACCTTTACACAAAAGTAAGGGAACCATTTATTACCTGCAGGGCTGGCACAAGGGTGGGGAGATGGAGACTTGGCAGCAACAGTGCTTCCGGTTTTCATTATGTTTGCAAAAGTGGGTCACAACTGCTTCAGGAAGCCGTTCTAAGTGCTGGGAGTCCCACAGAGGCTCCCCTCTGAAGGCCATAGCAACCCCTGGTAAGTGAAGAGACCCCCTTTTTTTCTCGGTGGTGACATAATTGCAGAAGTGCCACTGCAGCCATCATTGCAGTCCCTGCTTGTTGCAACACCCCTTAAGGTAGAATTTGTTGTTTTCAGTTGCTGGGGGGAGGGGTCATAAGTCCCAAGATGGGAAACACTGGTGTATAGGATTGCAACCCAAATTTTGGGGAAAGAGGCTTGCAATTTATTTTTTAAATTACTGCTGCTCCACTTGTATTGGAGTCTTCTGCTGCCTCCTGGGGTGGGGCTCCCTTCACAGAGAGACTATCTTCCAACAGATAAAGACACAGGTGTGTGTTGATCCAGCTTTTGGAAGCAGCAACTTGTTGTTGGGCTGGGGCATTTTTAGATGCATTGGGTGCCTTTGTTTTGTGTGCACAAAGAGTTAAAATTTCATTGGACAAAAAGCCCCCTGGGTCAGTGGGTGTTTCAAAAGATCAACATTAGCAACAAACCTTCAATCTTTGTTTTGAACTGTGGGAATGTGTTGAGAACCTCCACTTGCTTCTTCCAGTTGAACTCATTTCTCCAATAAGACACAACCTTTTTAAGATAATTGTGGTTAAACCCATAACGAAAGTAACTGTCCTCCAATGGCTCGGTGAATCTAGCCTGATCAAGTCTTCGGTGCAGATCCTAGAACACAACAAAGGGGGACAGAGGAAAAGGAAAAATGATGCAGCGAAATGAGAGTTGTATACTTGTGGCAGTAATATTTAACACAAAACGAATCCGACACCTCCATGGGGAAGAATCCCATCCCAGTAAGCTTCTAACCTTCATTTGTTTAGTGGCTTCTGGGGTGTTTTCAGACATACAGCTTAGTCCAGAATTGCCACTCTTTTTCACTTACTTTTTGCGAGGCATCCACAGGATATTGTCAATGTAAAGTTGTTTCCTGTGTCCTCCTTTTGCTCTTTCCACCTCCCTTCAAAATTCCAAAAATCCCATTTCAGGGGTCAAAGAACGAAACAGGAGTGCTGTCTCCTGAGCTGAAGATGCTTTGGACTCTTGTTTTTTTCTTCATTTTTAGATAGCGTAGTTTTGATGTGTCCCACATTGCTTCAAGCAGGGGATTGGACTAGGTGGCCCTGAAGGCCTCTTCCAACTCTAGGATTCTGTAAGTAACATTTGGGGTGACTGAGCCTTATAGTCACATCTCTTCACTGCTGCAACTGGGAGCACCTTCACCATAACATTGTCAGGCATCATCAGGTGTCATTTCAGCAGAGCCTAGGAGAGGGAGGTAAAGGGGGTAATTTGTACCTGGGCCCAGGGTCAAAAAGGGGGCCCAGAAGCCAAAGGAGGGGGCCCAGAAATTTCCTGAGAGCTTACAATTTCCTGTCTACTCAAACTTGTTGCCCGCACAGGATGTTGGCAACACTACCACAACTAGGGATGTTGGGGACACTACTGATGACACATGGGTTGGTAGACAAGGGCTCCTTGGTTGGTAGTCCAAGGGCTAGACTTTTCCAGCTGTCTCTACCCTCCCCCACCCTGTTGTGCCCCTCCCTGCCCATATTCTGCTTGCCCATCACCACTCTCCTCGGCTCTGTTTCACCCTTCCCCCTTTGCAAAGGGGCCCAAAAGAAAATTTGTATCCCTTGATAAAATTCCTCTCAGAGACCCTGCATTTCAGCAGCATGTTGACTGATTTTTAGATTGGTATCAACACTATATCACAAGCGTATGCTGAGCAGACACTTGCATAATAGTCCTCAAGGGTAACTGCCCTTTAATATATAACAACAAGGGAATCATGGGGTTAAGAAGCAGTTAGAGTGTAGATGGCAGTGGAAGAAAAACCATTTCAGGGAATGACCAATAAAAAGTTGTTTCAACTTCAGGAAATGTAGGAACTATTTCAAGGTGCAGAATTTGGCTGACTGAGGGCTGTAACTTTAAGCACACGTTCTGTGCATGCCCAGAACCAAAATGACAGCAAGTATACCTTTAACTACCATCTCCATGAGTGTGGACAGAACATGCCTGGATGTGCACCCAAAAAAAAACATCCAATAGCCACCAGAGTGCAGAAAACCAGGTGCAAGTTTGGAGGATATCGAAAGCAGAAAAGCAACCACAGGGTAGTGCCAAGAGTCCTTGACCTGGAAGCACTCGTCACTTCTGCAAAACAGCTCGTTTGATAAGGTTACTGTCTGTGCTCCCTTCTTGTCCTGTCACGGACAGTCAAACCTAACTCTGCTTTGCATGGTCTTAATGTGCATATGGGGAAGAGGAGACAGCATGCAAGCAGGAAAATGAAGCTCCAGTGTGTCCTGTAAAACCCTTTCATTCATTCAATAGTAACAAAAAATCCTATACGCCCCCCCAAATTACATTCTCAGTAGACACAACAAAAGCTTCATGCAGGGTGGCAATATTTAGGGCCTTCCCATGGGATATTTTTGTGTGTGTGAGAGGGGAATGACAATAACTGGTATACCTCCTTCTCATTGTCCTGCTTACTTCTGAGTAAATATGCATAGACTTGCACAGTAAAACATTTACATTTGTTTGAGACATGCTGCATATAAAAATGTACACACATTTTAATTTGCTTTATTTCATACACACTACATTGCAGAAAGCCTGAAACTCAAACTTCTAAGGGAAGCAATTGAGGAGGTATCCCAGAGTCAAAAATTTTAGCAGTGTATAGACATCAGTGGGGAACATTTCAAACATTTGGTCTAATTAACTAACTGGGCAAAGTGATTGTTTCTGGGTACACCATATGAAGTATAAGTATGAATCAGCATGATAAATTGTCACTATAAAGCGTGTATAGCCGCCCTGGGTCCCTTTGGGGAGAAGGGCGGGATAGAAATAAAGTTTATTATTATTATTATTATTATTGTGTACATTTTCTTGAGATGTCCTGTAGATCTGGATAGAGATTTAGGTTATATCTAAGCACAGTATTTCAATACAAGTTCTACTGAACTATTTTTCAGAAAAGCACAGTTAGGACTGAGCTGTGAGCCTAGTATTCTCTGCAGTTTGCATGTCTTCAAGAAAGAGCTTCTTACATTTATTTCAGCCTCTGAAGCTTCCACCTTGAAAGGATGTATGGCCGTATCTTCTTCAGAGTCAGGCTTCTGTCCTCTGCCCCACCATCCATCTCCCATAGACAATGTGTCCTCCTTTTTCTTGGTTATATAGAGATAGATAATTGCCCCCAAGACCACAGCCCACAGTATTTCAAGCAACATGATGACTGCAAAAGAAAAACATAAATCACAATATTAAAAGACCATCTTGTCTAGAGATACTGCAATTTTTACTGTATTATCAGGCATAAATATCTGTATTTACTGTACAGAAGGGTTGATGGATATCACCTTTTTCTGGATATTAGAACATTATACCCGACCTCATGGGTAACCTCTCACCAAAACACTCACCATACCACCAAACAAAGTTATTTGTCACTATTTGCAGCAGCCCGCAGGAGTTCTGAACTCTTGCAGCCACTTAGAACTGCTGCTGGTTAATGGAATAGTGAAATATAATGGGGTTTTTTAGCCAATTTTTGATTCATAGAGCTTTCTGGATTGACCACCATCAGATATCGCAACATCTACAGTATCTGTCTTTCCAGAAAGGAACGCAAGGCAAAAATCTCAAGAACGAGGCTCAGACAACATTAAATATGCATACAAATATCAACATGTTGGGAGTGTATAAAGTGTATATATAGGATGGAGGAGCTTGAGAATCTAAGAGACCTAAAGTGTCAGATATAATGTATAAAACTAAAGAGTGTGAGAGAGAAACAAGGTGCTTATAGGCAGGTGGAGTGCACCAGGCTTTAAAAAAAAAAAGACAAAAAAATTTCCATAAAAGTGAGGCAAATGATTCAAGAGGGAAAAAGCTATGAAGTTTTTATTTTATGAAGCTGTCTCGTACTACGTCAGACCATTGAACCATTTAGCTCAGTATCACCTACTGATCATCTATTGGCAGTGGCTCTCCAGATTTTCAGGCTGAGTTCTGCCTCATCGCCTGCTGCATGATCCCTTTTTCTGCTGGAGACGTCCAGAATCAAAGCTGGACCCTTCTGCATGCAATGCATGAGCTCCACCACTGAGCTGAGTAGCCAAACCACCATAAGGGACAATGTATTTTTCCTTAAATCAGCACATATTTTGTGGGACACTTAACATGAATATTTTGTACTTGAAAGCTATTGGGGCAGAATATGGGATGAAAAGTGAACTATAAAAGCTAATTGCTGATCTAAATCACACAAAAAGCAGCCAACGCTGAAATATAGGCATCCCCTAGTATAGAGGTGATCAACTTTCTCAGCAAGCATGCAACATTTCAAATCCAAAGTTTGAGAGACAGGTTAAAGACCGTGCAGGTTGGACTATGCTGTAGCTATGCCTGTAGACTCTCCTGGCCTTAGCCAACTGTGACAGATGTGTGATGTGGAGTGGAACATTCTCTGTGATGAAAATTTACCACTGCTATATTTTTCTATCGAAAATCTTTTATGTCTAAAGATACATAGTTTTGTAAAATTGGTAGGCTTGGCTACACATAGCCACTTGGGTTTGTCCAGCACAATCTCCAGCTTCTTCCTGTGCAGCAGCGCTATCCAAATTTACCTTCATCACAGTGCCCTCTATGCTGCAGACAGAGTACTTGGATCCAGGAAGTGGCAATGTCACATGACGCAATGATGCCATCGCCAGTTACTTCCAGTTGGTGATCAAGGAACAGAGCTAAAATGGCGATAAGAAGCTTAGGGTAAGAAGGTGGGTCCTTCAAGTGATGAAAACCTCAGGCACAGAGCTCTGCCTGCTCAGCCTCTTCTTGCAATTTTCAGCACCATGTTGGGTCCAAAGGTCTTGCGCCAACCCTGCGTGTTCACTGTGCCACCACCAGGAGCTGTGCTTCACAGACTGGGGACCACTGCTGTAGAATGACAGATCTCTATGCCATGCTACAAACCCCCTTCTCTTTCATACTACTGTGTCTACAGCAGAGTTTATCTAGGGAAGAGAATAAATTCAAATGTGCACATAATCCAAAAGCAGATTCCAACCAATTTCGATCAATTATTTCCCCCCCCCAAAACCCACATCAGTGGTCAGTGCAGGTTAGCCACCCATGCTCTAGAACAGGGGTGTCGAAGCCCCGGCTCAGGGGCCACTTGCGGCCCTCGGGGACTCCCAATCCAGCCGGGAGGGAGCCCCCAGTCTCCAATGAGCCTCTGGCCCTTCAGAGACTTACTGGAGCTCATGCTGGCCCAACACAACTGCTCTCAGTGCGAGGGCAACTGCAACCTCTTGCATGAGCTGTGGGACAAGGGCCCTCTCCACTACTTGCTGTTTCACATCTGTGATGTAGCAGTAAAGGAAAGGTTGACCTTGCTTTGTGCAAGTCCTTTTATAGGCCTTGAGCTACTGCAAGACCTTCATTCATTCATATAAGTTCCATCTCTAATATATTCATTTATGTAAATCTATTCAAATTTTAAATGTAAATTGATTCTTTTCCCAGCCCCCGACACAGTATCAGAGAGATGATGTGGCCCTCCTGCTAAAAAGTTTGGACAACCCCGCTCTAGAACAACAGAAAGTAACACAACCATTACAGGCCACATTTGCCCACTAAGGCAAAGGTTCTCAAACTGTGAGTCGCGACCCACTTGATTCTGGCAAAATGAGCTGGGCGGCGCCATCTTGGATTCTGGCAGTGGGTGCCGGCACTTTCCAAGACTGCATCAGTCATGTATGGGAGAAGCTTCTCTCCCTCAGGGTCTAAAAGAGCGGCATGCACAGGCGCAAAGGAGTGAGGCAGCACCTGTTTCATTTCTCCAGTGAGGATGGCTGTGTTGGCAGAGCAGAGCCTATCTCTTGAATTTCAGGTGGGAGTTCCTTCTCCGCCCCCCTTGCTTCAGATGGGCTCCTTTGCAAAGCTTCTTGCACAAAGTTTGAGAGGGAGGATTCAGGGCTGAGAAAAGCATCTCCCTCCCGTGAAGGATTCACTTGGTGAAAGTTTTGATGTGCAGCAAATACAGAAACTAAAGCACTGAGACACCCAGGAGAGGGAGGGGTGGAAGAACTGGACTGAGCATGTGGGTGATCTGCAGGGCTAGGTGAGTTGGAAGACTCCCATCTTATAGGTGTGTAGACAAGTCTGGTTTTGATCTATCTGTAGGAGGCTTCGGGTTAGTTATTTAGTGCCATGAACACTGATGGGCATATTCAAAATATATCAGTGCCATGTTCAACACTAGCTGGAAGAAAGCACACCCTTCACACACACCTCATTACAAGAAGTATATTGAATTTTACAGGTGGAATACTTGGTAGCAATGGTAGCATGGGACAGAGAACTGGAAAAGCTTCTGTGCTGGAATGTTTTCTCTTTTCATTTGAAGTTTATGAGTTCCTAGGTGACAACTTAACTTCCAGCAGGAAGCAGGAACTTCCTGCTTAATGACATCACTTCCGGCACTGGCATCACAGTGATGTCACTTTCTGCTTGATGATGTCACTTCAGGGCATGACATCACTTCCTGGTTAATGACATCACTTCTGGTGGGCCCCAGACAGATTGTCATCATGAAAAGTGGGACCCGGTCTAAAATGCCCAAGAACCACTGCACTAAGGTTTTTCTTTCAGCTCATGCAATAGATTTTACATAGCTTTCCAACTAGCATTATCGTCCAGCCCCAGAAGGGATGAGAAAGCAGGCTGAAGACTTCATATACATTAAGTAGTTGGGACCAGTTGCCTACCATTGCTCTTAATTTTAGAATCTGAAAGAGGAAAGGGAGAAAGAAAATCACAACCTAGATAGATGTTCTTCATGTATACATACAGTGCCCAGTTTTAACATGGTGCAAAAGAAGAGCCAGTGAAATGCAGTGGTTAGACACAGTGTCAGACAAGAATCAGGGAGTTCCAGGTCCAAATCCCCACTAACCCATAAAATTCATTGGGTGGCCTTGGATGAGTCACCATCTCTCAGCCTAAACTACCTGACAGAGTTGTTGTGAAGCTAAAATGGGGAGGTGAGGAAAAACTGTGTACGTACTCTGAACTCCTTGGAAGGACGGGTTATTTTAAAAAGTAGCAAATTGATCATAACCCCATGTACACCTCTATTTCAATGTGCATTTAACACCACATTCAAAAATTACTGAATCATCCTATCAAATTCATTTTTAAAATGCTTTGTGCTTCCACTGAACAAATGCACAGAATAGGTTATCTTTAATGTTTAATCTTTTTGAGAAACTTTTTAAATCTAAGAAATATGGAGGTGGGTGAGATTTTCTTTTTTATGAGCATCACATTTCAAAGCCCCTCAATGTCTTGGGAATTATTAATTATTTCAGATTTTTCTGTAGGGCAAGCATTGTTTATAACACATTCCGCTGCCCCCTCTCTCTTGGGCTACAGCGTTGTTTCAAAGAGTTAATTCAAGGCTTTGAAATGGCTCTGGAGGCATAAATAAAATATTCACTCAAAGAGAAAATGGTTGCATTTCTCACTGTGCTTAAGAGCATTGGTGCCCCACTGAATTCTACTTGTTAATAACCCAGGAGCAGCAAAGTCCAACAGACTGCCAAGAGATGTGCTAACGACTACTGGCTCCAGCTCTGTTCCGAGATAAAAATAGCAGCTGACACGGGCAACATCAAGGGGATGTATGACGGTATCAAGCAGGCCCTAGGTCCAACACAGAAGAAAATTGCCCCTCTGAAGTCTGCCACAGGCGAGGTGATCCAGGATCGGACGCAGCAGATGGAACGCTGGGTGCAGCACTACTCTGAGCTATATTCCAGAGAAAATGTAGTCACCAAAGAAGCGCTGAACAACACTGAGTGCCTGCCTGTGCTGGAGGAGCTTGACAGTGAACCAACCCTAGAAGAACTTCACGTGGCCCTGGACTCCCTTGCCTTTGGCAAGGCACCTGGAAAAGACAGCATCCCTGCTGAAGTCCTAAAGTGCTGCAAAGAGATCATTGTCACTGAGCTGCATGAAACCCTCTGTCTTTGCTGGAGAGAAAGTGGAGTACCTCAAGACACGAGGAATGCAAGCATCATCATGCTGTACAAGAACAAAGGCGACAGGGGTGACTGCAACAACTACCGCGGCATCTCTCTCCTTAGCATTGTAGGAAAGCTGTTTGCCCGAGTTGCACTAAAAAGGCTCTAGGTACTTGCAGAGAGCGTCTATCCAGAATCGCAGTGTGGATTCCGAGACAACAGGTCCACCACTGATATGGTATTCTCCCTTAGACAACTGCAGGAGAAATGTAGGGAACAACGACAGCCACTCTTTATAGCCTTCATAGATCTCATGAAGTCTTTCAACCTGGTCAGCAGAGACGGCCTCTTCAAGATTCTCCCCAAGATCGGATGTCCACCCAGGCTCCTCAGCATCATCAGATCTTTCCACAAGGACATGAAGGGCACTGTTGTCTTCGATGGCTCCACATCAGACCCCTTTGACATCTGAAGCAGAGTGAAGCAGGGCTGTGTTCTTGCGCCAACCTTGTTTGGGATTTTCTTTGCTGTCCTGCTGAAGCAGGCCTTTGGAACTGCAACAGAAGGCATCTAACAAAGTCCATGACTTTGTGTACCTTGGCTCAACGATCTCCGACACTCTTTCTCCCGATACCGAGCTAAACAAGCGCATCGGTAAAGCAGTTACCACGTTTTCCAGACTCACAAAGAGAGTCTGGTCCAACAAGAAGCTGACGGAACACACCAAGATCCAGGTCTACAGAGCTTGCGTCCTGAGTACACTTCTGTACTGCAGTGAGTCACGGACTCTTCGTTCACAACAGGAGAGGAAACTGAGCGCTTTCCACATGCGCTGCCTCCGACGCATCCTCGGCATCACCTGGCAGGACAAAGTCCCAAACAACACAGTCCTGGAACATGCTGGAATCCCTAGCATGTATGCACTGCTGAAACAGAGACCCCTGCGTTGGCTCGGTCATGTTGTGAGAATGGATGATGGCCGGATTCCAAAGGATCTCCTCTATGGCGAACTCGTGCAAGGAAAGTGCCCTACAGGTAGACCACAGCTGCGATACAAGGACATCTGCAAGAGGGATCTGAAGGCCTTAGGAGTGAACCTCAACAGGTGGGAAACCCTGGCCTCTGAGCGGCCCGCTTGGAGGCAGGCTGTGCAGCATGGCCTTTCCCAGTTTGAAGAGACACTTGGCCAACAGTCTGAGGCAAAGAGACAAAGAAGGAAGGCCCATAGCCAGGGAGACAGACCAGGGACAGACTGCACTTGCTCCCGGTGTGGAAGGGATTGTCACTCCCAAATCGGCCTTTTCAGCCACACTAGATGCTGTTCCAGAACCACCATTCAGAGCGCGATACCATAGTCTTTCGAGACTGAAGGTTGCCAACAACGTAATAACCCAGGGTACAACCACACAAAATGTGATACTCTATGGAGATCTTACACTTCAGACACACAGGGAAAGGTCAGTTCCTAGTCTGAGAGTGCTCCAATTGAAGTTCTAGCTTAATTACCATCTCAAGGAGGCTCTGCTTGCTTGGCAGTTCACTGCAGGAAAGATAACTAAGGGCATTTTCACACACAAAGGTTTCAGTAGCCTCAGAGTTCCTCTTTGACCCTATCTGAAACCACTTCTTATCAAAAATTCAGCAAAAAATAAAAAAATAAAAAAAAATAGGGAGGGGTGGGGGGGATAATCTCTCTTAATAAATGCTTACATGGAGACAGGTTTTAGAGAAAATGGAAGAAAATGATTGGCAGAACAGTAACAGAAGACATATTGGCTCAAATACTTACTTTGGAGCTCAAAAGCTTCATTCTGTTTTAGCCTTACAGAGAATCACTATTAAGTACCTAACAACTGCACTACAACTTTATACACCTCATAAAGAAATACAGGTGGTGCCTTGGTATCCCGTGAGGGATTCATTCTTGGACCGAACCCCCTCCCCCCATGAATACTGAAAACTGTGGATCATGAAATCAGCGGTTTGGGCACCATTAAACTCTCCAGGGGGTCCCTGAGCCTCAGAATGCCATATAAGGGCAAAAAAATAACTTCTGGTTTCCTGAAGGAAATAGGAAGTCACTTCTTTTGTGCTCTGGGATCTTTATGAAGTTCGCAGAGGCCATGGGCGGGTGCATGTGTCCTCTGCAGGCTTCTGTAAACCCTCTGGAGGTGTTTTCCTGGTTGCCTTTGGAGGGTTCAGTTTGGGTCAAGTCTAGCTCAATGCAAGTCTGGGGGACCTGCGCTGAGCCAGATCCGTAGATGGAAAATTTACAGATAAATAAGCTCAACCTATATAAATAGGTTAAACAATAGTTGTCCTTGTGACAACCATAGAGCTGGTTTTATTCACAAACGGTGGTCCTATCCTAAAATATAATCATTACGGGGGACGACGACTGGATATTCAAACAAATCATACTATTACTTTTACTCCAAACATTTTGTCAACATATATTGACGCAATCTACAATTAAAGAACATCATGTTCTACATATTGAGCTCATTAAAATGCAGCAGGAACTCCAGTTGCTGCCAACTGGCTTCTAGCAGAAAGCCTTACAATGAGGAAAAAGTTGGCCAGACTTTGAAAACAATTGCCAAATTGACAAACTTAACAGAAATTGTACATGGGGGAGGGGAACAAATGAATTGAGAAATGGTAGTCTCCCTTTTGATAATTATTATACAGTATTACCTTGATGAAACAAACACAGAAGTTTGGCATTGCATTACTATTTAATAGCATCTCATGCAGTTGTTTTATTTACTTTCAACAGTTTTTTCCTTTTCAAGTCTAACACTCTAACCACTGCACCATACTGGCTTTCATCACACTTTCAGTCCAATAAGTTTCAGAAATTGTATGTTTCGCTGTGAAATTGATAAGCATTGAAAGCAGAACTTCAGGATACTGAAGTCTTTAAGTAGGTGTTAGGCAACACGCGCAGAACCAGCTCAAGACAGCAGAAGTGCACCTACCTAGTTGGTTTAGTGAAAAAGTCCTCTTGGGACACCCCAAACCGAGGCAAGAATGCAACAGACAGAAAACCTGTATGACAAGGATTCCCATCAGTGACAGGTCCCTAGCCTGTCTTTAGGTTACAAGGCCAGCCAGACTTTCCAGAGCAACCCCTCCACTATACACTGCCCACCGCAAAGGGCTACCATAAAGCAAGCCCAGCAATTCGCTTAATTTTAAAGTTCTACTACACTTTTCTTCTTGCAACAGTTAATTTATTTGCAGTTTTCAAAACATAACTAAGTAAGGCATTTATGTCCTTCCAAGGCCATTTGGTTAGACAGGCTTGCCAAATTGCCTTTGATTTTAGAACTTCAGTGGAAATTAACAAGCGGATGTATTCATGCAGGGACTCAGTGCCAAGTCTTGGACATAACTGTTCATTCATCATCTCATACTATGTTAACAAGACTGGGAAATGTATATAAAAATGTTTGTAACAGAGGGCTGTTTATAGATTCAGTCAAAATACCATGATTAATACTTCAAGCTGAAACATCTAAGAAACTCGGATTTTTAGACTATTGCATTCCTAAAAGTACTGAGTATGGCATATTAAAACTAGCAGTGTGTATGATAGTATTGTAGTCTGAGAATGAGCAACTTTTTAAACTGCTCTGACAACTCTACAGGTATTTGCATTAAGCAGTCTTATGATTGCCATATGAATATGATGAGTAATAAAGACTTAAAGGCATATGCCTTACTGTTAAGCCAGAACACTGGTGCGAATATCCATTTTGCAGGAGACAGTGCAAGTAGATCCAATCACAATAAGCCTTAGGGTTTTTCAGTTAAAAAATTTAATGTCTAGCTTATTTCAGTACATGATGGTCAGGTCTGGCATAAACCAGATCTAACAAGTTCTTCAGATAATGGATTTATCACTATAGAGTTATCCCACAGTTTTTGAACTTCTATCTTTTCTCATTTAGGAATAGGCAAACATACATAGAATTAAAACAGATTAAGACTATTCCTTTTCCCCATCTCAGTCAGTGGTGAACTCAGAGTCAGTTTGGGCAAAGAAGGTCTCTACTGAAACCAGTGAACCAAACCTAGCTTAGACATGCAGAACACCAAAGAGCAAAGGCAGTTCAGTTGCAGAATGAATTGCACAGACCATCTACAGAAAGACAATCTTTTTCACTACTCAGAGTGCATGTCATGTCTCTCCCTATACGCAAAACTGCAATCGCACTGCTTTCTATATTACTGAATAGGTCTCCATACACTGCACACAGCTTTTCCACCCTATAACCATGAGCAGCAAATCTCAGTACTTGTATTGAAGGTAACTGTAGTCACAAAACATTGAAAATATGATCCACCCACATTAAGAATTTAAAAAATCAATGGGAGTTTCAAATGCTTAACTTTGACTGGATGGTGCCCACATATGAAAGCCTTAAAAAAAAAAGCCCTTCACTGTATTAAGAGAACAAAACCTACCATCTGAAGGTGACAGAAACAGAAACAAATGAAAACCATCACTTTCTCTCCTCATTATGGAAAGTTAGAAGGATATGCCAACATAAATGTTCAACAGAAACCATTTGGAGCAGTTGGCCACAGAAACAATAAGTGCTGGGATTAAAAGGAAGAATTTCTAAATATTTATTCATACCCATATCAAAGTTATTAACTCAGAAGTGGAAGCTAGAAATGGGGGGGGGGAGGAAAACACTCTCCCGATTTGGATTTTTATTTTCAACTTTTCATTACAGTGTTCGGTCTTTTGTATCTCATGCAAAAACACTCTGTCCATATACGGCATTATTGTATATAGTAACTGTGAAAACTGACAGTAGAACAATTAAGTATGCACTGTAATGAGAAAGAAAAATGAATGTATTCAATACAGACTTGAATTAAATCTATACACATGTGGCTTTCAGGATCAAACAGGACTGGCACCATGGCCAGCAGCCAAAGAGCTACTTTAGCTTTGGGCTCACCCAGTTTGAAATTTATTCTTCTTTGAACAACATACTATTTCACAAACTGCTTTCAAAGGACTTCTTGCTTTTAAAAAGGTTTGTTATGTACAGTTTTGAAAGAGAAGATGCTGCAGTATGAGAAACTCAAATTGTAAGCATGGAAATTAGTACTGCCCCAGACTTTTGGATCTTGGCCAATAAGATGCTTCGATATTAAGCTTCAGAGTCTCATCCTGAAAGCTGCAACATGTTTTTCCCAAACTTTGCTGCTTTAGGTTCCACCTTTAGGAAGCAAGAATTACCTACCAGTAGAGGAGCTCACATCCTTATGAATTGCTCGAGTCACTGTTCTAGGTTAGGCTCCTGACTAGAACAAGAAACTCACGTTTTATTTTCCAAGTGGCTTCTCAACAGCTTACACAAAGAAATACAAATACTCCTCTAACGGCAGGTAAATTCTGCTGTGTTTCTGTACTAGAAGTGTCAATCAAAGCCAAAGCAGAAACTCTCACTGGAAGGTGACTGAAAGAGCGGAAAATTGAAGATACAGCAAGTAATTTTCTCTGTACCTGGTTTCACTGGGGCTTCCAAGCATCTAATTTATCTCGCATAGCACACCAGCCATGCTCTTGTGGCAACTGACTATGCTCTGGTGCACAATTTGGGAATTACCTAGTTACAAGCTAGTCTCTCACAGGAGTTCCTGATTAGATAGATAGTCAGCCAAGGATAAGCTGTGTAACAGTCCATCCAACCAAACCATTTGTGCAAAGTTTTCATAAATTGTCACAAGTTTAATAGACAAACGGTGCTCAGGAAAACCACATCAAGATAAGAAGGGGGAACCTTCTTATTTTAGCCCTTAGTAATAATTCTATCTGGGTTCTAGGGCAGAAAAGGGTTCAACAAACATTAGAAAGGACAATTTGTGAAATACAGTCACAGGACTTATGATGTTTTAATTAAAACCATCTGCTCAGAGGGAAGTGATCAGCACAAGCTCTCATATGAAAGAATAGTGGGAATTGCTTCAATATTAATTAAGAGCAAGGATGAAGTCAGTTTGGAAGGAGTATGCAAGTACTGTAAATTGATTCTGCTTTTATTTTCCAAGTGGTTTCTTTCTAAAGGGGAAACAAATCTATACAAAGGCTTTACACATCACAGATGCTCAAGCTCAGCCACAAAGATAACCCTCCAGCCATTTTGAGACAGGGCCATGAAGCCACTCATGCTAACAGGCCAAATGTTTAATGAAGCAAATGTTATGCCATGCTATGAGTATATGTAGCCATTATGCTGAAACTAATCATTTATGTTTACTTATGTTAATAATGCTAATGCAATGTTATGGGTGAATTAGTTAAGTGTATAAGGAAAATGCTATGCTCATATGTTTAGCATGCCCACAAACAAATTTGCAAAAAATTTAGCTCTGAGGCTTTTCTGAAACTGTTGGACTAGCAGCCTTTGCTAGATCAGTCTCAAGGAATGTCAAGGACACAAGATAAGGAAGTTGGATTTTCCATCTGTTGGGCTAATTGGTATTATGACAAATGATTTAAGCTTCTCTTGGAAGCAAATTTAATAGAGAGGCAAATTCCCTCTTCAAGTTTGCTTTAAGCAGAGAATTGAAGGGGAGGAAAGCATTATTGCATTCTAAACTTTCAGGCTTCCTTAAACCAGAGAGAAGAAGGCTTTTTTAAAACTTATTATTCTATTAGTTCTCTTTAAATCAAAAAGAATCTTGTATATGCATTTTACCAGAGCAACACCATGGTATGTGACTACATTTGGGAAAATGTTACAGATCTGTACTATTGACAGGCTACTATGTATGTGCTTTTAATGCTTAATGAGTAGTGTCTTTAAGAGTGTAAATTAATAAAAGAATGTCTTTTAGCAAACTATCAAAGCACCAGATAAGGTGAACGCTTCATTAAAAGGGAGTACGCTGGAATTTACATCTCAAGTTAATTGCTAGTATGGCAGATGAAACTAAACAGAACCATGCCAAAGCAACACACCAAAGTTTCATAGAAATGCCAAAGGAATTATTAAGTTAGCATGTATGTTAACATTCTTCACAGCCTTAATAATTATAGAGTTAAATTAATGTTAGTAGCATCAGAAGTGAATTTTAGCTGATAACATAGTTTGATCAAAGCATGGAATACACAGAATAGTGGAAGCTAAATTTAAAAAAGACTTAAGTCTCAGATGTGTCTCAAAGTAACCTTGAGAGGCTGATGTAGCACAGTTAATTAATAAAGACTAACAGGGAGACTGGAATGTGGTATACTCCTCAGATAAGACTCTTATCTAGGCAACGGCATTCTGAACTATGTATGTCCCGCCTGTCACTTTTAATGAGAACCAGAGAATTACAACATACAGGAAAGATAGATAAGGAGTAGTCAGGATACACCTGCACCATTAATTAGGAAGAGTTATAGCAGATAACTAATAGTTTATACACAGGTCAGAAGCAGTTTTAATGAGAAAGTCTTAGTAATGCAACTTCTTATCTTGTTTGACAAATGGAGGCAGCTGGACAGGAACAAGATAATATGAAAAAGCCCCTAATTGGCAAAACATTCCTGAGAATCTCTCTCAGAGCCTCTAAGCTGACAGAGAAAGCTGGATTTAATTAGAATAAAGAGAAAAGTCTCTTAAAATCTTTATTTACAATAAGAAATAAGTTTGTCTTGTATTAAATATATGTTTACACATAGAATAGAAGATACCACTATACATCACAAAGAGAGAATCACACATAGAATAAAGGGAAAACCAAAAGCTTGGTTAGCAGAAGACTCAGTGATTAATGACCAGACAGAAAGAATGTTGAATAGATAAGCAGATGACTGTTTGAAACATGTCAGGGTCAGGCCAGTGAGGAATAGCCAGAAATAATTGCAAAAGACAAATCAAAACCTAGTACTGTAATAAATGAGTAAAGAGTGCCATCTAGTGGTTGTTAAATTATATGTCTCAAATGTAAATTTTGACTTGAAACTATCCAATCCTGAGAAAGCCTCCATCTCTGATGTCACACCGCAGCCAATGAAATACAAGACTCCTCAGACAAAGAAGCCAAAATGCTCTATAAGCAAGAGGTTCACACTGGAACATTGCTTTTTCTCTGGAGGCACTGAGAGTTCCCACATAGCTCTCATTGCTCTCTTCATTTGGACAGGAGCCCCTGAGAAGCCCGTTGCAACGAATAAAGCTTGCAAACGATCACCACTCTTGCCTACTGAGTTTGCTTTTGAACTTTGCTGCTGACCTTGCAACAATTTCAACCTGATCATGGAATCCAAATTTTCATTTATGTTGCAAGATGGTAAAATCACAATTTGTGTTATACTTCTTCCCACATTAAGATTTGCAATTTGCTATTGTAGTGCTAATAAGAGAATAACGGCCTGTCAGCAGTGCAACAAATAGTTTTTTTTATTACTACATGTGGACAAGGCAACATACTGCAACATAAAGTAAAATCAAAATTATTTGGAGATCTTCCATTAAAAAGTATTAAAATTCACAGTATAACTGAATCATAGTTTGCCTTATTTTGTAAGCTAACAAGACTGAACGTATGGCGGTTATTACAGCATGATGCAAATGTGAAGCGCAGAGATCACCAGCAGCAGTTTCATAAACCTGGATGTAAGCTTCAGGAGTTGCTCCAAGCAATTCTCTTGCCTTCAGTTCCTGTAGCCCCAACTGTCATGCCCAATTGTCCCAGGGGAACAGCTAGCCTGCATATGCAGTTAAGCCAGCCTGGGGCATTTCCCAACTCTGCAAAATGGCTCCCTGATGCTTGAAGCCGGAGTCCAAACCAGGCTGCAAAGAATCGAAGTACAATGGGAAAAGAATCCAGCAGTACAATCAGTTCCCATTTCCCTCACACCCAGATTACTACTTGGATCCCAGCCACTAGGATCTTAATTCTATATAACTATATAACTATTGTGACCTTTTACTTTGGGTGCATACTTTGGTTTGGTATCAAAGGTTACTTGGTCTCCATATGTACACTTTTCCTCTTGCAGCATGAAAGTATAGTTACAGAGTTTTTCTGGGGAACACAGGTGTGTTTAACTTCTGCCAATGCTTACATCTCCAGCCATTGCCTGATGCTGTTATCTAAACTAAATTCCAAAGTGTATAACACAGCCTTTGAGGCCCCAAAGTTCCAGCCTCAGTCAGCTTATTGCCTTTAATAAAATCAAGCAGCTTTTACTATTCTCTGCTTCAAACTTGCAAAATGATTCTTTCTAAACACCAAGCAGCCTTTCCCCCCACTATGCTTACGTGTTGCTCCAGTGGCCTTTACATGTGGGTTACAATCTGGGGTCACTGGATAAAATGATATTGTAGCAACCTATAATTTAAATGGTGAAGAGGTGGAGAGGGTTGCTAGTTTCAAATTCCTAGGTTAATTTAATTATGAAATTAAAATATTATAATATGATATTATAGCAACCTATAATTTAAATGGTAAGGAGGTGGAGAGGGTTGCTAGTTTCAAATTCCTAGGCTAATTTAATTATGAAATTAAAATATTAAAATGATTAAATGATATTATAGCAACCTATAATTTAAATGGTGAGGAGGCAATAGCAATTTGAATCTTTACTGCAGTAAAGGGAGTGATCCAGAACACAGTCAGGACCTGCTTGTTGAAGCAACAACAAAGTATACACTTTATAACCCTTTTCCCATTTTCAAACAGCAGGCACTACTTGATCATTAGAAGCAATTCAGAGATCATTAGAGGGCAGTTTATTTCAATGGTAACTTCTTTGTCCAAGGTCCTAGCATTGGTGCAGAGTCTACTGTTCTGGTTAATTTCTATGGTAACCTCCCTGGGAAATTCCAGCCAAAGTTAACCTTTTATTCTCCTTGTTCCATTTTGCGAACGTTTGCATTTGGCAGAGGTCTGTTTTTTTCAACAGCAGGATGTCATTCTCCTTTCCATCTGAAACAAAGTCCCAGATTACAATTCAGTGCACCATTACTTAAGAACAACACCCATGGAAAGCAGTCGGTCTACTTCTGAGTTAAAAGGGTTGCAACTATATGCAGCTGCACTTGCTAATCTCTCTGCTGTGAACAGAATTGCACACTCCCTGTTATGTAGTAGTAGTAGTAACTTTATTGTCATTGTGCTACAGCACAACGAAATTTATGTGCCTTTGATATACAAGCATAAATATATACTACAATTCCAACAATCACACTCTACACACTCACCCACACATTCTATACAACATGCATCATAATATAAAAACAGTATAACAGACCATAATGCCCAGGAGCATGGTAACAACTATATCGCCTTATTCAATGTAATTATGGCTGTGGGATAAAACTGTTCAGGAATCATGTGGTGCTGCTCTAATGGTTCTGTATCGTCTACCCGAAGGCAACAGTTCAAAGAACTTATGAGCCGGATGGAAGGGGTCTCTCAGAATACTATGTGACTTCTGCAGACAGCGAGATGTATAGATGTCCTCCAAAGCCGGTAGATGGAGGTTGATGATGTGCTGCACGATCTTAATAATTCTCTGCAGAGCTTTTTTGTCCCCAGCAGAGCAATTTCCATACCACAACAAGATATCATAGGTTAGGACACTCTCAATGGTGCAACGATAGTAAGACACAAGCAGCTGCTGTGACAAATTTAACCTCCCAAGCTTCCTCAGAAAATATAACCGCTTTTGTGCCTTTTTTATCAACACGCTGGTGTTAATAGTCCATGAGAGGTCCTCTGTGATGTAAATACCTAGGAATTTGAAACTAGCAACCCTCTCCACCTCCTCACCATTTATGTAAAATGGTATGTGTACAACCCTCTTTTTCTGGAAGTCAATTATAAGTTCTTTAGTTTTTTTGATGTTAAGTGAGAGATTATTTTCTTTGCGCCACAATAACAACTCCTGTACCTCCTTCCTATAAGCAGACTCATCATTCCCATGTACAAGCCTCACCACTGTAGTATCGTCTGCAAATTATAAAATTTTTCATTGGTTCACTGAATTCACTTAAATTATAAAAAATTTCATTGGTGTTATGTGATGGGGTACAATCATGTGTATACAGGGAATAGATGAAGGGGCTCAGCACACAGCCTTGGAGAGCTCCTGTATTTAATATCAGAGTGGAAGAATGATAAGAGCCCACCCTAACTGACTGTGGCCTATTTGTCAAAAAGTCCTTACATTTATCCACAGACAAATGTATGTAGAGTTTCTGGCTTAACACGTCAGACACATTAAAGGTGGATTTGATTCATGGTTCTCCTGCAGCGATTCCCAACCTTTTTCCCAACCTGCATATCCCTTGGCAGCCAATTCCAATAAATTGTACCCTTCATATTAGCAAAATGTTTGCAATTAATAATATAAGCCCTCCACTATATGAAAACCCCATACTTCATGTATTCATCACAGCATTTTCTCTTTATATCTGTTTGAAGAACTGAAGACTATGCCTTTGTAATGTTTTGCACCAGAAGTGTCCTGAGAGATTCTTGGTGATTAAAAACCAACACAGTAAAAAAGCAGAAACATAATATGGAAAATGATCAATCACTGGTTCATACATGAATTGATGACCAAAAACTAGCTATTGATGGGGCTTTCACAGCCAACCCTGCACATGCCCAATCTTGTCTGATCTCGGAAGCTAAGCAGAGTCAGGCCTGGTTAGTACTTGGATGGGAGACTGCCTGGGAATACCGGGTGCTGTAGGCTTATATCATAGTCTTTCGAGACTGAAGGTTGCCAACCAGCTACCTCCCTTCCTGCCTTGCTGCCTCTGCCAGACATTCTGGAGCACTACCTGCCTTTTTCTGCATTATTCCATTCTTTTTCAAGTACCCCTAAAGGTCTTGTTGAGTGCCCCTGGGGGTACATGAACCCCAGGTTGGGAACTACTGTTTTACTGGTATGTTGTTTACAGTGCACTTACTCTGATAGCGTTTACAAAAAAGTGAAGACCAGAATTTAAAAAGAATAAAAATGTATCTTATGATCTTTTACTATGTTTTTAATAAATTAGAGACTGTATAGTTCTTAGGTAACAATTACTGGTAGGTTATTTTTCAGGATCCAGCCTCTAATAAAATCAGACAAAACTATAGTCAGACACCCCCCTAAGTTTAACCCCCAACTTATCCGAAGGTCATAGAAATTTCCACGATTTTTGGCCCAAAACCTGCGCTCAACTAATCTGTGAGATCGACTTATAGGCGAATATCTGTGGTAGTCTTTCTCCAGGCACTTAAAACATTCCCTTCCCTCTGAGCACTTTGCTCTGTGTAAAGGGAAGTGAAGCCTTTCTGCCTGGAGAGACACTGATTGATGGATTGTCTGCTTAATGACTTTGTTTTACAACACAAAGGTCAGCAAGGCTGTTCTTAAACTGCCTAGCAAAGGGTCATTTTTATAAAAATGGATTTGTTTTAATGCGATTTTTGCCATCCAGGTGAATTCTGGGAAGGAACCCTCGTGAATAATGACTCAACCTGTATCTGATAATCCAGCACCACCTAGGTTTCAGAGGTACTGAACATTGAAATCTACTGTTCTAGATTTCTGATTAAGCAGCATATATTTTCCCAACATTCTCCCACATACATTATTCCATTTATGAGAAAAGAATGACCTGTCTGGGAAAATACTCAAGTGACTGCACACAGAACCATTGCTATCCACCATACATATGGAATGACTGAAAGCAAATCAAGAATGTAAGCCAGTAATGCAGACCATCTCTAAGGAATAATTCACTCAGGGTTGCTTTAGAAGGAACAGGTTTGTCAAACCTTATTAACTGGTAAGTTCAAAAGAATATGCTCCAGTTTGCCTTCAAGTGCCTAATCGGCAACAGAATGCTGACTACAGTAGCTTCTAGTAAATTACCATATCCATCCCAGTGCCTATCAGAGTTTCAAAGATGGTATGAGAAAACAATTTCTACTAAACTAGTATCAGCTTTCCTGGAATGTTTGGGGTCCTGACCTAAAATATAAAAATCATACTATACTATACTATTGAAGTGTATTAACTTACTATTTTGTTAAGACAACTTTCTATGGAAACTAAGGCAGGAATACTCATATAAGTCATTATCACCTTTGGTTTTTCCAGTTTTCCCACTTCTGCTTGGAATAAAAGATCAGAGATAGGAGATCCCTGGAAATGAGCTCTCACCCACTACTGTGCAGTGATAAAAAACACAAAGTACTCTTTTTCTGAACTGCCCACATAATGGCAAAGGTTACAGAAAGGCCCAATAATGCAGGTGGCAGACATCCAGCATCGGTAACCATGCAGCTTTGTAACTTAATCTACACACAATTGAGAAAGAAACAGGATTAATCTGTCTTTTTCTGACTGTACCCCAGCAGTTCCCAGAGTGTTCTAAAAGAAAATGGATTCAGCTTAGATTAGCTTCCCATCAACCCTTCTCTCACAATAGAAATTGAAGCTGGAAAGGAGGAGAAAAGACGACACAAATTTAATCAGCTAACAGCCATGTGGAGGGCAAAGTACAGTTTCAAACTTCATGTCCGATAATTTCAGTGAAGTTAGTACTACCTGCACATGGAGTTCCAAAGCAAGTTAAAATTCAACTGGACCACCCAGAAGCAGATATATGCTTTATGCATATAACAATGAGGCGATTCTAAGATCTCAAACATATAGTATGAACTAATCTCTTGAGTGTTGAGAAAGATAAATCAGTACACATGTAGTATGCATGATAAATCCCAAGTCTAAAATTAACAACATTAAATCAGAACCTCTGCACATTTTGAAACAGACTGACACAGTATGCCTACAGAATCTGTACCCCTCAAGACTGTACTATTTGTGAAAAAAAGTTAGAAGCTTAGGGATGATTTAAAGATCCATGTCACTTGAGCATTCAGTACTTGGTGACTAGGCAAGAAAATGTGTAAACTGACTCCATGGAAAAACTGTGGCATTAGAGGTGACTTCTTGGCAGGGCAACACATCACCAAAACCCACCCCCAAATTCAACTGCCTACCCCCTGCAGTATGCAAATGCCATTGTCAAATAAACACCCCACCAGAGTACACTACACACCCCTCCCAGCATGCATCATCCATTCTACAAGGTCTGCCCATGGCTCCATCCTCCTCTTGGAAAGAATGAAATAGGAGAGTCCGAGATAGGAGAATGGAAAGGACTTATCTCCTCTTCTTACAACCTCCAGCTCTGCTGCTATTTTCTGCAAAGTGGCTTGGGTGGGTGAATGCTGGTAGCAGAAGCTCTGTGGCAGTTAGAGGCATCCAAATGGGGGTGGGGGTGGTTGAAATTAGGGATTTTCACACCATGCAACTCACAAAATGTGCAGTGATTCTTGGGACAAGGTTCCAGGTGCCATGCGGAGAGACACTTGGCTTGTTGGCATGAGTGAATATAAGAAAGTCCTGCTGGATCAGGCCAAAAGCTCACCTAGCCTACCATCCTATTCTTCATAGTGGCCCACCAGCTGCCTTTTGTAAGGCCATAAGCTGAAGACAAAGGTATATCTCTCTCCACTACTGATCCCCTGCAAGTGGTTTTTAGAGCTTAGTGTCACTGAGCCCAGAAATAGCACATAGTCACCACGACTAGTAGCCATTGAAAGACTTGTCCTCCATGAAATTGTTCAATCCCTTTACAGGCTATCCAAGGTAGTGGCCACCATCACATCTTATGGCAACAAATTCCACATGTGTGAGGAAGTATTTCTGTTTATCTACTCTAAATCTCCGACTGAGTTTCATTCTGTTTCCCCCCCCCCAATGATTTTTATAGGAAATGCCCAAGAAACCCAGATCTTGTCCATATACCAAGGTTTCCTTCATATCCAAACAGGTTTCAGAGTCTTTTCACACCAGGGATGTGCAGTGGGTGGGGAGGCAGGTGAGGCAGAGCCTCCCTACCTGAGTCCTTCAAAAAAGTGCGGCTGCCGCGTGAGGCACCCAAGCATCCACAACCCATGCAAGCGCATGCGTCGTGAGTGCCTCATGTGGTGGCAGTGCTTTTTGAAGGACTTCAGTGGGGAAGCTCTGCCTCACCTACCTCCCCAACCCACTGCACATCCCTGTTTCAAACATGATACTGAAAAAGCACCTTTGAGACTGTCTTGTGCTATTTGTACCATGTGTTAATGGAAGCTAGATTTCAGGAGAGAATTAGATGAGGATGGGTTCAAACACCAACTTAGGTTCAAACACCAACTTAGCTGTAAAGCTCAATGGCTATTCACCATCTCTTGGTCTAGCCTACCTTACAGGGTTATTGTGAGGATATCTGGGAGAGAAGGAAAATAGGAAAGAACTACTTAGAGATTCTCACACTTTTAGTGTCGGGACCCACTTTTTAGAATGAGAATCTATCAGGACCCACCGGAAGTGATGTCATGACCAGAAATGACATCATCAAGTAGGAAAATTTTTGACAGCGCTAGGCTGCTACCCTACTCACACTTACCCAGGAGTGACTATCATTGTTAAAAGCATAGACACTGTAGCCTTTTAAAAGTACAGATCTGTAACACTTCCCCAAATGCAGTCACATACCAGCCTAATATATTAAAAATAAAATATTGAGATGAATGGGGACCCACCTGAAATTGGCTCACGACCCACCTAGTGGGTCCCAACCCACACTTTGAGAAACACTGACTTAAGCCATTCTAGGTAAGTCCCCTGGGAACAAGTGCAGAATAGAAATGCAATCCACAGATTGTGATCAATAAATCAATAATCAAGATTCTATGCAATCAATACTTAAGATTCTATGCAATCTATAGAATCAATAAGCGATCAAATGTGTATTCTGCACAAGGCAGGCTTGACATGCCTATTGAAACTCGGTTTAGTAAAGCCTCACTTGCAACACCGTCCCGGACAACTCCGCGGGAAGCTCCTCGCCTACAGCAATGTGGTCTTGGTCCACAGAAGAAGGCAGAGCGACTTCCACCCTGCCAGGTGAGAAGGAGACTGGAGCTTCGCTGCTCCCGGCTGGTCAGGGCTGTGGAATCAGAACAGGAGCAGAACGCCGGTGGTTGAAACAAAGGGTTCTGGGAAGTGTAGTTCTTGGGAGGAAAGAACCTCACATTCCATTCTCAGGAAGAGACAATGCCCCACCCGCGGCAGCAAAGCCTCCAGTACCAGGGACGTTCCTGGGGAAACGCGGGGAGAGGGGGAAGAGAGCATCCCCTACTAGTTGGGGATGGGACAGCGGGTCAGGGAGCAGGCATGCTCCCCTTGGGGCGAGGGACATCATTTAGATAGGGAACTCCATGGATTTGCGCTGGTGGCATTTGGCTGGATGGCATACATTTAAGACCCTGCAGCAGGGAGTTCCAACTTTGTCCATCTCACAGGGCATATTGACAAGGCGCTAGTTGTCAAGGCGCACCATCAGTTTCTGGACCATTGCCAAGCAGGGCATGGTGTTTGTGGGCCCTACATCCTCCAATGGCCCTAAAGCAATGACACCCACAGCACCTTTGTGGCACATCAATGTGCCACGGCACTCTGGTTGAAAATTTCTGCCCTAGAGGAATCCAGCACGGGATGTGGGGACTTGCTTTCCTTCCAGTGTGTACATTATAAACAGGCACCGGCCTCAACTGCACTTTTAGAATGGGTGACACACATCAGTCTGCACTCCACATGATGCTCATTTTTATGGTTTATGGAGACATTTTGACCATCTCTGGGCAATTCCAAGGCAGCCACAGCTTTGTTTTTTCCCCCTCTGCTGCACATAAAAGAGAGGGAGAAGAGGAGAGTGAAGTGACAGGGAGGGTTAAGAGGGACAAGACCAGGAGGTTAGATGAAGATTTGCAAGGGATTAAAAAAGGTGACCAAGAAGTATAAGAGTAGGAAGGTAAGGGAAATGTTGAGATGAATGGGTCCCCTAGCCTAGTAGTCTCCAAGGTAACACTGTAGGCCAAGCTGCTATGAATTCCTTGTTGATTGAGTTTCCACCACAGGGAATTGAGCCTGGGATTTCCTGCCATTAAGTAACATGCTCTCCCCACCCCCCACCCCAAGTTAAGCATCTAGAGTTCTCAGTATTAGGGCTCACACAATCTGAGCATGAATGCAAGGAGCAGTGAATAGGGGAAGAGCAGGCCATGGGACAAAAATATCTGATCACTCAATAACCTACAGTTCACTAGTGGGCTATTTTACAACTACAAGAAGCAAACAGCACATGAAATGAGTGAGGCAATAAGTACACCCATGTCTGGGCTGTACCACTGTGCAGGTAGAAGCACACTGAGTTAATGGTTCTATATTTGAAGATTCCCTCTGCAAAAAGTACCAAGTTGGGAAAAATTGTTAAGAGAAAATTAGGGAGAAATATAACTTGGCATGCCATGCACATCCCCCCCCCCCAGCCTGGGGATCATTACTCCCCTTTACCTCTTTTTGCATGCCTCACAATATTCACACCAAGAGATACACCTTTTTTGTGCATTCTGCATGCACTATTCACATATTCCTACTGAGCCAACAACTCCTACAGAGCCAGAGGGGTTGCCATGTCAATTTCAGCAAAAATGACAAATCTTATAGCACCTTAAAGATCAAATTTATTCCATTATGAGCTTTGGTGAACTGGAGACCACTTCATCCAAAGTAGCATCTTTTGAAAAGTGAACTTCACCAACTACAGCTCAACCCTATGGAATGTTACTATGGCAAACTATATTCACAATTAGATGTGTTGCGTGCTATACCCATACATCATATTACCATCACGCTAAGGATGACCTAGATAATGTCAACAGCTGGACAGTGGCTTCCAGACTCATTGCACAAGCTCCTAGCTTTTCAGTGCAGCATAACCGAAAGACTCTAGATCTTGCAGCATGGATATTTTAGCAGATACAGAAAAAACTCACCTGCTCAACAATGGTCAATATATTAGACAACATTAACAATTATACTAAGAGACTACACATGGAATCCTATGTATAAAGATTCAGTCGCTGTGTAGCAGAAGACACTTTGGAAATTTCAGATCAGGCCAAAGTTCAAGCATCTGTTATTGAAAAGAATAGGTTTCTTGGGGAAAGGTTTAGTAAAAGTAGGCAGTTAATTTCTGCTACTTTTGTGAACCAGTACTAGGTTCCAAAGCCTTCGTGAGATCTATGAAGGCTATAAAAAGTGGCTGTCGTTGTTCCCTGCATTTCTCCTGCAGTTGTCTAAGGGAGAATACCATATCAGTGGTGGACCTGTTGGCTCGGAATCCGCACTGTGATTCTGGATAAATGCTCTCTGCAAGTACCTAGAGCCTCTTTAGTGCAACTTGGGCAACCAACTTTCCTACAACACTAAGGAGAGAGATGCCACGGTAGTTGTTGCAGTCACCCCTATCGCCTTTGTTCTTGTACAGCATGATGATGTTTGCATCCCTCATGTCTTGAGGTACTCCACCTTCTCTCCAGCAGAGACAGAGGATTTCATGCAGCTCAGTGACGATGATCTCTTTGCAGCACTTTAGGACTTCAGCAGGGATGCTGTCTTTTCCAGGTGCCTTGCCAAAGGCAAGGGAGTCCAGGGTCACATGAAGTTCTTCTAGGGTTGGTTCACTGTCAAGCTCCTCCAGCACAGGCAGGCACTCAATGTTGTTCAGCGCTTCTTCGGTGACTACATTTTCTCTGGAATATAGCTCAGAGTAGTGCTGCACCCAGCGTTCCATCTGCTGCGTACGATCCTGGATGAACTCGCCTGCGGCATACTTCAGAGAGGCAATTTTCTTCTGTGTTGGACCTAGGGCCTGCTTGATACCGTCATACATCCCCTTGATGTTGCCCGTGTCAGCTTTCGAAGGCTTTCGACCTGGTCAGCAGGGACGGCCTCTTCAAGATCCTCCCCAAGATCGGATGTCCACCCAGGCTCCACAGCATCATCAGATCCTTCCACAAGGACATGAAGGGCACTGTTGTCTTCGATGGCTCCACATCAGACCCCTTTGACATCCGAAGTGGCGTGAAGCAGGGCTGTGTTCTTGCACCTACCTTGTTTGGGATTTTCTTTGCTGTCCTGCTGAAGCATGCCTTTGGAACTGCAACAGAAGGCATCTATCTCTGGACCAGATCAGACAGAAAGCTCTTCAACCTCTCCAGACTGAGAGCAAAGTGGACTTTGCTGAAAGTCCAGCTGAAATGTCTGCGTGACTTCCTCTTTGCCAACGATGCAGCGGTCACTACCCACTCTGCAAAGATCTCCAGCAGCTTATGGATCGTTTTAGCAAGGCCTGCCTAGATTTTGGACTGACGATCAGCCTTAAAAAAACACAGGTCATGGTTCAGGATGTGGACTCACCTCCCTGCATTACAATCTCTGCGCATGAACTGGAGGTTGTCCATGACTTTGTGTACCTTGGCTCAACAATCTCCGACACACTTTCTCTCGATACTGAGCTAAACAAATGCATCGGTAAAGCAGCTACCACGTTTTCCAGACTCACAAAATAGTATGGTCCAAAAAGAAGCTGACGGAACTTACTAAGATCCAGGTCTACAGAGCTTGTGTCTTGAGTACACTTCAGTACTGCAGCGAGTCATGGACTCTTCATTAACAACAGGAGAGGAAACTGAACGCTTTCCACATGCGCTGCCTCTGACACATCCTCGGCATCACCTGGCAGGACAAAGTTCCTAACAACACAGTCCTGGAACGAGCTGGAATTCCTAGCATGTATACACTGCTGAAACAGAGATTCCTGTGTTGGCTTGGTCACGTTGAGAATGGACAATGGTTGGATCCCAAAGGATCTCCTCCATGGAGAACCCATGCAGGGAAAGCGCCCTACAGGTAGACCACAGCTGCGATATAAGGACATCTGCAAGAGGGATCTGAAGGCCTTAGGAGTGGACCTCAACAGGTGGGAAACCCTGGCCTCTGAGCGGCCTGCTTGGAGGCAGGCTGTACAGCATGGCCCTTCCCAGTTTGAAGAGACACTTGGCCAACAGTCTGAGGCTAAGAGGCAAAGAAGGAAGGCCCATAGCCAGGGAGACAGACCAGGGTCAGACTGCACTTGCTCCCAGTGTGGAAGGGATTGTCACTCCCGAATTGGTCTTTTCAGCCACACTAGATGCTGTTCCAGAACCACCATTCAGAGCGCGATACCATAGTCTTTCGAGACTGAAGGTTGCCTACTAGGTTCCAGAAATCCACTCGCTTATTTCCAGTTCAAAAGAAAAGTCCAAATCCCTAGATCTCAAGTCCCTGGACAAGCCTATAATTCCTCTTTGGCTCCCAACCAAAATACATGACTATATACAATGTTCAGTCCCTTTCCACAAGATCTGTTTCTAGAGTGCTAAATCTGTGACTTCTACATTCCATGAGGCAGACTCTCTTCAGGTCCAGCTCCTAGATTCTTCCCCATTAAAGCTGAAAAGCCGCCTCATTCTGTAGTCACTGGTCTTTAAAATATAGTTTGATCTTTTTAGCTATAGAATGCTAGACCTCATAGTGCACATAATTAAATTCAAAACAAATGGATCTCAACACCTCAGTGGTTCCAGCTGTAAATCCCTAACAAGCTTGGTATGGGGCAGCCAACTTAGACACTGAATTGCCTTTAAACTATAATCAGTTAAAAAGCAAACAAAGTTAAAAATGGTTAAGCACTGACAGAGATCAGAAGTGGGATTTGTAGCTACTTGCTTGTTCTTATTCCTTATACCACCTTTTTCCTCTTACCTTGTTCTTCTCACTCTCCATTGCTCTCAAGGCTTTATCCCCCCCGCCCGCCCGCCCCAACAGGAAGGCAAGATGGGACATGATCTGTAGCTCTGAGAACTATGCACAAAGATTGTTCGTATTTCTCCCAGTGAACATGCCAGTACTAGCAAGCAATGCATTCTCACACATTGATTTTGCGCAAGCCACAAGAAACAATAGAAATTATCTGCATGCAGTAAATGAATACTGGCAACACTCACATTCTTTGGCAGGTGAGACAGCTTGCCTGTGACATGGCCATACAGCACAATTCCAATTTAAGCAGACTGAACCCCTTTTTAGCACACCAACTGTGAAAGGTTAAATTTTTGCCCAGCCCACAGGTGTACACATTTGGTCCCTGCTGCATATATGCAATGTTGGACAGAAATGGCTTAACATGGTTTGAAATCCATCTCTATGAGGTGAAGCAACAGTGTTTCTATAACTATAATATAAAGACATATAAAGAGATAAAGAGATAAGACAGCTGGACTGGCAAGCCTTTTATTGCGCTGATTTCATATTGGCACACAGAAACATGAGGCTGAAATACAGATACTAGTGTGTGTCACAGTCTGAATTTGTTGCTCATTTGAAGTTAACATGCAAGGATTGCTGTCTTGGCGAACAGTACAGCTAACTGGTATTCAGTAAAAAGTACCAAGTAAACATTTTATTTAACGTTGTAGTTTTGTATTGGCAACCTTCAGTCTCGAAAGACTATGGTATCGCGCTCTGAAAGGTGGTTCTGGCACAGCGTCTAGTGTGGCTGAAAAGGCCAATCCGGGAGTGACAATCCCTTCCACACCGGGAGCAAGTGCAGTCTGTCCCTGGTCTGTCTCCCTGGCTATGGGCCTTCCTTCTTTGCCTCTTAGCCTCAGACTGTTGGCAAAGTGTCTCTTCAAACTGGGAAAGGCCATGCTGCACAGCCTGCCTCCAAGCGGGCCGCTCAGAGGCCAGGGTTTCCCACTTGTTGAGGTCCATCCCTAAGGCCTTCAGATCCCTCTTGCAGATGTCCTTGTATCGCAGCTGTGGTCTACCTGTAGGGCGCTTTCCTTGCACGAGTTCTCCATAGAGGAGATCCTTTGGGATCCGGCCATCATCCATTCTCACGACATGACCAAGCCAACGCAGACGTCTCTGTTTCAGCAGTGAATACATGCTAGGGATTCCAGCACGTTCCAGGACTGTGTTGTTTGGAACTTTGTCCTGCCAGGTGATGCCGAGGATGTGTCGGAGGCAGCGCATGTGGAAAGCGCTCAGTTTCCTCTCCTGTTGTGAGCGAAGAGTCCATGACTCGCTGCAGTACAGAATATTCCTTTAATTAGAGAGCCTTCCACCTAGCTGGACGCCACCTTTTTCCTCTTACCTTGTTCTTCCCACTCTCCATTGCTCTCAAGGCTTTACCCCCCCCCCGCCCCAACAGGAAGGCGAGATGGGACATGATCTGTAGCTCTGAGAACTATGCACAAAGATTGTTTATGTTTCTCCCAGTGAACATGCCAGTACTAGCAAGCAATGCATTCTCACACATTGATTTTGCGCAAGCCACAAGAAACAATAGAAATTATCTGCATGCAGTAAATGAATACTGGCAACACTCACATTCTTTGGCAGGTGAGACAGCTTGCCTGTGACATGGCCATACAGCACAATTCCAATTTAAGCAGACTGAACCCCTTTTTAGCACACCAACTGTGAAAGGTTAAATTTTTGCCCAGCCCACAGGTGTACACATTTGGTCCCTGCTGCATATATGCAATGTTGGACAGAAATGGTTTAACAAGGTTTGAAATCCATCTCTATGAGGTGAAGCAACAGTGTTTCTATAACTATAATATAAAGACATATAAAGAGATAAGACAGCTGGACTGGTAAGCCTTTTATTGTGCTGATTTCATATTGGCACACAGAAACATGAGGCTGAAATACAGATACTAGTATGTGTCACAGCCTGAACTTGTTGCTCATTTGAAGTTAACATGCAAGGATTGCTGTCTTGGCGAACAGTACAGCTAACTGGTATTCAGTAAAAAGTACCAAGTAAACATTTTATTTAACGTTGTAGTATATTCCTTTAATTAGAGAGCCTTCCACCTATCTGGACTGTGATGTTGGATAAGACAGAATCAATCACTGTGGGATAATCCAGAGTATTACACTTGTGGAAGCCATGCTGCTGGAAGCCACCATCTTGACCCCTCTCAAGCCTCCCTGTTGAAGTAGGCAATCTTGGGGATTTGGGAAAAGGTATGCCTAGAAGGTGGAGAGAAAGAAGCAGCAACTTTTCAGGAATTCTACAGCAACAAGAAGAGCGAGTGAGGAAGATGGCTTCCAGCAGCACTATGGTGCAAAGTGTTGCATTCAATTCATGTAGCATTAAATTTAATTAGGTAATGATGAAGAAATATTCAAAAATTTAAAAAAGGAAATATAATCTATGACACAATAAGTAGCCCAACTTCAATCATGGCTCTCACTGGATGTCTTAGCTGCATCCAGTAACTTGGGAGCAATCAGGACAAGACATACCACATGCAACTTATTTCTGTGTCTCTGCCAAGAGTGAAAGTTGGGTACCAAATTTATTTTCTTTAAAGCCCTGAAGAAGAGTTTATTTCTTATCAGTTTCACATGAACAACTCCACAGATTACTAATAACTTTAGGGCCAACACTAGTTTTGAAACCAGCAGATCGGATGCAGAAAGTTATCCTTCACAGGCTTTGTTGTATATTTTGGCAAATTTAATCCATTCTGGATTAAATGGTATTGCTCACTCAGTATATCCATATATAGAGAAATGTTTGAACATCCAGTTTTACATGCTGAACCAATAATCCTTACTTTAAGAAACATAGCAATATAAAAGTCAAGAACAATCAGAACTCCATATAACCTCTTACAACCCCTCAAAGGAATACAAACGTTTCCTCATTCTACATTTTGAGACAGTGTGTTCAAAATTTACAAAGAAAGTGTGAAGATTGGCCTATAATTCATTAACCTTCAGTATTTTCTGTAGAGGACATCATCTTGCTCAAACTAAAAAAAATAAAAATAGAAGCTTTCAAATGAAAGCATAGAGTCTCCTAGTCGCTCTGAAGTGGAGCCTAAAAATCCTTACAAAACCCACTTTAGAGTAAAAATCCACTCGATGCCATCATGGTTCTTCTGTCCCAAAGTCTGCCAAAATCAAAGTGATATTTTCTTCCTGTGAAATATAATGGGAGCCTTCATTTTTTTCCCCAGTCACTCAGTTTGTTTCCATAGCAACACTGCGGGATTCTTTGGTTACCATGAGTCGCATTAGCTGACTGTGGAATTTCTCAATCTTCTTAACATCTTGAGCCTGGTCTGTCCTATACAGTAGGCACTGAAAGAGAGAGGCATACTTATCAGGAGTTTCTATCTATCTGCCCCCAGTTTAATATTAGATTACATTTTATTCCATTTTGCCATACAGAAGCATTTAACCCCCATTTCTATTGTTTTTTCTCCACTGCACAGAATACAGACACAGAAACTAATTATGAGCCATGTTAGCCAACAGAATCACCTCAAGAGGGATCGCTTGACATAGCAGGGTCCTTCTTATGTTGTAAAACGAATCAAGCCTAGTCAACCTATGAATTAGGACAGCAGTTCCCAAAGTGTCGATCCAGGACCCACCAGTGAGTTGTAACCCAATTTTTGGTGGTTCACAAAACTGACAGGCAGATTAGGCTATGTGCATTAAGGGTTAAACAAGCTGCTACTGGTGGAAGCACTGCTGCCCAATCACCATTACAGCCACACCCCTTGGCACGTATAAATCAGGCAGCAGCCTCTACGGCAGCCATTTTCAACCACTGTGCCATGGTACATTGGTGTTCTGCGAGTGGTCTACAGGTGTGCCACAAGAATTTAGGGGAAGGTCATCTATTAGTAGGGCCAATGGGGAATGTGAGCCCTCATTGACAATTTTAGTGTCTTTTCAGTGTGCCATGAGATAATATTAAAAATCACTGCTCTAGGATCTCTAAAACATTTGGGAACTACTGAACAAGAACACCTCAACATTCTCAAGGGTGAAAGAACAGTAGTTTCTGTGTACTGCAATTCTGTAGCCTCTACAAGTAGCAAAAAGAAGTTGGAGAAGAGATTTTGACTAGACAAGACAAAGGGATAGGCTGTCTACATTCCTCTTACTTTGCATGATCAGTGGCATGCTTTTGTTCTATTCTGCATTGTACTGTTTTCCAACTATAATTCCACCATTGAGAACACTCTGATTATTCAGAGGGAAAGGTGGGATACAAACTACTTCCATCAATAAGTAAATGGTCAGTATTTTTTAGAACAATAGATAACTCTTTGGAACATTAAATGCAAAAGCCATTCCACCAACAGTTTACTTACAACTACATCATCTGTTACTTTGATACTCAGATTTCCATCACTGTGCCGGTATTTGAGTTGCACACGCACCTGAGAAGACAAAAAATATTTTTATTTGAAAATTTATATCCCACCTTTCCCATGCCAAAGCAAATGCCCAAGGCAGCTTACAAAGCTCCATAATAAACATACAGTGTATCACAAAGCATTAACTAATTTTAACACTAAACACTAAACTATAACCCCTGCTTAAAGTTAACCCCTGCTAACTGGGTAAGAGGCACTTTTTCAAGTGGGTGCTCCTCTTTTTAGCAGGGGGAGAGTAACTGGCCCACCTCACCCCAGCAGTGTCTTTTCTAGTGGCTGTCTACTGGTATTCTTTTGCATCTTATTAGATTGTGAGCCCTTTTGGGACAGGGAGCTATTAGTTATTTGATTTTTCTCTGTAAACCACTTTGTGAACTTTTAGCTGAAAAGCAGTATATAAATGCTGTTAATAATAATAATAATAATAATAATAATAATAAAGCAAAAACCCAACACACATCGTGGAGCCATGAGGGAAACCATGAGCCATGCTTGGGATCATTAGGAAAGGTATTAAGAACAAAACTACTAATATTATAATGCCATTGTACAAATCTATGGTAAGGCCACACCTGGAGTATTGTGTCCAGTTCTAGTCGCCGCATCTCAAAAAGGACATAGCTGAAATGGAAAAGGTGCAAAAGAGAGCGACTAAGATGATTAGTCTGGGCACCTTCCTGATTAGGCTGGGGCACGTTCCTTATGAGGAAAGGCTATGGCGTTTGGGCCTCTTCAGCCTAGAAAAGAGATGCCTGAGGGGGGACATGATTGAGACATACAAAATTATGCAGGGGATGGACAGAGTGGATAGGGAGTGGATCTTTACACTCTCACATCATACCAGAACCAAGGGACATCCACTAAAATTGAGTGTTGGGAGAGTTAGAACAGAAAAAAGAAAATATTTATTTACTCAGCGTGTGGTTGGTCTGTGGAACTCCTTGCCACAGGATGTGGTGATGGCGTCTGGCCTGGATGCCTTTAAAAGGGGATTGGACAAGTTTCTGGAGGAAAAATCCATTACGGGGTACAAGCCATGATGTGTATGCGCAACCTCCTGATTTTAGAAATGGGCTATGTCAGAATGCCAGATGCAAGGAAGGGCATCAGGATGAGGTCTCTTGTTATCTGGTGTGCTCCCTGGGGCATTTGGTGGGCCCTGTGAGATACAGGAAGCTGATGGGCCTATGGCCTGATCCAGTGGGGCTGTTCTTAAGAAACAAAATACTTCAGGGAAGCAGCCAAGCACAAACATCCACCCAACCACCAAATTCCAAACAAAACAGTTTTGAGCCTTCTCCAAAAAGCATGAGGGAGCAATTCTTAATTTCCCTGGAAGGGAATTCCCTAACTGTGGTGCCACTACAGAGAAGTTGTCCCTGAGCCACCATCCCTCTCACTTGGGATAGAGGTGATACTTGAAGGAGAGTTCTCTCAGATGACCTAAGAGTGCAGGCTGGAATGTATGGGAGAAGGTGGTCACTCAAATAGCCTGGATCCAAGTTGTGAAGGGCCCTAAAGGTCAGTATCAGTGTCTTGAATTGGGACCTGAAACAAATGGGCAGCCAGTGTATCACAAAGCATTAACTAATTTTAATATGAAGCAGTGATCCAGCAGAGTCAAAGCATCTGGCTCCTGTAACCACTGGGCTGCCATGTTCTGCACTAATTGCGGCTTCCAAACCACCCTCAAGAATAGCCTTATGTACAGCGCATTTCAGTCGTCTAGTCTTAAAGGTGACTAAGTGAGCAACATCTAATGGTTATTTTCACAGAGGAGCTTTAAAGGATAATGCTTAATTCCTTTATCTAGCCTCAAAAAATACCATAGATACTCACCTATAAGGCAAAAAATTTCTTCCCAGAAAAGTAGTGAGAATCATTGCCCCACCTTATCTCCAGGGCAGGCAAGCAGCGAGGGGGGGGGGAGGCGAGTGAGCCAGCCAATCACTATTGTGGGTGGGTGGGAGGGAGGGAGCAAGTGATCTTCTGCTGAGAGGAAGCTGTGCAGGCTGGGGTGCTGCTGAGCGTTTGCAGCTGCCTGCAGGTGGGGTGCAGGTGTGCTCCACATGCTCCTTCAGGCTGTTGCCCAGCTGCAGAAGCTCCAAGCACAGGGCAGGGCAATTGCCACCGCAGCCATCAGCAGCCCCCCTCGCTCAGCACTAGTGCCCACAGAGGCATCTCCGGAGCAGCACCCAAGACAGAGCAGGAGACAATGAGCTGTGTGTGGGAGGGGGCGTCTGAGTGAGGGAGAAGCAGTCATTTGAAACAGCTGAGTCCATCTCCTCTTTCCTTCTTGTTCCCCCTTCCCCCCTTCCTACTGTATTTAAACTTCAAGCACTCCATTGGCAAGCACAACTTGCAATCCCCTTCCCATCTCCCCACAGATGAAGTTGGACAGGGTGGGGAAGGGGGGAGAGTGATCTTCTTAAAGAGAGAGAGAGGGAGCCTGTAGAAGGCTGTACCTTTGTTTCTCAAGCCACTGAAAGGGTTAAGTCCAACTCCCCTTTCCTTCTTGTTTTTGCCCCCTCCCCCTTATTGAATCCAAACTTTAAACTCTCTGTTGCAAAGCTGAGGCTTGCTAGCCCCTCTCCCCATAATCATTCACCACTGATGAAGCTGTACTGGGGGGGGGGGAGAAGAAGAGTTAACTTCTATAAGAGGAAAAGTTTGTGTGTGAGAGAAAGAGCACTTAAAACACTTAAGGCTACAATCCTAGCCTCACTTTCATGGGAGTAAGCCCCACTGACTATTAAGGGACTTGCTTCTGAGTAGGCATGCCTAGGATTGGGCTCCCAGTCTATTCCCTCCTCTTGCTTTCCTCTCCACCTCTCCCCTTACTGTATACAGTCATACTTCAGTATGTTTCTCAAACTGTGGGTCGGGACCCACTAAGAGGGTTGCGAGCTAATTTCAGGTGGGTCCCCGTTCATGTCAATATTTTGCTTTTAATATATCAGACTTGATGCTACCATGGTATGTGACTACATCAGGCAAAATGTTACAGCTCTGTACTTTTGACAGGCTACTGTGGGTATATACTTTTAACAATGATGGTAAACGGGACTTACTCCTGGGTGGGATTGCAGCCCAGGATTGTGAAAAATGTTCCTGCTTGATGATGTCACTTCTGGTGGGTCCTGACAGATTTCATTCTAAGAAGTGGGTCCTGGGGCTACAAGTGTGAGCGCACTTACGTGCAGCTTTTAACACTATGTAGCATAAGTCGGGAGGGCTCCTCCTAAAAGTCACTGGTTCAGGCACCATAACCTGCAGAAAGAATCTTTCCGAGCTACTCCAGCTCAGCCATTTGGAGACCTGGGACGAGGCAAGAGAGAGGCGCAGACACCTCAGAGCCAAGGACGCCACCCAGACCAGCAAGAGTGCAGAGCTGAAGCAGACATGGACTTTCCCCGAGTCCTATGGGGGCGGCTTCCCCCTCCCTATAGAAAGGGGCGAACACCCCTTATCCTTGGGAGGAAGGGTACAGAAGCGCCTCTGTCAGGCCCAAACTCCGCTTGGGGGAAGCGGTGGGTGAACAGCCCCTCACCACGGCGAGGCCGAGCAGAGCAAGAGGAGCTGCGCAGGCAGCCCGGCAGCGCCTGTGGCCGTTATACCCCCCCCCCACGCCTCCCTTGGGGCCCCTGGCAGCAAGTCCCTCCCCGCCCACCGGCGTCCCCGCCCAGGCCGCCCGCGGGTCACCTTCATCGGGTCGGCGACATAAAGCTTCTCGGCGGCGCGGGTGAACTCCTCCCAGGCCTGGTAGTGTGGCATGGCTACCTGCCTCGCGTCGCCCGGGAGCGGACACCTCAGCGCTGAGCTTCGGGAGCGGCAAGATGGCGGCCGGAGGCCGACCGAACCCCAGCAACGAGTCACGCCATTGGCCGCTGCTGACCCCCCCCGCCAATAGCGAGGCGGCTTGTTCGGCAGTCGCTCCCTCCCGCTTCCTCCTCCTCTTCCGCGCCTGAGAGGAAACGCCGCGACCATCGAGACGGGGAGGACACGAACGGCTCCTGGGGGCTCTTTGGCCGGACCGCTGCACTCAATAGCAACTCAGCATGGGCCGCGGGGGGGGGGGCAGGACCTGTCGCGCATGCGCGGCCAAGATCGCCGACGAAACCAACGGCCCTGGTCTTGGTGGCAGGGCGCGCGTTGGTCAGGATTCCGTCCAATCAGAAAGCGCCACGAGGGCGAGGCTGTTGGAGTTCCATTTTGTGCTTCAGTGGCTGCTTTTTATACCCCGCTTCTCCTCTGCTGCACAGGGGTCCAGGCGGCCCACAAGGCCAGACCAGAGACACAGCCACCCACACACACTCAGACACAGGACCCTTTGGTGGCATAAAAATAAAAAATTTGTATTCTTTAATAAAATTAAAACAAAGTACACACAAACACCACCACCCAAACAGCCACAACAACAAACAAGGGCATACAGAGGCATGCGGCAGACACACACAAAACTATAAACCAACACTTCGAGCCCTTTCTCTAGTGCAGCCATTTCCAAGCACTGTGCCATGAATGGTCCCCAGGTGTGCCACGGATTTAGTGGAGGGTCATTTATTCACAGGACTCTTGGGGTATATGAGCCCCCACCAACAGCAAGGTGTGCCTTGTCAGTTGTCCAAAAACCGCTGCTGTGCCTTGACAATTTTAGAACCTTGTCAGTGCGCCAGGAGACAAAAAAGGTTGAAAATCACTGCTGGAGTGGGAGAGAGAAGGAGTCCCCTTTCCAAGACCCTGCCTGCCACCAATGGCTTTTGTCAATCCTTACACTCAAACCAGAGTGAACGGGCTTTTCAAAAAAGATCTGTTCCCTGATAAGTAAAGAGGATTTTTTAAATCCAGAGATTGTAAAATAATTTAGCTCATCAGTTAGTCAGCTGAACGCTACAGCACAGAAAACATGAGCCTTAGCTCAAAGTGCTCTGCTAATCATGCACAGTCCAGCAGGACTGACATTCAGCCATACAGGTGTATCCCTACGGTGACAAACAAAAACCCTCATGTGCACTCACTCTGCACAGATGCACAGCTGCATACGCGTGCACACAAGTGCATGCATAGGAAAAAGGAAAGAATAGTGCTGAGACAGGGCAGCAAACACAGAAAACACAAGGCAAAGGGCAAACAGATTCCAACATACGCTCACTTCATGCAACACATCAGCCTTCATGCAAGTCCAGCCCCACACACTGTAGAGCAGGAGTGCCCAAACCCAGGCCCTGGGGCCACTTGCAGCCCTGGAGGACTCTCAGTCTGGCCCTCAAGGAGGCTTCAGTCTCCAATGAGCCTCTGGCCCCCTGGAGACTTGCTGGAGCCCACAATGGTCTGATGCAACTGCTCTCAGCATGACGGCCAACTATTCAACCTCTCGCATGAGCTGTGGGATGAGTGCTTCCTCCACTGCTTGCTGTTTCACATCTGTGATGCAGCAGTAGCAGCAAAGGAAAGGCTGGTCCTGCTTTGTGCAATGTTTTTTGAAGCCTTGAGGTATTGCAAAACCTTCATTCATTCATATAAGTTCCATCTCTAATATATTCATTTATGTAAATTTATTCAAATTTTAAATGTAAATTGATTCTTTTTTTTCCGGCCCCCGACACAGTGTCAGAGAGATGATGTGGCCCTCCTGCCGAAAAGTTTGGACACCCCTGCTGTAGAGCAGTCATTTTCAATCACTGTGGGAATCACTGTACAATCATTTTCAATCAATGTGGGCACACTGGTGTGCTGCAAATGGTCTCCAGGTGTGCCGCGGTAATTTATTACAGGTGTGCGAGGGTAATTTATTACTAGGGCCACTGGGGGATGTAAGCCCCCACGGCAGCACAGTGTGCCTTGTCAATTGTCAAAAAACCAGTGGTTTGTCTTGACCATTGTAGTGCCTTGCCAGAGTGCCACAAGATGGAAAAGGTTGAAAATCACGGCTGTAGAGGGTACAGAGCACAGAAGATAGCTCTTAGCTCTAACAGCAAACATACTGTACTTCCAAACATGCACATGGCAACAAGACACTATGAGGCCAATCAGAGAATAGAATACTGGTCAACAAAACCCTGTGTATACACACAACAGTGGGAACCACTGTTGGACACTAACAGCAAGGAATCAATGGGCTGTTTCAAGAAATCCAGCCTAGGATGACCCTGTAACTAGTAGCAGGTATTCCTTGTGTTGGCTGCATAATGCATTGTTCCAGTTTAAGATTCTTGAACAAATGAGCGTTCACAGTAGCTAACATCACAGGCACATATAAAGAGCAACAAAGCAGTAGATCACACACTTCAAGCTGCAAGGCACAATACCACAGCACTTTTCTCACTGTACCAGTTAACTGCACAACAACACTGGGAAAGTAAAGGGAATGCCAACACAGAGTATTGCCTACAGGAAATACAAGATGACCAAGGTGGGAAAAGGGCAATGAACAGTGAAAGTCCACAGCACGAAGCACCAAAAGGAGCACTCACCCTCAACAACTACTTACTGAGGGCAACAGACTAACAACGAAAAAAGAAGGGCAGAAGTGTTAATCCATATTTTTCACTGGAACCTTGCCTCATGCCCTGGATAGAAAAACTTGGTCAACTGCGCTGCTACTACAATGCTTGCAAGGAGAAAGCATGCCACATAGATAGGTGTGAGATGATTGTGGGAGGTTCATAGTGCTAAGTTCATAAACCAGCCTTCACATCTCCAGCCTATATCTGAAAACACAGAAGTATTGGAGGGTGGTAGACCACCTTGGGCAGAGGTGGGTGGCTGGGGTGACAGTACGTTTTGAAGTCCTAATTGTCTCATTCAGCGAGTCATAATAGCAACAGCCACAACAGTGGTGACAACCAATCAATGATCACAGGTGGGCCATGTGAACAACCAACACATTCAGCTGGTAAGTTCCCACTGTGCACACAGGAAAGAAATAGGGAACACAGACACAAAATAGAATTCCAAACATTCTACAAAGGTGATCATGGTCAAACAACTCTTTAATGTGCTTCCTTACAACTCAGAAGAGATGTCACAATTAGCATAGGTCCACAGGGAACAAACATATTTAGCAACGCAATTAATACCTAAGGAAATTTGAGGACAGACCTGCTGTTCTCATTCTCCCCAACAACTGCATCCATTGCCCTATTAGGAAAGCCACTTGATAGGCAGACCAGGTGTCCATGAGACGACTCTTCGCTCACAACAGGAGAGGAAAATGAGCGCTTTCCACATGTGCTGCCTCCGACGCATCCTCGGCATCACCTGGCAGGACAAAGTTCCAAACAACACAGTCCTGGAACGTGCTGGAATCCCTAGCATGTATTCACTGCTGAAACAGAGACGCCTGCGTTGGCTCGGTCATGTCATGAGAATGGATGATGGCCGGATCCCAAAGGATCTCCTCTATGGAGAACTCGTGCAAGGAAAGCGCCTTACAGGTAGACCACAGCTGCAATACAAGGACATCTGCAAGAGGGATCTGAAGGCCTTAGGAGTGGACCTCAACAGGTGGGAAACCCTGGCCTCTGAGCGGCCCGCTTGGAGGCAGGCTGTGCAGCATGGCCTTTCCCAGTTTGAAGAGATACTTTGCCAACTGTCTGAGGCTAAGAGGCAAAGAAGGAAGGCCCATAGCCAGGGAGACAGACCAGGGACAGACTGCACTTGCTCCCGGTGTGGAAGGGATTGTCACTCCCGGATTGGCCTTTTCAGCCACACTAGACGCTGTTCCAGAACCACCTTTCAGAGTGCGATACCATAGTCTTTCGAGACTGAAGGTTGCCAATACAAGGCAGACCAGGTGAGACCATGTTCATTGGGTGGCGAAAGTGAGTGTGGTCTGGAAACACAGAACTGACTGAAACAGTTCAGTTGCCAGAGGCAGCCCAATAGCACTGCCACCCCCAGCTCCTGCACCCCTTACCTGGTTCATTTCTCCTTGAATCAAAGCAGGGAATACAGTACAGAGTATGCAGGGATCACTCCCATGGTCCTTGGCATTTCCTGCTTTAAAGAGCCCATATGGAGGAAATAGTTGTCTTGACCCTTCCTGCACTGGGCTCTTGAATCAAAGTAGGAAATGGAGAGCATGCTGGCAGCCATCCCAGTACACTCAGTTTTTCCCATTTAGGGCCCAATCCTATCCCTCCCTGGCACCAGGAACAGGAAATGGCCACCACTGGATCCTGTGAGGCCAGAGAAGGTGACATAGATTTCCATTCCCTTACCCCATGTCAAGAGTGGCTGGCCCAGATGGGTCTACTCAGATCTGCACCAGCCCTTGAACTTGCGCAGAACTGAGAACTGTGTTGGGCTCTGTGGCTCAGAAGAGGGGATAGGATCTGGCAGCTGCCAACTCTGCCCCATTCCTGGGTCCGATCCACCTGTTGGCCTGCCCTCCTACTTCCACCTCCCACCCTCCCTGAAAGGCAAGGAAGCTTACCACCCGGTGCTTCAGCGATGCATCCACCAGTGCAGTAGCCTCATTTCTGGCACCAGTGTGCTTTATAGCACTTTTACAATGCCCAGCGGTGAGGCTGGAGCACTGGCATTGGGTAGCACAGGATCGGGCTGCCCATTTCAACAAAAATCTGGGCAGGGAGGAGGGCATAAAGGGAATGGAATTGAAGGTGATGGCTCATGCCAGATCCTCTCCCCCTTCTCTGCAGCCTCCCTGCCACCTTTCTCTTCTCAAACTAGCAATAGCAAAACAGATAGCACAGGTCTAAGGAGAGCCATTGCAGAGTAGGAGGCTTACAGTGGTGTAAGAGGATTTAAATCCCCTTTCACTTCCAAAGCCTCTGGATCCAACCCCCCTGCTCAGGGTGACCAGGTGTCCTCTTTTCCAGGACGTGTTCTCTTTTTTAGTCTCATGTTCTGGAGAAGAACTTAAATGTCCTCCTATTCCCTATGAACAGGCAACACACAGCCTTCTTATAATTTATTATATATATTTACATGTAATTTTGTTTTAAATCTAATAATAAATATCAATATAATTAGTATATTAATAATAATTAATAAAATTAATATGATCAATAATAAGCATGCAGAATGCCATTACCTTCCCACACAGGTGGTATCTATTTATCTACTTGCATTTTTACTTGCTTTCAGATTGCTAGGTTGGCAGGAGCTGGGACAAACAGCCCTGTTGCGTGGATTCAAACTGTCAACCTTGCAGTCAACAGGCTTGTCGCCTCAGCGGTTTAAGCCATCGTTCCACTGTGTCCCTAATAATAAGTAATATAGGGCACAATCCTAACCAGGTCTACTCTGAAGTAAGTCCTATTTTGTTCAATGGGGCTTACTCTCAGGAAAGTGTGGTTAGGACTGCAGCCATCGTTTTTTTAATTAACCACTTGCTTTTTAGCTTTTATTTTGTCATGTCCTACATTTTTCCTGGATACCATGCATTTTGGGTTGCCTTGTCGTCTTTTACAGTTATGACATCTGGTCACCCAGAATGAGATGGATACCATGTGGCTGTATCAGTGGGGAGGGGGATAGGATTCAGCTGTCAATGACCTTTCTATGCTTTTGACTGAAAGTGCTGTTAGCTTTTACAGCTTAAAATTGTGTTTGTTTATTTACTTACTCTGCAGTTTTTACTCCTACTGGTTACATTGTGCTTTACATTGTTTTGTACTTTGTACAGTGTTTTTAACTTTTGAGTCACTTTGTGTTATTTTTTTTAAACAGAAAAGCAGAGCAGAATAATAGTCACAAGCAACATCATCATTGCGATGCACCATGTGCATTTCTAAAAACAAACGTCTATACACTGAAGCAGTCACATCAGCTAGTTTATTTGAAATTAACAGAATTAAATTGTAGAAACAATACTGAAAAATAAGACCTTGGGGAAGTTGCAAGCTGCCTGCACAACAGGGAGGAGAAGGGTGTACATTTTGGGTAGATGGAGATAGGAAGATCCCTTATTCTTCTCTTGCTCAGCTTATTAAAGTAGTCAAAACCGTGAGCTCATGGAAAATAAATTGATGTTTTTTAAAGCTATACTGCTTCAAAGTTTCCCAGGCCGGAAGACCCCTCATTAAGCAAGTACATGATTATTTGTAGCGAAGAAACATTTTTACCTCTGGGAAGAAAAAAACCATTTTAAATCACTAGTTCTATTCTGCTGAGAGATGCTCCAGATCCAGACCCAGCCACAGCTATTTCAAAGGCTTAACTCCAAGCAGACCCTGTGGCTTCTGACTGAAGCTGAAATGAAAGCTGCTAGTTTTAGCAGTAGGTTGGAGGTTAGACAATTATAGAGATCCTACAACTCCTTTATTTCCAAGACTCAGTTAAAACCGACACGAATACAGTGGAGCAAGCAGCATGAAAATATGTAAGTTTTCAAATTAAGGAATAATTAATGCAGAGATAGGTGTCCCATAATTACAAGTACAGCAAGGAATCTTCCTTGATTCTGCCTATGTTTTTAAAACTTATATCATTGCTATCATATAACAAGCAAAAATAGCAGCTTTCTATTATCCGCCTTAGGGAGATGCACTTAAAACGCAGAAGTTCCTGATCTGAATCACAATGGAAGCTGCTGTTTTAGATTAGCTGAAATGAACAAGCTTCAGCAGTATATGGCCAAACAAACAAGTAGCAACAGCCCACAGAATAGTCCGCAATTGAAAAGCTGAATTACGCACCACAGCAGCTTTGAGATCCAAAAGCAAACTAAGAAAGTGCAACCCATTGGTTTATTAACCACAAAAAGATGGGATGTGGATCAAAGGGAGGATGAATTGTTGGGGGGAAGGTGTATTAGGTATAGCTTTGAGCCTGTAATATAAAGCATTTTAGAACTGTAACCCAGGATGCCAGCTAGGTTAAAAAAACTCCAGCAAACTGTGCTGCTAGTGTTACATAAGTGCTAGATTGTCAGTGGTGTTTAGCATGTTACTAGCCAAACAGTAAGCCATGATTATAGAAACAGATCTTTACAGAGAAATCTCCAGGTCCCTCTATAGCAGCTTCAAGGTTTCATCTGACCCTTATTAGTGTTCTGCTGCTGCTGCCACATTGAAATCTGGCCTTGTAATGTGTAGACTGGCCTTTTTTAGTTTGAGCAGCTGCTTATCACACTAGTTGCTGTTCAGATGTATTGCATCTAATGCCAACGGTTAAATACTGTTAATAATAGTAACCATAATCATAGTAGTCAAAAATAGTAATAGTGCTATTAATAACAGACCTTGGGGTGCTGGTGGACAGCTCTATGAAAGTGTTGACCCAATTTGCGGCAACGGTGAAGAAGGCCAATGCCATGCTTGGGATCATTAGAAAAGGCATTGAGAATAAAATGGCTAATATTATAAAGCCATTGTATGCGATACCATAGTCTTCCAAGACTGAAGGATGCCAATGAATGATTGTACAAATCAATGGTAAGGGCACACCTGGAGTATTGTGTCCAGTTCTGGTCGCCACATCTCAAAAAGGATATAGTGGAAGTGGAAAAGGTGCAGAAGAGAGCAACCAAAATGTTTACTGGCCTGGGGCACCTCCCTTATGAGGAAAGGCTACAGTGTTTGGGGCTCTTCAGTCTAGAAAAGAGGTGCCTGAGGGGAGACAAAATTGAGACATACAAAATTATGAAGGAGATGGATAGAGAGGTGCTCTTTTCCCTCTCACATAATACCAGAACCAGGGGACATCAACTAAAATTGAGGATATGGTAATGGCATCTTGCCTAGATGTCTTTGAAAGGGGATTGGACAAATTTCTGGAGGAAAAGTCCATCACAGATTACAAGTCATGGTAGGTATGCGCAAGCTCCTGGTTTTAGAGGTAGGCTACCTCAGAGTGCCAGAAACTGGAGAGGGCACCAGGACACAGGCATGTCTTGTAGTCTTGTGTGCTCCCTGAAGCTTTTAGTGGGCGACTCTGAGATACAGGAAGCTGGACTACATGGGCCTTTGGCCTGATCCAGTGGGGCTCTTCTTATGTTCTTAATAATAATGCAGTGGGGGAGAACTGGCAGGAGATAACTAGCCCTTCTTCCACTTGCTGATTCTCCCCTGCAAAAGCCCCCAAAAGCTGTTTTAAAACTGTTTTCTTCCAGAGACAGCCTGTAAGACTAGAAGTGAACCCAGGAGAATGAAGAGCATTATGAAGGAGAATTAGTAGCAAGGAAGGATTAAGCCCCCTACTCCTTCTGATTACAGATTAGTCTGTACAGATGGACCCCTTCTAAGTAGTTCACAAGTAGTTCTTGTAAATTTTACAGGTGATATGTATATTGCTGAATTAAAGTGGTTCAAAAGTCCCTTTGTGTACAATGTGGCTTCTTTCCAGATAACTGCCATCCAAGATTGGCACATTACTTTCATAAAGACTATAATTCTTTTCCCATTTGCACCAGATTTTAAATAATTTGGATGAATATTCAGAGGTACTGAATATCTACAACCAGGGCTAGCATGCATATTGTGGACTGAAGAGCAGGCCCCCCTAACCAAAGAGACAGGAGAAATACAATTAAAGAGAAACTGCCTCACCTTGTATATTTGTCTGGATTTTCTAAATGAATACTCAGTTCCCATTCAAACAAAAAATGGGGCCTGGAGAGTGAGGGAGGTGATGACGAAGGCTGCTTCTCTTTGAATGTAACCAGAGAAGCCCCTCCCACATAGCAGGTCTATGCTCTTCCACCTATGGCTTTGCAGCTAGAATGCTGATAGGTTGTTGGTTGTCTATTTATGCTTCCTTCTTCCCCTTTCCTTTGCCAAGGGGGACACACTGGGTACCTCTTGGGGCTGTGTAGCAATGACCCACAAGGAAGTCTCTTATTACAGAACTGACAAGACAGATTGGGCTATGTGCACCAAGGGCTAAATAACCTGCTTGGGTGGAGCACTGCTACCCAGTCATAGCTATACAGAGGCCTGAGCAGCTGTTAAAAGTGAAACTTTTTTTAAGGTGGGTCCCAATAGTAAAAAGTTTGGGAACAACTGGTCTAGAGAACTTATGCCCACTTTAAGCTAAATAGTTCCTCTGCAGAAAGCAGTGCTGGACCCCACCACCTGGGGAGCTTGCCTGTTCAACCTGCAGAGGTCCTCCTTCCTATCAGCAGCTTCTCCAGCCATTGCAGCAACACCTTGGTTCTCAGTAGCTCCTGGGAATGGCAGTCACCCACCAGTCTCACATCATTAACCAGTCCTCTTTCCTCTAAGAACCTTCCCTCTACTCTCTCAGCCTCTTCAAACAACTTCCCTCTATACCAGCAGTTTTTCACAGATGGCCTGCAGGTGTGCCATGGGAACCTGGGGGAGGGTCATTTATTATTAGGGCTATAGGATGTGGAGGTCATGTTCAACCATATTAATGTAGTTGTACAAAAATATTACTAAACAACAATCCCTATTCATTAATATTCACAAATGAAGTAAATTTTCTAGCATTGCTAAGCCTCTGTAGACTGCAGTAGATTGCCTCTTGTCACTACACTTTCCAAATGATAATCTTCTGGGACAATAGTTGAGCTTCTCATCTTCTGGGGCTTCTCTTCGCTTAGTATAAATCATTGATTTTAAGTGTCAGTGCTTCAAAGGCTAAAATGCTAGAAATAACTCTTTTTTAAAGCAAATATAAGGAGCCTGTACTAGAACATGAATTACTCACTAATTTTGTGTTAGACATTTATTAACTTTTCCATATGCGCATGATTTGAAAATGACTACAAGAAAACTTATGAAGAACGAGTGAAGGCTTGATTTGCCATGTTGTTAAGGAATAGAAATGAGCTATTCTACAGGGCTGGCTGTAGTTCTGAGCTGTAACTTTTGGCACTAGAGCAATATGCTTCAACACCATCCAACAGCCACCTCTCCCTAAGGAAGGGAAAGTTCATTGCTCATTCCCATATATTTACTGACATTTCCATCTCTTCACATTTAAAATTACAATTCGTGTATGGCATTCACAGTGTTGACCTTTGTGGGGGGGAGGGGAAGTTCTGACATGATGGGAATGGTGTGTGCAGATGTGCGTGGGATGCTTTAGAGCAGGGGCGTCAAGCTTGTTTCATACAGCATTTGCTTAGCATCCATGTCACCTGCTGAGCACCGGAAGTTACATCATTAAGCAGATTATGGCCAGAAATAAGCACTTTGTTCTCACATAAGAACTCATTAGCTGAAAATGGCAAAAGAGAAAATGTGCAAATCTTGATACGATCAAGAAATGGGAGAGGCCAGTTATCATGCTGGCCACCCTTTCAGCAGTGTTGCTTTTGCTGAGGTATCCCTTCACAGATCAGCAGCTAAGAGGTGGTCTGTGAACTGATACCATGGCAGAAACAGTGCTGCTGAAAGGGTGACCTGTAATAATTGGGTTCTTCCAGTGCCAGCAGAGTCTCCCACTCTTCCTTGTCTTGGTTTGCCCCTTCCTCCATAGCGATCCTTGCCTTCATAAGCCTCTTTCTGTTTCTCTCCCAGAGCCTCGTAGCAGCAGCTGTACTGATGAAAGAGCAGCACTGGGAGAGCCCAGTTATCATGTGGACTGGATAAAGAGCTTCCTTGGGTTGTATCTGCCCTATAGGCATGTTTGACAACCATGCTTTAAAGCAGGGGTCTCCAAACCCCGGCCTGGGGGCCAGATGCAGCCAGCAGCAAGCCTCTATCTGGCCCGTGGCCAGCCTCTGGTCCCCTGAGAGCCTCTGGCCCAGTTGACCAAACACAACCAGAGCTGTGCTTGTGGGGTGGGAGAATGGGGGTCTATTTAAGTGTATGCTTTTTTTTCCTGTGGTGTGTGTTGGTGCTTTGAAAAATCCCGGAAATTTGAGCCCATTCAGGGCCCAGTCGTATCCAATTTTCCAGCACTGGTGCAGCCACAATGCAGCCCCAAAGTAAGGGAAGAAATGTTCCCATAACTCAAGGAGGCCTCTGTGACTGCCCCACCACAAGACGCAGTGCATGCCCCATTGGCACAGTTGCACCGGCGTTGGAAAACTGGATTGGATTGGGCCCTCATTCATTTATTCATTCATCTAAGTTCCAGCTCTAACATATTTATTTACATTTTATATTTAAAATTATTTTTTCTGGCCCTCGACACTGGGCCAGATATTTAAAGCGGCCCTTTGGCCAAAACATTTGGAGACTCCTGCTTTAAAGGTTAGATACAATCTTCCAAGGAAAGTGTATTTATATTGGTCATATTGAAGTCAGACTATGACAACATGCTCCACCACTCTTTGCAAGGTGTTTAGAAACGGAAGCTGTTGCAAAATGCAGGTACCAGGCAGTTATTAGGATCTGATATTATCTGGCATCTTACCCTGGTATTATTGACTCCCAGTTCATTTCTGCATCCAATTCATAGTGTGTGTTACCATCTTTCAAAACCCAAATCCAATTTGGATCCAGAGTACTTGCAAGGATGATCTCTTTCCATATGAGTCTGCCTGCTTTCTGAGGTCACCAGGGAACTTGCTGCTTTGTATCCCACCACCTTCAGAGATAAAGCTGAAGGGTATTCAGGTCAGGACAGGTGCTTCTCAGTGACTGAGCCACATCTCTGAGCTTGGCTACTTCTGTTCCTGTTTTTAGAAGCCTGGTTAAGACCACCCTTTTATGGTATACCTTGATTTATGTTGACCATCCATACTGGATGTAATCTTTAGGGTCTTGGCCATCATGAAGGACATCCATGAAACGGACTGAGGCAGCTGGCTCAGGCAGCAGATTGGCAGAGGGCACCCACCACTGTCTGCCCAGTGACTGCTGCTCCACCTCCTCTCATTTCCTGCATTCCTCTTCCACTCTTCATTTTCCAGCCCAGGGAATAGGAGGAGCAGAACTGGTACTACCAGCTCTGTGGAGACATGGAATCTTATGTAGCAGGAAGGTTTGGGCCTGGCCTGGATCTTGGCTTGCTAGTGTTTGTCTTTTGGTTTTTGCATCTCAGGGCCCAATCCAGTGGCATTCCTGGGGATCCTAGCGCCCAGGGCAACCCCCCATTTTCCACCCCCACACCCCATTTTCGCCCTGGGCACCCCTCCTCTGTCGGGAGGAGGTTTTTTTCTTAAAGGGACAGAAGCCAGCAGAGCTGCTGGCTTCTCTAAAGACAAAAGGCAAACAGGCAGCGGGAAGGGGCGAGGCTTGAGGAGGTGCCCCCAGAGGGTTGGCACCCGGGGCTTTTGTCCCATTTGCCCCCCCCGTACGTCAGTGGCCCAATCCTAAACTCAGCCAGTGCCCGTACTGAACTCTAGCGCCAGTGCTGAGTGCTGTAAATATGCTTTATGGCACATTTACAGCACCCAGTGAGTATGGAGCACTGGCAATGGGCCTGCGCCAGTCAGGCCCCGGGCACAGCCCCGGCAGGAAGAGGACATGCTACCAAAGGGGTAAATGCAAACCCCTCTGGAAAGTCTAACTCACCACCCCCTACTCCCCCATATTTCCTCTTCCTTTTCAAGTCCAAGAAAAGGAAGAGCAGCATGGGTAGCAATGGCAATCCTCTGGGGGGGAGGGCAGGGTGGGGGGAGGAACTGGGGCAGGAAGCAGGTGGGTTTGGCAGAGCTCTGCTCTGCTGTATCCTGTGCTCTGTATTGGGCCAGAAGGCCCAACATGGAGACTCTCAAGTCTGCACTGGCAAAATAGCCAGCGCAGACTCGAGAAGCCCCATTGTGGGGCTTGGGGCTTTTCCTGAGGAGACCTCAGACTGCTTCCCAGTGCCTGCTGGATACAGCAGTAGCCACTTTGGCGCTGCTGCTCCAGCAGGCTCTGGAAAGCTCAATTGGACTTAAGTTGTTGTAGCTTGCTTTGTTGTTCTTTTTGGGTTGTTTTTATATTTTTACATCACTGGGCTATTGTGGGGCATCTTGGAACTCTACTGGAGCAGAACAGGGGCCTGTGTGCCTGCTTTTCTTTGTGTTTTCTCATGTGTCCTGAGTTATAGCTATTTCTGTTCTGCAACCAGAAATAATTTCTCTCCACTCTTAGTTTTTCTGCCATGAGAACCTGTGGGTATAAGCACCTTTACAGCAGTGCTGATCTCATGTGCTTTTCCCTTGGGCCTTCTTCCACCATCCAATCAGCAAGACCGTGATTAATGATCTCCCTTTTGACTAGCTTTTACATCCAGCAAATTTTTGCATCTGGAATCCACATGGAAATTACTTTATTTCATGTACAGGGCCCTACGTGTTAAATAAAATTCAGTGAAAATAGGAATAGGAAAAGATGTTTACATCACTTCTTAAGATCAGCTCACAAGTATTTCTGCATCTACAGTATTGGGGAATGGGTGCTCTTCCTTTTTGCAGACATTTCTGCCTTGTCAGTCTAACAGTCCAATCCTGAGTTGCCCAGGGCACTAACTGCAGCTGCGCATGCACCACACTCCAGGCAGCCGCTGGTGGCTCCTCAGGAGAAGGGGACTTTCGCTCTCTTCCCCCGGATAAAGTGAGTAGCCCTGCAATGGGGCTATTTGATTCTCCGCTGACCAAATCAAGAGTCTCCATGTCGGGCAGTGAGTGGTCCTGCCTCCCTCCTGCCCTGCTCCCTCCCCCTGGAACACCTCCTCCCCACCCTCCCTCTGCCTCCCCCCACCCCAAACACCTCCTCCCCACATCCCCCCATACCTCCACCTACCTCACTGCTGCTTGGCAGTGATATGGCAACAGCATGCACTGAATTTTGAAAGGCAGAGGGAAAGAGAAAAGAAGCAAGGCAGAGAGAGTGCAGCTGCAAGGGAGAGCAGGTGGATGGGTGGGAGACTGGGAGGCCCCACTAAAGGTTGGGGCACTTGGTTAAAGCTACCTCTCCAAAGCCAAAGTCTCTTTCCTGGAATTTATTTCCTGAGATTATCTAGGACCTCACACCCAGGTTGCAGAACCAGTCTTAACACAAAATGGTGGCAATAGCACTGCTGCAACCCCTTTGAGTTGGGTGGTGACCCACTTCTGAGTCCTGACTCACCTGTTGGAAGGCCTCTGGCATAAGGAACCCCTCCTCTGCAAATCTGACTCCTGCTGGAAATCAATGAATGCTTTACACAAGTGGGATTTTCTGCTTTTAAAAAAGCTCTTTCTGAACTTGTTATTGCAGAGAAATTAAATATTCAAACCCTGAGGTGAACAGACTGTGTGAAGAGAAGCCTTCACAAAACTCATGCATTTTATATATGGGAGGGAATTCCCACTTTCTGAATATGTATTTCAGTCCCTGGCATGAATCTACTAAGTAAAATTGTTTCTTTCCATGTTACTGAGTATTTTTATCTTTAAAAAAATAACAATTCCCCTAAGATACAGTACTAATGGAAAATGGTAATAGCTTTTAAGAAATAGGCTCTGTCTTCTCATCCTAGTTATCTGCAGAAATCTGACACCAGCAAATTTAGTAACAAATATTTCCAGCCCACATTCACTATTCCATTATGGAGAAAAAGCTGACCATTAGGAAATGTGCTAGATGATCCTGCAGTCATAGTACTGCTACGTAAGTTTTCCTCCACAGGGCATGTATCAATTCTGGGCACAATTTGGATAAGAAAAATGGCACAGAGGGAAGGGTTAACTTCATCTCTTCCCCAGTACTTGACTCTGAATTGGACCACCTCATGACTGCTTTTTATAATCCATTCTTGTTATCCACTGGGATTCCTAGAAAATCCAGAAGATAATGAATCCATGGATACCAACTCATTGATGATCCTAATGATCCTATGGGATTAATGGGGTTAGAGGGAGTAGGGGAAGGGATAGCTAGCCTGGTCAGGAATGTCAGCATCAGAATGGCATGGATAGTTTCAGTATGGCATGGACAGTATGGCATATTTTCCAGTGGTTGTTGCTGGTGTCTCTTCGTTATTTTTTTTTAGACTGTGAGCCCTTTGGGGACTGAGAACCATTTACAGATTTATTTTACTATGTAAAACCATTTTGTGAACTACTCCTGTTGAAAAGTGGTATGTAAATATTCATCATGATCATGTTCATCATAGCAGCAGCTCCAGGATGGCCATGGATGCAGCAAATAGCCTTGGAATGGCCACTGATAGCCTCAAAATATATGCAGAGAATAGTGTTAGGATGGCTGTGGATAGCTTCAGAATGTCTGTGTATAGCTGAGAACAGACAGCAGATGGTGTGATGTGAGTTGCAGTCTTGTTCCCACGGATAAGTGAATTTGCAGGAACACAGGAAGAGGAGGGAAGGGGAGGAGGAAGAATGCAAGTCCAAAGCCTGAAGCTGCTCATGCTCATAAGAGCAGACCATGATTTACAGCTATTGAGTTTGCACTGGCATGGCTACTTTGTAGTGAGCTTCTTATTCTAACACTGCATGAGAAGACTAGAGAGTTGGGTTTTGAGAACGCAGTGGGATGATGCTGCTGCTGACGTAATGGAGTTGTTCTAGTGGACTTTAACCTCTTAAAAGGACATGATAAAATAAAGTGATTAACAGATTATTGCAAATGACTTCCTAAATATGGAAACTGGAGGGGCAGTTTTGGAGACAGAGTAGTTGGAAGGTTGTTCAGCATTGAACCAGTGATGCCTTAACTTGTAAGCAAAACAAAGACTATGGAATTTCTTTTCCCCAGGAGCAGGTTTAATTCAATACCCCATAAAGCCTGTTATGTATTCTGTTCACTCCTCAGAAAAGTATCATGACGGTTAATTATTTTCCTGCTCTGACTCACAGTGATTTTTGTGCCAGAGGATTCTGGCAGTGAGTGTAATCCTAGTGATACCCCCAGTAAGGGAAGCATTGTTAGCAATGCCCATAGAGAAGCACTAACGGACCCTTCTGCAGAAACATGGCACTTTAGCTCCAGGATGAAAAGAAAGGCAAAGGCCTGGAAACCATAAGATGGTTGTGCCGCCGTTAATAAATTCTCACCACAAATAGCTTTTTCAGTCGCAAATGGAAGACAACACAATTTCCCTTGCAAGGCTGAGCTGTTTTAGTAAAAGGAAAGACATGCATTATTGAACGCAGTGCCAAGAGCTGTTTGCTGCATCAGGAGTTCTATGTAGACTGAACCTTGGGTTACACCAGGTGTTATATAGTGGGTCCATTCGAATAGAGGAAGGCATAGTGATAACAGCTCAATACGTTTATTCCATCTTCAGAACAGAACCTAGCAAAATACAAGGCAAACCCCTGGCTTTTTATAGCCTTTAACTCCGTCCGACTTCCCGTGATTGGTGCAATTGAAACCTTAACTAGAGGGCCAATCGGATGGTAGGATTTCAATCCATCACCTGATTGGCCAGAACTTACATTAACTAGAGGGCCAATCAGATGGTAGGATTTCGATCCATCACCCAATTGGCCAGCCATAAGTCTGGGCCAATCAGTTATGCAGGATTTCGGTCCTGCATAACCTACATACATAACACCCCTCCCCCCCCAAGTACAGTTCAAGATTAACCAACATAGTCCTGTAAGTGGTGGGGCCGTACCCACATTCGCAAAGAATGGCGTGGCGTCGGTATCAGGACCTCTGGTTCCTCAGTCAGCTCTGGGGTTGGCACATCTATGGCAGAGGGACTCCCCATAGGTGCGCTGACATCTGGTGGCTCAGATAAGTCCAGGGAGGTCTCGGTTCCTGCAGTATCACGTCTGGACTGATGGCCTCTCCAGACTGTGGCAAGACCTGATGCTCTCCACCGGGGACTGGAATCGGCATGAACATAAGAACATAAGAACAGCCCCACTGGATCAGGCCATCGGCCCATCTAGTCCAGCTTCCTGTATCTCACAGTGGCCCACCAAATGCCCCAGGGAGCACACCAGATAACAAGAGACCTGCATCCTGGTGCCCTCTCTTGCATCTGGCATTCTGACATAGCCCATTTCTAAAATCAGGAGGTTGCGCATACACATCATGGCTTGTACCCCATAATGGATTTTTCCTCCAGAAACTTGTCCAATCCCCTTTTAAAAGCGTCCAGGCCAGACGCCAGCACACATCCTGTGGCATGGAGTTCCACAGACCGACCACACGCTGAGTAAAGAAATATTTTCTTTTGTCTGTCCTAACCCGCCCAACACTCAATTTTAGTGGATGTCCCCTGGTTCTGGTATTATGTGAGAGTGTAAAGAGCATCTCCCTATCCACTCTGTCCATCCCCTGCATAATTTTGTATGTCTCAATCATGTCCCCCCTCAGGCGTCTCTTTTCTAGGCTGAAGAGGCCCAAACGCCGTAGCCTTTCCTCATAAGGAAGGTGCCCCAGCCCCGAAATCATCTTAGTCGCTCTCTTTTGCACCTTTTCCATTTCCACTATGTCTTTTTTGAGATGCGGCGACCAGAACTGGACACAATACTCCAGGTGTGGCCTTACCATAGATTTGTACAACGGCATTATAATACTAGCCGTTTTGTTCTCAATACCCTTCCTAATGATCCCAAGCATAGAATTGGCCTTCTTCACTGCCGCCGCACATTGGGTCGACACTTTCATCGACCTGTCCACCACCACCCCAAGATCTCTCTCCTGATCTGTCACAGACAGCTCAGAACCCATCAGCCTATATCTAAAGTTTTGATTTTTTGCCCCAATGTGCATGACTTTACACTTACTGACATTGAAGCGCATCTGCCATTTTGCTGCCCATTCTGCCAGTCTGGAGAGATCCTTCTGGAGCTCCTCACAATCACTTCTGGTCTTCACCACTTGGAAAAGTTTGGTGTCGTCTGCAAACTTAGCCACTTCACTGCTCAACCCTGTCTCCAGGTCATTTATGAAGAGGTTGAAAAGCACCGGTCCCAGGACAGATCCTTGGGGCACACCGCTTTTCACCTCTCTCCATTGTGAAAATTGCCCATTGACACCCACTCTCTGCTTCCTGGCCTCCAACCAGTTCTCAATCCATGAGAGGACCTGCCCTCTAATTCCCTGACTGTGGAGTTTTTTCAGTAGCCTTTGGTGAGGGACCGTGTCAAACGCCTTCTGAAAGTCCAGGTATATAATGTCCATGGGTTCTCCCACATCCACATGCCTGTTGACCTTTTCAAAGAATTCTATAAGGTTCGTGAGGCAAGACTTACCCTTACAGAAGCCATGCTGACTCTCCCTCAACAAGACCTGTTCGTCTGTGTTTTGAGATCCTATCTTTGATGAGGCATTCCACCATCTTACCCGGTATGGATGTTAGGCTGACCGGCCTATAGTTTCCCGGGTCCCCCCTCTTTCCCTTTTTAAAAATAGGCGTGACATTTGCTATCCTCCAATCCTCTGGCACTGTGGCCGTTTTGAGGGACAAGTTGCATATTTTAGTCAAGAGATCTGCAACTTCATTCTTCAATTCCTTAATAACTCTTGGGTGGATGCCATCAGGGCCCGGTGACTTATTGATCTTTAATTTATCAATGAGGTCTGAAACATCTTCTCTTTTAACCTCTATCTGACTTAACTCCTCGGTCAGGAGAGGCCGTTCGGGCAGCGGTATCTGCCTGAGGTCTTCTGCCGTGAAGACAGATGCAAAGAAATCATCTTAGTCGCATGGTGGGTGCTGAGTCAGCCAGGCGGCGACGCATCTGGTCCACATGACGGCGGAGGGTCCGGCCGTCCGGAATGGCCACCTCGTATGAGACGGGGCCAGTGATTCTAATGACAGTTGCTGGGATCCACGCTGGACTATTCACATAGTTCTGTACATACACTGGGTCATTTGGGCTGAACCCATGTACACCCTCTCGTATCTTGGAGGTCGGTGGTCTTTCCGAAGTCCTATCTAGGTGCAGCCAGTCAAGATGCATTGTCAGGTGCCGCCCCATAAGAAGTTCCGCTGGACTGCGGCCTGTGGCAGTGTATGGTGTGACTCGCTGGCTAAAAAGGAACGCTGCCAGCTGATGGTCCCGCTCACCCTGGATGATGCAGGTGTGTGCTGCTTTTGTGGTTCTCACCATTGCGTTCAGCTTAACCATTCGTGGATGGATGGAAGGGAGCTGATGTCACATGGTGGATCAAATACCTGCCGATGAACTCCTTGAATTCTGCTGATGTGAACTGGGCAGCGTTATCAGACACCATCATATCAGGTAGGCCATGGGTAACAAAGATCTTGCGGAGAGCCCTGATGAATGCCTGGGATGTCATAGCTGCTACTGGGACAACTTCTAGCCATTTGGTGTAGGAGTCCACTAGAATGAAGAAATTTTGGCCGTGAAAGGGCCCTGCAAAATCTGTATGTAGTCAGAACCACGGGGACTCCAGTGGACTCCCACTGTTGTACGGGCACTCTAGGTGCTTCTGGCCGAGACTCCTGGCAGGTGTTGCATCGATTCACACATTCTTTGATGGCCACATCAATTCTGGGCCACCAGACGTAGCTCCTGGCCAGTGTCTTCATTCGTATGATGCCCGGATGGTTTTCATCTAGGGCTTCTAGGACCCGGTGACGGAGCTTAGTTGGAATGACGACCCTGCTTCCCCAGAGGAGGGAACCCTTATGGGCTGAGAGTTTGCGCTGGTGGGAGACATATGCATTGAACTCTGTGTCCATGCGGTCCGTAGGCCACCCCCTCCACACCCAGTTGAGAACACGGGAAAGGATACAGTCCTTGGCCAAGTGTGAAGCCATGTCCGACGCATGGAGCGGCGGTTCTGGGAATGATTCTAGGAGCATGATGCCATGTGCTGGAGTTGGATCAGGTCCATGAGCAGGCAGCGGAAGGCAACTGAGGGCATCTGCGTGGCCCATCGCTTTGCTAGGCCTGTAATTCAGGGAGTACTGGTAGGCTGCCAGGAATATGGACCAACGCAGGATGCGGGGAGACAGAATCTGTGGCGTCTGTTTATCAGGGGTGAAAAGACCCAGCAGAGGCTTATGGTCCGTCAATATCAAAAATCATCGACCATAAAGATAGCCATGGAATTTTTTGACGTCTGCCACTATAGCCAGAGCCTCTTTATCTATCTGTGCATAATTCTGTTCAGCAGGAGACAAGGTGTGCGAATAATAGGCTACTGGAGCCTCTCTTCCATCTGGGAGTGTGTGGCTGAGGACAGCACCAATACCATATGGAGAGGTGTCGCATGCAAGGACAACAGGAAGTGACTCATCAAAGTGAGCCAGTACGGAGTTGGAAGTGAGTAAATTCTTTACCTCTTGGAAGGCAGCATCCTCGCGGCGGCCCCAGACCCAGGGGGTCCTCTTGTCCAGGAGGCGATGGAGTGGCTCTGCTAATGCTGGCTTATATGGCAAAAAGAATGTTAAAAGCTCAGGAGTCCTAAAAATGCCTGTAACTCCTGCTTGGAGGTTGGGCATTCACAATAGCTCGAACCTTTTCTGGTGCAGGATGGATACCATTAGCATCGATGAGGTATCCCAGGAACTAAACTTTTGGGGTTCCCAAGATGCACTTTTCTTTCTTTACCTTAAGTCCAGCAGACTGGAAGTGGTGAAGGACCTCGCAAAGGCGACTGATGAATTCCAAATCCGATGCCTGGGCAATCAGCACGTCGTCAAAAAAGGGAATGACCCCAGGAATTCCTTTGAGGAGAGTGTCCATGAGGCCCTGAAAAATTCCTGGTGCAACACAGACGCCAAACTGTAAGCGCTTGACCCTAAAGGCACCCCGGTGGGTAACTATCGTCTGTGCCTCTGCTGTGTCATCATCCACTGGCAACTGCTGATAACCCTGGGCTAAGTCCAATTTTCTGAAAACCTTGGAGCCTGCAAGGGAGGCAAGGAGATGGCTGATGACCGGCACCGGGTATGCATGTTGCTGGAGAGCCTTGTTGATTGTACATTTGTAATCCGCGCAGATCCTCACATCCCCATTAGGCTTGAGAGGGGTAACAATTGGAATCTCCCAGAGTGCGTGCTGCACTGGCTCTAAGACCCCTTGAGCCACAAGGTGATCCAGTTCCTCGTCTACCTTGGGCTTTCATGCGGATGGGCGTGACGGCCGGATCTAGGTGCAGAGAGACCAGGGGGCCAGTGTAACAGCCAAGGGTCCCCTCGAAGACCTGGGCGAACTCTTGGCAGACTGCATCAAAGTCTAACTTGCTGATACTCAGTCACCTGGATGTCCAGAGCATCAAACCACGCAAGGCCAAGGAGACTGCTGCAATGTCCCTCGGTGACCACCAGATCCAGGAGCCCATCAAAGTGTTTATAAAGAACCTTTAACTTACCCGCACCCCGAACAGGGACACGGTTACCCTGAAAATCCGTAAGCAGAAGTCCAATTGGCTTCAGGCTGGGGCTATTTCTAGGGCAAATGCGCCGAAAAGTCTCTGTAGAAATAATAGCGAGCGCTGATCCAGAGTCCACTTCCATTACGCAGGAAGAGCCTTGAATTTCTACTGTTACCTTTATCTTTTCCTTGGTTGGCAACCGGGCGCTCTGGATGGGGTGTACTCTGGAAGTAGTGTAGATCTCTTCCTGGCCTACAGACCCCTGAAGAACTTTCTGGCTCTGAGCCTGAGAAGGCTTACTGAGACAAGTGCAGGCAATATGGCCCCTCTTTCCGCAGGCCCGACAAGTCACATCACGGAACTGGCAACTCTGACGTTCATGTGGTTCCCCAAAGCTGGCACAAGGGCCCTGGCTGGAGACATCGGAGGCTTGCCGGACCCTGGATCTAGGTGCTTGTTGTTCCTGGCGATCATTGCGTCTTGACATACCTCGATTAATTCATAGCACCTCCCCTTCTTCCAGACGGTCTGCGGCCGTGTCCTCATGGTGGACTGCCTTGGCTTTTCAAGTTGTGGCTGGGCTGCAAGAGGCACGAATCTCCCTTGCTGCATCTTCTGCTTTTTCAAATGCCAGCGCCTCCTTGACAGCCTCTTGAAAGGTCAGCTCTTCCTTCGCAAAGAGCTTCCTCTGAATCCTTTTGTCCCAGAGGCCACATACGAACCGGTCGAGAAGCATTTCTTCCAGGTCTCGGAATTCACATCTTCATGCAAGATGACGAAGTACGGACACGTAAGCTGGAAGAGACTCACTGGCAGCCTGATCTCGCTTGTAGAAGGCATGGCGGTGCGCAAAACGGGACGGCTGGGGCGAGAAGTGATTCTGTAGGAGGCCCACGATATCCTTATAACTGGTATCCCTTAATTCTGCTGGTGCCACAAGATTCTGGGCGATTTCAAAAGCAACAGAGCCACAGATGCTGAGCAAGGTGGCCCACTTTAGGGCGGCATCTTTAACTGCATTGGTCTCCAGGAAGAACTCAAGACGTTCTGTGTAAGTGTCCCATAGCTCTGGGGACGCTGGATCAAATTCCCCAATGTAACCTTGGGTGGTCATGGTGGCAGCTCAACAGACATATGGAAGCCGGTCTTCTTTCTTTGTCTGGGGCGACAATTCCCCAGAGGTGAATCAGCTCTAAGTGGATCAGCTCTTGGTTCTAGCGTTGTTCAGCATGGAGGAATAGGATTCCATCCTCGTCACCAGTGTTATACAGTGGGTCCATGAGAATAAAGGAAGGCATAGTGATAACAGCTCAATACGTTTATTCCATCTTCAGAACAGAACCTAGCAAAATACAAGGCAAACCCCTGGCTTTTTATAGCCTTTAACTCCACCCCGACTTCCCGTGATTGGTGCAATTAACTAGAGGGCCAATCGGATGGTAGGATTTCGATCCATCACCTGATTGGCCAGCCATAAGTCTGGGCCAATCAGTTATGCAGGATTTCGATCCTGTATAACTTGCATACATAACACCAGGGCTGGCCCATCCATGAGGTCAACTGAGGTGGGTGCCTCAAGCAATAGAGTGGCAGAGTGTGCCCACCTCCATCCATCCACTCGCCTCCACTGCTCCTTCTCCTACTCCATGAATTGGAAAAGAAAGAGGGAGTTAGAGAGGAAGAGGAAGGCTTTGGGGGGAGAGTGGTGGGCTAGCTACAGCAGTGGTTCTCAAACTGGTGGGACATGACCCACCAGCTGAAAAACCGCTACCCATTTCACTTTAAGGGGTGGGAGCAGGGGGAAAGCAGGACTGCTGCGGGGAAGAGGGGCTTTTAAAAAACATAACTTACCTGCTGCCAGGGTCCAGGGAATGCAGGGAGCCCCACAGAGCCTTCTGCAGGGCTCCCCACAGCTTGTAGAAAGTAAAAAAAAGCAATCGCAACCCACTTCTGGCTTCACAATTTACTTTCTACAAGCCGCAGGAAGCCCTGCAGAGGGCTCCGTGGGGTTCCCCGCAACCCCCAGACCCCAGCAGCAGGTGAGTTACATTTTTGAAAAGCCCTCTTTTCCCCTGCAGCAGCATGACCCCAAGGATCGTGTTACTGCCATTCTCCCCACTCCCGCAAAGACTTACCTTCAGGCTCAAACTTCGAGTGACTTTGAGAACCGATGAGCTAGAGCAGTGGAGATACCCTAGACCACCACTCTCTTCTCCACACTTTTGCTCTGTCTCACTTTCCTTTTCCAATCCAGGAAGTGGCAGGAGCAGCCTGACTCATCACCAGGTAAGAGGGGACAACATTTGGCTTACCACCTCAGGTGGCAGGGGACCTTAGCAATATATCTGAATACACAATTCTGAGTTGTCTATCACCATCTTGTCTTGGGAGCTTTCCAGGGATACCTGGGAGATGATATGCTGAACTAGCTTTGACCTTTGGGTTTATCCTGCAAGCTGACCCTGGTGTTTGTTTGCTCACATCTAGATGGCAGCTTTCCAGTTGGGCACTGTAGACCAAGAGAGTATTGCACGAACCCCTGATGTGCATGATACAAAGAATCAGTAATGGAGAAAGCATATCCGATGATGGACCCAGCCAACTGGATAGACAGGATCAGTCCACAGATCCTGTGGTGAGTGAGAGTAGCTACTAAATCAGCATTCCTGCTCCCCAAATCAGAGCTCCCTCTCTGGGCCTTTAAAGACTGTAGCAAGCATTTGTGCCTGCATAACCAGAGTGTGGTGAACCCTTTTGTTTTCCTACTCACACCACAATGAGGCTTTTGTCAGGACTGCAAACAGATAATGTGTTCTCCTTGGCTCTGTTTCTCCTTTTGTGGCTAAGATTCCATAGTTAGAAGTCTCTGGCAGCTGTAAAACTCATCTGAAGAATTTTGTTGGTATTGTTCAGTGGTGGCTGCTGCTGAATATTCTAAAGTACAACCCTGTGCAATTCGAAACAGGAAAGTTATGCACCCTAGTTCTATCCTGTGAGCTCTTCATCTGTAACTTTGCTGGTGGGCACCCAATGAGATTATTGAGGAAGACCCACATTTTAATAATTCTTTGCTAAATCATGGCTTCATTTTTACATATAGCAAGATATCAACATTTTTCAGTTATAGGCTATGTGAAACAAGAAAGGCTATAGATCAGTGGTTCTCACACATTTAGCACCGGACCCACTTTTTAGAATGAGAATCTGTCGGGACACGAAGAATCACTTTGGGAGAAGCGATGTCATGGCCAGAAGTGATGTTATCAAGCAGGAACATTTTTAACAGTCCTAGGTTGCAATCCTACCACACTTACCCAGGAGTAAGTCCCATTTACTATCATTGTTAAAAGAATATATATAGTAGTCTGTTAAATGTACAGGTCTGTAACATTTCCCCAAATGCAGTCACATACCATGGTAGCATCAAGTGTAATATATGAAAAATAAAATATTGTAATGAATGGGGACCCACCTGAAATTGGCTCGTGACCCACCTAGTGGGTCCCGACCCATAGTTTGAGAAACAATAATAAATGAAAGCATGTGGCCTGCATTGATATATAGTATAGATCAATGTAGGCCACATGCTTTCATTTATTATTTTAAAAAAGTGTTCTTCCTTTCTGTAGCAATACCCAGGATTGTGTACAAATCTGCATGTGTAAGAATGGTGTATACAGTTTGGTGTTTTGGCTGCATCTGGATGATGCCCAGACTCAAGCTTTGGTGAACCTCAGGAGGAGGAGAGTACCAGAACTATGGAGCAACCATAAAGCTACCATAGAAAATGCAACTATGGAGCAACCATAGAAAATGCCTGTTTGCATGCCCTTGAGGGCACTCTTGCTTGATATATGAGAACATGGCAGATATCAGGAAAAATACTCTGTGAATACGTCCTGGCTTCTGATAAGTGAAGGATTCCTCTGCAGGTCCTTCAGTCCTAGGCTAGAATTAGAAGGCTGGAGGCACCCTAGAGTTTATGTTAAGTCTAGACACAGATAGATTCTGTTCAGAAATGGTTCAGAGAGTAAATGGCATTCACCTCCACCAGTAAAATGCAGTCGTGATTATTGAGCTCCACTCTGAACATCAAGAAGCATTTTACTCCCCAAAGCTGGGCTAGTTTACGTAAATAGCATTGGGAAGCTAAACAACATTTTTAGCTAAACAGCCATTTTCAACCACTACTACCCTGCCAATGTGCCATGAGATGAAAAAGGTTGAAAATCACTGATCTAAGATATTCCACATGTTGTGCTCCTCAGTCTCTTAACCATACCCTGATTTTGACCGTAAGATTCTTTTCTTCTGCAGGCAGCTCAAATCCTGTACTTGGGTTTTTGTCTGGCATTTGATGGTGACAGACAAACTTCCAGAACTTTCCAGGAAGTTCTAATTAGTGTTCTCCTTAAGGTACTGATGTTCTATATGTAGGAATCTTGGGCGGTGGTGGTGGTGGTGGAGGAGGAACATTACATCATGTGAGCTGTTACCTGAAATTTGATTTTACATCTCATCTTGCTGTTTGTGAGAAGACAATAGAAGGCATTAAGAATCCAATCCTAACCTTCCCCCCACCAATGCAGCTGTGCAGAAAAATGAGTGTGCTGTATCCAGTGGGGGGGGGGGTTGGGGAATCAGGAGGCTTTGGAGGGGAAAGGGGAATTATTTCCCCTTACCCCTTTGTAAGCCTCCCATTCCACAATGGGTCTCCTTGGACCTGCGCCAATTTGGTAGGTGGTGCAAGACCAAGAAGAAAGGGGTGGGAAGGCTGCTAAAAGAGGGGATAGAATCCGATGCGTGCCATAGCTGCTGGATCCACCCATTCCTGCAGCCCTCCCATCCCATTCCTCTTCCTCCCCCCAGTTTCATCTCCTTTGCCTGGTCCTGTGGGCATGGTGGGAACCAGACCTGGGCAACAGACCTGCTTGAGGTATAAGGATTTGACTGAACTTGGACCTTTGTGGGACAAATGTCTGCTGCTCCTCAAAGCTCTCCCAGGTCTTGTGGTACTGATTCTGATCAGCTGCCTAAAACTGGCTCTCTGCTGTCCAATACCTCCTCCCTGCTCATCATCCTGCCAGCTGCCAATTATTCCAGATCAGTTTCCTCCAGACTCTCTTTAGCATCACATGGGTTGGAGGATATAAACTAATCCAAAAATGGTCTAAGATATTTTTCAGAATCTGAATTTTGTAATGCAGAATGAAGCCATTTAGAAGGAAGTCACAGAATTTGGGGTGGGGGGGAGGCAAAAAAAGGCATTGAGGACCATGAGTCCTCAAATGTATGTTCCTTTAGGATCAATGATACAAAATTATACTCTGAAACTCAAGGTTTACTTTGTTAAGCAGAAGTTCTGAGGTACAAATCTCTCTGAGGCACAAGTCTCTCTGAAGCATGAGTACAACTCATACCTACCTAGAAGTCTAGCCCCTTACAGAGGAAATACCTGTTATAAGAAATATCTAGCCCCACATTAAATTCCAATCTCTCCCTCGATATTCTCTTGCACAGTTTACCCAAGTCCTGATGCTGTGATGTGTATTTTCCTGAATCTGCTATATATGAGGTGCTTCTGGTGGGGTCCATATCTGACCTCTAAGCAGACCTTCTTGGGGAGAAGAATTTGCTCTCCCATAGATGTTCCTCTCAAGGAACTTGAGACCTCAGGGGATCCAATGCCCCCCGCCCCAATCTGGACCCTCTCCAAGCCCTAAAGCAGGGACACTACCAGATTAGAGCCAAGGTGCAGAACTGGCAAAGATATGCTTACCTAGCTTCAGTTTTGGTTTCATGTGGTCTGTTATTGCTATGGTCATATTTATTATACTGTATATCATTTGGCTTTTACAGTGGTTTTACTGTTTTGATTTTTTGCCAACAGTCTTGGGTTCTCTTTTGGGAGGGGAAAAGCAGGATAAAAATTATTTTAATTAAATAAAAATTTTGAGCTACAGCCTCCCAAAGTTTTCCCAGGAAAATTTTCAGCACAGGCTTTATAAGTTGTACTCTTCCTCTTGGGGTGGGGAACCGGAGCCAAGGCTTCCATTTTTGACAGTTGCCCCATATTTCTTAACATGTAGTTTAGTCCCCAGATTCTGAGGTAAAAGATATAAGGTCCTTAAGGAAAACCAGAAGCCCTACTCTCTGATTTCCACTCCCCCAATTACAGCCAGTGTATCCCCTCTAACCTTTTACAAACAGTAGCTAAAAAGACATCAGAAAGATTAAGGGGACTTGTAATTCACATACTGATTCAGTTCTGCTTATAGCCGCAGATACTGTACCTGGGAGCTTACTGAAGATACTGGTGAGGGAAATGAATTCTGCACATGCTAGGGCTTTCATCCTGCTGCCTACAAGTGCTCAGAAGTGCAGGCCAGAGTTATATCTTGCTGCCTTGCTAAGCAGACACCTTCCCATTCTATTTTGTACCAAATTCTCCCCTCTTTCCTCTCCTTCCTTAGTCATACATGGGAAGGGTGCTCAGCAAACTGCTGTGCTTTTTTGCTTAGCAAACTGCTGTGCTTTTCACTCTCTCCCCTTCAAAAAGCCTTCATTCATCCTGAAATGTATCCTCCTTTGGGACGGGGGGGGGGGAGAAGTATCCTATCATTTATGGGCACCCAGAGACCCTGGAGCACAGAAACTGAAGATCTGCTTCTCCAGATGAAACAACAGGAGGAATTTTTAGACCAGTCAGGATATAATTACCTACACTGGAACCGAGCCAAGATCGCACTAAGCTTAGCAACAGTAAAGCCCTAACGGTGCAAAGGGGATTGTGAGAAGCTAAAAAGAAAAATACAATAACCCAAGTGGGATGTCTGATTTTACCATCTGGGAAACAGTTTCTGCTGGTTGCTGAATGCAGACCTTCAAGGACTATGATGTGAAATACAAGGGAAATGATCAAAGCAGGGGGAGGGGTGCAGAGGGAAGCCTTCTGTACAGTATCAGTAGTGATGGGAAGCCTATGGAATTGATTAAAAATGCTGCAGAAAAATCATGGGGATTTTTCCACTGAGTGTGCAGAGGTTATGTAGAAAAATTGAGTAAAATACTGTTCAATTGCTGGCTTGGACCTGATTCCATGAAGGGGGTAAAAATTATACCTGCATGCATTTAAGACAATACTGTATTTTCATTTCCACTCAGGTGATAACAGAAGAGAAATGGTGTCAAAGAACCATTTAAAAATATCAAAAACGTAGACCTCATGAATGCGAATATTAATAATCTTAGGGTGCAATCCTATCTTGCGCTGGAACAGGCAACCAAGAGGCTTGCTCTGTATCCAGCACCGGATAGGTGCCCAAAATGGCTCAGCCAGAGGTAAGGGGAAACTCTACCCCTTACCTCCAGGTAAGCCACTGCAGCCCCTATGGGTCTCCTTAGACTTATGCCACCTCCTGAGGTGGCACAAGTCCAAGGAGTGCAGAGTGGCTTGAAGCCGTTCCGCACACCTCGGGAATGGGGGTTGGGATCTGGCATAACAGCTGGATCCCAGCCCTGCCGCCCACTCCAGGATGCCCTCCGCCTGCCTTATCCCCACCCCGGAACACCTTCCTCCTGCCTCCTCCCTATCCCCCCAAACCCTGCGTCGACTCACCTCGGCCAACGCAACTTACCTGGCGGAAGCTACCACAGAGGCTGGATTCAGCCTCCATGTACCAGTGTACCTCCATGTGCCAGCACAGCTTCCTCCTGAGGAGGTGCAAACATGCTTTATGACACATTTGTGACCCTCCTAGGCTAGCGCAAGGGACTTGTGCCAGCCTAAAGTGCAATTAGAATTACGATGTAAATCACGTTGTAGTAAACACATTATTAAGAAGTGTGCAGTGGACAGGTAATTTTTTTTTTAAAGCAGCAGTGGGCCCCAATCCAAATCAGAGCCTCAGGCATGGGAGAGCTTGGGTGTTAACCCTTTCCACGCCACCATTTTCTGCCAAAAATCACCCTCCTATAGTTGCTATTTTCTAGAAATAGCAACTTTGGAGGCTAATAGTTTTTTATGGGATTTTCAGTGAGGAAAAAGATTAACCCCACATGCCATGATCCAGTTTTGTATTGGGGATGCTGCTGCTGATGTTTGCTTTTTAAAAGATGCAAATCTTAAGAGTACCTCTTAACAACACATTTACTATAATGTGTACTTTAGTCTCATTTGGCACTTTCATGTGCCAGTTGAGAAGTCTGCCTGTCTCTTGTGCATGCACACACAAACACTGTGTTTCAGGCCTCATGTGTTGTTCTCATCTACATCTGCAGCCTGCTCATGAGTTCAATGACCTATTGTTATAAACAATGAAATGGTATTATGCATTTGGCTTGCATGTACAAAGGTGCAAAAGAGAGCAACTAAGATGATTGCTGGGCTGGGGCACCTTCCTTATGAGCAAAGGCTAAGGCGTTTGGGCCTCTTCAGCCTAGAAAAGAGGCGCCTGAAGGGGGGACATGATTGAGACATACAAAATTATGCATGGGAAGGACAGAGTGGATAGAGAAATGCTCTTTACACTCTCACATAACACCAGAACCAGGGGACATCCACTAAAATTGAGTGTTGGGAGAGTTAGAACAGACAAAAGAAAATATTCCTTTATTCAGCGTGTGGTTGGTCTGTGGAACTCCTTGCCACAGGATGTGGTGATGGCATCTGGCGTGGATGCCATTAAAAGGGACAAGTTTCTGGAGGAAAAATCCATTATGGGGTACAAGCCATGATGTGTATGTACAACCTCCTGATTTTAGAAATGGGCTATGTCAGAATGCCAGATGCAAGGGAGGGCACCAGGATGAGGTCTCTTGTAATCTGGTGTGCTCCCTGGGGCATTTGGTAGGCTGCTGTGAGATACAGGAAGTTGGACTAGATGGGCCTATGGCCTGATCCAGTGGGGCTGTTCTTATGTTCTTAAAGCTCTCTGCTCAACCCATTTTTGCCCAGCCCACAGGTATACACATTTGGTTCCTGTTGTGTATATGCAACATTGAGCAGAAATGGCTTTAAAACAGGTGGGACTGACTGTCCTGTATGGTTCATTTTGCTATTGTTGTGAGATATAAAAGTTAAGCATGACCAACACTCTTAAAATGTATTGCTTCTTGCAGTTTAATCTGGAATTTATTCAGGAGTGGATATCTGAATCTTGCTTCTAACCCTGAAATCTTTGTCATTACTTAAAATTCAAATGGATTGCTATAGAAAGTGCTTTATGGTTAGTGTTACCAGAAACAAAGTGGGGCAGAGTGTCTATACCTTTAATCATTGTATAGAAAAGGAAATTTTGGCAACTTTTTAAATCCTTCCACGCTGAGCTACATATTTGGCAAGAAGACCAACAAGACAGCAGACTGGTTTGAAGCCCACTCTGAGGAGTTGACACCAGTCATTGAGGAAAAGAGGAGAGCTCAAGCAGCATACAAGACCTGTCCCAGTGAGCGCAACCTGCAGGTCCTCCGAACTGCTCGCAGCAAAGTCCAACAGACTGCCAGGAGATGTGCTAACGACTACTGGCTCCAGCTCTGTTCCGAGATACAGATAGCAGCTGACACGGGCAACATCAAGGGGATGTATGACGGTATCAAGCAGGCCCTAGCTCCAACGCAGAAGAAAATTGCCCCTCTAAAGTCTGCCACAGGCGAGGTCATCCAGGATCGGGCGCAGCAGATGGAACGCTGGGTGCAGCACTACTCTGAGTTATATTCCAGAGAAATGTAGTCACCAAAGAAGCGCTGAACCACATTGAGTGCCTGCCTGTGCTGGAGGAGCTTGACAGTGAACCAACCCTAGAAGAACTTCACGTGGCCCTGGACTCACTTGCCTTTGGCAAGGTACCTGGAAAAGACAGCATCCCTGCTGAAGTCCTAAAGTGCTGCAAAGAGATCATCGTCACTGAGCTGCATGAAATCCTCTGTCTTTGCTGGAGAGAAGGTGGAGTACCTCAAGACATGAGGGATGCAAACATCATCACGCTGTACAAGAACAAAGGCGACAGGGGTGACTGCAACAACTACCGTGGCATCTCTCTCCTTAGCGTAGTATGAAAGTTGTTTGCCCGAGTTGCACTAAACAGGCTCCAGGTACTTGCAGAGAGCGTTTATCCAGAATCACAGTGCGGATTCCAAGTCAACAGGTCCACCACTGATATGGTATTCACCCTTAGACAACTGCAGGAGAAATGCAGGGAACAACGACAGCCACTCTTTATAGCCTTCATAGATCTCACAAAGGCCTTCGACCTGGTCAGCAGGGATGGCCTCTTCAAGATTCTCCCCAAGATTGGATGTCCACCCAGGCTCCTCAGCATCATCAGATCCTTCCACAAGGACATGAAGGGCACTGTTGTCTTCAATGGCTCCACATCAAACCCCTTTGACATCCGAAGCGGCATGAAGCAGGGCTGTGTTCTTGCACCAACCTTGTTTGGGATTTTCTTCGCTGTTCTGCTGAAGCATGCCTTTGGAACTGCAACAGAAGGCATCTATCTCCGGACCAGATCAGACGGAAAGCTCTTCAACCTCTCCAGACTGAGAGCAAAGTCCAAAGTCCAGCTGAAATGTCTGCATGACTTCCTCTTTGCCGACGATGCAGCTGTCACTACCCAGTCGGCCAAAGATCTCCAGCAGCTCATGGATCGTTTTAGCAAGGCCTGCCAAGATTTTGGGCTGACGATCAGCCTGAAGAAGACACAGGTCATGGTTCAGGATGTGGACTCACCTCCCTGCATTACAATCTCTGCACATGAACTGGAGGTTGTCCATGACTTTGTGTACCTTGGTTCAATGATCTCCGACACTCTTTCTCTCGATACCGAGCTAAACAAATGCATGGTAAAGCAGCTACCATGTTTTCCAGACTCACAAAGAGAGTCTGGTCCAACAAGAAGCTGACGGAACATACCAAGATCCAGGTCTACAGAGCTTGCATCCTGAGTACACTTCTGTACTGCAGCGAGTCATGGACTCTTCGCTCACCAACAGGAGGGAAATCTGAACGCTTTCCACATGTGCTGCCTCCGACGCATTCTCGGCATCACCTGGCAGGACAAAGTTCCAAACAACACATTCCTGGAACGTGCTGGAATCCCTACTATGTATGCACTGCTGAAACAGAGATGCCTGCTTTGGCTCGGTCATGTCGTGAGAATAGATGATGGCCGGATCCCAAAGGATCTCCTCTATGGAGAACTCATGCAAGGAAAGCACCCTACAGGTAGACCACAGCTGCGATACAAGGACATCTGCAAGAGGGATCTGAAGGCCTTAGGAGTGGACCTCAACAAGTGGGAAACCCTGGCCTCTGAGCGGCCCGCTCGGAGGCAGGCTGTGCAGCATGGCCTTTCCCAGTTTGAAGAGACACTTGGTCAACAATCTGAGGCTAAGAGGCAAAGAAGGAAGGCCCATAGCCAGGGAGACAGACCAGGGACAGACTGCACTTGCTCCCGGTGTGGAAGGGATTGTCACTCCCAAATTGGCCTTTTCAGCCACACTAGACGCTGTTCCAGAACCACCTTTCAGAGCGCGATACCATAGTCTTTCGAGACTGAAGGTTGCCAACAACAACGAGCTGCACCTGCCAAAGTTCCCTTTTCTATACAATGGTTAAAGGTATAGGTACTCTGCCCCACTTTGTTCCTGGGAACCCAGGAACATTTCATTTATCCCCACAACAACCTTGTGAGGTAGATTAGACCAAGAGATAATAACTTTCCCAGGGGAATTCTATGGCTCAGCATAGCTTCGATCCTGTTTCACTCAAATCCAATTCAGTGCATCACCACAGTGACTTCCTTTTACAAGCTAAAGCTGCAATTCTGCAGGTTAGGCACCTGCATCCTATTGCCTTCACTGGGATTTAGGCAGCTCAGCTGTGCACAGGACTGTAGCCTGAGGCTCTATTTCTAACAAACATTGGCAAAGCCAGCTGATTAAACATATTCTGCAGTCTTCTGTAGATCCATATATTAGTAGGCTTCACACAGAAGATGTGGCTTAGATAAAACATTAAAATGCTTGGAGAAGCCTGCATAATGAATCATGTTGAGAAAAACAGTCATAGTAGAAAATATGGAAAGAAGCACTGAAATCAGATAAAAGACAACTGAGGAAACTAATGGGGAAAAGCTCCCAGGGGAAAAAACAACAACAATAAGATATAAATAGTATTAAATATTTCCAAAGTGTTGTCAAAATCTAGGTATTGTACCAAAGTTAAATAGGGGAAGCCAAGGGCAGGAAGCTCTTTGCACCAACTCCAGAAAAGGCTGCCAATGGCCTGAAAAAAACTGTTGGAATAGGCTCCCTTACACTGTCTCAGGGGTTAAATAAACCTGTGTGCCCTGAAGGGAGGGTAGGCAAAGAGAAACTCAGGCCATGGAAATTATGTCATCTGATTAAAACATAGCACACTTTGGCACATTAAAGACTAACACATTTATTTCAGCATAAACATTTGTGGACTGCAGTTCACATTATCAAATACATAAAACGAAACAGGGCTGGCCTTGGAAGCTGTGGGGCTTTTTTGTGGCCCCATCCCGCATGGCCCCCACTCACCCCAATGAGTGGCAGGCATGCCCAGGTCCACCTGTTGCCACCAACAACTACTTCTATGAGGCGCATTACCAGCTGAATGAATACAGGGCAGGTGGGCAGGCCCACAGGAGCAGATGTCCTGCCTTTGATCAGTAAGGTCCCAGCAACAGCAGTGGGCAATCTGCTTGCTGCTCAGTATGGGGAATCTTAAAATACAGACCCCAATTTGGTGAAATCAGATAAATTGGCTTAAGCCATTTCTGCCCATTGTTGCATATGCAACAGGGACTGAATGTGTACACCTGTGGACTGGGCAAAAATGGGTTATGGCTGACCCTGAAATAAAATCCTTTAATGGAGTGCAGTCTATGAAGCTTATACTGAAATAAATGTGACAGGTCCCAATCCTATCCAGTTTTCCAGTGCCAGTACAACTCTATCAGTGGGGTGTACGCTGCATTCTGTGGTGGGGAGAGAGTCACAAAGACCTGCTCAAGGTATGGGAATATTTGTTCCCTTACCACAGCACTGCATTTCAGCTGCACCGGTCTTTAAGGTCTGACAAGCCTCTTTGGTTTTTGCTGCTATGGACAAATACTGCTAAAACTACAGAAGTTATTCATAAAGAAAAAACCAAAGGCCTGTGTGGTGAAAGGAGACCCTTCACCCTAATTGACAGCCTTGTGTGTGAACACAACAGGCACTGGCTAAGATGAGTCAGCATTGTTCATCTCTGTCATCTTAACCTCTTCCATCTGAACTTTGGAAGGAGCAGCTTGACTGAGATGTGTATTGGAAGCACCAGTGACTGACACCTGTCTCTGGTTGAACAAAGAACCAGGAGATAAACATCAGCTCCCTCCTGAGTTTGGCATCTACCTGTTCATTGGGAAAGTCCAACCACCTGACCTTGGCTGAGGGGAAGTCCAGGTGGATGACCTGGAAACCACCAATCAGAACAGTAGAATCCAGCTCCCTTCAAACTCCATATAAGAAATTGGCTGCTTTGAATTGGGTATGATGTGGTCCAGCCTTTTCAAGGTTAACCTGGATAGTGTCAAAGTGATCCCTTCCTGACTGGAAGGTGAATGATAGGACATTGGAGAAGCATCCAATGTAAGTCACACTAGACAGGGAAACAGTCTAGTTCATGTTATGATTTATTGTTTTCATTTTTCTCAAATGGTAAGACCTATTTGTCTAATTCCAAATGTCTATTTTTGCCTATTTGGCCCTTACCCATTTTCTCTTTGGTTTAATCTTCCTTAATAAACTCTTATCCTTTTTATGAAGTACTTGTCTGTTTCTATTCAGAGAAAAAGCTATTTTCCTATTATTCTAGGCAAGTGTGGGTGCTACCAAGTTGGGGATTAGTATGGCCACAGCTCTCTCCTCTAGCCTTGACAGAAAGGCAAGATATAAGTGCAATAAACAAACCTCAATACAGACCCTTCCAGTAGCCACACAGTCTCCTAGCAAGAAAAGGGAATAAGACATAAAAGGATCAATTGGGAAAGGCTCAAGTGAATGAATACGCCTTTAGGTGTTGCATGTAAAGGCTGAGGGGGATGGTCTGGTGGCAATGGATTCCAGACAGAGACCACTACAAGCCAGAAAGGATGCTGCTGCAAAACCTACAGTGAAATTCTTGAGCTAGAAGAGTATTTCTAAACAAAAATAAGACACTTCAAATAAATATTAAAAGGCAAGGGCAGCTAAATCAAGGAGCACAATTATGGGAAGACCAAGAATTTGGTTGCTTGATTTGGTTCAAACCCACAGAAAAGGCTGTAGATGAGAGGGGGGGGGGGAGATAACACCAGGCTTGCCATACAGGCCAAGCCTAGGCAGGTCTACACAGAAGTAAGACCAATTGTGTTCAGTGGGACCTACTCCCAGGAAAGTTTGCATAGGATTGTAGTCATAATTTTTTAAAGTGCAACAGTGGAATGGAATATGCAGATTTTTGAAATATTAAAAAGTTGGAACTCATAAATCTTTGCCTGAAGGAAAGTAAAAAAAGAAAAGAAAAAGGAGTATCAAAGAGTACCCCCAAGTTTCAAACTTGCAGGGAGGAAGAAATACAGTGTAAGCAAAAAGCTGAAAAGGAAGAGGTTGAGGAACAATTAAGGAGATAACCCAAAAATTCAGCATTAGAGAGAATACATTTTCAGCAGTAAGATTACATCCTGGATTGAAACAGTAGAAAAACAGGAAGGAACATTGGCAGGAGAAGCAGAAGCTGTATCAGGAGACAAAAAATAAAGTTGTAAATTGGTCATGTAGAAGTGATACTTGATGTTAAGGAATGAATAGGGTTGCAATTCTATACACGCTTACCTGAAGTAAGCCTCATTGGATTCAGTGGGGCTTACTTCTGAGTAGACATGCATAGGATTGTTCTGCAGTGGACCAGGTGGAAGAAGGTGAAGAGGAATGGACTCATGACACAACCTCATGAAGAACTCCCACTGAGGCAGAAAATAAGGAACAATAGAAGACCAAACAGAAAAGTGAGTCCAGAAAAACCAAGAAACGTTAAAACAACCCACACAATGTCAACGGAAGGATAAACAGTCCGAAGTATTAAATGCTTAAGACAGATAGAATTGAAGAATGGAAAGGTGACCTTAAGTTCTGGCAAGAAAAGATCAGTAGAAAAGGAGGCAAGAGATTAAAAAACAAATTAGGGAGGGACAAAAGGGGCAATGTTTCTCAAAGGGGAGAAGGAACAAGGTCGAGAAAACAGACTGTAGCTTAGTAGAAGATGAAAGGTCAGACAGACAAACAGAAGCAAAAGTAATGAAAATGGAGGTAAGAAAGGGAGGTGGAGAAAGAAAAGGAAAGGTTGAGAAGGAATTTAACCTGACTTGCAGCCCAATCCTATTCACACTTTCCTTTGAGTAAGCCCCAGTGACTATAATAGGACTTACTTCTGAGTAGAAGTGCATAGGATTGGGCTCTTAATCATCTTGTAGAGATTATCTTTCAAGTAGTATGTGTTGCTTTTCAACTTGTTGCTATATGGAAATCTATGATGAAGTCAACTTTGCTTCTTACATTCACATTGTATTTACATTTTAAATAATTAAAAAAAAAACAAGGACAGAAAGGATAAAATGGGAAAGGAAACAGAGACAGAGGAAATTATCAATGAGAACTTGGCAGAATCCTGGTGAGGAAATGAAGGCAGGTAAAAAGAAAGGTAAAGAGAGTGCAAAATAAAAGAATATTTGAACATTAGTCATGGAGAATGAGATATGCCACAGACCCCTAGAAGAACATGTGGAAGAATGATGAATGCCACTGGAAACACAGAGATAGTCTGTTTGGGAGAGGTGATCTTTGCTTTCCATTTTAGGTGTGAATGTGCCTTCCATGAGAGCCACTTCACTGTCGTGTTTAAAGTGTTGGACTAGAAATGGGGAAATCCAGATTCAAAGCTCCTTTCAGCCGTGAAGCACACTGGATGACCTTGAGCTAGGAACTCTCTCTCAGTCCTATTCAGCTTTCCAGTGCTGATGCAGCTGTGCCAGCGGGACATGCGCTGCATCCTGTGGTGATGGTGGGGCAGTCATGGAAGCCTCCTGAAGGTAAGAGCATGTTTTTTTCCCCTTACATGGGGCTGCATTGCTGCTGGAAATTTGGATAAGTCTCACCTACCTCACAGGGTGGTTGTGAGGATAAAAGAGGGATGAATTTTGTATATTGTGTATCTGAGCTCTTTGGAAGAACAGTGGGAAATAATTGCAGTACATTTTTTATCCTGTTTCATTCATCATTCGAAAATTTTCAACATCTTGAACAATATTTGTTTAAAAGGTATGTAGCAAACTGAACATGAATGCCATGAACATAGTACCATGGACCTTGAACTGTGCATGTGCAATCCCAGAACTTGATCATGTAATACAAAGCTACAAGTGGAGAGACTGGTGGTGTGCTGTTGTCTGTAGATAAAAAAGTAAGCGGATATATTGAAGCAGGAGTTCCACAAACCAAGCTCATTTATTCCTAACTTATTTACAACCCAATCCTCTCCCTGGAGGTGGGGCCGGGTGCAGTTGTGCTGTATCCAGCTGCACTGTTGAGGCCGCCAGAGGCCTCCTCTTCCTCCGGAAAAACCCCAGGCCTTACAATAGGGCTTCTCAAGTTGTGCCGGCTGTTTTGCTGGTGCAGACTTGAGAACTTCCGTGTTGGGCTTTTCAGCCTGACATGGAGGATAGGATATGGCAGAGCAGGGCTCTGCCAGTTCCTCCCATCTGCCCCTTGGCTCCTTCCTCCCCCTCCCCTGGAACACTTCTCTCCCCTCTGAAAGACTTTACCACTGACCAGAGCTCTTCCCTTGTTCCAGGTAGCGTCCATCAAGCACTGGTACAGTGCTGACACTCTTTACGCTCTGGGTGTCATAAACGTGCTTTATGACACATTTACAACACCCAGCGCTGGAGTTCAGTGCCAGCGCTCAGAGCCCATAGGATTGGGCTCTTAGTCTCTTTATCACCTAGTAATTCTTGAATTACATTTCATTCCTGATGCCTGGATGCAGTGAAAACCATAATGGGAGGGAGAAAAATCTTGATTTCTGCTTTTTGAAAACTTCCTTTTTGGCATTAACGATAAACTATGTAAAGCATGCATCAGTTTAATAATCCTAATTTATTTAATTATAAAATATAATTATCTGTGTATAATTATCTGTGTTTTTTAATAATTTGAACATCTTTAGTGGAACTGAATAAGTGAAAAACAATGAATATGTAAATATAAATTGCGAATCAATGGGCTGTATCCATACCCTTTCTTCCATTTGCTCTGCCTTGTGATTGTGCAAAGGGTGCTCCTAATTTTGCCAATCTCCCATTGCCTCTCTCTACACCTCCTGTGCCCCCCATCTGAATTAGACAGAATTCTCAAGTTTCCAGGCAAACCAGGAATATCCCATTGAAAGGTTCTTTTACTAAGCAGCAGTTACTATGCACTTTTAAAGGTTATACATATACCCATATAGTGAAGATTACTTTTAAACTAAGATGTTGAATAGCTCAGGAGAACAAGATCCAGATCATTTGCTTGAAAGTAAAGTTACATTACTCACAGGACAGCAGCAAATTAGAGCCTGAGGTCAAGGTTTGTCCCAAAGCAAAAGGAAAACATCACCATAATGTATTTTAAAGGCACCATATGCCAGGATTAGGCTGATGATCTCACAACTTGTGTGACCTCCTCAGCCAAACTGAGCAATGATACCAAGGACCAAAAGGATATTAAAAATATCAGATGTTAAAATTCAAACAACATGTACATTTCAGGTGAGCACATCCCACTACTTGATTTCTGTGGTGTAAATGGATATCAGAAGGGAGTGAGGAGGTTGATGTAGTAACTGCCTGAGGGCCCAATCCTATCCAATTTTCCAGTGCCGGTGTTGCTGTGCTTATGGGATATGCACTGCTTCCTGTGTTAGGGAAGCAGTCTAGCAGTCTTGGAGGCCTCCTCAAGGTATGGGATCATTTGTTCCCTTACCTCGGGGCTGCATTGCGGCTGCCCTAGTGCTGGAAAGTTGGATAGGATTGGGCCCTCACTTGGCAGAGACAACATTTTGAATGTAGGCTTCAGAAGGTTTGACCAGCTGATATCTTTTTCATCTCTGCTGCCCTCTCTTCTCACAAGTTTCTTTGAAGTGAGGGCTGTTTGACATTTATCTGTTCCTGACCCAGTTACCATTAACATACAACACCCATGCCATTTAGTTTTAATTATACAAGTGTATATAAAAGTTGTAGGTAATTATATAAAGTTGTCACACAGACATAATTAGATAAGCCTCAGTAGATGCTAGGCAATTTTCTTTATGCACTCTGCAGTGAGACTCTACTCCATGAGAAATGCTTTGGTCTTTTTCCAAAATTCGCAATTATGTCAGAGTTGGATCAGGCATTATATCATCATAACCAAGAGTTATTCCAATTTCAGCAAATCCATTTTCCCCAATATTTTTGTATGTGCACAGACAACCACATGTGACTTAATGTTCCAGTATTCACATAGCCTTAACAGCAGGCAGAGAGTTTTTACAGATCTAGTGTAGTTTTAATGGACTGAGATGCCAGGGGTGTACTGATTGTACACTGGCTGAAATGGCTTTAAACAGTAGCTTTATCCACATCATGTTCCAGCTCTCTGCTGTTAACAGTGTTCTCTAAGTCACTCTCCCTTGATGCTAACATGGTGAATGTTTAATTTAAAAGTGTGTTGTATGTTTGGAGCATATTTTCTTGTTAGTAGTGGCTTGCTGTGTACAGCAAGATTTTCATTTTCTGTAAGAAGTTGAGGAGCATGCTGTTGTATCTGCAATTTAGATGCAAGGTGACTTGATTTGAAAAAAAATGAAATCATGCCAACTTAATTGTGCTTCATTTAGCTGTTTAGAACTGTTTAAAGGGTGGTTTTTCAGTTCAGTAAAGACTAAGTACTTTACCATGAGCACTCATGTAGTCCTTTAAAAAGAACAAAATAGGGTAGGGCTGACCCCTTTTCCCAGAGCAATACCCCACTGTTCCATGAATGTTTTATTTTAAAGTTCTTTTTCTTTTCTGGCTGTGTGCTTCTCCATTCCACATTAACAGTACAATCCTGTACATGCCTATTTAGAAGTAAGCCCCCCTGAGTTTAATGGAACTTACTCCCAGGTCAGTGTGTATAGGATTTCAGTCTTAAGCACACATCTCTCCCTACACCTCATTAAAACAAAAATGCAAAAACTCAGTAAGCTTTTCTGCTGCTCTAGGCTACCTCACTGCAGTGAGGCTTACCCTTCATTTCATTTGCATACGGCTCACTTAGCTGTTTCTGTGATTAGCACTGGCATCACAAAAACAGTAGAGATGCTGAGAGCCCCTACACACTTGTTTCTCCTATTTTGCCAACTTTGTGGCAAAATAAATGCATCGCACTTCACCCATGATGTCCCACTCTTTTGTACACAGAGCTTATCCCAATAAGCACAGGAAATATACACTGTGCTCTATGTTATACAAAGTGAAGAGGTACTGTATATTTTGGACAGTAGACTACTGGATTGTTGCACTTCAGATTGTAGGTGGGTGGGGAGTTCATATTTTTAATGGCTCCCCCATGAAAAAAAATTCCCCAAATAAACTAGCACACCAAAGAGAGGGCTACACCATAATTTGCTCCCTGATTTGTTTATTAGGTATAAGCTGCAAAGATTTTTTCCAGTGTAGAGGAGTATTTTTAAAAAAATCATCCGGGAGTCTGAAGTGGCCCAATCTATCACCTCAGTCTTCCACATAATTATCTGAGAGGTGCAGAATGATTCTTAATGCCTCCTCTGACATAACTTTTGGAAGCTGCACATCCCATCTGGACCATGTGGGAGGAGTCTATTTGCATCCCCCCTCCCCTCTCTCAGTATTTCATTTTCCAAAAGGGGCACCACTGTTGTCTTCAGAAGTAGCATGCACTTCTCCTGCTTGGCCCGGATTTTCTGAAATTATTATAACCCTAACATGGGTAGAGCCAGGGCTGTATTATTCATAAGGCTGAAGCCTAGGGGCCCTGCAGGGACTAGGGGCCCATCATTTTATTTCTTTAGCTGAGGTACTGTTACCTGTGCCCTAGGGCTCCAATAGTTAAAGGCACTTTGAACTCTGTGCTGTAAGAATACATAAGAGTGTGTGTACACATAAGAGCGCGTGTGTGTGTTTGTGTGTGTGAATAAATATACAGTAGAACCTCCAAAGTTGACCACCTCTCTATATTGACTACCTCCTTAAGTTGACCTAATTTTCACAGTATGGACAGACACTGCATATACACTATGGGAGACCAACCTTTCTATATTGCCCACCTTTGTAAGTTGTATCTTGACCACTTCGACTATTGCACAGAGTATTAATTTACCCTCCGTAAGTTGCCCACTGAACGCGATACTGTGGAGCTGTATTTAGTCTTGTTTGTCCCATCTTGGAAAAGAAAGAAGCCACGCGACAATCCCTCCCCTACGCCTGCTAGCGTGTGTGTGAAAGGGTTTTTATAGGTGGGCACATTGCAACCTGCAATGAACCTGATTCGGAAACAATATTCCAAGCAATATTGTCTGAAGTACAACCCAGCAGAGAAGTGAAGCCCACCCAGGGAAGTGCAAGAAAGTGAGGACGACATGGATGCAGAGATTCCAAAGGAAGGGGATGTTGGGCATCTGATAAAACAGTTGAAGTCATATGCCATGAATAAATGTCCAGGCATGTTGAATGGGATAGCCAGCATTGATAGTGCATTCTCTTCTTTACACAAAAAAGAAGCAAACCAGGATTGACTCTTTTTTTAAAAAAAAGCATAATAATTCACATACAGTATATGTATGTATGTAATGTAAAAAATTCTGAATGCATTTTTTCCTGTATCTTCACTGTATATATTTAGGTATGATATCCATCATAAAGACTCTAAAAATATTATAAATACAGTATCACATATTTTTCCATATGTTGACCACCTCCCTATGTTGGCCAATTTCCTCCAGTCCCTTGGGTGGTCAACTTAAAGAGGTTCTACTGTATAAGTATAATGCACACACACACACACACACTTTAATGCCATATTGCTTACCGATTCCTTTTTTGTCCATATCTCTATTTCAAATGATATTTTTAAATAAATAATAAAAATTTCATTCAAAATATTACAGTATCGAACAATTATACTCCCCAAATGTGCTTTCTTGAAGAGCAATAAAAATATATAAAAATTGTGAATAGAATTTAATTCCAAATGGATATAGGACTATGTACTGCGATCTAGTACCTACCATACCAGTGTCAGGCTGTCAGCTGTAGCGGGGTGAAAGATTAAAGTGCTGGAGGGGGCATGAAGTACCTGAAAACCTTGGGGTCCGGCCATGGGTTCATATGGCCCCAGGCAGAGCACCTACCATATATACTCATGTATAACATGTATAACTCTAAAAACATCCATGCCTAAAATCAACCCCAAAAACCTGGGTTGACTTATACATGGGGCAACATAGTAAATAAAGCTTCTGCCTGGTGAGGTGGGGGTGGAACTGGGCTGAGAAGCAGGACACATGGGTGGTGCGTGGAAAAAAGAGTAATTTTACTTATCAGTAATCATTCAGAGGCAGCAACACAAAAAAGTATCTATTTTAGCTTCTCCAAATAGGGAAAGATGTGTAGGCACTTATGGAAATTGTAGTTCTATATGAGGGTGGCTGCTACAGAAGTGCAGCACTGTATTCCTCACAAAGCCTACAACTCCCATAAGCACCTTCAACTCCATTCCTGCTTGGAAAAGGTAAAAATGCCACCTCTTTATTTTTTTTCTTTTTGTTTTTTGCTGCTGCTTCAGAACAATTCCTGGTAAGTCATTTTCAAAGAATTTCACGCATTCCTAAGTTTTGCCCCCAACTTATCCGAGGGTCATAGAAAATTCCATGATTTTTGACTGAAAAGCTGCCCTTGGCTTATCTGTGAGGTCGACATATAGGTGAGTGTCTGCAGCAGTTCAATTTCGTGCTTCTGTGCAGCTGTTACAGAGTTGTAATGTCAGAATGGTCTGAGTGGGTTGCCCTAAGTAGCTGGATAACTTACTGTTTTGCATTCTTAAAGAGTTCATATAGATTTGGGTTAAGCCAGAAAACATTAAAGTGGGTACAGAAAATCTTTCCGTGACTGTGTATTCTTGTTTTTAAGTCCTAAAGAAAAAGTTTATTTGGGTTACATATTAGTTCGTCTGCAATGTTTACAGCCCAAATATTCTCACAGTCATTATTGCAGGAGAACTTAAATCCAATTAAGCTCACCTGTGTGAAGCATGTTGGAGGAGAAAACAGCTTACCAAGGCAGATCCTGGGAGGTAATGCGCACAATGTCTTTTATTGTGCAATGGGAATGCAATGCAGTCAGTAAACAAAAGCTCAAGTAAACCTGACCTTCCAGTTTCAGTTAGCTCAGCTAGGATTTTTTTTTTTAAAGCAAACAAACTCAAAGTTTGTATAATAATGCTCTTTTAAAACATCTGTTTAAACTGAATCATATTATCATACAAAACAGAATATTCACAAGCAATGACATCATGATGGATGCCAGCTCTCTCTCTCTCTCTCTCTCTCTCTCTCTCTCTCTCTCTCTGAAAGTTAGGAAGATAATTTTAGAATGGTTTTAATTGTATTTTTGAGTTGATTTCTTAACAGTGTGCTACTACATACAGTAGTTACCTTGGTAGATAATGTTGTTAATGCTGCTGCTGCTGCTACTAACAGTGGCGTAGTGTAATGTTTTGTATAGGAGTTCATCATGGTGCACCCCTCACTTCATTAAGATTATAACAACAAAATAATCAATTTTAAATTTAAACATTAGAGTGTTTTCTTCTCCTGGCACTTATTTTTCCTTTGAGACTTATTATACTTCATTTAAAGATCTAGCTCATTTTATCCTACAGTTTTGGAGTGGATTGTAGTAGTTTAAGGTAAATGCATAAAAATTGAAAAATGGAATTTTAAAAAATCCTAGGTAAATTATAAAATGTATATTTGAATGCTATACTATGCACACTTCCTCAGAAGTAAGTTCTGTTGTGTTCAATAGCACTTGCTCCCAGGTAAATCTGCAGAGGATTCTGGCCTTAATGTAACAGTTGACCATGTGCTGATATTCTAGTCACTATTTGGGATTCTCAATATGGATTAAAGGGACTGAGAAACAGGGTTGAGAATAACTCTGCAAAATAACATTCAGTCCTGATGCTGTGAAGTATGCAATTTACAGGAGTAACTTCCTGCTCAAGCTGCGAGTGTTTACTGGGAATACTACAGTAAACTTTAGCTGCTGCAAAATACATCTGCTAGGTGTTGCTGGGTGCCCAATATAAGATCATCTTACACCATTGCTGTTTGTTTCCAGGCATGGCTCAAGGTGCTGACATGATTCAAAGCGTTATTTCCTTTGAAGCCCTATATGACTCAGAGTCAAAGAATATCAAGGACTTGTATCTGTCCACATGAGCCTGCCCATCCTATATAGTCCTTCTGGGAGGCCTTCTTGTGAGTTTTGCCACCCTCTGAATTATAGTTGGTGGTGACTCACAAGAGTGATGGTCTCTGCCCTAGGGAATTCTCTTCCCTATGTAGTCCAGTAGGCACTTGCTCTGTAAGCTTTTCAATGCCTTCATAGAAGAACTGTGTTTTTCAGCAGGCTGATGCTGGTTTTATATAAGTTGTACTGGAATTTGGACTTTTTCACTGTCTTCTGAGTTTTCATTTGTATGTTTTAGATGTATCAGCACACAACAAAATACCTATATCCTGTTGCTATTCTCTTGCATCTGGCAATTCGGAGATAGGTTACCTCTAAAACCCAGAGGTTGCATATTATCATCATGGTTTGTAACATGAGATGGACTTTTTGAGTTTGTGCCTCGTTATCCACTGGGGTTCCATTCCAGAACTCTTAGCGGATTAAAAAAAAATCAGTGGATTCCAAATCAGTGGAAAAATAGCTTTAAAGAGCCACTTCCAGGTTTCTTGCTCCTCCATTGGCACTCCAGAATGCATTGGTATAGATGCCATACCACATTCAGTTGGTATAGCATCTATACCACTGTTTCTCAAAAAGTGGGTCGGGCTAAAAAGTTTGAGAACCACTGGTCTACACTGATGCATACTGGCTTGACAATGGAGGAGCAAGAAACCCAAAAGTGAGTTTTTAAAGCTATCTTTAACCCCCAAGAAGCTTGCAACCGGAGCAGTTTAACAGCGCGAAGGTAGGAAATGGGATTTTGGTACTTTTTCCCTTTGTTACAAGGCATTTAAACCGGATCCCCATATCAGTGGTGAGTCAAATCAATGGATAACGAGGCACGACCTGTACACCATAAATCAGTCCAATTCCCTTTTAAAGGCATCTAGACCAACAGTTCTCAAACCTGGACCCACTTTTTAGAATGATAATGTATCAGGACCCACAGGAAGTGATGTCATTAACCTGGAAGTGAAGTCATGGCTGGAAGAGACATCACCAAGAAGGAAAAATTATTAACAATCCTAGGCTGCAATTGGATCCACACTTACCCAGGAGTAAGCCCCATTGACTTTCATTGTTAAAAACATATACATAGTAGCCTGTTAAAAGTACAGATCTCCCCAAATGCAATCACATACCATATTGGCATCATGTCTGATATACTAAAAACAAAATATTGAAATGAATGGGGACCTACCTGAAATTGGCTTGCAATCCACCTAGTGGATCCCAACCCACAGTTTGAGAAACAGGGCTCTAGACCTTCAGATGCCATGACCACATCACCTGTGGCAAGGAGTTCTACAGATGAATTATGTATTGAGGAAATAAATGTTTCCTTTTGTCTGGTCTAACTCTCCCGCTAGTCAATTTTAGTGGATGGCCCCTGGTTCTGGTCTTTTGCAGACGGAAAGAAACTTCCCTCTGTCCGCTCTATTTATCCCATGCATAATTTTACATGTTTCAAGGTAATGGAATATCTAACATCATAACATCTATGAATCAACTTCAGTTCTTGTTGATTTTGTGCCAGATTTGAGAAGGCGCAATCAAAAGTACACAGTTGGAGGTGTCAAATGCTCACTGTAAGAATGGCTAAAAGAATACAGGCTTTTATGACCTCAAAATGGGTTCCAGACACAAAATGGGTTCCAGATAAATCTCTCACAATCCTGTATTTACACTGGTGCTGTATTTCTATTACTGGTATAATGAAGCATTTCCTATTATTTAGAACTGTAGACTAGTTACAAAAAATCTTGAGAAATAAATCAGATGAGTCATTTTAATTGATTAATTCCATTTGCATGACTGCAAATGACAGGATGATTCTGCAGAAAACATTCTTTGTTTTGGATGATGCATGCACACAATGCAGCAGGACTTTTCTTAGAGCTAAACTAGGCATGACATGGGAATTTCCTGATTAGAACTCCCAGTTTGTTTTTCAAATAGCAGCTATGGATGAAGGCTAATTTGAATCAATGCTGCAGCATGAGGGGCTTCTGTGCTGATTCCCCAATTCAAATCCTCTTCTGAAGCCGCTACTAGCTATAGAAGAGGAAGCTTCTTGTACCTATGTTTTCCCCTCTGCAGCTAATAGTAACTTCATGAAGGCATGTTGAATCAGGGCCATGACACAAGGGGAAAGGTTAGATGCCACTCCCCCTACACCAAGACCCTGATCCAAGAAATCAATGAGAGATGTAATTCCGTTCTGCGCTATGCAAGGGAGAAAGTGCTGCTTGGTTTTTTACTTTCTCAGTTTTTTACATTCTCTTATTATTATTTTTAATTGACCCAGTTAGTTCAGAGCCCCATTGTAATCCTTCAAAAAGTCATATATCAATGAATGTAACTGATGAATTAGAAGCATATCGTAGCTCTTATAGTGCTCAGTGCCCCTATTGTGGACGCACTCACAGAACAGTGTTAAATACCAAGTTAAAGTTGAAAATGGATTTACTGGTTCTTGCTATAATAAAAAGAGGTTAGCTGAAAAATGCTGCTTGATCTCCCAATTACAAGACTCCACCTCCCATCACCCCAACCCATTGTTTGTATTGTTCCTCCTGGATTTGCTGTCATTGTCCCATTGTCATTGTCAGTTCCATTGTCCCTGCTGAATTTCCTATAAACTTGAGAAATCTCATGTGGCTAGCTGGCCAAAAGCTTGAGAGAGCTTTTTGCCTTATTGCAGTATTTGCTTAACTTACTTTAATTATGTTCATTAATCAGTGAGCTTCTCCCTGTGCAAAATAAAACTCTGAAAAAGTAGTGGTACTTGTGCCCTACTTGTTCCAAGCAGCCTTCGGCTCTTGGTGACTTCAGTAGGTATCTTAAGAGTCACTTCAAGATTTTCTTCCCTGCCTTTAGCTCAGCCTCACTTGCCTGACAGCATGTTGCTGTAGCACTTCTGTTTTCTCTGTATCTGAATCCGTTTGTACTAATTATTATAACATTCTGCAGCCAGAATATATTTGTCCCACAAACTATGTAGAATTGCTCTATAAAGTGCTGAGCTCTTACTTTTTAGTATGCTATTAAAAATCAAATTATATAGGTTTAGCAACAAAGCTGTTATTAGGGCCAGTGGAAGGCTGTGGGCAGGATAATAGTGTGGATTCTGCACATCTCATCATGTTCCTCCATAATTTGCCAGAATCCAACAGCAATATTATTGCTCCTTAAGGATATTAATGTTGTCAGTAAACCATACTCCCTTCCTGAATTGGAACTGCTTCTTCAGCATAGACATTGTGAGCACCAGCCTTAGCTTGCCCCAAGATTATAAAGAGGCCCAGAACCACTGCCATTAAGATCAAGGGCAAAACTCAAGAATCGAGGAGGACAGAGGAGATGGAAGAAAGTGACAAATACTGTATGTAGGAACAGTGGCGTTGCTAGGGAGGTGCGGGGGGTGCAGGCCACACCAGGAATTTCCAGCAGAATGCAATGCGAAAAACCCGAGCGAAATCACTCCTTCAAAAGTTATGACCAAAAAACTGGAAAGAAAAAATGCAGGATCCCTATGGAAAGTGAAAGTGAGCTGTATCGTGTGTTTACTCACGAGTAGGCGTACTTGCCATAGTCCATCCAAAAGGGCAGGCTGAGAGGAATCCAACACCTGAATGGTCCCAATCCAATGAACGCAGCCCCCCAAAACACCCAAGAAGGTCCCTCCCTCTATTGATCCCGAAACGAAGCCACGTGGCCATGTTTACTCACAAACAGGTGAACTTGTTTTAGTCCGTTGGACATGGCAGGCTGAGAGGACTCCAAGGACATCAGAATGGTCCTCATCCAATGAATGCAGCCCCCAAAATACCTGAGAAGGAGGTCCCTCCCTCCCAGCTGCAGTCTACTGAGCCCTAGGGAAAGCGAAGCAGCCTCATGGTTGCATTTACTTGTGAGTAGGCAGACGTGCCTTGGCTGGTGGTCAGGCCAGGCAAAGGGGAATGTGAGGCCACCAGAAGGGTCCTGATACAATGGAGCTGGAGTGCAACAAATGCTCCAGATAGAAGGCAGCCTCCCCCCCCCCCCACTAAAAAGGACAAAAAAGAGGTTTCAACTGGTAAGGGGAAGTTTTCTATTTTGCACTTGCAAAGCCAGGTAGGTCTTTATCTTGATATGTCTGAAATAGAAAAACTTGAAACTGGGCACTGGGGAGGGCTGGAAATCTCACTGATTCTTTGGGGGGGGTTGTTATTGCAGGCAGACTACAGAGTAAGCTCCATTGACCACTATGGGACTTACTTCTGAGTAGACATGCATAGGCTTGAGCTCACAGGCTGCAATTCTACCCACACTTTCCTGAGAGTAAGCCCCATTGACCACTATGGGACTTACTTCAGAGTAGATTCAGTTGGTGGAACAGGACTGGCTCCCCCTTATTTAATTATTTCTTTTATTTTAATGTAATTATTTATAATTATTTATATTGCTTGATGATGTCACTTCTGGCCATGACATCACTTTCAATGGGTCCTGGACAGATTATCATTCTAAAATGTGGGTCCAAGTGCTAAAAGTTTGAGAACTGCTGCAATAAGGTGTTAGTAAGTTGACACGGGGTGTGTGTGTGTGTTGTGTGACTCTACAAGTTTTCAAAAGCACAAAAATCAGAATTTGGAGGAATAATACCATCATGTTATATATCAATCAATGCGTAATTTCATGCAGAATGCAATGAAGCAAACCACATTGAAATATCTGTGTTCTAACAAAAGGTACAGTCAAAAAAACCAGTGGGGGCAGGGTGATGGTACATCACAACACCCACCACCTGGGGCATTGCCAGACCCACTGCATGGGGTGATGAGCAGGCCTCCCGCATTGGGTGACGCAAATCCTAGTGACGCCACTGTGTAGGAACAGGGCCAACCTTAGAGACTGCATGGCCCAATTGGAAACATTTTTGGCAGGGCCCCAAATTCATAGCCAAAGTCTGTAGAATCGTAGAGATATGAAGTTTATTTTAGCAGCATTTATATCTCCATGGTAGAAGGAAAGCAATCAAAATGTGTGCTTAAAAAGTGCACGTGGGTTAAGGGACCAAATGAATCTAAGCACATTTTAATATAAATTGTATACAAGGCTAGAGAAGATTATCCCAGCCCTTGGGGGGCCCTTAGGTGCTGGGCCCAATTGGGAACAGTTGGTCCAATTGGCTTACAGTCAGCACTGTCCAGGAATGAAAAAGGATGAACGTGAGAGAATGAGTATATTCAAAGGAGAGTCACAAACTATCAGGGTTTGGACAGACATTGAGATACAACTTATGACCAGATCCTATTGGGCATATTTAGACGTCATAACACTAATTACATATGCAACGCTAGTAATGACATTACAAAAGTGGGTGGCTAGCAGCCATTTCAGATCTGCCACCTGGTGGCCTGCTCCAACTCCTGGCTCTGCATGGGAGTCCAGGTAAGCTGGCAGGGTGGGTGAAATGGGGTAGGGGTGGGGTGGGCAGAATGGGGCAGCAACTAGGATGGGGAGGAGGCATGTTCTAGTGTGCACGACCTGCACCAGTATGCTAGCCTGTTCCTTGCCTCCTGACATGCCCCCTTTCTCTCCTCTGAGTTGCACAAGTCAAAGAGCTGGTGTAGGTTTGAGGAGATCCATTGGCAATTGGGGTGTTTAAGGGGAGGTAAGGGAAAACATGTTCCCTTACCTCTCCCAAGTCTCCTGATCAACCCCCTCCCCCCACGGGATGCAGCATAGCATGTTTTGGTGCAGCTGCCCGCTATGGTGGGGCAAAAGATAGGATTGGGCTGTTAGACCATTATTCAATTTTGAAAATCTCATATGTCAGTCTACAAGAATTCAGGCCTGGAATGCTTATATATATATTTACTCCATTTATATCCTGCATTCAAGGTGCAGTGTACAAAAGTAAGACTCTGTATATAAAACAAAGCCTTCTAAAAATAAACATCAATCCAACCAGCAGTTAAAATAACAAAAAAATATAAAACATAGCACATATAGCTCAAATGCAAGGCAACAACAAGAACGTTGTTAATCTCTAAATGTCTGACAAAACAAATAAGATTTGAACCGCATCTGGGAAGCCAATGAAGAAGGATATGTGTCCACCATACAGCCTATTGAGAGGACCTTTGAGCATGCACAAAAAACCCTATAATACTACATCCCACAATGATGGGATTTTTAATAAGTTCTCTCCAGTGAATCTTAAGGAGAGAGGATAATTCATATGGGAAGAGGCATATGATAAATGGCACCATTTTGCAGCCCAATGGTTCCCCATCCCTCCGTGGAATTGAAGGGAACCTACCGCATAATCCTATATCTTTATACTTAGACATAAGCACCATGTATTCAATGAATCTTACTCTCAGGAAAATGTGCAGGGGATTGCACCCTACTGTGTGTTTTGTTACCTCTCTTCCAATCAGTTATCTTTCTTAATAGATACAAGGTCTTTCCCATTCCCATTTAGCAGAGATGGGCAAATCCAGTGTGGTTTGACTCGAGTCAAGTCACAAGTCGAGTATTTTGGAAACTCTAAGACTCAAGTCCCAAGTCTTTTCCGTAAAAAAATTCAGCTGCAGAAAAAAACAGAGCTGCTACCAGGGTGTGTGTGTGTGTCCAAGTTCTCTGTAAACACTCCCCTGATGTCCCTATCCCATCTGTAAACAAGGTGGAAGGGGGTGGGATGGACGGTGTGAGAGCGGGGATAGAAGTGGCAAGAGGGAGGAGGGTGACGTGCAGCATCTGGGAGGCTTACCAAAATGACCCAATCCTTTGCAGCTCTACTTAGAAGTAGTCCCATTATGGCCAGTCATTCTATGAGCCTGCTGGAGCCATGCCATTTCTCCTGGATGGCTAGGAACTGCCTCCCCCCGCCTTCTCCCCTCACTCATCCAGAGAAAAAAACCTTTGTCCAACAATCATAAGTTCCTTCAGAGATGGAGAAGAGAGCCCACTTCTGCTTCCCCCATGCCTCCTGCTTGATGCAAAACCAAAACATTAACCCGCCTCCTGGCTGGAACTTCCCTGCTGCTCACCGGGTCTGACTGATGGCCCCATGAGGTCTTTCACAGTACGAAAAAAGTAAGCAAGCACACCCAGACATAGACTTGAGGCTGCTTGCGGTGGGACTCATTTCTGAGTCAGTGCTGAAATCATTGATATGCCTGACTTGAGTGTACACAAGTCAGCAAAAAACATGTGTTTTTGTGACTTGCACTCAAGTCACCTGACTCAAATCCCCATCCCTGCTATTTAGAGAGGAAAATAAAGGGTAAAAAATAATAATAATAATCAAGAAATTACCATATCTTTTAAAATTGTTCTCCTAGTTCATGGTAAATTTGAACATGCCCCAAAAGTTCATACAACAGAATCTCATATATTACTTCAGGATTCCAAGCGTGCTTAGCTGCTAAATCACAAGTATCACTTTCATGATAAACAATAGGAGGCACTGATTTGTCTTGTAGACATCTTGTCTTGCTGTTGTTACATGTTCTGTAGTAATATCGTTCTTCCAATACTGTTGGACCCAATGACTTTTGCTGTATCCACCAGCTGAAGCACTATAGGGCCTTGAGGCTGCTTACAAGTGGCAGCTCCTACACAAGTTCATGACAAATCCTTTGCCTACAGGTTCAGCTTCAACAAACTTATTATGTTTATCAACTGAAAGGGACATGGCAGCTGATCTGGAGGGGGGCAGAGCACCTTGCGATGAGAGCTCTTGAATATGAGAGTCCTTATACCAAAGTACTTCTAAAACCTTCACATGTTCTTATGCTCACTTTGTATAACCCTTTCTGAGTCTGCCTGAAGAATCTCAGTCTTCTGATGCTTGGAAGCCCAGCAAGACTTTAGCTTTAAATGCACAATGCACCAAACTGAGGAACAACTAGATGTGGGAGCACCTAGATGTGGTGATCTGTGGATAGGATCTTCTACATTAAAAAAAATTGAAAAGCAGCTATGGGGGAGGGGCTGATTTAGATCAGCTGGGGAGTTAACCCTTTCCTCTGATGTTTTCCTGATGAAAATTGCACTCTCCCAAGCTGTTTACCCAATAAGGGAAAACCATACAGATGATACTTGTATGTTTTCCATGTAGGACAAATAGCAAGTGGAGTGGAGGACTGTTCTCACTAGGAAAATGTCGTAGGGGAAAAATTTAACCCCTCTCTCCCCATTTCTGCAGGCTCAGTCTGAAATCGGATTTCTTGTGGCTGCCATTAATTGACAGTTATATTTCTAGATCTGGCAGATATAGAGAGAAGGTTTTTTGGGAATCCAAAAATGTGGTGCTGCTTTGCACATGCAAGCCATCTCCATTGTGTTGTGCAGGTTGTGTTAGTGGTCCAGAAAACATGGACTAGAGGTCTCAAACGAGTACCCAGTTCAAAGGTATGAAAGGAAGAACAGTATCTCTAAAGAAGGTTGTGGAGAAGTAGTCTGGGGAGAAATTAGGGGTGTACCATAGCTCAGCAGGTAAGCTCCTGCTTTCCATGCATGCAAAATCTCACTGCATCAATCCCCCTTGCCTCCAATTTCAACCATCTCAAGTAGCAGGGATGGAAAAGACCTCAATGTGAAACCTTAGACAGCTGCTGGCAGACTAGACAATACTGGAGTCAACTAAATAAGTTCAAGCATATGTAGTGAGTCATGCCTTGCTTGAATTTAGTTTTTCTCTTTAGGTTTTCTGTAGTTTGGCCTTCTGGATGAGACTTCCCAAAGTGCTCTGGGAGCATTGGCACTTGAAAAGCAAGGAGATGGATGAAATAAGTAGGAGAGCAGGCCTGTAGAAAGAGAGTGGCATTTGTTTTAAAACCTTTCTAGTGTATCCTCTTTATTGCAAATAAGCCACAAAATCTGGGCAGGTGGGGTGGGGGGACCTGCTTGTCCACCAGTTATATATAGATAGGTCATTGCAGAGCTTCAAGTTTCAAAATGCTAAAAAACAAAATGTAAAATATTCCAGTTTTCCAAACATAATTATATATACAGGTATTAGGGGGGGGGAGAGTTAATTAATTAAGAGGGGGAGAGTAGTAAAGCTGTTTTTGGAACATGTTGTTACCCCACAAAAGGAAATGCAGCTCTCACATAATTTTTTAATTCATTACACATCCATATATATAAATCATCCCTGTATGCGGACATCAGGGAAGAATTAATGGCCGTGAAGTATTTGTTGAGGGTGATCTATAAAAAGTAAGTGATACATAGCAAAGGAATCTCTTCTTCCAATTACATAGCCGACGATGAAACCATTGTGGTCTGTGACACTGCTCCGCTAGATTTTTTCCATGTTTATCCAGCCGAACTTAGCAAGCACATCATGCATTCCATTCATTAAATCTGTGCAGGGAAGTATAGAGTGTGACCCTAAGCAATATTTTTACTACTCGTAATCTTGTCAAATGGGGGGCCAGGTTGCTGCCAACGCTGCTGTCAAGTATTTGTTTCAGTTTAAGAGTTTAGTGCTGACAGAGCTATAAAGTATCATACTTAGAGTCTGGTTCTACCTTCAGTTCTATTTCTGTTACTCTGTTTACTTTCTGTGGAATTGTATTCCTGTGAAATCTATGTTATTCCAGCTCAGTTTCTGTATGTGGTGGATGAGGATTTGAATGCTGTCAGGAATGATGCATGCTATGCTGAGAATATTCAATTCAAGCCCAAGCCATTTATATCTCTCTTGGCTGTGAAAAAAAAAACCCTGTTCCCAAGGTATCCTTGATGACAGTGAAGATACTGTAAAGCATGACACAGGCCTTCCTCTGTCTCATATGCTTTCAGGATACAAAAGGCCTTTGGGGTTATTGTGGCTCTTTCTGTATAAGAGTGTCCTTATCTGTCCTTATGACAGCTACTTAAATTGTAAAGGATGGCAAATTCTAATAATGATCTTACTTATATATAGCCACTGAATTGTAGCTGAATTGGTGTGTGTGGGGGGTGGGAATTGCTCAACCCAATCATAAGCATGTTTGCTTGGGAGCAAGTTCCACTGATTTCGGTTGGACTCTTTCTCATGTATGTGTGCATAGGATGGAAACCCAAGCAAATATTTTATTGCAAAAATGAGTACAGTATTCATATTCTTCTTATTTAAATCCCAATTATGAATGCTGCTATTGGGTTTTTTAAGTAGAAATAATATGTTAATACTTGAAATCCTTCAACATTCATCCAAAAGAATTAATGTTGGTGTTTTTTTCATATTGAATGTTAGATTCGTGCCTAGAACTCACTGCTATCAGGGAGCCTGGGAAATGGAAGTCCCAACAACTCTCTGTTCAATTCATGGTTCTCTTGAGGCAATAGGAAGGATCATGCTAGGAAGAAATTACCAGAATCTACATCTTTAGCATAAGGCCCTGCATGTTGCTGGAAGCCCTCTACATCAGTCTTCCTTGCCAATCTCTCCCCCCACCCCCAAATCATCTGAATCATCAGGGTTAGTGGAAATGCTAAACAGGTGACCGGAATCAGTAATGGGTTGGACAACAGGTAAGAAACCGAAACTCATTCCAGAGGTGCTGTTAGCTGTGGTTCAATGTTTATTGGTGGTAGTATCCAGCCCACTCTGAACAGAGTTGCACTCCCCTTGAAAGAGCAAGTTCATAGCTTGGGGGCACTGTAAGACTGTGCATGCTCAAGTGGCATCCACAACATGAAACATGTTTCTCCATTTTTGACTGATGCACCAACTGTCACCCCCTCCTAGACAGAAATACTGTATTCTTGTTATAGTTAATCATGGTCTTGAAGCATCCAGGTTAGTTCACTGTGATATGCTATATGTGGTGGTGCCCTTGAAGACAATTTGGAACATGTTAGCTAGATTTTGTGCCACAACCCCAGCAAATAAATAATGTATGATACCGGGGGCCCACCGCCAATCCTGCCCCTTCCAGGATCTAATAGCCTTATCCCACTACTATAACGTCAGCTTAGAAAAGGAATAAAGCATAAACATGCAGCCTAATGAGGCATCATGTTTTGGATTCCCAAAGGGTTGTACATTTTCTTTTGATTTTTTTCCAACATAAAATATTAATTTATGGATTTTATCTCTTATGCTGACCTTGTTTCATATTTTGTTAAGTGTTTCCACTCTGAGTTTAGCAGAGATTTAGCCACCCATTTTACAGGTACAGAACAGTACTTCCTCCTGTTTCAGTTTCAAGTTACTGGCTCCATGAACCATGCTCACTAAACTGCATTTCTGAAATAAAAAATGTTCTTCTTGTGACATGTGAAAACATTCTATGGCCACATCTACAAGAGCTGTTTAATGCTGCACACACAATGCCGGTTTTGAACCACGTCTAAGCTCTTGGCCTTCACTATCACATGCACCTAACTGATGTTGGTGATGCTCCAGAAGAGGGGAATCAATACCTGTGCAGAGTGTACCACTCCCACTTCCAGTTGTCCCTCTGACAAAATCATCACCATTCACTCTTGGAAATCTCAATGTTTTCCTATCTTCACCTCCACCTCCTCTTTGAAGCATAAAAACATTATACAATAATGGAAATGCTATTCTGTTGTATCAAGTGAAGAGATCATATTCTTTCTGCGGTTCTGTATAGCTTGATTGCTGGGTTCTTAGCCTTGTATTTCTGGTGGCTACTAACTACTAAATGTATGCCACCTGCTTAGATAGCAGCTGAAGGAAACAATTTGTTCATTTTTAATATAGCTAGCAAGGGACTAACAAGTCTATGTTGTAGCAGTTGGCTGGCAAGAGGGTGCCTCCTGGGGCTCAAAGGATATGTTGCTAATTTGGGGGATCTGCTGCTTGTTCGATGACTAGCACAAAGTCAAGCCTTTAAAAAAAAATGGGGTCAATTCCAGTTCATGTTCCTCAGTAAAAACTCCAGTTCAAGCACTCACTTTAGCAAGTGGCTTGATTACTGATTGAGACACTTCAAACATGTCCTGAACACATCCCCTTTAGAATGATACATTTTATACAGAATAATATCCAAATAGTTCATGGATTAGGAATTTTTTAAAAAATTTTTAAAAGCTTTTTTTTAATGGACACAACACACAACAGAATAAAAAACCAAGAAAAACAAAACCTGAATCATCTGTTCCACCAATATAATTAATAAGAGAAAAAGTTTACAAGAAAGAGTGTTACATCATAGAGTTTACACCTACTAACTGGACAAAGAGGCACCTTTTAAGTGGTGGTTCTCTTATGTTTAGCAGTGAAAGGACAATGGTCCTTATTCATCTCAGCAAAGCATCTCTTTCAGTCGCTGTTTGCTGGTATTTCTTATGTCTTTTTTTGTGAGAGCTTATCACAACTGTCGCCATACAAAGAATCAGAATCTATAAAAGGGACTTCCTACTGCTTAGGAAAGTGGAAAGCCTGAAGCAATATTTATATAAAAGCATTACTGTGTAATTCTGCCAGAGTTGGAGGGGGGGGGGGTGAGGCGAGGATGGAAACTCCTGCCAGAGACACCCCTAATTCCAGCTAGATGTGGTTCCAGCTGTCTCATTACTCTGTATGTACTCCTGTCATGTTTGGTCTGACACTACACCTGGTGAACCAACCATATACCACACAAAACGGAAGCAAGTTTACTTGCAGTACTGCTATGATCTGGGGAAATATAGCAGAAAGGGATATGTGCAAACATCACAGCCCTTGCTCTCCATGGATGTGAAACTATTGAACATTATGGTAGAAGTGTATGCACTTCTTGTATGCAGTGCATATCAGTCATGGAGAGGCTGAATATATGATGAAAGTACATTTACAAGAAGCTATCACACATAGTACTAGCTATTGAGGTTTTTTTTACTTTGCAGCATAGACTCTGCCATCCAGCTTGCACGGTTCCAGGGAAGCTTATACCCAGACCACACATATTGAACATGTGTTTGTGTTCAGTCCCGTCCCCCCGTACTTGCTTCTGAAAAATGTAGCTAGCAGCAGCTGCTAGAAATTGAGGCTAATTTCTGTCTGAGTTAAATTCTCTCATGACCTTGGCCAGCCATCAGAAATGATGACAATAAAGCCATGCACCATCTGGACCGTTGAAATGGCACTGGTCCATAACTATAGTAGGAGACACACTGCCCTTACAACACCATGATATAGTTTCAAGATTCATTGAACGTGTTGAGGCTAATCAAACATTTTAAGCTTGGGGTTGTTGCAGATCCCATTTCCACACAATGAAGTCTTCTAAATAAGCCCATATGGAAATAATTCATGACATGAGGCTTCCTTGCCTTGTAGTGAAATTCCGGTGACAAGAGTTTACTTATAATTGCGCTAATGAAGAGGTTCATAGTTAGAATCTTATTTCCAAGACTCAGTCTATTCAGAGGCTTGTTGCTACATAAACATTTCAGATTTGACATCATTCAAAGATACTTTAAGACTGCTCCTCTTCTTACAAAGGGAACTAGTTTCAATGGGAGTTAATTGTGGAAGATGGATGGCAAAATCTTACCCACATCACCAGATGGTTTTCATATCATGGTAGCGGCTTGTTTTTGAACTGACTTATTTTTTGTCGTCTTCCATCAATTAAAAGCAAAAATCTACCTGCAGTGGATCTAGGCATGATGTTCCTATGCTAAAGCACAAGAGCCCACAATACAGCAGAATGCACGGGTGCTATGGCACCCATCCTCGTTTCGTGAAAGGATGAAGTATTTTCCAAGACTCCTTCACCGATTCCTTCCCTCAACCACACGGAGCTGTACCGCTGCATGAAATGGGTAAAAGCGAGAGGAAGAAAGCAGTGGAGAGCGCATCCCCATAGATACATGGAAATGATATATCTGTTCTGTATAGGAAAAGTCAGATCCTTCGTTCTCACTGCATTTCAAGATGCAGTCCTCCTCAGGGTCTTTATGACTGAAGCGGTTGGATCTTCTCAGATTCTCTGTGTTAATGGCCAGAAATAGATCTAACTGAACACTGAAGCACAAGGATAAAAACGTGGAGGAGGAGAGAACAGTACAGGAGAAACAACCATTTCAGCCAGTCACCATTTGGAAGTAGGTTAGGGCAAGTCTACTTGTCTTGATATAAACATGTTAACAGAGGAAGTTTTTAGACTTTAAGTACCAGGAGAATGAGCAAACCCAGCTGCTTGATAAAGTTCACTTCCCTTGAGACAGAATATATCCTGAATTGTGTTGAGAATAAAGAGCGTCTTGTTTTCCAACACAGATGTTTGTTGCCTTTTTATTTTAATCCCTGCATTGTTTTGAAGGCATTTGATTCTTCTTGATTGGTCTGATTGTTTGCAGTTTGTTGTTGTGTTGGTTCAGGGTAATCCCAGGAAAAGCGTGCATGGATTGGCTCTCAGCCTTTGGTAAGACAGTCATGTGCATCACCACCATGCTTAGGATTTGTCTTTTGACATTCCACCACAAACGTTGCTTTTTGAGCATTGTTGTGGTGTGCCATATATAAAAGGAGCCAGTACACTTTAGTCCCATGGAATGAGATCAACTTCCTTCACCTGATGGACTGCAGCCACATGGGCCATCAGTGGCACGTGAGCCCTCTGGTGGTGACTGACGCACTGACCCCTGACACAGCCCATGACAACATGCATACCTAAATCTGACCTACCTCACAGAGTTGTTGTGAGAGCAAAAGGGGGAACAATATAGCTCCTTGGAGGAAGGGTGGTATAAAAATGTGAAAACCTTTTTTTCCCCTCTTCAGCTTTGGAAGCTATGTTTGGCCTGTCTTCCTCATTATCTATATCACTACCTGTGTATTAAAATATTTAAAATATCATTTGGAACCTTTTTTTAAAAAACAAAACCAAACCCAACAAGGCTTTTTAAAGCTGAAAAACAGCTCTGGGGAGAGGGGGAAAAAGGGCTTGTGACATCACACATTCTCAGTTAGTCAGCATCATGCCCAGCCATCTACTGCAGCAAACTAATAAACTGCTTTCCCCTTGAGCTCAGTTCTGGAGAGACTGCATGTCTGACAACACTGTGACGAGTGCATTTCCAGAGTGCACTGACTCCTGTCTGTCTTTCTGTCTGTCTGTGCTCCTCCATTATTTATAAAGAAAAGATTTGGAAGATATACAAAAGGCAGCACTGGCTCCTATTTTAAGGGATGTCATGACTCTCCCAGTGCTTCCTAACTTGGTGTTATCCTCAGATTTCATCTGCATGCTCTTACCTTGCCATCACTTCATGCAAAGTCTCCTTTTGTTCCCCAGATCCATCCATGAAACTAACTGGAGAACTGAGGAGTTGGCATCTAGTATACACCTTTAATTAGAAGTGTCATGTGTAGCTGTGATGTAGATCTAGTAGCTAATTGCTGTAATTTCAACTGGAGCTCTTCAGGTGGTTTTAAAGTATCTATAGTTGTTACAGAGTAGGCTTGATAGTACATATGGCAGGAACCATTAGTCCTTTCACTCTGGTGACACTCTCAAAGTTTGAAAAAGAGGACATACAATTCTCCTTTGGACCATTGGTCCATGTAGCCCAGTACTGTCTAGTTTGACTTGCTTCCACTTTCAATGGCCTTCCTTCTTTGCCTCTTTGCCTCAGACTGTTGGTCAAGTGTCTCTTCAAACTGGGAAAGGCCATGCTGCACAGCCTGCCTCCAAGCGGGCCGCTAAGAGGCCAGGGTTTCCCACCTGTTGAGGTCCACTCCTAAGGCCTTCAGATCCCTCTTGCAGATGTCCTTGTATTGCAGCTGTGGTGTACCTGTAGGGCGCTTTCCTTGCACGAGTTCTCCATAGAGGAGATCCTTAGGGATCAGGCCATCATCCATTCTCACAACATGACCGAGCCAACGCAGGCGTCTCTGTTTCAGCAGTGCATACATGCTAGGGATTCCAGCTCGTTCCAGGACTGTGTTGTTTGGAACTTTGTCCTGCCAGGTGATGCCAAGGATGCGTTGGAGGCAGCGCATGTGGAATGTGTTCAGATTCCTCTCCTGTTGTGAGCGAAGAGTCCATGATTCGCTGCAGTACAGAAGTGTACTCAGGACGCAAGCTCTGTAGACCTGGATCTTGGTATGTTCCATCAGCTTCTTGTTGGACCAGACTCTCTTTGTGAGTCTGGAAAACGTGGTAGCTGCTTTACCGATGCGATTGTTTAGCTCGCTATCGAGAGAAAGAGTGTCGGAGATCGTTGAGCCAAGGTACACAAAGTCATGGACAACCTCCAGTTCATGTGCAGAGATTGTAATGCAGGGAGGTGTGTCCACATCCTGAACCATGACCTGTGTTTTCTTCAGGCTGATCGTCAGTCCAAAATCTTGGCAGGCCTTGCTAAAATGATCCATGAGCTGCTGGAGATCTTTGGCAGAGTGGGTAGTGACAGCTGCATCGTCGGCAAAGAGGAAGTCACGCAGACATTTCAGCTGAACTTTGGACTTTGCTCTCAGTCTGGAGAGGTTGAAGAGCTTTCCGTCTGATCTGGTCCGGAGATAGATGCCTTCTGTTGCAGTTCCAAAGGCATGCTTCAGCAGGACAGTGAAGAAAATCCCAAACAAGGTAGGTGCAAGAACACAGCCCTGCTTCACTCCGTTTCAGATGTCAAAGGGGTCTGATGTGGAGCCATCGAAGACAACAGTGCCTTTCATGTCCTTGTGGAAAGATCCGATGATGCTGAGGAGCCTGGGTGGACATCCAATCTTGGGGAGAATCTTGGAGGCCGTCCCTGCTGACCAAGTCGAAAGCCTTCGTGAGATCTATGAAGGCTATAAAGAGTGGCTGTTGTTGTTCCCTGCATTTCTCCTGCAGTTGTCTAAGGGAGAATACCATATCAGTGGTGGACCTGGTGGCTCAGAATCTGCACTGCGATTCTGGATAGACACTCTCTGCAAGCACCTGGAGCCTGTTTAGTGCAACTCGGGCAAACAGCTTTCCTACTACGCTAAGGAGAGAGATGCCGCGGTAGTTGTTGCAGTCACCCCTGTCGCCTTTGTTCTTGTACAGTGCCTTTGTTCTTGTACAGTTCTTGTAAAACTAGAACTAAACTGAACAAAACCAAATATGGTTTTTCTCTAGGAGAAAAGCATAAATAAGAATTCTAAACTTGACCTCAAAATGTTGATACTGGCTTTCAGCTCCTTGTAAAATTCAAGTGAGAGGGTTCACTGGTTCTAACTTTTTTTTTCCTTCAACAATAATTTTAACCTTTTGGACTCTGAGACTGCAGATTTTGTTTCAAGGCTACCGTTAATTTGAGCCAACCTGTCCATGTTAAATCTCTTTTGACAGCCTATTTTAGCATAGCACTTATTTTCAGATAGCCCCTATCATGTAACTGTGGCAGAGAGAGAAAAGGGCAGGCACACAACAGAGAAAGGAACGTGTGGCGGCATCCTGTTGAAATGCTGAAGTATGAAAGACGCTGATATTCTTTTTTCTACTCCAACTTCAAAACAAAAGTGTGAAGGACATGGTGCAATAAGAGCATAGGATGTTTCCTCTTATGAGGCTTTGGGGATCTTACTGTGAGGCTCCAGATTTGAACTACAAATACTTTTGAAAGCACCAGGAGATGCATCTATCCTATGGAGAATAGATGGGGTGACTGGCTTGGGCACTCCAAGTGACACATTCTGGATGGATGCAGATTCAGCAGCCAATGAAGTTACATGGAAAAATGAGAGAAAACTGACCAATCAAAATCACAAGGGGGTGAGGAAGTGAATCCTCTTTGCAGCCCTCTGCATTTATTGACTAGATGGAGTTTCTGTCTTAGCTATATGAGTGGCTCAGTGCAGATCTATGTCAACCACTAAGCACTATTTATTTTAGGCTAGCTGCCTAGGGAGACTTGGGGCCAGGGGGAGTTGGGAAAGCTGCTGCTGGTGCTTTTTTATACCATTGGGGGCAGACAGTAGGACTCACTCCAATGGAGCACAGAGCTTGAACAAAGCACATCTGAGCTCAGGAACTAAGATCCATTGGTTTTCAGGAGCTGGAATGGCTTGCAAAGAAAACTGTAAGTGGGTATTTTTGGAGAAGTGATGAGAGCAGCAAAGAAAAAAAGATCCTAGAAAATTATATACAATATAGGACTTCCATCCTAAAGCATCTAAGCTTGCAGTGATCAATACCAAGTGATTCCACCTCCCACATAAAACATGCCTTCCCTGGCTCCATTGGTGCAGATGTTATCTCTCCTGATTGCTATTAAGCAGAATGATTCTGCTGACCTATGCATTCTTCTCCCTGTGTATACCCCAAGAACGTTACTATTCATTTCCACCAGGTCTGACTCTTCTTCTGACCTCCTGCAAGGCAGACAAGGCCAACCTGGTGCTATTTAGATGGGAGGGTTATAACTCCTAGCTGCTTTGAGATGACAGGGCACAAATGATTACTTTAATAGCATCCCTTTTAGGCCTGCTGTGTCACAAGCAAGTCACACACAGATCATCACATACCACAAGCCTAAAAATTCTTCATCTGACCACGATAGCATCATCGTTCAGAAAAGTTCGATTTTCAATTTACATCAGATGCCTTGGCATGGATTCCTTGGTTCAGTTACATCAGCTCTGAAGGTCCTTTTACATTGTCTGAGAGGTACAGACAATCTAGCCACAAGTGAGCAGAGGAGTGGGAAGAAGAGGGGTAGTCATTTTGGACAGAACTCCTTCTCATCTGCAAGCAGACCTTTTTTGGACACAGATTACTTCACTCCTTGCATTGTCAGCTTGGAGGGAGGGAGGGATGCTGGAACCAAGTCTTCTGCTCCAGGGCTACAGTGGTTCATTTGAATGCCCTCCTCCCTTCCTTGTCTGAGCAGTTTTGCTCCATAGCAGGTGAATGGAGGCCTTGACCCCCCCCCACCCCCCGGTATCATTTCAGCCCTCTGTGGAGAAGCCCAACTCAGGCTCATGCGAATCACAGAAACAGAGCAAGAAATCCAATGTCATTCATTAAAATTCTCATTGATCTCATAGCAATTGCATGCCTTCTTCAGGCCCAAGCTATGACACAGAACCAGATTATGTGCACACTCACAAAATCTATCTTTGCCACCTCATCCTACAAACTGTATAACATTTTATGCCTGCTCTTCAAATGTCTACCACTACAAGCTAATTTTGAACTACCTGTTGGTGGTTAGATGCAAAAGACTATCAAGTGGATAGTCCTTCTGCCACAGTTTCCCCCCCCCCCCTCTTCATTGAAATAGTAATTTCAGACTTATAAAGCTAGCAAATCTCTTCCTCTCCACCCACTGGTACAATTGCTGGAGAATGAATGGTTTGTTGTTACCTTTCTGTTGCTCAAGGCAACTTCTCTTGACAATTATCGAGTTAGGGATGTTCAGCCAGTCACCACAATTAAGTCAACTGATTACTAGAACACCCCTTAGGGCATCAGTATTATAAATTACGCTTTAGTTCACATAAGTAGCACTTTCCCCCTTTAATAAATGTTAGCTGTGTGCATGTCTTTAATGTGTGCTTGCTTACTACAGCTTCTCAGCATGGCAACACCCTTTCCAGAATGATTGTGCTGAAATATGGCACTGAGCTGCACTGTGCACAAACTCACACAATGCACACACAGAAGAACATTGACCAGGATCCAAAGACCCACAAAACTCATTCTACCTACCCAAGATAGGTAACTCAAACACCAACATTCAGTGCCAGGTGGCACATCCCTTTTGAAACTGGGGGAATTTCAAAAGAAGTATGAGATACAGCCCAAGGACTGACTGTTTAAAAGGGACAAAAGTGAAACACTCTGCTAGGCCTGCCCACAGTCTTGGGTTAACTTAAAGCATCTTTCAGCTCCCTGCTACGGCAAACCTCTGAAATGTGAAACATCTAGAAGTACTTACCACATTTGGCAAAGTTTCTCTTGCTGTCAGAGTGTCGAGAAGGAGGCTGAAGGTGGGGTACTGGTGTGACTTTCCAGGCCACCAGGGGAAGGCGGAAAAGCTTTTAAATTAGATAACACTGTGTAGTATGTCTCAAAGAGGGGACACATATGAGAGGTAAGATTGCATAAGGTTCGTTTTCCTTACACTGAAAAGACTGCATTCAAAATACTCTTTTCCAGGAGATTCCAGAGAGGCTGTGCAAGCCTGAATGGCTGATAGGGACTGCAGGGAGGAAGATTGAAAATGGAATTGGGATCAGGTGAAAGTACTGTTGGTTTGTGGACTGCCTGATCCAGAAGAAGTCAGCCTGGGTCAGGCTGTACATCCTGTTTTGGATGGGGTTGTACTTCCCCTGAAAACTTGGATCTACAGGTTGGGGTGCTCTAAAATTGAAAGGGGCTTTGAGAGGCTCAGGTAGCAGCAGCAAAGAGGAGCACCTTTAACCAGCTGCACTCTTTCCAAGCAACTTCAAGCCTGCCTGCAGTCTTTCCTGCCTTGAAAACCTCCAGACTTGACTTACTTGACGACTTACTTGACTAGATACTCCCCTATAGTATGTGAAATTTTTGCCAAGTAATCAAGCTCAAATTCTCACTTTGCCTTATCTCCAGGTCAATCAGAGGGCAAAGCCTTTCAACTCTGAAAAGTTTAGTTTCTCAAGCAGCAGGCAGCTCCTTAGAAGCAATTTGTTAACCTTTTATTGTCCTTCCTTCTGCTGCAACCTGCAAAGCAGGTCTGTTTTTTGAAACACCAGGATGGGAATCCTCCTTTCCATTTGAAGCAGGCTACAGTTCAATGCACCCTTACTTAAGAATAACACCCATGGAAAGCAGTGGGTCTACTTCTGAGTAAAAAGGGTTGCAAATATATGCAGCTGCATCTCTCTGCTGTGAATTGAATTGCATACTTCCAGTTATGTGTTACGGGTTGTATGTTGTACGTAGTATCTGTATTGGCAACCTTCAGTCTCGAAAGACTATGGTATCGCACTCTGAAAAGTGGTTCTGGCACAGCGTCTAGTGTGGCTGAAAAGGCCAATCCGGGAGTGACAATCCCTTCCACACTGGGAGCAAGTGCAGTCTGTCCCTGGTCTGTCTCCCTGGCTATGGGCCTTCCTTCGTTGCCTCTTTGCCTCAGACTGCTGGCAAAGTTCTCTTCAAACTGGGAAAGGCCATGCTGCACAGCCTGCCTCCAAGCGGGCCGCTAAGAGGCCAGGGTTTCCCACCTGTTGAGGCCCATCCCTAAGGCCTTCAGATCCCTCTTGCAGATGTCCTTGTATCGCAGCTGTGGTCTACCTGTAGGGCGCTTTCCTTGCACGAGTTCACCATACAGGAGATCCTTTGGGATCAGGCCATCATCCATTCTCACAACGTGACCGAGCCAATGCAGGTGTCTCTGTTTCAGCAGTGCATACATGCTAGGGATTCCAGCACGTTCCAGGACTGTGTTGTTAGGAACTTTGTCCTGCCAGGTGATGCCGAGAATGCGTCGGAGGCAGCGCATGTGGAAAGCGTTCCTTTTCCTCTCCTGTTGTGAGCGGAGAGTCCATGACTCGCTGCAGTACAGAAGTGTACTCAGGACGCAAGCTCTGCAGACCTGGATCTTGGTATGTTCTGTCAGCTTCTTGTTGGACCAGACTCTTTTTGTGAGTCTGGAAAACGTGGTAGCTGCTTTACTGATGCATTTGTTTAGCTCAGTATCGAGAGAAAGAGTGTCGGAGATCGTTGAGCCAAGGTACACAAAGTCATGGACAACCTCCAGTTCATGCACAGAGATTGTAATGCAGGGAGGTGTGTCCACATCCTGAACCATGACCTGTGTTTTCTTCAGGCTGATCGTCAGTCCAAAATCTTGGCAGGCCTTGCTAAAACGATCCATGAGCTGCTGGAGATCTTTGGCAGAGTGGGTAGTGACAGCTGCATCATCAGCAAAGAGGAAGTCACGCAGACATTTCAGCTGAACTTTGGACTTTGCTCTCAGTCTGGAGAGGTTGAAGAGCTTTCCGTCTGATCTGGTCCGGAGATAGATGCCTTCTGTTGCAGTTCCAAAGGCATGCTTCAGCAGGACAGCGAAGAAAATCCCAAACAAGGTTGGCGCAAGAACACAGCCCTGCTTCACACGGCTTCGGATGTCAAAGGGGTCTGATGTGGAGCCATCAAAGACAACAGTGCCCTTCATGTCCTTGTGGAAGGAACTGATGATGCTGAGGAGCCTGGGTGGACATCCGATCTTGGGGAGAATCTTGAAGAGGCCGTCCCTGCTGACCAGGTCGAAAGCCTTCGTGAGATCTATGAAGGCTATAAAGAGTGGCTGTCGTTGTTCCCTCCATTTCTCCTGCAGTTGTCTAAGGGAGGCCGCTGTGGGCCGCTGTGAGATACAGGAAGCTGGACTAGATGGGCCTATGGCCTGATCCAGTGGGGCTGTTCTTATGTTCTTAAGGGAGAATACCATATCAGTGGTGGTCCTGCTGGCTCGGAATCTGCACTGTGATTCTGGATAAACGCTCTCTGCAAGTACCTGGAGCCTCTTTAGTGCAACTCGGGCAAACAACTTTCCTACAACACTAAGGAGAGAGATGCCACAGTAGTTGTTGCAGTCACCCCTGTCACCTTTGTTCTTGTACAGCGTGATGATGTTTGCATCCCTCATGTCTTGAGGTACTTCACCTTCTTTCCAGCAGAGACAGGATTTCATGCAGCTCAGTAGCGATGATCTCTTTGCAGCACTTTACAACTTCAGCAGGGATGCTGTCTTTTCCAGGTGCCTTGCCAAAGGCAAGGGAGTCCAGGGCCACATGAAGTTCTTCTAGGGTTGGTTCACTGTCAAGCTCCTCCAGCAAAGGCAGGCACTCAATGTTGTTCAGCGCTTCTTCGGTGACTACATTTTCTCTGGAATATAGCTCAGAGTAGTGCTGCACCCAGCATTCCATCTGCTGCACCCGATCCTGGATGACCTCGCCTGTGGCAGACTTCAGAGGGGCAATTTTCTTCTGTGTTGGACCTAGGGCCTGCTTGATACCGTCATACATCCCCTTGATGTTGCCTGTGTCAGCTGCTACCTGTATCTGGGAGCAGAGCTGAAGCCAGTAGTCGTTAGCACGTCTCCTGGCAGTCTGCTGGACTTTGCTGCGAGCAGCTCGGAGGACCTGCAGGTTGCACTCTCTGGGACAGGCCTTGTGTGCTGCTTGAGCTCTCCTCTTTTCCTCAATGACTGGTGTCAACTCCTCAGAGTGGGCTTCAAACCAGTCTGCCATCTTGTTGGTCTTCTTGCCAAATATGGACATGGTGGTGTTGTAAACTGCATTCTTGAAATGTTCCCATCTGTTGGATGCGTTTGCATTGACCAGGCCTGGAAGAGATTCCTCAAGTGCTCGTGCAAATTCCTCCACTTTTCTCTGATCCCAGGTCTTGCTGGTATCAATGCGAGGTCTTCCTTCTTTTTTTGTGTGATACAGTCGCTTTGTTTGCAGTTTCACTCTGCTGCACACCAGCGAGTGGTCAGTGTCACAGGCAGCACTCTGATAGCTGCGTGTGATCTTGGTGCTGGGAAGGCTGGAGCATCTGGTGAGAATCAGGTTGAGCTGGTGCCAGTGCTTTGATCTTGAGTGTCTCCAAGAGACTCTATGTTGGGGCTTCGTGTTGAAGAACGTATTGCTGACACAGAGACCATGATGACAGCAAAACTCTAGCAGGCGTTGGCCATTCTCGTTCATCTTCCCAATGCCGAACTGACCTAAGCAAGTGGGCCACGAACTGTTATCAGCACCAACTCTAGCATTGAAATCGCCGAGGATGAACAATGGCTCTTTTACGGGGATCTTCTTGAAAGTGGTGGCCAGGTCATCATAGAATTTGTCTTTGGCTTCTGCTGGAGATGACAAAGTTGGTGCATAAGCACTGATGAGAGTGACAGGTCCTGCTGATGACTGAAGCTGCAGGGACAAAATTCTTTCACTTCCCACAGTAGGTGGGATGATGGACTTCAGCAGGGAATTTCTGACTGCAAAGCCAACACCATGTTCCCTGGTTTCGTTTGGTGGTTTTCCCTGCCAGAAAAATGAGAAATTTCTCTCCTTGACAGATCCGGAATCTGGAAGCCTCGTCTCTTGAAGCGCGACGATGTCCATCTGCAGTCTGCTCAGCTCCATGTCGATGACAGCTGTTTTGCGTGCGTCGTCTATTTCTTGCAGGTCATCAGAGAAGCCAGGTGTCATTGTCCTAACGTTCCAGGTGCCCAGCTTTAGGGCAGGAGTTTTCTGTTTTCTGTTGCGTGGTGCAGAGTTGTCGATCCGCTTGTCGGTTTTCACCCTAAACCCCACGCACCCCGTGAGGTTAACGGACCGTGGCGAGGCAGCACCTTACTGACTGGGGACTGCCCAGCTTAAGGCGGGCGGTAGCTGCCCAATGAGATGCAATGATCTCTCCCACCGTCGGAAGCAGCCCCTGGCGTCACGCTCTACACCAATCGAGCGAAGACTTATAACTGGTAAACCGCTGCTTCCCGTGTTGTGTCGACACTGTATGGCGAAGTTGGAGTGTCCTCTCCAGTGCGCGAAGCCTGGGTAGAGAAGGCATGGAGGATAGGCTGGAAATTGGAAGAGTGATGTGTGAGTGAAACGGAAGGTGCGGGAGGGAAGGGCATTGTGGGTACTTGGAAATTGGAAGAGTGATGTGTGAGTGAAACGGAGGATCCGGGTTGGGAGGGGGGAAGGCAGCTCATCTAGGAGAAGGAAAACTCTGATCCCAAACCTCCACTGCCTTGTGGCTATATCCAGTTGTGGAAAAGGCTTCAGGAGTCAACCTCGAGGCAAAATCAGGAGCCGGAGTCCCTGAGGCAGTTCATGGCTGAACACAGTCACGTTCTGGCAACTCCTGCGGCGCCGCTGGAACCAACCGTATTAGCTTCTGCCTTTCCATTGGACCATTCCAGCGACGTGGAGAGGGGGGATTTGCTGCATGGGTAACAGCCTATCCTCCATGCCTTCTCTACCCAGGCTTCGCGCATTGGAGAGGACACTCCAACTTCGCCATACGGTTGTACTTAGAGCTTCTGCTTAACACACCAGACACCTTAAAGGTGGATTTGATTCCTGGTTCTCCTGTAGTGGTTTCCAACCTTTTTCACTTGCATATCCTTTGGCAACCCATTTCTATAAATTGTATCCTTCGTATTAGCAAAATGTTTGCAATAATACAAGCCCTCATCTCCTCTATATGAAAACCCAGACTTCATGTAGTTATCACAGTGTTTTCTCTTTTTATCTGTTTGAAGAACAGAAGACTCTACCTTTGCACTGTTTTGCACCAGAAGTGTGCTGAGAAATTCTAGGTGACTGATCACTTTCCATATTATGTTTCAGCTTTTTTACTGTGCTGGTTTTCAATCACCGCTTCATACATGAATTGATGATCAAAAACTAACTATTGGTAGAGCTTTCATAGCCAACTAGCTACCTCCCTTCCTGCCTTGCTGGTCCTTGCAAGGCATTCCTGTCTTGCAAAGCATTCTGGAGCATGACCTGCCTTTTTCTACCATTATTCCATTCTTTTTCAAGTACCCCTAAAGGTCCTGTTGAGTTTCCCTGGGAGTACATGAATACTGGGTTGGGAACCACTGTTTTACTGGTATGTTGTTTACAGTGCACTTACTCTGATAGTGCTTACAAAAAGGTGATAAAGACCAGAATTTTAAAAGAATAAAAATGTATCTTATGATCTTTTACTGTTTTTAATAAATTAGAGACTACAGTTCTTAGGTAACAATTAGTGGTGGGTTATTTTTCAGGATATGGCTTCAAGTAAAATCAGACAAAACTATAGTCAGACACCCCCCCTAAGTTTAACCCCCGACTTGTCAGAGGGTCATAGAAAATTCCATGATTGTTGGCTCAAAACCTGCCCTTGGCATCTGTGGGATGGACTTATAGGCGAGTATCTACGGTATGTGGCATTGCTTTATGTGGCATTGCCTCCAAAACATCAACTGCTATAATCTGCTACTGCCAGATTGCTGGCAGAGTCTTTGTGACTGGAACATGTCACTCTGGTATTGTTTGATCAAAATCACATGCTTGTTCATTTCTGGGCTCCTTTCAAGTTGGTTACCTTTAAAGCCCTGATTTGGAAACTGGTTTATAGACTACCTTCTCCTTTGTGTATCCTCTCTTGTGCTTCATATTTCTGAGACCCTGCTTCATGTCCTCCATTGACTGGTATTTGATGAGTCTCTGCTAGGAATAGGCAGGGTGATCAGATGTCATAACTGCAAAAGAGGATAAGGTCCCCCAAAATATAGGACATCCAGGAAAAATGTAGGACATGACAAAATAAAAGCTAAAAACACTCACATGTGGTTAATTTAAACACCATGTTACTTAATTTTAAATTTAAAACTATATTACATTTAATTAATACATATAATTTATTAATTACAAGAAGCCTGTGCACTGCCTGCAAGGGACTGCTCACAGGGAAAAGGAGAACATTTAAGTTATTTTCCAAGACACGAGGCTAAAAAAAGAGGACATGTCCTAGAAAAAGAGGTCATCTGGTCACCCTGGGAATAGGGCCTCTCAGAAGGGGTGCCAATCCTACAGAATTTCCTCCCTAGGGACACCCACCTGGCTCCAACACTGCATCCCTTCAGAAGATTTTGGAGTTAGTGTTTTCTTGCTCTCCTGTGTGAGTCATTCCCTGTTTTTGCTTACTAATGTAGGGTTTGTATTCCTGCCGCTAGAAGTACATAGTTGATTAGTTATTCTCTGTTCTGTTATGAATTTCTCAGTTTGTATTGTGAAATTCTGATGGTTGTTATGTTTGTTAGGGCGCAATCCTAATCCCTTATGTCAGTGCTTTCCAGCACTGACATCAGGGCAATGCAGCTCTGAGGTCAGGGAACAAACATTCCCTTACTTTGAGGAGGCCTCCGTGAGTGACACCCAACTGCAGGATGCAGCACACGTCCCATTGGCACCGCTATGCTAGTGCTGGAAAGCACTGACATAAGGGGGTTAGGATTGCGCTCTTAGTTGCTTTGTAAAATAAAGCAGGATGTACATTTTTAACATAAAATAATAACATAAAATCTTATGCATGCTTAGGGCCCAATCATATCCAAATTTCCAGCACTGGGGCAACAGCAATGCAGTCCCAAGGTAAGGGAACAAATGTTCCCATACCTTGAGGAGGCCTCCAAGACTGTCTCCCCAACCCAGGAAGCAGTGATATCCTATAGGCACAGCAGCACCAGCACTGGCAAACTGGATAGGATTGGGCCCATAGTTGGGAGCAAGCCTCATTGAACACAATGGAACTTACTTCTGAGTAGACATGCATAGGCTTGGGCTGTTAGAGTCCTCCCTTCATCTCATCACTGTTTTAATTTTGATTGTAAGCTCTTCAGGACAAGAGCTGTCTTTTGAATTTGTTTAACTCTACAAAGCACCATAGACACAAAGTGTATGAAATAAATAGTAGTTGGCAACCTTCAGTCTCGAAAGACTTTGGTATCGCGCTCTGAAAGGTGGTTCTGGAACAGCGTCTAGTGTGCCTGAAAAGGCCGATTCGGGAGTGACAATCCCTTCCACACTGGGAGCAAGTGCAGTCTGTCCCTGGCCTGTCTCCCTGGCTATGGGCCTTCCTTCTTTGCCTCTTAGCCTCAGACTGTTGGCCAAGTGTCTCTTCAAACTGGGAAAGGCCATGTTGCACAGCCTGCCTCCAAGCGGACCGCTCAGAGGCCAGGGTTTCCCACTTGTTGAGGTCCACTCCTAAGGCCTTCAGATCCCTCTTGCAGATGTCCTTGTATCGCAGCTGTGGTCTAC